>NC_091780.1:47892581-48492581 GCF_029378745.1 Bos indicus
TTCTACAGTCCTAAAGAGAATTATAGGCTCTCTAAACTGCGACTATCTTACTATAGAAATTTAGAATAGTTTCATCATGCATGTAGTTTTCTCTAACATGTAACAGCTCCCTATGTGAAGGAACAGCCCCTTTTAAGTCATGCAGGTAAGTGAAGAAAAACAGTTCTCATCACAAAATAGTCCATTCCTGAAACCTCTTCAAATAAATTGCAAGTAACTTGAGTTTTCAATTTATTCCTGAATAACAGACAAAATTTATTGAGTTATTTTGCTTGAGGTTTTGTAAAACACAAAGTGTAGAAAAAAGGCATTTTACAATTTCCAAACATCTCTTTCTATAACTAGCCAATCAGATTAGCACAACTAATTCCTATAATCAATATACAGAACCTTTAAAGAATTTGATACCTTGACATTAAATTTACAAAATAGTTCTAGCATCTACTATTGCTCAGTGTAGGTAATCTCCCCCAGATTACCACATCCCCTTGAAAATGAATTGTCTGCACAATTACAGATGCGTCAAGTAGTACTTATTTTTGGACAGGGCAAGGGGGTGTGAAGGAATAATCTTGCCTGCTGAAGATCAGTTCTCTATATATTCAATTATAATGCAACTTCTGAAGTGTTCCACACTTCAGAAAAGAGGTTGCTTTGAGTTTACTTTAAACATCAAGTCTAATTCCTACAGTGAAATGATAATTTACTTTTCCTTGTTAAAAATAAGTAGTTCAGAGGAAAAGCAGAAAAGATCATACAAACGTGTAGCACTTGATTAACAAAGCCCTTTCTCATCTGCATTTTTATGTGATTCTATGGACAGTAATATAACACCAATATTTTTGTCTACCACGTAATAATGATAATGATGCTAGTAGTTTTAGTATTACCATTAGTAGTAGTATTAGTAATACATTTTGTAAATGAGGAAACACACTCAATGGAACTAGGAATTTGGCAAGAACTGGCTAGGGCTTACAGCTGAGGTCTTATGACTCAACTCCATGCAACCACAGGTCTCCAGAACTTTCATTTACAAAAATTAAAAATCAAAGATTCTAACTGTTGCAATTTCTTTTATTATTGTGCCATTTCTTTTATGCATATATGTATGAATTTTCTGCACATATCTTTCAATTAAGTACAGTAATGTGAGCTGCATATGTGAACAGCATCACATTATTACTACCTCTCTATAGTGTTACAGTAGCAACCTTAGCCTTACTTTCACTAATTAGGAATATTGTGACAACTCATTGTTGATTAAAAATAACCAGAGTTCTTCTGTACTCTTTAATTTGGCTTGATGTTAGAACCTGACAATATATTTCTAGCAAATGACAGTCTAAACTTAAAGGCTCACTGTACCTCCTGGAGCATCTGTTAAAGATACAACCAGTTATAGGCAAGTTATAAACAAAGTATAAAGCAAAGTTATTAGTTAATAATATGGGAGAAACTCATTCTACTTCTATATTATGTTTAACCATTGTGTTAAAATTATTTAAAATATCTTTCTTTTTCAGTGAGAAACTTGATCCTTTGTAGATGTCCTTATTCAAATAAACAGATAAATCTTCTCATCAGATCACTTACCAATAGAATTAGTTTATTGGACAAAAATGTTAGAATATTAAAATTTTATAGTTTTAATATTGATTAACATTGCATAAAAAGCCATTTTTATAGATAGTATATTTTTAAAGATAATTAGTGAAGTTTCTATCATTAAATACTCTTGACAAGTGAGGCATTATAATGATAAAATAGCCATGTCCTATACATTTGTCTTCTCACATATGGTTTATATGGAACCCAAATTTTTCGCAAGACAATTATTGTGTTGATAACTACTATATACAGCTATGCTATCTATCTAGTAATATCAAGAGAGATATATAGATATATAAATACACAGACACATGCATATAAATATATTTGCCTTTCTAAAAAATTGATTTATAAGTCAATTGTTAGGCTCCAGTGACTTCAGCATTTTGTTCATTTTATTACAAATGCACGTGGTTTCTGAGGCTTTTAAACAAATACATGAAATGGTTGAAAGATTTATATTGCTTGAGCTCAGCTAAATATGTCATCTCTAGAAAAGATGTGGTTTATTTTGGCACTGTTTTAAAAACTCAAATATTTTAAACATTTGTTAAGTTGGAGCTTGCACATTTGAACTAGCAGCATACGTTCCAGAATAGCATCTCAGGTTACCAGATTTTTTGTAATCCTTTTACTAGAATAACCTTCTTTGAAAAGGTTTTCTTTTCTTTTTTGTTATGTACTTTAAGTTAAATCGATAAATGTTGAAGTTATTTTTAATGTAGGATTTCATAAATAGAATTGGACAGTGATGAATGTGTATTTTTAAGACTCATTAAATTATTGTGTACTATTGACACTTCTTTGCAGAAATCTTAATATACTTTTTTTTTTTTTCAATTTTAATTAAAAAAAATTATACATGTGTTCCCCATCCTGAACCCTCCTCCCTCCCCATACCATCCCTCTGGGTCGTCCCAGTGCACCAGCCTCAGGCATCCAGCATCGTGCATTGAAATATACTTATTTTTAATGTTACTGTTTTCTCAACATAGTTTTGGAGAATGCTGGTACTTTCGATGTGACCAGTTTCTTGATGGTCAGATTATTAAGAAAGGTGTATTTTAATGCACAAACTCCAAAATCTGAAATATATATTTACTTTTCAGTCATATAAGCTCTCTACTGCAAATTTTATACATTTCAATACAGTTATTTAGACATTTAATCAAGCTTTTAAAAGTGTTCAGTCCTGAAGGCACTGTACGGAATATGCCTATAAAATACACGACAGTAAGGAAACAGATGACGTCCACTGTCAACCTGTCTGACTGTCTTACAAGTTTAATAAAGTTAAAAGTCATTAAGGACAGATTTATTAGGTACTTTACTACTGGCACTAGTAAAATATTAAAGAGAAATTGTATTTTGTTTTTTTGTTTTTTTTTTTAATTTTATTTTATTTTTAAACTTTACAATATTGTATTAGTTTTGCCAAATATCGAAATGAATCCGCCACAGGTATACCCGCGTTTCCCATCCTGAACCCTCCTCCCTCCTCCCTCCCCTCCCCTCCCTCTAGGTCGTCCCAGTGCACCAGCCCCAAGCATCCAGTACCGTACATCGAACCTGGACTGGCGACTCGTTTCATACATGATATTATACATGTTTCAATGCTATTCTCCCAAATCTCCCCACCCTCTCCCTCTCCCACAGAGTCCATAAGACTGATCTATACATCAGTGTCTCTTTTGCTGTCTCGTACACAGGGTTATTGTTATCATCTTTCTAAATTCCATATATATGTGTTAGTATACTGGATTGGTGTTTTTCTTTCTGGCTTACTTCACTCTGTATAATAGGTTCCGGTTTCATCCATCTCATTAGAACTGATTCAAATGTATTCTTTTTAATGGCTGAGTAATACTCCATTGTGTATATGTACCACTGCTTTCTTATCCATTCATCTGCTGATGGGCATCTAGGTTGCTTCCATGTCCTGGCTATTATAAACAGTGCTGCAATGAACATTGGGGTACACGTGTCTCTTTCCCTTCTGGTTTCCTCAGTGTGTATGCCCAGCAGTGGGATTGCTGGATCATAAGGCAGTTCTATTTCCAGTTTTTTAAGTAATCTCCACACTGTTCTCCATAGTGGCTGTACTAGTTTGCATTCCCACCAACAGTGTAAGAGAGTTCCCTTTTCTCCACACCCTCTCCAGCATTTATTGCTTGTAGACTTTTGGATCACAGCCATTCTGACTGGCGTGAAATGGTACCTCATAGTGGTTTTGATTTGCATTTCTCTGATAATGAGTGATGTTGAGCATCTTTTCATGTGTTTGTTAGCCATCTGTATGTCTTCTTTGGAGAAATGTCTATTTAGTTCTTTGGCCCATTTTTTGATTGGGTCATTTATTTTTCTGGAATTGAGCTGTAGGAGTTGCTTGTATATTTTTGAGATTAGTTTTTTGTCAGTTGCTTCATTTGCTATTATTTTCTTCCATTCTGAAGGCTGCCTTTTCACCTTGCTAATAGTTTCCTTTGTTGTGCAGAAGCTTTTAAGTTTAATTAGGTCCCATTTGTTAATTTTTGCTTTTATTTCCAATATTCTGGGAGGTGGGTCATAGAGGATCCTGCTGTGATGTATGTCGGAGTGTTTTGCCTATGTTCTCCTCTAGGAGTTTTATAGTTTCTGGTCTTACGTTTAGATCTTTAATCCATTTTGAGTTTATTTTTGTGTAAGGTGTTAGAAAGTGTTCTAGTTTCATTCTTTTACAAGTGGTTGACCAGTTTTCCCAGCACCACTTGTTAAAGAGATTGTCCTTAATCGAGAAATTGTATTTTGGTTAGAAAGAACCTAAGACAGGCAATCAAATTCTCTTAATAAAAAAATGATTTGAAACTATGACAAAGCACCTCTACTAATTTTGAAATTCGTATGTGGAATTTTGCTGTAGCCAACAGCTGAAATCAAAGAACACTGCTTCTGTTGTGTTTGGTTATTCAATCAAGATAAGGTAAATATAAGCAGACTGTGTAACACAGTGTCACCTGTAGTGAACTTAGGATTTAAAGCTTAAGGTGCATGGCTACAAGAGGACTAGGGTGGGGTGGGCAGTAGGAATTGTTGGGGTGAAGTTTCTATAAACTGATAATATCTAAACAGTCAGATTGCTGTTTAAAAAAATTGTCTCACCATGTATGACCTTGGTGATATTGTTGTCATGCATTTTACTTTTACATAGGTATACAATAATAATTTAATTATTGTTTTGCTTTAAATAATTAACTACTTTTAAAGTGACTCAAAAAGTAAGAACAACAATATTTTCTATTTACCCACGTATTTACATTTCTAGTACTCTTCTTGTAGATCCAAGTTTCCACCTGCTACCATTTTCTTCCTTCCTGAAGTATGTATCTTTTATACAACGCTGGGCTGTAAATAATGAATTCTTTCAGCTTTTGTATGTTTGAAAATGTCTCTGTCTTTTTTTAGCCTTCATTTTGTTGGGCGAAGAAAGTTTTTTTTCTGGTTATAGAATTCTAGGTTAACGTTTTGGGAAAATATTTTCAAGATGTTATTCCACCGTCTCTGGCTACTGTCATTTTAATTTTTGTTCTCTGCACATATGTCCTCTGGCTGCTTTAAGGATTTTACCTTCATTACTCGTTTTAGCCCACTTGATTGTGATGTGTTACAGATTTCTGCATGTTCCTGTGCATATTTGTTGAACTTCTTGGACTATAAGTTTATAATCTTCATCAATTTTTTTAAATTTTGGCTTTTTCCCCCAATACCATTTGTCCTCAAACTCTTTCCTCCCCCTCTAGAACTGCTACTTAATATATATTAGGCCACTTGAGGTTGTCCTACGGCTCATTCATTCTTCGTTCATTTTGCCAGTGGCAGAGGAGTGTTTCTTTTTCCTCTGGGTGTTTTATTTTGAATACTTTCTATTATTTTGTCTTTAAAGTTACCGACCTTTTCTTTTGGAGTATCTAATTTACTCTTCTTAATTCCATCTAGAGCCTTTTACATCACAAATATACTTCTCATCTCTAAAATTTTAAATTGGGGTCTTTTTAATGTCTTTCAAATCTCCTTAATTTTTTCATGCTTTGAACTATTTTCTGGAATACTGTGCTTGTCTGTTAATTCTATTATCTATTCTATTTCCAAGTCTATTTCTATTGATTTCCTTATCATAAGTTGTTTTTTCTTTAATTGAAGTAAAGTTGAAGTATATTTGATACTTTATAGTTGAAGCCTGATACAAGCCAGGCTTCAACAGTATGTGAACCATGAACTTCCAGATGTTCAAGCTGGATTTAGAAAAGGCGAGGAACCAGAGATCAAAATTGCCAACATCCATTGGATCATCTAAAAAGCAAGAGAGTTCCAGAAAAATATATATTTCTGTTTTATTGACTACGCCAAAGCCTTTGACTGTGTGGATCACAGCAAACTGTGGAAAATTCTGAAAGAGACGGGAATAGCAGACCAGCTTACCTACCTCCTGAGAAGTCTGTATGCAGGTCAAGAAGCAACAGTTAGAACTGGACATGGAACAATGGATTGGTTCCAAATCGGGAAAGGAGTACATCAAGGCTGTATATTGTCACCCTGCTTACTTAACTTACATGCAGAGTACATTATGTGAAATGCCAGGCTGGATGAAGCACAAGCTGGAATCAAGATTGGCAGAAGAAATATCAATAACTTCAGATATATAGATGACACCACCCTTATGGCAGAAAGTGAAGAAGAACAAAAGAGCCTCTTGATGAAAGTGAAAGAGCAAAGTGAAAAAATTGACTTAAAACTTAACATTCAGAAAACTAAGATCATGGCATCTGGTCCCATCACTTCATGGCAAATAGACAGGAAAACAATGGAAACAGTGAGAGACTTTATTTTCTTGGGTTCCAGAATCACTGCAGATGGTAACTGTAGCCATGAAATTAAAGGATGCTTGCTCCTTGGAAGAAAATATATGACAAACCTAAACAGCATATTAAAAAGCAGAGATATTACTTTGCCAAAAAAGTTCGGTCTAGTCAAAGCTATGGTATTTCTAGTAGTCATGTATGGATGTGAGAGTTGAACCATAAATAAGGCTGAGAGCCAAAGAATTGATGTTTTTGAACTGTAGGGTTGGAGAAGACTCTTGAGAGTCCCTTGAACTGCAAGGAGATCCAACCAGTCCATCCTAAAGGAAATCAGTCCTGAATATTCATTGGAAGGACTGATGCTGGAGCTGAAACTCCAATACTTTGGCCACCTGATGCAAAGAACTGACTCATTGGAAAAGACCCTGATGCTGGGAAAGATTGAAGACAGGAGGAGAAGGGGACAACAGAGGATGAGATGGTTGGATGGCATCACCGACACAATGGACATGGAGTTTGAGCAAACTCTGGAAGTTGGTGATGAACAGGGAAGCCTGGTGTGCTGCAGTCCATGGGGTCGCAAAGAGTCGGACACGACTGAGCAACTAAACTGAACTGAACTGTTAGTTGATGTACAATATTATATTAGTTTCAGGTGTACATCATAGTGGTTCAATATTTTATAGATTATATTCCATTTAAAGTTAACACAAAATAATAGCTATTTCCCTGTGCTGTACAATCATGAGTTGTATTTTTCTGCTTTGTATGCTTGATAACTTGTTTTAGACGCAAGTCATTGTAAATTTTATCTTGTTGGGTGTTAGATATTTTTGTTTTTCATTAAAAATTTTGAAGTGTGTTCAGGGATGCAGTTACATGATTTGGAAACAGTTTTGATCCTTGCTAGTAGGTTTTAAGCTTCAGTCAGTAGGACCAGAGAAACTTAAGTCTAGGGCTCATTCTCCCCCTCCGCTTAGGCCATCCCTTTCTGAATACCTGATGCCCTGTGCAGTGTGAGTTGACTCTGCTCTGACTAGTCACACCTATGTGTGAGTTTGGGTCGTCGTTCTGCCTGCACCTCTCTAAAGTTCTAACCTTAGCCTTGGTAGTTTACTTACGCAAGTCTGCTGGTCCATACTCAGAGGAAGACTCAAGGAATGCTCTGTAGCTCTTCTGAGCCCACTTGCTCTCACTCTCTTTCTGTACAGTAATTTTTGTTCCAGAATCTACCCTCTCTAGTACTCTGACTGCAAATTCTAACCACTTTGACCTCCCCCAAGTCTCAACTCTATGTTCTCAATTCAGGGAAGCTCCCAGACTCTGTTTTGGTCTTTCTCCTGCACTCTGCTCGGTAAACTCACCATGTGATGCGCTGGAATCATCTTTGGACTCCCTTTCTTCCCCTTCTCTCTGGGATCACTGTCCTGTTTGCCTGTTGTCCCAAGTACAAAGACTTTGATTCACGTATTTCCACCTGTTTTTGTTGTTGTTTTGCTTTTGGTGGGTCTTTTTGTTTTGTTTTGAGGTTTTGGTTTGTTTGGGGGATTTTTCTTTTGTTTTTTGTTTGGTTGGTTGGTTAGTTGGTCGTTTGGTCATTTGCTTTTTTTTTTTTTTTTAAGGTGGAGAGGGTAAACGTGGTCCCTGTTATTCCATCATGACCAGAAGTATACGTTCTCCTATAACTCTTTCTAAAATGTCATACTCTTAATGTCTAGCTTCCCTCACCCCTGTTGAGAAATCAACCATCCAGTCTTAATGTTCTTCTGAAAGTAAAATGTCTGTTTTCTCTGATTGTTTTTTAGATCTTTTTCATTGTTGGGTTTTGCGGACAGGGTGTTTTATTTTGTTTGGCAGGTTTTTTTTTTTTTTTTTTTTTTTATGGTCTTTGCTTGAGTTTGTAGATCTATTAAATCTCTGACTTCATATCTGTTGTCAATTTTAGGAAATCTTTGCTTTGTATATTTTTCTCCTTCCTTTTATGACTCCAACTATATATATTTTTTCACTGTTCCCACATATCTCTTCTGTGTTTGCCTTTTTTTTTCATGTGCATTAGTTTTAAATTTTCAAAATTACCTGTCTTTTATTTCACTAATCTTGTTTCCTGCTGTTAAAGCCATCTATTCAATTCTTAATTTCAGATATTTTGTTTTTTAATTTACAGTCTTCCTCTTGGTGTTTTTGGTGCATTTCAATTCTCTGGTGAAATACTCATCTTTCTAAATATATTGTCTCCCCATTGCTTATAACTATAAGAAACTATAGTAACTTAGTTTCTATAAATTAGTAATTAAAAGTCCATACCTATTAACTCCAATATCTGAATCACCGCTGAGTCCTTAATATCTGTTTCGTTTCTAGGTGTCTAGATCCATGGTCCTCTCTTGGCATGCCTATTAATTGTTTATTTAATATAAGACACCCTGAGCCTGCCAGGTACTTTTGCTTTCCACTAGAGAGAGCTTCATCTTTCCTCTATTGGAAAGATTGGGTAGACGTCCACCTTAATCCAGTCAAGTATGCTGAGTTGAAGCTGAGTTGCAGTTTGAATAAGGCTCAGTTTTCTCTGGTTTGCCCCTTTTCCTATGGGGTAGCTCACTAGGCTTTCAGTGCTGAAAGTAATATCTTCACTTGAGTCCTTTAGATATTCTTATATGAGCTTTTTTAATCTTCCACCTAGGAGAGCCCAGAATTTGCCAAATACTTTGAAGGGGAAACTAGGCATAAAGTTCCAATACTTTGGCCAATACTTGATGCAAAGAGCAAACTTATTAGAAAAGACGCTGATGCTGGGGCAGGAGGAGAAGGGGACGACAGAGGATGAGATGGTTGGATGGCATCACCAACTCAAGGGACATGAGTTTGAGCAAGCTCCAGCAGATAGGGAAGGAACGGGAAGGCTGGCATGCTGTTGTCCACGGGGTTGCAGAGAGTCAGGCACAACTTAGCAACTAAACAACAAGGCGTGTGTCTCAGGCCCCTTTGGTTTTCTAGGGCTCTCACTCCAACCCTGAGAGGTTTCCCAAAGTTCTGCTGGTTTCTTGTCTCTAACAGCAGCCTTCTGCCAGGACAAACCCAGCGCCAGCAAATGCTTCCAGGGGAAGAGCAGCTGCAGACCATTAGCTTGCCTCTCAGCTCTCGCCTTTGGAGTCTTCATTCCTCTAGCTGTCTTTGTTTCAGCCCTTCTCTGATACTTTTAAACAAATATGTTTTGTATTTCATCCAGCTTTACTAGTTGTTCTTGCAAAGCATTGATCTGCCACAAATGACTCTGTTCTGTCTGGAAGCAGAATTCCAGTGCGTTTTTAATTTTTGTTATTATATTTTTCATTTCAGGAAATTATATTTTGTTCATCCCCAAGTCTGTTTGATCATTCTTGTGGTCTCTTGTTTCTCTATCATATTTTCAACCCCTTTTTAATTTTCTTGTACATTTTAAACATGCTTATTCTATACTTAGGGCTTCCCTGGTGGGTCAGTGGTAAAGAATCCACCTGCCAATGGAGGAGACATGGGTTCAATCCCTGGGTTGGGAGGATCCCCTGAAGAAGGAAATGGCAACGCACTCCAGGATTCTTGCCTGGAGAACTGCAGGGACAAAGCAGCCTGGACGGCTGCAGTCCATGTGATCACAAAAGGCTCAGACACAACTTAGCAACTAAACAAGAACAACAATTCTATACTTTTGACTATTTTACAATCTCAAATATTTATTGCTCCAATTTTAATATTATTTCTGCTAGCTACATTTAACTTGCCTTTTTTGATGTTTACTGATTCGTGAATATGAGCTTATATGTCTTAGAATTAGTTCCTATGGGAGTTTTCACGCCTTAATTGAAGGTAGATTCCTTCATAGAGGCTTTGCATTTGCTTCTGCCTGGGAATAAGTACAGGCCTTAGCATACTTTAAGAGCTTAATTTGAATTTTATTGGGCTGCTTAAATAATTTGGGATGAAAATTCATATGAAGCCTAGCTTGTGTTTATAAAATTCATAA
The DNA here is from genome assembly GCF_029378745.1 of Bos indicus. NCBI lineage: Eukaryota > Metazoa > Chordata > Mammalia > Artiodactyla > Bovidae > Bos > Bos indicus. The sequence goes on from NC_091780.1 coordinate 47,903,031, forward strand.
GGGATTTTTTTTTTCTATCTTCTATTCATAGTCTGAGTTTAAGATTTCTCTTCATGTGTGGGCCCTGGACTTTGTCCCCTGCTCCATTAGGAGGCCATGGAAAACCAGAGCTCAACCTCACCTCGATCATAAGTCAAATGCTCTCAAGGTAAAAACCTTGCCCTTCATGCTTCACATACCATTAAGGGTTCCCAGTTGTACTTAGGTTTACTCTATGTATTCCTTACCTACTTGCCAATGTAATGATGCATTTAAGAAGATGTTTCTCATTTTCTGTACAACATTTTTAGTTGTTCAGTATGGGAGGTTCCAGGTCCTTCGTAGTAGGAAACAGTAGCCAGGGCTGAATGTTATTAAATTTACACACACACACACGCACACACACACAGGTATAATTATATTGCTAATAAAATGTTCTGAATTTAGTATCACTTGTATACATGATTAAAATGAGTAGGTAATAAATTTACCTTCCAAGATCCATAATTGCAGCTCTTTGTCCCCACCAGTAACTACAAGCAGTTTTTCATTAAAGAAAAGAAAATGATTGAATAATCCAAATTAGCCTGGGCAAGAAAACTAACAGCTGCCTAAAATGAAACGTTTGAGTTATGAGCCATGTGCCACTTTGGTTTATCTGCAGCCAAAAGGTTCAGAATCCTTATTCAATTAACCATGTTGCTTGGGAGGGCTTGGTTGCCCTGAATAAGAGCTGCCTGGTGATGAGTAAGAGGTATCCGTGACACACAAGTTCAGACCTTGCAACTCTGTTTTTGTTGTTTGAACTTTCTTCTCTGTTGTAGCTAGGGATCCGGCATGGAATTTAAACACTTGTGTGGTAACCCCATTCCTTCAGCCATTGTGTTGTTAAGCTCTAGCTAACGAACTTTTAACACTGGTTCCATGTAAGGTAAGACTTAGAAAACAACAGCAGTCAACATTTCTGGCATTATAAATAAAACCATAGGCTATGTGTTTAGGAAAGTAAGATGCTACTGCCTGTCTATTCCAACTGAACCACGCCCAAAAGTAGCCTTTATGATATATATGAAAAAATAAAAATAAACCAAGGTAGCACCTAAGGAAGCTTAAATTAAGAAGTGGCTTTTATTTAAAAGAAAAAAAAAAGGAAGTTTCAAAATGTATGCCTATTTTAAAACTTAGGAACTTTGCATAAAATTGAGAAACCAAAATTACATAATATTTGCAAAGGTAAGAGCTGCCAAATGCAGCAGTCAAATAGACTTTGTCTTGTGTGGACTTTTCTTCCATGCCAACAGTTTTTGTTGCTTAGGGAGATCCTCCTGAAACAAAGAATGTTTCTCAAACTATATAGATTATGTACACATTGGCTTCTTAAAGACAGGTTTGATTTTAAATCTCTAAGCTTCATTTTGCTTCTAAACATACTTTTTTTGAAACAAAAGCCAGGTGACTGAATTTTTTTTTCCAACTTAAAAACAAGTTCTGAAGATAATTCTGGAGGAGAAAATTCAAATATAGTTTGAACAGCGATATAATAATTTTACATAAAATGTCTCAGTGTTATTGCTTTGAAGAATCACTCTGCTTGAATGTGTATGCACACTAATTAGTAATGTCTTACATCATAGTCTTCCCACTTTACAAAATTAGATTTGCTTTTTGCATCTTATCTTCTTAAGTTGTGGTCACACTACAAAGAGTAATTCTTGCTTTTATTTAGATGACAGACGAACGTGAATATGTAATGTTGTTTGTGAAATAGAAGTGAAGACAATCTTTTGAAATCAGAAGCTTCCTTTCAATGAAGACCTCAAGCATATCATATAATTACTTATTTCTCCTTTTATAAAAATTGTAACAACTTTTTCAAGAATTATAGCTACCCTGTGTACTGTAAGTCTAAATATTACAGATATTATTGTCTTTAAGTTGCAATAAGACAAACAGTGGTTTTATCATTTCTAGAAGCAATGAAGTGAGCATGTGTGTGCTTTTTATTTTTTTAGGTTTTAGGAAAGTTTTCTGGACCCATTTTTGGATTTTCTAAAAGAACTAAGGGCCCAAATCATACTTTAAAGTTTTGATATGTTATTTTGTTTTTCTTTGGATAGCAAGAAAATTAATGAAAGTGACTCATTCATACTAATACCTTAGACCCTGTGCTCCTCTCCATTCTAGTTCCTACTCTGTACTGTTATTATTTAATTCATTTGCCATTTTTAGTCCTCTGCTCAGTCAAAGTCACCTTCACAAGTTTAACCTAATTTATCTTTCAAGAACACTTTTATACCACCTCCTAACATGAAGCTTTCCCTAATTCCCCGCTTCTACCCCACCACCAAGTAGAAGTCAGTCTCTTTTCTGTATAATTTATAGGTCTTCCTTCATCTCTATTAGGGCAGTTAATAAGTTTCATCTTGTTTCATTATCCCTGTACTATCTCCCATTAGCATATAGCTTCTGGAAGTCAAAAATTCAGTCTTGTATTTCTTTGCACAGGTAAATACTTAATCATTTTTGTTAATAATGAAGCCTAAATTTTCAAACTATATTTTTGTTTTTATAAACATCTATGTAATCTGTCTTTCTAAAAAATACATGCAATGGAAGATTAAGATTTGAGCACCTTTTTAAAAAATAGTGCTGATAAAATATACTGTTATGTCAAATTATCTAACACCTAGCCCATTACCAGGTGAGACATTGGGTTTACCTGAAGATTTTAACTTTTAATCATAATCGATTTAAAGTGAAGAGTTTTGGGGGTGGAGGGGTATTTGCTTGTTTTATTTGGTTAGATTTGTTTTTTAATCAGAATTTCTTGCATTATTGTTCAATTTTGGTCCCATACAAACCAACATTTGAAATTTCACTCCATGATAAAGTGAAGATGAGGTTTTGTTGTCTTGCGATGTTTACACAAAATTTCCAGACCACAAGAGAGGTCATTTAAATCTTTTTGAACAACAGTAATAACTAAGTTGTTTTCTGGAACCAAGTATGTTAGAATGCAAAAAGAAGAAGGCAAGCAGTGTATAAACCAGGGCATTCTCAGATGCTTTCTGATATTGCTTCAAGCTACTTTAAATAATGATTTCAAATTCAATAATTCCTTATTTCCTAAAAGTAACTGAAGTCTTCTGAATTCCAATTATTTTGTTAAGTTTTCCTGATGTTTTATTTTCTGGTGCTTTATTATTCTTTCAATACCTAAGCCCTATTCTAAGATATAGTTTTGAGAGCAAAACTAAATTGTGTGTGAACATTACCCACAAGCTAGAGCTTCAAAAATTTATATTTAGTTACTAATTTTATCTCTAGTCTCCACCAATTTGCATCATGAACCTTGTTGAGTGAAGATCCTAAAGCTTAAAAAATACCTACCTTTCTTCAATAAATAAGTTAATTATATCAAAGGCTTTTTGAAATGCTTAAGCATAGCATATTCACTGCATACTACTTGTATGACCATGACATTAACACACTGAAAACCTTTGAGTTCCCTAAAGAAGACTTTCATAAATCTTTGCTAGCTGTGTCTAATCAAATTACATTTTTCAAGACAGTATGCCCTTCTCTGAAATTGTTTCTTGTATATACCTCACACACAAAGTTAACTGTCTTGGTTATAATTGGCTGTCAGCAGAGAGGCTCACTTTTGATAACATTATTTTGTTCATAATTTTCTAGGAAATACAGCTTCTTTCCTCACCAAGGAATAGTAAACCCAAACTACCAACATTGTCTACCATGTTGAAAAAGTAAAAATGTATAGTGCTCAAATGCTGGTACATAGCCAAATGAATCATCTTTGTCTTAAAGTAGCAAAAAGGGTAAGACACCACTTATGTTAAGACTTAATTTTCATGAAACTCATCAGACAAGAAGTGAAAATGCTATAGAATCTTGGCTTTTGTCTTGAACATCTGAAGTCCTCTTAGTAATTTTTTACTTAGATTTATATCTTTAATCCTAGGATCTCTCATCTCTTTGAAACCAGTTAATTAAAACAGATAATCACCTTATAGAACTTCCACATTAGAAATGAGAAAAAAGGAATTGAATAAGTTTCATAATGTGACACAGGCAGGCGTTTTCAGAGCTAGATGTACAACTGTGTGTCTATTCCTAAACTTCTGCTTCCCTGTTGCTGTTAAGAGCTGAAGCTTGTGCCATCATGGTTAATGTTTTGACAGATTTTATCATAAACCTTGCTGTTGTACATTTGCCTTGAGCCAAAATTAACATGTTGTAAGCTCAGAAACAGTTTTTGCTGTTAGTGACCAAAAGAGGAAATCAATTATGCTCTTTTGAAGGATAGGATTAGAGAGTTTAACTCTTTAAAAGTTACTTGAAATTTGAGAAATGTTCTCATTTTTTATTCTATGACCTCTCAGTTGTCAATAAAACATGCATAAACACTTTTGTGATTCTCACAAAGGAGAATATACCAAAGAAAATATTACACAGCTTTAATGTGCTCACTAAATTTCATCACCAAAATACTATCCCTAATTTTTTTTAATGAAAAGGTCCTTTGCTTTATTGTATAGAGTCAAAAATTTAAACCCTCAACATGTGATTGATTCAAAAATGATGAAGTAGCTACTTTGTTTTCAAATAATTTGTCAGAATGCAGTTCAGTTAGAACCTATCTATGGTGTCTATCATCTATTCTATAACTACTTGGAGTGTTTTATTAAACATACTCCCATCATTGCTATTCCTAACTCCTGCAGATCTAGAATTTTTTCCCTCTAAAACATCTTCAATGACCATGACCATTAATGTTTACTCATAAACTCATTTGTACACAGGCTAAATCATAGCATATCAGTGAAGAAAAAAAAGAGTTGTAACCCAGTCTTTACCCTAGAATAAATCAAATCAACAAATATTTATTGAATGTCTACTATGTGCAAATAGCCCTGACTGGTCAGCTTTTAAAAGCCATCCAACTTCTCACATTGACAAATCAAAGCATTATTATTTTTAAGTATCGCAGAGGCTGCTTCCATGTCCTTTAGGTGACAAAACTTCTGAGGATCCTGCAATTACTTAGGATGAAGACAGGAGGGGAAGAGGAAGCTAATTGACAGACTGAGAAGAGAAGAAAGGATAACCTAAAATACCACCAACAGATTGCATCATGTATGTATGTGTGTTTATGAGTTTATGTGTATGAGCATGTATTATGTATATGTGTATATACACATATACACACAAAGAGAAGAATGAATTTGAGAAAAATAGACTTTGTTAAGGTGACATAAAAATTTATATTTGAGAGAGTTCAGGATGGGGAGCATGGGTATACCTGTGGCGGATTCATTTTGATGTTTGGCAAAACTAATACAATGTTGTAAAGTTTAAAAATAAAATAAAATTAAAAAAAGAAAAAAAATAAAAAATAAAAATAAGCTTAATAATAGTTTGGCCAGTGTTAAGTTCTATGGTAGGACAAAACCAAATAAATCATAACAGAAAGATTACTCAACTTGGCCCCCCAGGTTCTAACACCTAGATTTCCTTAAAGTCTATTAGGAGATGACTTCATCAGTCAATAGATTTGTAATAGAAGAAGTGACTTCTAAAATGTTACTATAAAAAATTACTGTAGAGGCCTAAATATAAAGTTAATTTTATCATAAATAAGAGAAGCTACTTAAAAGCTCACTTCAAAGAGCTTTTTTATCAGAAACTAAATAAATCTACCAGTTATGAGATAAATCTTGTATACTTTATACTATGTTATATATTATAGTCTTTTATGCTATATATTATATTTTATGCTACAATGATCTATGCATTTCATTTTACTAATCTGTAAAAGATAAAATAATCCACTATCTACCCCCACCAAATAACTAAATGTGAAGTATAAAAAGGAGACTATTAGTAAAAGGTTCCAGTTTTATCAAGTAGAATTAATCCTGGCTACTTTGCATATAAGGTACATATTAATATATATATATATATATGTTGGTGACTGATGATATTGTCATTGACATTCTCATGGGAGATGTCTAATGTCAATTTAAAAATATTTGTTTAGGGGAACTAGTTTTCTGTTAATTTTGCTTCCTATTGGTAGACTAAGTTTAGTTTCTCATGAAAATCAAAGCAGATTCTTTTAAGCAGCAGCTTTTATTTTTCCTAAAATGTCTGAAATTAATATCTCAATTTTTCTATGGGGGAAAAAAATTGGTATTCCTCTATTATTCAAAGTTTATGCCTCTGTTATGAAATTGTTGATCATTCAGATGACTTTGAGGCAAAAGTTTCTTTTCATATCTTTTTAATAATTTGATAGATTTTCTCTGGTTGTAGTTTATTTTCAAAGAATACCCTAATTGCTCTGTAGTAAATTTTGGATTTCTTCTCAGTTTGTGTATAACTTTTCTCTTCTTGATAAAAGCATGCTATTGGCCTCTGTGTATACAGCGGGCACTTGCAGTGTGTGACTACATTGGTTTGGTTTCTTTCATTCATTTTCTTGGTATATGATAAGAAAATGTATCTGGATACATTTTAAATAAAGTTTTACTTGGACGACACAGACACAATGCTGAAGTTCCTGGAGAAATATTCTCTTTAGAGTTGTTGCTGGTTTTCATTTCATCCTCTCCCTCCTTTGACCAGAATTCCTAAAACTGAGACCCTCTCACCTAGGACCTAGCCTGGATTCACCTGCCCCCTTGTGGTATTCCTTTCTGAATATTCCTTTCTGAATTTAATTGATTTCTGAAATTTGGATTTGGTATTACTTAGCCTGAGAAGATAAACCTCTTTACTCTTGTCCAACACTCTAAGACCAGAAAATTTTTCTTCTGTTAGTCACTGGCTAACATACAAAGATTAAAGAAGTTTATTTTTTAAATTTAATTTAGAGCACAAGAAGGAAATTGAGCACTATAAAGAAACTATGATCAGAGATGATGATAAGAACTTGGTCTGGAATCTATATTAGTGACCTGCAGATTGATAAACTAAAGAGATGTTTCCAAGGTTCTCATAAAGCAACTTAAAATGAAATTTTTTCTATGTGAATGTCTCCTTTTTTGATTAATGTTAGAGGAAAATGTTACTCCATTTTATTTAAATTTTCTATAGATTTCCTAAACCTCTCATCAAGGATGAATTCATAAATATAAAAAATAAATGTATACAGTATGATATTTGACACGTCTCTCTCTGAAAAATGGAATTTTTTTACATGCCATAGAACTAATTTTTACATCCTCGATTGAAGTCAGTATTGAAATCACATGGGAAAGGGATGGTATATCAATGAGGGAATTATCTAGACACAAATTCAGAGATATTTTCAAGAATGATAAGAATTAGGCATCTAGTCAATAAAGAATAATGTGCAGATGAAAGAAAATGGGAGATGAAAGAAAAGCACTATTTACAAAAATAGTTTGTCTTTCTTGGAAGAAATAGATTGCTAAATTATTGTCAATAAGACCCCAATTAATGTTTGAAAAACCTCTTTCTATCTGCTAAGTATAAATATTTCCAGCAGAAAGAGTTGTTTGTTTCTTTGTTGTTCCAGCTCTTCCCCAGCTCTTCACCAAAGGCTGGTTTGATTGAATGATAGTGGTCCTCCGTGGCGTTTTAAACACTATGTCACCTAGCTGGAGATCTAGAAGAAGAAAAAGTATGCAGGCTTTAACAAAGCTGTAGTCCAACTTCCAACTACCTAGGATCCGCCGCTCCTTTGCAGCTTCTCTTACATTTATGACAGCTGACCTACTAACAGGTTCCCAGAAATCCAGGTTCAAATTTTGGCAGGCTTACCTCACCTCTTTGTCCTTCCAAAGTACATAAATGCTAAACTGTGTTCACAGTGAGGAAGGAAGAGTCATTCCAATGAGACTTTTAAAATCAAGACCCTTTCTGCTCCCTACCAAGTTACTGCCATTCTCTCCAAAGGAATAGAATTTTCTCAGTGTGCCCTTGGCGTAATTTCTTCAGCCTGGATTAAACACAGGTGACTGAGAGTCTACCTTATCTCCACAGGGCATTAGTCACTCTATAAAAGTTAAATTTATTATGAAATGCTTTGTTTGTGTTAACATACATCTTCTCTGGGAAGTTGGAAACAAAGGCACGTCCTTTAAGACTCCGTATGGGGAAAACATATCCTCCTGTGGAATTTAACCTTAATTTGAACCAAGATCTGTGAAAGAAAAGCACTTTAGTGCATTGTTCCCTTTGCCCCACCCCTCTATTCCCTTATCTAAATGGGGTTACTGTTGCTCTGCGTTTTTAACTCTTCACATTCCAAACCTTGCTTTCCTGAACTTAATCTTAGAAGTATATCCAAATAATTGTGACAAACAATTATGCCTTTTTAGGTATGAGTGGTTTTATGTAATATATTAATTCTGATATTTAAAATTAAATATGTTAAATATATAGCCAGTTATGCTTGCATGTCTTATTGTTCATTATGTTGTTTTAACAAATGGTACATTGTAAAGGATATTTTATTTCCTGAAAATCTTCTCTAAGGTTCACTTGTTAGGAAGCATTGTCATGTATGCATTGTTCATACTTTATTCGAAGTAAAGAATAATTAGAAGAAAAGTGTACATTAGGAATGATGAGAAGATGTATTCGAAAGAACTAATTTCGACCTCTCTTTTCCTTCAGTCTGTTTGCATAGTCTGGTATTGCTTTCAATGTATTTAAATCCATAGATGCACCAGTGCTTTTTAAAAGTAAAAGCAAAGCTTCCAGAGCTGCTATCCACCCTCATGCAGATGAGTTTATAAGCAGCAAAGGGAGTATCTTTTAAATATTAAGTTTTCATTTTAAAAAATTCTGCTTATATGAATACATAAATTTTCTTTGATAGTATCTACCAACAAACTTGTAATTATTCAAATAACTTTTCTTCTTTTTTTTTTATCCTTTGGCCATGCCACACTGCATACGGGAGCATAATTCCCCGACCAGAAATCAAACCTGTGCCCCCTGCATTAGCAGCACGGAGTCTTAACCACTGGACCACCAGGAAGTCCCCTTTCATTATCTTTTATTAAGTTAAGAAAAAAATAACAAACTAAATTTGAATATAAACTTAGATATTCATTTAAAATATACACATAAGATTTTTAAATTAACATTGCTCAATTCTACTTAAAATAACTATCTTCAGCATTATTAAATTGAAAATTTCTTGTCAAAAAATTAATAACAAAACATTTACAGATTCCTGCAGTCACACATTCCTTATTATATAGTATGTTTCATTTAAACAATAACATTGAAATTAGTTTGATAAATATGTTTTTTTAAAAATGGGATATATGAATAATACATTTAGGGCGTTAGGACATTTATCACAAGTAATATCAAATCAAGCCATCATTGTTCTCCTCCTCAGCCCTGCCTACATTTACTGGTTCCAACCAACCCTCATATGACATTTATTGAAGCTTAGTTTCTACCACTTGTTAGCACTTGATTATATACTATGACTGCTATTTGAATTCGTAATTTTTATTGCTTTTTCATGGAAATTATAAACTCAGAATAATAATGAGTGGACAACTGGAATACTTTAATTTACCTCTTAGACTCAAATCCTTGTTTCTCTTGGACTTTACACTATATTAGATACTGCTGCTGCTGCTGCTGCCAAGTCACTTCAGTCGTGTCCGACTCTGTGCAACCCCATAGACGGCAGCCCACCAGGCTCCGCCGTCCCTGGGGTTCTCCAGGCAAGAAACTGGAGTGGGTTGCCATTTCCTTCTCCAATGTATGAAAGTGGAAAGTGAAAGTGAAGTCACTCGGTCGTGTCTGACTCTTAGTGACCCCATGGACTGCAGCCTACCAGGTTCCTCTACCCATGGGACTCTCCAGGCAAGAGTACTGGAGTGGGTTGCCATTACCTTCTCCAATACTAGATACTAGTTTGATACAAATTTTCTTATAATAGTGCTACACCTCTTCATGGCATATATAGATGCCTGTATAGTATATTATTTATTCATGGTCATACCATAAGATGCAGGCTTCCCTGGTGGTAAAGAATCCACCTGCTAAGCAGGAGACATGGGTTCAGTCCCTGGGTTGGGAAGATCCCCTGGAGAAGGAAGTGCCAACCCAATAGTCCATGGGGTCTCATATAGTCAGACATGACTTAGTGATGAAACAACAAAAAACTACTACCATAAGACAGCCAAAAGATCTTCTACAGCAGTAAAATGGTCAAAATGAGAGACAAACAAGATCATGGGAGAAGTGATAATAGTGAAGTATAAGACTGAAGAGGCAGATGTTAACCAGAAACAAACAAAAAACAATGAAAAGTGTGGACTTTGTAAATGATAAGGAGAAACACTTTGGCAAAAATAAAGGAGCAAAAGGAAGAGAAAGAACCAAAGATAATTCCAAACTGCCACATGTGTCAATTTTGATGAATCCCAAAGTATTTGCAAAATTGGATTTAAAAAGGTTGTGTGCATGTCTGTATTTATAAAAATGTAGACAAGAATGGTCTTCACATATTATGTTTTAATGGTATAAGGGTGTGGTAAAACAAAATAATAAAATACTGAGCATCTTTACCGACCATGAACTCCATTTCTAGAAAAAAAGCCGTGTCTGATGAAATTAGAAATAATAATGAGTTTGTTCATGCAATGTATAATTTTTATTAATTCTAATTTTATCTTCTTATATCCAGCACCAATTAGAACATACTGACCATAGGAGACACTTTAAAGTATTTGCTGCCGCTAAGTCGCTTTAGTCGTGTCCGACTCTGTGCGACCCCATGGACTGCAGCCTACCAGGCTTCTCCATCCATGGGATTCTCTAGGCAAGAACACTGGAGTGGGTTGCCATTTCCTTCTCCAATGCATGAAAGTGGAGAGTGAAAGTGAAGTCGCTCAGTCGTGTCCGACTCTTAGCGACCCCATGGACTGGCCAGGCAACAGTACTGGAGTAGGGTGCCATTGCCTTCTCCCTTAAAGTATTTAGCTAAAATTAAAATGTCCTTTACCAATGAAATCATGATAGAGTCACAAGAATTATGGATAATGTACTGTGGCAATGGGTAAGGGATAGATGACAAGAGACAACTGTAAAATGTAAAACATCTAAGCCCTGTTAATAAATTAGTTATTTAATATCATGCACATAATTTACAGTACAAGTGAAGGTAAAAGTAGTATTCTCAGAGGATATTTTTGCTGATTATATTTGGAAGGTTTCAGTATTTCTCTAAAAGTATATCTTCATGAAAGAATTGAAATGGGTAATAGAGGGGGCATTATTATTTATTTTTTTATCATTAATTCAAACAACACCATCCTAGGTACTGAGGATACAGAATAAGATACAGTTTCTATCATGGAAATCACATCCAGAGAGAATGACAAAACTAAATAATTACAACACAGTATCATAGGTACCATAACAGGGGTAGGCTCAGGATGCTTTGGCAGAACAGATGAAAGGGTACCTTGTCCTCTCTGTGAGATTAGGGAAGGCTTCCCAGAGGAGATAGTTTGGAGCTAAGTGCCATTGGAATTGGCAACTAAAGAGTCCATGATGACTTTAATGAGAGCAGTTTCTACTATAATGAGAGAAAAATCCAAATTGCAGTGAATTAAAATGTGAATGAAAAATGCAGAAATGGACAGTGAATATAGACTACTTTTGCCAGGATTACCTCCTAACTTACTACCTCTGAAAAGATTCAATAAGGAATTTCACATTGCATAGCACAATTAAGTGCTAGTGATATAGTGGAGTTTTTTCTGTGTTAGTAAATAAATTCCATTCCACATGGACAAGCTGAAGCATCAATCCTTCTGGCAAGAGTCTTAGCACTGAAGGAGGGTCATATCTATACCTTTGTATTATGAATGTCTTTGATCACTAATTCTATTCCTGTTTTCTTTTCAGGAACTTCTTATTTGCAAAGTGTACCTGGATGAAACTGTTTCTTTCTTTCCTCTCTTCCATCTTTCATATAATTTCTCTTTATACCTCTAACCATATATCCTCAAGCAGTTCAAATATTTTACAGTCCATACAGTATCTTTCTAACACCAAATATTACCTACTGAATAAACTCCAAATTCTTTTGAGCATTCAAGGCCCTCCAGACTTTTTTTGCCAGCCTACTTTCTCAACTTTTTATTCCCATAGCTTCCTCTCTCAGGCTTCAACTTCACCTTGCTCTCTATGCACTCTGAACTTTCTATCTTCCATTTCCTGACACTGTTACTTCCACTTGGAACTACCCTCTCCCTGAAATCTATCTAAATACTGTCTGACACTTATGGTCTGGATTGTCATATTCCATGTAAAAGCCTTTCTTAAAATTTTCCCAAATATAGATTTTCTTCTCAACTCTTGGATTTATATGTGCCTCTCTATGCCTTTCATTCATTCATTCAACAAACCTTTATTCAGCATCCACCTACTATGTGCTAGGAACTGAAATTGTCATTTTCTACTGTTTTTTCCCATGGTGGAGAAACTGTTTTATCTCATCACTCCTATCAGACTATACATTCTTTGAGACCAAAAACCATCTGAAATAGCTCTATAACTATTGCAATGTTTTACATGTAGCAATTATTCAACAAAAATTAATCATTAATCTCAGAGACTCACCCCCTAAAATTCAATTAGACAAAGACAGCAACCAAATATTTTATCCTCCCTGTCATGAAATTCCATCCTACCATATTATCTGCAAGAACAGTTTGTCACTTCCTCAGTTTAACCACCTTAAATAGCATTTTTTAAAATGGTATTTGGTTTCCTTATATTTATTCTCTTAAACTCTTCCCTATCTTCAGCTCCATCCATTCCACTGAAAGAGTCCACAAGTAATAGTATTAATTAAATCCTTCCACTTTGTCTACATCACTACCTCATTTAGGTGGTGACCATACTACAACTCCCTTAAAAGGATCATTCAATATCAGTCATTTCCTCCTTTCAGTCCATCCTACATGACTTAGCTTATATAAACTCAGATTATATGCCTTTTCATATCTTTCCTGTTTCCGTAGACATTATAAAACTGCTTAATACTAATACACTTCCATTTCTACCATAATGTTTCATCTTCTTGCTATTTGCCAACCGTCTTTAGCTTAAAATGTCCTTCACCCCTGGAATATTCTACCTATTCACTTCCACCAACACAGTTTACTATCACTCCAGCTATCTGCAATCAAGCTTAAAATTCATTTTCAAGGGAATTTTTGGATTAACCTAGATTCAAGTATTACTGTACTTATTTTCTATATATTGTTCAACTACTGTATTGCTTTAAATCAGTTATGTATTTATCTAACTTTCCATGAGTGTCCTCTGTTAAGGACATTGTCTTATTCAGAGTGTAAATTAAACTCCAATAGGAATCCTGTACACTGATCTGAATTTTAAGTGTGAAGGCTTGCTCTTCATGATGATGTTAATCTGTGGCTCTCTGCCCTTTAGGTAAAACAAACATACTAGATTAAATAATATCAAGATATTCAATTCTTCTAGAATTACCATATATAATGACATGATCTTTTTTGTCTAAACAACCAAAATTTACAGAACAATAATGCTACCATAATGTGATCTCAAATATACGTCAATCCACAAATTATGAGTAAGAGGGTGCATATGAGCCTTGAACACAAGATAATTAAGAGGGTCTCATAAGACTCACCGAGACTTGATCGTTCGGGACCAGGGTTTAGAATATAAATAGGAAACGTGTCTCACTTCTGGCTGTAACAGAGTTGATAGAATGAGATCAAGAGAATAACTACAAAACTTGGACAAAATGCAAAGTCAAACAAAACAAAATCTGAAGGCACTGAAGCACAACCAGTGCAGGCGAGACCCGAGGGGCCAGGGTCCCGGAGAGAAGGAAAATACACGAGGTGAGCCCTGCCTTCGCAGCTGTGTTTTTCCCTCAGGGTGTTTGCCTAGTCAAGGTTTGGGACACAGAAGTATAGCAAAAGCAGCTTCTCCAGTTTGTGGCAGTTTGAGCTGGAGAAACAAAAATGGAGTTTAGAACTAATTAAACAGCTATGCTAGGAGGAGCCATGATTTGGAGAAGAGAGCTACAGACTGGAGACCAATGTGCTGTGTACAATTTTTCCCTAAAGGCATTTTCTGATTTCTTAGAGGCTTAAATTCAGGACAAAACACAGAGAAACCGAGTTAAAAAAAAAAAAAAAAAAACAAAAAACAATTGCTAAGAAGATTTAAAAAATAACTAAGAAGAGAATTAGTCCTATGATGCTAAGGAGACAAAAAATTGGGGTGAAGTCTCACCAAAGAGGAGGAAAGACTCAGCTTTTAACTTAGACTCTGGGAAAGTTCTGCCAAAGAAGTAAGGGTAAAGGGTAAATAGACCAGCTTCAACTGTATCAGGTTGATCTACCCAAACTCACTCACACCTAAGATGGTCCCACCAACACTGAAGTAGAATTTGGGAACTTCCCTGTGCTCTAGACCCTGCGCTGAATAGGAGGCAGAGACTGTCCGCCGCTGGAGGAGGTGCATACAGCCTGCCTAAGACAGAGATGGGAGCTGGAAAGCTGAGCAACCTTCTCTGCCCCAGTGAAACTTGTATCTTGTAACAGGTAATAGCCATGTGAAAGTCTCTCAGTCGTGTCTGACTCTTTGCAATCCCATGGACTATACAGTCCATGGAATTCTTCAGGCCAGAATAATGGAGTGTGTAGCCTTTCTCTTCTCCAGGGGATCTTCCGAACCCAAGGATCGAACCCAGGTCTCCTGCATTACAGGTGGATTCTTTACCAGCGGAGCCACAAGGGAAGCCCTGTACTGGTTCATATAATAGCCATGTACTGGTGGGGGGATCAAAAACATGGAAAGAGACAGTCTCAATGTTGCAGGCCTAGAGATCCTGCTGTAATCTTAGGGTGGAGCAGGGAAACAGAAAACCACCCTCCAGTTCTCCAAGCCTTACACTAAACCCAGAATAGTGGAAATCCAGCTCACACTTCCTGATGTTCAAGCTGGTTTCAGAAAAGGCAGAGAAACCAGAGATCAAATTGCCAACATCCACTAGATCATGGAAAAAGCAAGAGAGTTCCAGAAAAACATCTATTTCTACTTTATTGACTATGCCAAAGCCTTTGACTGTGTGGATCACAATAAACTGTGGAAAATTCTGAAAGAGATGGGAATCCCAGACCACCTGACCTGCCTCTTGAGAAATCTGTATGCAGGTCAGGAAGCAACAATTAGAACTGGACATGGAACAACAGACTGGTTCCAAATAGGAAAAGGAGTATGTCAAGGCTGTATATTGTCACCCTGCTTATTTAACTTATATGCAGAGTACATCATGAGAAACGCTAGACTGGAAGAAACACAAGCTGGAATCAAGATTGCTAGGAGAAATATCAATAACCTCAGATATGCAGATGACACCACCCTTATGGCAGAAAGTGAAGAGGAACTAAAAAGCCTCTTGAAGAAAGTGAAAATGGAGAGTGAAAAAGTTGGCTTAAAGCTCAACATTCAGAAAATGAAGATCATGGCATCCTGTCCCATCACTTCATGGGAAATAGATGGGGAAACAGTGGAAACAGTGTCCGACTTTACTTTTCTAGGCTCCAAAATCACTGCAGATGGTGACTACAGCCGTGAAATTAAAAGACGCTTACTCCTTGGAAGGAAAGTTATGACCAACCTAGATAGCATATTCAAAAGCAGAGACATTACTTTGCCAACAAAGGTCCGTCTAGTCAAGGCTATGGTTTTTCCTGTGGTCATATATGGATGTGAGAGTTGGACTGTGAAGAAGGCTGAGCACCGAAGAATTGATGCTTTTGAACTGTGGTGTTGGAGAAGACTCTTGAGGGTCCCTTGGACTGCAAGGAGATCCAACCAGTCCATTCTGAAGGAGATCAGCCCTGGGATTTCTTTGGAAGGAATGATGCTAAAGCTGAAACTCCAGTACTTTGGCCACCTCATGTGAAGAGTTGACTCATTGGAAAAGACCCTGATGCTGGGAGGGATTGGGGGCAAGAGGAGAAGGGGACGACAGAGGATGAGATGGCTGGATGGCATCACTGACTCGATGGACATGAGTCTCAGTGAACTCCGGGAGTTGGTGATGGACAGGGAGGCCTGGTGTGCTGCGATTCATGGAGTCGCAAAGAGTTGGACACGACTGAGCAACTGAACTGAACTGAACTGAGCTCATCATTGGGGGAATTTCAAATCTGTGGTATGTTAAAGGAAACTATAGCAACCACAAAACCAAACTCATTTCAAATGTTAACAGATCTCCTTTAGTGAACGAAGTATTCTCATCTTGGGCACTTACCTCAGTTCCATGTTATTTTATACACAATGGGTAGCATGTGCATGCTCCGTCATGTCTGACTCTGTGACCCCATGGATTATAGCCCGCCAAGCTCCTCTCTCCTTGGGATTTTCCAGGCAAGAATACTGGAGCAGGTTACCATTTCCTCCTCCAGGGGATCTTCCCAACTCAGGGGTGGAACCTGCGTCTCCTGTGTTTCCCGCATTGGCAGGTGGATTCTTTACCACTGAGCCACCTGGGAAGACTTTACACACAGTATCTGGCACTTAATTTTTAAAAAATACAAGACACACTAAAAAGAAAGAAGAGCCATGTGAAAATATAAAATAGGTGATGGAACCAGATCTAGTGATGACCCAGATGTTGAAATTATCAGAAACTTTTAAAAGATGGAAAAAAAGAATAAAAGCACATATTAATTTCAAAATGGTAACAATAAGAGAGAACTTCTCTAAGAAACAGAATCCAAAATAAAATGAAGTAGTATCTTTAAAGAGCTGAAAGTCAAACAAACAAACAAAAAACACCTACAATTAATTGCTCCTGAAAAAATTACAGAATGTTACAAGCAGAACACTAATTTAAAAAAATCTTCAAGGGAGTTGATTAGGCAAATGAAAAGTGATCACAGATGGAATCGCAGGAACACTGGGAAGAACACCAGCACCTGGCAGGGTAAACGTGTGCGTGCTAGCTATTTAAGAAATAAGAGCATGCGTGTAATATAAAGTCCATTTTGTTTAAAAGAAATAAATCTACTGTAATTGACAGTCTAATGCTCACAGCTAAATAAATAAAGCACAAATTTGAGGGACGTGTTTACCCAAGTGTTCATCTAGTCCACCCCTGAATGTTCAACATTGAGAAGCTCAATATTTCCTGAGGTAGCCTATTCTATCTGTCCCCATGCTACATGTGTTTTTATATTGAGCTATACTCTGTAATTGGAGAAGGCAGTGGCACCCCACTCCAGTACTCTTGCCTGGAAAATCCCATGGACGAAGGAGCCTGGTGGGCTGCAGTCCATGGGGTCGCTAAGAGTCGGACACGACTGAGCGAATTCACTCCCACTTTTCACTTTCCTGCATTGGAGAAGGAAATGGCAACCCACTCCAGTGTTCTTGCCTGGAGAATCCCAGGGACGGGGGAGCCTCGTGGGCTGACGTCTCTGGGGTCACACAGAGTCGGACACGACTGAAGTGACTTAGCAGCAGCATAATCTGTAATGCTCTCAAATTGCCACCTTCTGGCTCTAATTTTGCCTTCTAGAAACATATGCAATATGTATTCTAATTTCTTTCACACATGCTTGAAATAACTAAATTATCCTCCAATGTAATGGAAAAGTTTTATTCTGTGGTCAAACAGCCCCAATCCAACATTCCTTCACAAGGCATGGTCCAGTTCCCATCTAATCCAGAATCTTTTAACTGCACCTCACTTTTCAAATATTTCTCAAAGATCAGATCTGGAATAGATCTGGAATGATTCTGTGGCGACCAGAGCATTCTTGCCATCCCTCCCTGTGTACACTGATGGCATTTATCTTTCATAAGGGGCAGGGGGGAGGGGAATCATGCTACTCATTCATATGTAATTCCCGATTTAACCTCTTAAAACTCTGGCCTCAAGAGGCAGGACTTCCTTGGGTTCACTGAAAGGTATTGCTCAGGAATATTAGGCTAGAAACGGTATACAGGCAAAGAGATTCAGAGGCTATTTCAACAGGTACTAGACATTAGTATGAAAGTTGTGACCTTTAGAATGTTAAGAAATAAACGATTGGAGAATGGGGGTTATTGAAAGAGCATATTAATTAAGTACAGATGTATAGGCCATAAGAGGGATGAGTCAAAGACTATGAATTTTCAAGCCTGTGACAAAGAGAATGAGAGAAATATGGATATCAAGAGGCATGCGTTGGTACTGAAACAATTGTGTTGCTGTCATTTAAATGGATTAAATACTCATGGAAATACCTCGTAACTGGTGTTGGTATGAGATGGGAGATCTTGTTGGGGACAGATATGGATGGAGTTTTAGCTTGGTACAGGGATATACCTATAGTTGAACAAGTTGAGTTTCTTGCTTGTTGCCAGCAAGAGAGACCACACATCCTAAGGGCTGTGTGATATTTCAGTAAGAGGGTTGTTAGAAAGGACTTAGAGTATTGGGGCTTCTGCTAGGTGGTTTAAGGGAGAGTTCAAGAAAGTGGGACGTCAGGCTGTGAAGTGGGATGCTGTCAGGCTTTGAAGATAATTTTACAGTTGAGTATCTTAAGAAATCTTGGTGGGAGAGGGAGAGGGGGATGATTTGGGAGAATGGCATTGAAACATGTATATCATATAAGAAACGAATCGCCAGTCCAGGTTCGATGCAGAATACAGGAAGCTTGGGGCTGGTGCACTGAGATGACCCAGAGGGATGGTATGGGGAGTGGGAGGGGGGTTCAGGATTGGGAACACGTGTACACCTGTGGCGGATTCATGTCGATGTATGGCAAAACCAATATAATATTGTAAAATAATTAGCCTCTAATTAAAATAAATAAATTTAAATTAAAAAAAAAAAAGAAATCTTGGGACTACCCTGGCGGTCTGATGGTTAAAACTTTACTTTCCAATGCAGGGTATACAGGTTTGATCCCCACTCAGGGAGTTAAGGTCCCACATGCCTTGGGGCCATCAATCAAAACATAAAACAGAAGCAGTATTGTAACAAATTCAATAAAGGCTTTAAAAAAGAAAAAAATCTTACCTAGAAGGAGGAAAGACTAAAAAGTCAAGCTGTACTTTAAAAAGAGGCAGCAGTTACCAATCCTAACTCACGTGGAAGGAATGTTTGCCATTTTTGTGATTTGTAGTGACTTTGTTTATATCTGTGCTTAGAAAAAGTTATAAAGTGGTCTTCTTTTTGTCTCACTTTTTCTATAGTTATAAGGTGGCCTTGTCTCCTCATGATGTTCAGTAAAGTGGCTGATGTTTGACAGAAGAGCACCTAGGTCTATCTGTGAGTGCCAGACCAACTCCTAAGAACATCCTAGGCTACTCGGAAGTGTCAAGCCAGTTTCCAAACATGAGGGTCTGTTTTGCTGTCTCAGGCTAACATACTTAGCCTCAGGGAACTATAGTGAAGGTTTGAGTAGACAGGGAAGACAGTTATAGAAACAGAAGGGCAGCTGAGAAGAAATAGACATTAAGGATAGGTTGGTGCCAGGGGATCTCTGGAAGGAGAGCGTTCAACGCTGCTAAGAATATTCAGAACTCTTGAGGCTGTTGAGACTTAGCAAAAGAAATAGAGTAAAAACAGAATTGAGCAAGCCACCACTGATGATCTTCAAGAAGGAAGTTTCAGGGATCACACTGCAAGGCTGTGGATAAGTAGAGACTGTGGGTGATGGCCACTCACTTGAAAAGTTTGGCAGTGAGAAAGAAAGCAAAGGAATGTTAACTAGAGGATTTTGAAAAACCAACTGGACTCCCCCTCCCCACCCCAGAAATAGAAAAACATATTCAAGGCTGAGGAGAAGACTCCCTGGACATAGAAAAAAATCCAGTGACAGTAAAAACGGAAAAGACAGTCTAGGACTAAGAACTTCAATGAATGTGTTTGCTCTGGAAGGGAGGCGGGACTCTTCTCCTCCGGGACCAGCAGAGAATGTGTTGGTACAGAACAGAAAGGCTGAGCTGGAATATAGGGTAGATGAAGGAATGGATGACAGGCAAAATTATCTTTGTTGTTGTTTTTTTTTTCCTTTTCAGTGAAATTAGAAATAAGATCATCTGCCAGGGGTTTGGAGAAAAAGAGATGAAAAGTTTGGAGAAGGTTTGAGTCATCTGCTAAGAAGTTGTTTAGTGACTCAACAAAAGATGCTGCTTTCTATTGTCATCCATTTTACTACAGAAAATGCAACTGTTGCTGTGTATTGTGAAGTGGTAGAGGATTTAGAAGTAAAAGCCCTTTTATTCCCTAAAAAGAAAAAAAAAGAATGGGTTAACATCTTTTTACACAAGATGTACAAGGTACAACAAAACTCTTTTATAGGAGACCCATATGAGATTAAATATTTTTTGACACAAATAATTTGTAACTTTTAATTTTGGTTTTTGGACTGTAGCTCCCAAGTGGGGGATAAGCTTGCTGTTTTCCAAAGCTAAATAGAACATCAACCAGAGATGACCATCATCCAGAAGGATGGATTCTATAGTATCCAGAGCAAAGAAAATCAACATTTGCACTTATAATCATAAAACGGTCCCCCCACTCCCTCTTGAATTCTCTGATTATGTGCGTCTAAATAGCTAGATGTTTTGCTCACTCGCAGTATTAGGTGCGACTGGGAGATGACTTACTCAGGGGCAGTGGCAGCAGCATCAGTTTCTATGCTTGAAGGAGCCCATGCTCTTGTGAGCATCAAAAGGAGATGAAGCCTGATTAACCATTTTGAAATCTATCGGATGAGGAGAAGTCCTTACAAAACAACTTTTATACGCTTTAATTAAAAACGTGTTCCGGCAGCTCAGAGCTGAATGGGCTTCAGGGGGAGCAGGGCTGAGCCCGTTGCTATGACGACACAAAATCTTTTCAGGCCTGGCCCTTCCTCAGCACACACTCTCTGGCTCTCTCCAGCTATTAATTTGCCTCCATATCATCTCTTATTCCTTCGGTCTCTTAGTCTGTGAGTCAATAGAAGCCCCAATACTTTGCTTTTTCAGCTATGGAACCTCTCCCTTCCTCCCTTTCCCTTATCTTTTCTTCCCTCACACATTCCTGACACTCTGTTTTCTTGTTTCTCTTGAGAACATGTTTACCTCCTGAACTGCAAACATTAAGAAAAAAAAAAAATTTGTTTCTTTGATCCCAGCATGGTAGTCATGTTTATTACCCCTCATGAGGAATCCATTCTGGGGGTTTTGAGTATAGTCAAGAAGGATTTCACTATGTGCTACATTTTTTTTTTTTTTATTTTTCAGGTTGGACACTGGCTACTATATCATGCTTTCTGTTGCTGAAGATAAGGCTAAAAGAAAAAGGTCTATGGCACTCTGTAAATTTCTGCTTATTATTAAAATCTAAGGTTTTCTCACAAACCACATCATCTGATAACAACTCTAAGTGAATGTGAGATTTTAAATATATCCTGAAAAAAAGGCAGACCCCACTTCATTTAAGAAGGCTATGTAAATATTTTTAAGATTATACCAAATCCAGAGACTTAAATAAAACCCAACACTGTAACTTGTTATACCATATGAAACAAGAATTGGGTAGAACTTGTCCATCTCAGAAACCAACAGACAACTTGGGAGAAGATGGTATCATTGGAATTTTGCATTCAATACATTTATATAGATAATAATATTATTACACAACTTCTTACTGTTACTTTTTGAGTCATCACAGGCCTTGAAACCTTTCACTTTTATTACAATTCCAATTTTCCCTTTCACTATTCTATTTTATAAGATGATGGAGGTGAGTGGAATGTAGTAGAAATCATTTTTCATTTCTCATTTTTTTCCTCCCTACTTAACCCTCAATCTGTTCTTACTATGATTATACTTCCAAAGTGAATTATCAGTCAAATTCAATAAGTATCTCGTTTCTAATTGCCTGACTCAGTAGAGATGTTGTAACTTGAGAGACACGTATAGTCTGGAGTGTTAATTCTTGGCAAAGCATGGAGCAGTGGTCACTGTAGAGAAAGTGGTGAATCCTTCAGAGCCTTGGGAACCTAGAATCTGGATTCTCTGAAAGTGAAATTTAAAAGTTTAACTTCTCTTTAGAAGTTTAATAATGAACTTCCTCAGTGTCTTTATTAAAGAAAACTCTGACATAATATATTCCTGGTAGGTCACATGTAAATCTGTGTACCACAGATTAACAAATACTCTAAACTTTCTCTAGTCCGAGGAACAGTATTTCTTTTAAATGAACCAACCTCCAGATTGGTTTCTTGATTTTGTTCTTATAAATTAAGAACTTAACACGTTTTGAGAAACTGAAGTTCTTTTACCTCTTACAATTTGTTGTTATTTAGTTGCTAAGTCATGTCCAATTCTTTTGCAACCCCATGGACCGTAGCCCACCAGGCTCCTCTGTCCATGGGATTTCCCAGGCAAGAATACTGGAGTGGGTTGCTGTTTCCTTCTCCAGGGATATTCCTGACCCAGGGACTGAGTCCATGTCTCATGCATTGGCAGATTCTTTACCACTGAGCCACCAGGAAGTAAGAAGCCTACTTCTTACAATAGTCATACATAAAGATGAAGAAGCTGCATGATGTAGCTGCATGATTTGGATGGCATTCACAAATGGACCAAGTTTCCTGTTTATAATGCCGGTATAATTGAAAGGAATTGCTGAGGTTTAATTTTATTTTTCCCCTTTCAGTATTAAGAATAGAAAGTCAAATGCCTATACTTGTTAAAGGTGCTTTCTCACCTGGGACACTTTATTTGGACCAATCTTAGGCGAGAATTAGAGAAAGTAAATGTGTATAGATTGGTTACATAAATAGAGACATAAACATCCAAGTATCTGAAAAGGTTTAAGGCTGAATGAAAATGGATCTTCCAAGAAGCTCATTTAAAATGTAAGTCGAAAATATCAGAGAAAATATTCTGTTGGCAAGATGTCTTGCATTGAAATATAGTGCTTCTCCAATACACTGATAAACTCAAGAAGTGGAAGTTCTTCAGTTCTTACATTTAAATATATTCTGGACTTGATTTGGGAAAACTCTGAGGGGAGTAAACTCACAGGTGCGTAGAATAGAAAACAGTAAATCCATCTTTCCTCTTACCATGTACTGGAGTCCCAGGCAGTGAATCTCTGGGCTAAAATATGCTCTGGGGTTGCACTTTAGGTAACATTGAATTCTCACTTCTACTGAAATGCTTTACATTTCCTTCCCTCCTAATTTTGCTTCATGATCGAAGATACCTACATGAAAATCATGATATTTTTTATTTAGTAATTCATCCATCCTATGGCACCCTGCTCACCTGAAGTCATATAATTCTTTATATGTCGGAATTAAAGCTTTTTTGGTGGTTATTTTGAACACATTGTTACTCACAGAATAGTTCTTACATTGAGTCCAGAATGTGTTTACTCTGAAGTCCTCAAAATGTTGTAAAAATTAATTCCCAGATAGCTATGCTGCTGCT
Organism: Bos indicus; assembly: GCF_029378745.1. Lineage (NCBI taxonomy): Eukaryota > Metazoa > Chordata > Mammalia > Artiodactyla > Bovidae > Bos > Bos indicus. Next base: position 47,926,533 of record NC_091780.1, read on the forward strand.
GCTAAGTCACTTCAGTCATGTCCGACTCTGTGCGACCCCATAAATGGCAGCCCACCAGGCTCCCCCGTCCCTGGGATTCTCCAGGCAAGAACACTGGAGTGGGTTGCCATTTCCTTCTCCAATTCATGAAAGTGAAAAGTGAAAGTGAAGTCGCTCGGTCATGTCCGACCCTCAGCAACCCCATGGACTGCAGCCTACCAGGCTCCTCCGTCCATGGGATTTTCCAGGCAGGAGTACTGGAGTGGGGTGCCATTGCCTTCTCCGCCAAATAGCTATACCTACATATAACTTATTCTGGTCATGCATGCTATGTTAAACTCTTACTCAAATTGTTAATCTGTAAAATCTAAGGCACTGCCATCCTTAGCCAGTATAAATACCTTTCTCTCCCCAGTATTTCTAAACACGTGGTAATGAGCAAAGGAAGCACAGCAGTCCTCCAGGTGTGGACTAGCATGTCATATTGAGGACGAAGATGAAACCTCTACTTGATGTTACAAAAGAGACTCTATGAAAGGTGACTTAAATAACACCACACTGTAAATATCTAGGTCACCAAGATTCAGATCCATTCTTTAATAAGTTAATAAAATGTGGGGTAGGGTGCAGGGGAGAAGTCATTCATTCCTTGACAATTTGTAATACAGATTTGGAGTTTGATAACTCATCTAAAGATTAGTGTTACCCATAGACCTCTTTATTAGAGATCCAGAATATCTGCAAGTCAATGTTTTACATCCTTTTTGATGTAAATGAAAACCATAAAGTCTTCATAAAAGTAAGTACATGTTTTAATGTAAGCTGTATTCAGGATGTTACTGTGTAAGACAAAAAGAGGAGAGAAAAAAACAAAAGAAAAGAAAATGAAGGAAGAAAGAACTGAAGTCATCTCCTTAGCATTACCTATCACAATAGATTTTTCTCCTCCACCTCCCCCAGATTCCTAGGCCTAAAAACTGGGGGAACTGGTCCAAGTTTCTTGGGATAAATGTGTAAAGTTTTCACCACTTAATGCTGAAGGGAATAAATAACAAAATTCCTGTATCTCTGTTGATGTATGGCAGAAACCAATGAATATTGTAAAGCAATCATCTTTCAATTAAAAATAATTTTTTTAAGAAAAGCTAAAAAATATCCTGTATCTCTTGATGAGAATAATACCTAGCTGAAAGTCTTACATCTGAAATGCTTTTCTTGGTTTGCCCCCAAATCAACAGATCACTTAATTTATTGCTTTCATGCTTAGGGGACAGTCATAGGAACAGAAGGATCTTCTGTATGCTCTTCTAAATCCGCATATCTAATTGTGTGTGTCTCCATACACACATCCTATATCTGTGTGTATGGAGACATACACATATCTAACTATCTACCTATTGATATCTATTATTCTAGTTGCTTAGTCCAACTCTTTGCAACCCCAGGGACTGTACCCACCAGGCTCCTCTGTCCATGAAATTCTCCAGGCAAGAATACTGGAGTGGGTAGCCATTCCCTTTTCCAGAGGATCTTCCAGACCCAGGGATTGAACCTGGTTCTCCTGCATTGTAGATGGATTCTTTACGGGTCTGAGCCACCAGAGAAGCCTATAGTATATGTGTGCTGGCTCTAATGCCCTGAAGAGAAAAGTGGAGGGAAAGCTTCAAGATTGGGATAGCCATGACTAATCGGCGAGGGATGACTAATCCTAACCCATGGTTATTACCATAGAGCATTTTATGTATTCTCACACACATGCACAAAAGTTTCTATTTTCTTTATTATTCGTTATCTGATTGAAATAAAACTGCAACACATACTGTCCACAATAATGAGTGACAGGGGAAATAGGGTTGCGTAGAAAGTACGCCTAGCAATGAAATGACTCAAATTTTAGACACTTACAGAAGTCTTCTTTGATCTTGCTTCTTAGGGAAATGTATACACGCACACGCACGCACACGCATGCACACACACCTGAAATCAAGGTACCTAACAGTACCCGTTTTAGCCCCTGTTTTCACCTGCGTCCACTCAGGACCGCAGGGCCCGGAGGAAACTGAAAGGGCAAAGATGGCAGAGGAAGCCGGGAGGAGGCGCTCGCGTGGAGGTAGGGGTCCCGGGCAGTGTCCACCCGACCGGAAGCGAAGGTACAGCACCTCAAGTTCCGGGCTGGGGCCTGGCGCCTGGGTACCGGACGTGGTGTCCGGCCGTCGGGGCTCAGGCTCCTGGTGCGGTTCTGCAATTAATGCAGGTGGCTGCTGTGAAAGCCTGAGCGGAGCGGGCTCCAGGACAGGGGCTTTTTAAAGCCGGGTTTATCAGTGCTGCGTTGCGATTATAGCTGGCTTGGAGCCCAGGACTCCAGGGGGTCGGGCTGCGCTGCCAGGATGCTGAGAGCCCTTCGCGCTCAGCCATGGGCGCAGGGCGTCCTTTCTGGCGGGCGAGCGGGGGGGCCCCGCTACTTCACAGCTGGAGGCCGGGAGGGAAGAGAGTAAACACCCAGCCCTCGGGGCATGGCTGCAAAGGGAGACACGAAAAATAAATCAAGCCCGAGAGCCGCCCCACCCCCTCCCCGCTGCCTCCGCGGGCGGCGCCATCGGGTCCTGCAGCCTCCTGGAGGGCCCGCGCCCCCGCGCGCCGGGGGTGTCGCATCCCGGCCGGGCCCGCTGCAACTGCGCCTCGGAGCGGGTCCCAGGAGCGCGCCTCGCTGGCCCGCCCCGCCCGGCCGGGCCCCTCGGGCGGGATAGAGCCCCGCTTTGCTCTTTTCGTTGGCCAAGCACAATTGTGTTATTGGAGATAATGAATTCAATCCCCATCAAAGGGCATTAGGCTCGCCCGGGCCCTGGAGTTGCTGATGCCTTTTTTTTTTTTTTTTAAACCTGGAATGAAAGGCAGAGGAGGAAAAAAAAAAAAATTCTCTAGGGGAGCCTTTCCCCTGATCGCCGCTTTTGAAGTGAAGGGGCCCGGGCATTGTTGTTCACCTCGCGGCCCATACGGCTGAAGAAAGCCTGGGCTTTTGATGGGCTGAGAACCGCCTCTGCAATGAGCACCACGTCGGGCCGCACGGCCTGCGGATAGCATATGTCTCGGGGGTGCGCCGGCACTGTCTGGCGGGCGGGGCCGCAGGCCTGGCGAGAGGGGGCTCGGCCGTACCAGCTGAGAGGCCGGAACCGGAGAACAGACCCGCACCCACCAGGAGCGTCCTCTGGGGCCTGGGGTCGCAGTTCCTCGCGGCCACTTCGTGGCGTAGCGCAGGGGATGCCTTCGTGGTTAATCAGTTAAGACCCCCGACTGGGAGGCCAGACAGCCCTTTGGAGGTGAGGCTGGGGAAGGCAGTGGGTGAAGGAGGTTGGAAGTCTTTAGGTTTAGTCACTGGGATCCAGCATCTAAGGTGGCTGTCTCAGCTAGAGCTGGATCAGTCTGCGGAGGTGTAACAACACCGCAGGCAGGGGCATCCGTGTCACACGCAGTTAGGATTTTTCACCTGTGACTCGAGGACACCGCGCAGGGCGACCCAGCTCCGGGCGGGGGGCGGCGGGTGAGGGCGGAACGCGGAGCGGGGGACCCGGAGGCGCATGGCCCGTTCGGCCAGCGGGGCAGGTTCTCCAGCATGCGTGGCGTCCGGGCCTCGCAGTTCTGAACCCGGGGCTGCACATTAGCATCAGATAGCTCTTTCTAAATCGCTTGGTGCAGGCATTTAAGTTTGCTTATAGCGCCCTCAACGTGAACTTTCCCCACCTGGATTCGCAACCCGCGCCCCCCTCCCTCTCCTGCCGCCCGCTCGCCTCTCAACACTTTGGCCCAAGGGTCAGCAGCTAGATCCGTTCTCTTTCCTTCTCTCCCTTCCTTGTCTCCAACCCCCCTCTACCCCTCCTCAAAGGATCTGGGTTATCCGCCCCATTAATATATTAGCCAGGCATAACACAAAGGAAGCGCGTGTCAGCAGAAGGCAGTGATTCCATGCAGAGGCGAAGAAACCTGGCCGGTGCCCTACGCTACAACACGGCTCATTGCAGTTGGAGCTTGTGAATCGGCCTCCACCTAGGAAGAAGCGGTGGAGAACGCGGCAGGAGGTGGCCCTCCGAGTTGAGGAGCTTTGCGGTTAGGCGTTTGTAGCTGGGCTCTGGAACTGAAGCAGTAGGCTCCCAGGTGGGACCCAGGGCTGCTGGAACGTCCCAGAAACACCCCAGTCACCTGAATCGCGCCAAGAAAATCAGCTTTCCAGGAGTGCAGCACTAAGCGGGAGTGTCCTTTCTCCCTAGTGCATAACGTGTCCTTAAAATTAAATGTATAAACGAAACACTCCCCCACCCCCAAGAAGCCCCTTGCATTCTTCTCATTAAATTGTTTGTGTTTTAAAATAACAACTCCTTGGTGTGTGGGTGAGAGAGAGAGACAGGGGGACAGAGAGAGAAAGCGGACCTGGGACATGATCAGACAAGCAAAGGACTAACTGAAATTTCATGGGAGAGAGGGGAAAGAAACTAAGGAGGTTTCCAGTTGAAAACATTTTCCCCTAATTCCAGGCAATGCTTGGGGGAAGGGGTATTTCCAGGTTGTTTTTCTTAGTTTCAGGAATTAAAAAAGAAAGAAAAAGAAAAGAAAAAGTCCTTGGTGTGTAATGCTGAAGAGGAGAAAAGAAATAGAAAGTCAACCCAAGGCAATCTCACTCACACTGAGTAGCACTGACCAGACCTGGTCTCCACTTGCTCTGGATGTGCCTTGACTGGCATCCCACTTGAATTCTGAGGTCTTCAAGCATTTATTCCATCCAAGCCCTTTCCTTTCTGGATTTTGAGAAAGAATATTCTGCTTTTATACTCTAAGTTGACTAGGACATAGAGAACCCCAAAACATCAGGAAGTGATATCTAGAAGGAGGGATGCTCCTCACTTTCCAGGGTTGCAGAAGGGAGCTCATGCTCACCATGAGCTTTGCTCTTGTGCACTCAAGAGCTAATATAATTGGAGAAATGAGGAAGTTAGAAAAAGAAAGGTAGCAAGGGAGAATGTCTCCTTTGTCAGATAAAAGACATATTCATAAGAAGGAAAATGCATGCACTTTACAAGTTAAAGTTGAACAGAATGGATATGTTCCAGCCCCAAATTGCTTACTAGTATGATGGCTGGAGAAGAAAAAAAAAAAAAGATGAAGGCTGCAGTCCCAGTTGTCCAAAGTTCAATGAACTGAGCTAGACCAGGAGCTAAAAAGAGAAACACCAGTGGAAACATTATGGTCTCAAACTTTACTATTTGGAAGGGGGGGGGGAAATGAGAATATTTAAAGTAATCTGTTTTTAAATGTTAATTGGATACACTAGGATCATTTGTAGAAAATAAATCTTGAATAAATGACTTCTTAAAAACCTTTTCTCTCTCCAAATGGATTCTATTTTTGAGTAGTAAGGTTGTAAAACCTCCCAAGTTATTTCATTTTATTACATTCTTACTTTCATGAGTTTCTACATATCCAATGATTCTTTCAGTTCAGGAAAATCTTATTTCTAGATTTCAGCATAATTTAATTTCCTATTTAGTCCAAGGTAGCTTACAAATAATCACCTTTTTGCACATAATTATCTTGAAGTAATTAGACATTATCGTAACTCCATTTAGTTGCAAAACACATTTTACTACAATTCAAATAAGCAATTTAAATTTGATTTTTGAAAGTAAAACATTTAAACAAATTATTAACCTATTACATAATTTAAACAATTATATCTTTTTAAAGCATTTTTCCTCTTGACATATTGAAGTATCACATTAAAATACATTATAGCTAAATGTTCTGCAATATTACTGCTAAATCAACAGAAGACCAATTGATCTTGAGGAAAGGTTAATTAATTTGGGCTACAGGTCTCCTACACTGGCCTGCATTGAGAGGAATTTGTATCGATCACAGAAGTTTTCTGCAAAGAAATGTAATAAGCATTTTCGTGGAATTGAGATCAATTATTTAAAGTGCCAAAACAACGACGTTTTCCATTTCTATCACTCCAGGAATTCTTTACTGCCATGGCTTATTCAAATCTGTTAGACTCCTGAGTAAAATAATGTTTTTTATACTTTCAGTAATATCAATCGGGTATCTAGCTTTCAGAGACTGAAAACGGAAGTTGAGAACTTTAATAGGATTTTCTTTGTTTAATCCCTCCTGCCATAATGATTCTCACCAGTTTTTTCTACTATGAGGGGATCGCGAAGGCACAATGGAAATTAAATTTTATCTTCGGTTTAAACACTGGTAGCTATCCTGTGGAAAACGCTGAGCTGCTTTCTACTTGGAAACACATTTAAGTTGTGGAGTTTCTGAACACAACCGGTGAGCTTTTCTTCATCCCTAAATTTATCAATTAAAAAAAATGTTTCAGGCCTGGGACAAGGTGAAGGTAACTTCAGAAGCTCCCCTCCCCAACACTATACTCACTCTCAAAACCTTTTTCTTGTTTTCTAAAAATGTTTGCTCTGCGGTTAGTCAGTGGATCGGAGGGCCTCCGGAGCTTTGCACAGGGCTCTAGAGGAAGGTTTTTCCCTTCTCATCCCCTCCCTCCCCCTCGGGAGACCCCTCCCCCACCTCGGGCGAAATTCCTAAATAAAGAGAGTCGGGTGGACCGCGGGTGAGCGGTCAGCATCCCCTTTCCGGCCGTCTGCTGCAGGAGCGTCCGAGGTGTAGAAATCTGGAAGCTCCGGGACGAAAAGGGAGGTGGGAGGGGGTCGCGGGACGCCGGCGCGCTCCGGGAGGGTCCCAGCACTCCCTCGGAACCACAGATGTTTTCCTCCTGGCCCTGGGGCTCCGCGTCCCAGCCCCGGGCGTTCCGGCATTTGTGTGTCCCGGTTTCCGAGGAAGGGATTACGCAGCGGGAGCAGCCGCGGCAACGCGGGCGTTGGGGCCGCAGGAGCGGTAACGAGGCGCCTGGCCTTCTTTGTTGACTTTTAGGTCTCGGGCTCAACAGAAGATTTATTCGCTAGGAGGGGAAAATGCCCAAACAATGAAGAACTAACTGCACTTGTCACCTCAAGATGCTTGCGGTCCTTCTCTCTGTTCTCCTTCCCCGGCAACCGGACGCGCCGGCGCCCAGCCCGCGCGCGTCCTAACACACCGGGCGCAGATGGCATCGCCCAGAGGTGGCCGAGGGTGCGGTTAGAAAATAGCCAGAGAAGCCCACGAGGCGAGCCGCGCTCGCCGCGATCCACCGGGCTAGCTCCCCAGGCGGGTCTCCAGAGTGGCCTCGGCCGTAAACCCGCCGCGCACGGTCCCCCGCGAACCTTGAAAAAGTCTCCGCCAAGTAAGACACCAAGAACTGAGGCCGACTTAAGCCTGGTGGGTGAATGCAAGACACTTTACTGCTAATTTGTTAGAAAAAGGGAAGGGAACAAGTAAGACGATTTAGGTTCAGTGGGTCCGAGTAAGATTCCGAGGATCAAGCTCATGCCTTTATATTACTTTTGGAACTCGAATTTGCCAACGTTGCCCATTGTATAAATATAAATAACTATTGGGATTGAAAGCTTTTCCCTCTCTTTGAGACTTTAATGTCCTTCCGAGAGGCCTCTAAATTAAATTTTGAAATTACTCAAATCAATAGTTTCCATCTCCTCCTTTCATTAGCTGAAGTGAGAGCGAGGGGTTGGATTTCTGGATTTTTCTCAAGTGCTACATGGCACCCTTCTGTCATCTGGGGAGGCAATTACTCGATAATTAAGGGACTCACACAGCTCTTTTTATCTTGTCTGCGGTAAGGAGTAGGCGATCAAAGTAAAGGCTGTCCAAGTTCAAGCCCTGGCTAGGATGGAGTTCATACACAAGGGCTCAGGCAGGCCAGCCTCTGCTTGGGCTAGTGTTGTTATTGTTGACGTCAATCCGACGAGGCTGACAAAGAAATAGGTGGACTGGAAAGTGAGCCTACTATCAAAGGAGATTACTGATTTTGTGATCTCAACCAACTGCAGAGGTGTGAAGTTGCATTTGAGCTTCTTAGAAGGCAAACAAATCATCAGTTTTTAAGTTCTTGGGGAAAAAAAAATTTGTAACAATATTTTAAAAAAATATCTTCACAAAATACAAAATACCCACAACCCTGAAACGTCCTGGTGGCACAAAGCTTCCCCTGCAGGAGTGAATTAACCCGGGCCTCCCTGGGCCTCCTCGAAAGCTGCCGTGATGGTTAATTTTCGCCTCTCCTTTAGTAAAAAGACGGTTCTGGATCCTCTCTTGTAGACAACTTAATTTTATCGGCTACATCTGATATTTTATTCTCACTCAAATACTTTCAGATAAAGGAAAATGATACACTGGAGAAGGGGGGGAAGGTAGTTAAATTAATAATATTTGAGTTCATTGTAGAAAGGCTCAAAGGAAGCACAGAAGACTTAAGCCCTTGTCAAAAATTGAAGTAAACATTACAAGGAATAAAGAATCTTTCAAAAACTCAATTCTTATGATATTAAATCAATTTATCTACCTTTTAATTTATCTACTTTTATTGAATCTCCTTAATTACTTTTCCCTAGCTACACGTTCATATAATAAAAATAAAAAAACAAAAATTTTAAGATTCTTTTCATTTTTGTCATTTCTATTCAGTGCCAGGCTTTGAAAAATATCATATTCAGAATATCCATTTTGGATTTAATTAAGGAAAATAGCAGAAATTTTCTTTTTGTTAACATTTGATTTATTTAAAGTCCTTAGCTGCAAATGATCAAGAACATATTCCACAGCTTAAAATTTCTCATTTTCATTATTTAAATCAAAATATTTTGATTACAATCACACTGATAAAAATTAACATTTTATTTTGTAATTTTAACCATCATTTAAAGCAATTTCAGCTGTAAAGAAAAAAGAATAAACCATGCAATAAATTAACATTGAGAAAGCGAAGAGGAATAATAATGGAACCCGTCTGGCTATACTAACACCATGTCCAACTGTGAAAAGTGCATTAACACTGAATGAAACAAGCACACGATGGCAATAATTAAAATGGCCACAATCAATTGGATTTTGGAACTTGGACCAAATTTTGAAATACAGCTCCCTATAACTTATCTCTCCTCCAACATGGTAATAGTATTCCCCCCCTTTTTTTTCTGGAAAAAAAAATATCCTTTAAATGGTATAAATACAAAGAAGCTAATTTTACACATGTTCTATGACCTCAGAATGACATGCCCATGGCCCTCTGCAAAACAAGGAGTAGAGTTATTGACAAGGGCAATTCTCAAGGAATTGATTCCCAGGGCTATGTGTGGGTGGAGGGGAGGGGAAGAGGGTGTCTTTGTAACTTCTTGGTCCGGCAACTCAAGAGCAGGTATATCACCTACCTATTACCTTTATATGTTATATAAATATATGGATGATGTCTACATATCTGAGCATGTGCATAAATAAGTTCATATATATGGTAGATATGTATTTCATTTAGAGACATCTGCTATCTGAGTGTATCTGAAATGCAAGCTGAAAAAAAGTGGCTCTAATCTGTTTATGTTTTGCTGTGTAACAGCAGCACTGTCCTTCAGTACTTTTAACAGTCCTGGTGTCTACTTGTTTCTTCACCCTTTCAGTTCTTCTGGTTAAGAGTATTGCCATGGACCTGTAAACTGTGTGTGTCTGTGGGAGGGGGGAGGGGAATCAGGTGAGGAGGGGAAAAAAAGCACAAACAAATATTTTACAAGCTTGACCATCTTTCTTTTTTTTAAATAAATCCTGCACAGACTAGAACATGTCTGCAGGGGGGGAAGAGGGAAGAAAGGGAGAAGGACAAGGAAGCAGGAGGATTTATATATATATACACTTGTGGATCATTAAACTTTGCAGGACAATTTTTGTTGGTTTGAGGTTGGTTTTCTTTGTAATAATATACACAAGGCGTTTTGAACAACAGTAACAAAGTAACAGTCTTTTGCACTAGGGGAAAGATTGTGCACACACAAAAAAAGGAAATAAAAATAGTTGGGATTTCATTATGCTGCTGTCGGCTTGGTACGTGTGGTTTTGTTTGCTGTTGATTTCTCTCTCTCTCTCCTGCTACCAGCATGGCCATGCCAGACAGACCCCCGGTCCCAGGGAGCTAAGAAGTGTTTAGAACGGGTCTAGAATACACACCTTGGTAGTAGGCTGGCTCCAGGGCTGAGGGCTCAATGGGGCTCCTCGTGGCCACCGAGGCGCCGCCGAGGGGCAAGCTGGCGGGCAATGCGCTGCCGTAGGGCGAGTACTGTAGTGCCTGCTCATATGCCTTGAAGTCCAACTTGTGCTGCTGCTCCGAGGAGGACATGAGGTTGTTGATGGAGAAAGGATGATTGAAGGAGTAGTGAGGGTCCCCTTTCATGTGCAGCTGGGACTCGTGGGGTGCCAAGGCATGCGCCGGGTGGGAGGGGGGCACGGATACCAGTGCCCCAGGCCCAGAGCTGATCGGAGGAGCAGCCGAGGTGGCTGGAGTCTTCAACTCCGAGGCGCCCCCTGTCGCCGCCGCCCCGCCGTGGTCCAGAGTCTGGGGGCTGGCGGCGGGCCCGGGGGCCGGCGCGCCCTCTAGCTGGCCGGCCTTCCCGTGCACACCGCGATGAAGGGGCGAGTCGGCGCTGGGGTTGGCAGCGCTCGAGGGGTCCTTGCGGCTCTCTGGGCCACCCTTGGGGCCGCCGCCGCCGCCCCCGCCCCCAGGGCCCGGCTGCTTCTCGCACTTGAAGCGCTTCTGGCGGCGCAAGTAACAGCCGTTCTCGAACATGTTGCCGGAGTCCGGGTGCAGCGTCCAATAGGAACCCTTGCCTGGCTTGTCCGGGGAGCGGGCCACTTTGACAAAGCAGTCGTTGAAGGAGAGCGAGTGGCGGATGGAGTTCTGCCAGCGCTGCTGGTTCTGCCGGTAATAGGGGAAGAGGTCCATGATCCACTGATAGATCTCGCTCAGTGTGAGCATCTTGCTGGGCGCCTGCTGGATGGCCATGGTGATGAGAGAGATGTACGAGTAGGGTGGCTTGGCGTGAGGATAGCTGCGCTTGAAAGTCTTGGCGTCGCCGCCGCCGCCGGCAGCGCGGCTGCGGCCCAGGTTGGACGGCGCGTACGCCATAGGGCTCATGCAAGGGTTCATGGCGGCCGCGTAGGGCCCCAGGCCATTCATGGAGGCCGCCGGCTGCGCGCCCATAGCCCCCATGCCGCCTGGGCTCAACGTCGTCCCCATGGCCGTCACGCCCGCCGTCATGCTATTCATGGCGCCCGCAGAGCCGCCGGGCATGCCAGCCACCGCCCCGGGGCTCAGTCCGGCTCCCAGGCCCGGGTTTGCGTAGGACATGTTGAACGAAGCCGGGGTCATGTTGCCGCTGGTGCTCATGGTGTTCATGGTCATGTAGGTGTTCATGGAATTCATGGTGCCCAGACCCGAGTTCATGTTGCTGACCGGGACAGAGGAGTAGGCCTGGAGCGGAGACAGCGTGAAGAGGCCCCGAAGGGCTGAGTTAGCAGTGGGCGCGCTGGCGGCTACTGCCCCCTCCCCAACCCCACCCCCGGCAAATCCGAAAACGAGAAGAGGCCATTTCTGCAAAGTCTAAGATCCCCCAACCAGGGGCAAACCGGCGGGCGCCCTCCCCAGAGTCAGCAAAGAGATGTCGTGCACGGCAGGGGGGGAAATCCTAGCTCGGCAGGCATGAAAGACAAGAACTCACAGAAAATATGTCCCCAGGAAGATGTGTAATCGCCTTACACGCCAGGCTTAGGGGCCGGCTTCTAGGGCCCCTCCATTGCCAGGCGGTATCCCACTTTCCACCCCAGATCGGGCCTCGGCAAAGCCGTCTTCCTTTTGCTTGAAAGGAGTTAAAACTCCGAAAATAGAATTAATATCTCGGATCCTCTGCTTATTCGCTCCACCTTAAGCGTGCGGTGGGTATGACACTGCTTCCCCCCATGCCCCAGCCCCCACCCCTAGGCGGGCAACATCCCCAGATTTGCACCCATCTCGCCTAAGCCTGCCAGGCCTGGGCTGACCACGTAGCGGCCCGCGCTGTTCCGGGTGACTGTTAGTTAACCTCTCCCTGATAGAGCAAATCATCCATGGCCATATGACCAAACATTTCCAAACAACTGGCTTTACTATCTTAGCAGCTTTCACCAAATGGTGACTTTTTGTTGTTCATTATATTTAGAAGTAGTGTTTTCCATCTACTTGTAGCAATTGTAATATTAAAAGGGAAAAAACTCAGAAGTTGAGTAACTTTTGGAAAAAATAGATATATAATAGGAGAAAGAGTAGGGGAGGGTACATAATAATATCAATGCACAACCTACATTTAACATGACTTTACAGCCATTCATAAACTTGCACTAATTTCATTACCTGTTTCCAGGGCCCTAATGTTTGAAAATTTTGGTGACAAAATTTATAGAAATAATCACATTTTTTACATAGTCTGATATTTTGCCCCTGATCATCTCAAAACCTGGCTTTTGAAACTATATGAATAGTATCAAATACTTTAAAATTAAAAAATCAAAGTTCACTTGCTTTCTCTTAATGCTATTCTACTTCCCAATTCTAACCTGTAAAGAAGCTCTTTTCATAGAGAATTTAACTCACTAGTGAGCGGAGATGACTGTATGTGAATTAAATCTGAGGAAGTGTTCTGAGCTCCTTCTTAAATCATCAGTAGGGGGAAACTTATCAATGGCAATCTGAGAGCACTAGATATGTTAAAAATATAGAGTATAGAAATGTAAAAACTACTTATCTGTTAACTTAATAAAAATAATAGTATCCTTACGTTTATTTTCATCTGAAAACATGACTTTATTTGAAAACATAAAAGGTGAACAAACATTTAATTAGGCACACATTCTGCTAGAGTATGCAAATAAACTCGGGATATGTTTGTGAATATATACATATAGAAATCTAAATAAATTAATTAGCATGAAAATATTTCTTGATTTTATGTTTTTCTGTCCATGTCTTAAAGTATATTTTACTTTTCTTTTCCTCTTCCCAAGATTATCCAAGGCAGTTTCAATAAACGTTTTCAATAATGATAAATTTTTGGAGGGTAATCGCCAGTTATTTTCAGAGAAATACTTTTAGGAGTAGGAGGTCGTCCTGCCTGTACCTGGTTTTCCTCGCAATCCCTTTGTGCACACTGTATTGATAAAATAAACCACACGAACGTGCCACCAAGGGGACAATGAAGAGAAACAGGTTCTCCGCCCGCCCGGAGTGCTGGAGGAAAAGTCAGCTCGCACTAGCGCCACCCAGCGGTTCTAAAGAGGAAGAAGCACACTTCTCCCCAAACAGGGGTTTTGAAGAACTTTTACAAAATTTCAGAATCATTTCATTATCAAGAGGCGCATTAGCGGCTAAGCGCTTTCATCAGAAGACATCTGAGAATTCAACTACGGAAGGAAGAAACTGCCCCCCGGGCGAATTCTAGCCTTTTCAGACTTGCCTCAAACTCATGCCTCCGCCAGCCAGCCAACCCGCGCGCGACACCCGGGTCTGGGCTCTGGCTCCCGTTCTCCGCAAGCAAGAGGCAAGTGCGTCCCAAAGAACGGGTGCTTTCACAGCAAGAGTTTCCTAAAACCGTCTCGCCCGCTCTGAGCGCCGATCGCCGGAATCCCGTCCCCGGGCCGGGCTGAGGATCCGGCCCCCAGGCCCGTTTAGCCAAGGCCCGGCCGGGGCTAACCCGGGTGGGTAGGCACCGGTGGCACGGAGGAGACGCCCCCAGTCCGCCTGCTGCCCGCCTCGCCAGGTTTCCCCCGTCCCAGCACGGGCTCCAGGAACGTCCCGCCTGCCGCCCGCCTCTCACCTCCTGTGTGTCCGCATAGTAGCTGTTCCAGTCACTGCTCTCGTGCCCTTCCATCTTCACAGTCCCTAACATCCTGGAGCCACCCTGCTCGGTGCAACCATCCAGCCCTGTGCGAAGCGACTGGCAGCCGCGCGGCCCGGGGCGGGGGGCGGGGAGCCGAGCCCGCTGCAGTCACCCGAGCGCCCGCTTCGGCCCAACGCCACCCTAGCGAGGAGGAAGCCAGGAGCTGCGGGGCGCGGCGTGCTCGGCGGCGGCGGCGGCGGCGGCGGGGCGGGCGGGGGCAGGCGGCGGCCGCGAAGCGCGGCGCCCGGGAGCGCCTCCGCGGGAAGTGAGCTGGCGGCCTCTGCGAGATGAGTGCAGTTGAGCTGATGTGGATCTTACGTCGCTCGAGTGCCCACCTCCTCGTCCTCTCCCCATTTGTCCGCCGCACAAAGACGCTCGCACCTACAAAGCCCGAGGTGCACCTGCGAGGCGGCCGCCCGCCAGTCCGGCCGCCGCGCCTCCCGCCCCGCCGCGCCGCCGCCGCCGCGCGCGCCCCCTGGGCCCCCTCCCGCCGAGCCCCCTCCCCCAAACCGACCCTCACTTTGTTTGCCAAGCGGCGTAATTGGTTTAAGCCGGGAGGCTGGGGGAAGAGGGAAACCGGGGTGGTGGTGGTGGAGGGCGGGGGGCGGTGTGTGTAACCCCTCTTTGGAAGAGGAAAAAAGAAAAATAGGCGGGGCCGGGAGGGCTAGCGAGGGTTTTGGATGGGAACTGCGCAGCCGATGAAGCGCTGGGGGCGATGGCGTTGGAGCCCGGGCTCCTGGGGGTAGAGCCGGCTACATGACCCCAGGGTTCCCCTGGGGGACATTCGGCCCTCGGTGCTGCGACCCCGTCCCGCGCCCCTCCTGCCTCCTACTCTTCTGCCCGCTTCCAGCTCCCGCCCTTCTGATACCTGACCTAAAAGTTCAACCCCGGGAGACTGGAAAATTCAGACTTCCTTCTCTCGCCCCCGGCCCCCGCCCCGGACTTCAGGATTGAAAACGGAAAAAGCCCCACTTTTGCCCCGTCACTAGAAACTCGGCCATCTGAGTCAGCCGACCCAGGTGACGTTAGGCCGATTCCGGCTCCTGGCTAGCAGAGTGGAGACGCTGCCACGAAACCCGTACCTGCGGCTAAGAGCAGGTGAGTCACAACACCGTTTTATATCTTTATGACATAACTTTTTTTTTTTTTTCCACCTCGATCCGCTCTACTCCCCCTGTCATCTGTAGCGATTATGAAGAGGAAGAAACTGAGAACAGATGTCTATGTGATAGGGCAGGCGGACCCGAGTCGGGCCGTCCTCCCTCTGCCCAGCTCCTCCTCCCGCCCCCCTTCCGCAGCCTCGAGGACTGAGCTGGAGGCGACCGTCTGGTTTCTGATAGGGAAAGGTCAGGGGGAGGGGACATCTCCCTAAATACGCGCCGGGAGAGGCTGGGCTCGGGCGCGGGAATGCATCTACTCGGCTAGAGAGGTGCCAGGCCGAAGCCAGCGGTGATGACGGCGGTGCTTGGTCCCATCTCTGATCTGGAGTGGCCGGGCTGGGACTGAACATCCGTGGGAAGTGCTTCTTCAAGCAAAGCCTCTTGGCTTCTATGAGACTCTGGGTAGTGGCTTGCCCACAAGCCCTGGGGAGGACCAAACAAAGTGACTGGGTGGTAGGCAGTGAGTTGGTGAGAGGTTGTGCTATGGTGGTTGTGTGTTTCTGAGTGTGTGTGTGGCCATGTATGTGCTGTACTTTCGGAGAACCACTGGGTTTAAGCAGCAATAAAAAACCTTTCTGAAAGGACTAAGAATCCGCGAAATATTCTTGTTTGGCAAAGTTTTAAACTATTATTAATCTCATTTTAAGAAATGTGTTTTAACTTGTCTTCCAAACAGATTCCTTTCCCCCCCTGTGCTTTGTTCTTACAAACCTTTCTTCCTTGAAATCTGGCAAGAGAATCACATTAAATCCTTGAACCAAACAAATCTCTTAAATTAGCAGGAGAGCATGAGAGGGTGAAGATGTGTAGTTAAGGAAATAAAAAAAAAAAAGATAAAAGCATTGGATTCCAATTCCTTTAAGAAAAAAAAAGGGGGGTGGTGATGGTGGTGAGTAACGTCACATTGTAAGGAAAGGCTTGAGAGTGAAATTAAATCACCTGGAACTCAGCAGCCAGTCGCCCTCCCCAGCTGCAGCCTGTCCCTGGGACTGCAAGCCAGTCCCATCAATTTGTGTAAATGTATCTGCAAACGTGTGGGTCTGCACATATTTCTCAGGGCGACAGTCAGAAACTAATTCTTTTGTGCAAAGTTCCCATCAACAGCAGGACCTTAGTCCCATTTGTAAAGTACACGGATGCATAGGCTCCTCAGCCTGCCTGGGGAGGTGGGGGTACTTTCAGTGCTAATGAGCTTCCTTGTTCCTTCCCGCGGTGATTCGCCAACGCCCTCTTGGCTCTTCCACCACATCCAGCATGACTAGGGTATTTTCTATGGGTAGTAACAACTTAGCAATAACTTTTATGTTGCACAAAAATCCAGAGCTTTAAGGCGAAAACAAACCAAACCAAAGGCTGTAACCGTAAAGGGAGTCAATTAAAAAAAAAGAAAATCTTCCTTTCAGCACACATCTCAAACCCACTAGACCTCATCTTACAAAAAATTCAGCTTGGTGGCGGGGCGGGGGGAGGAGGGGAACGCCCATTTTTCAAAGCGGATGGCCAAAGTGAAGTTTCTTCAGGGCTTCTCCAAAGCTCAAGATCGGTGGTGAAGAGTGGGCTCTGCCAGTTTTAGAACCTTGATCCAGCATGGGGACCCGGTCGGCAGCCCGAGGAATTCCCGCGATCACAGCGCCTCCTGTCGTAGGAAGGGAACGCGGGCGGATTCCTGCCGCAGGCGCCCCCAGCCAGCACTAGCAGGCGAGACTGGAACCTCGCACGCCTCTCTCAGCCAGAGATTTTCGGTTCCTAGAGCCGACTGCCTGAGGCCAAGAAGAAGGAAAGGCGGCAGCTCGGTGAGCTTCTAGCCTCTCTCCATCTCAGTCGCGGTGTTCCAAGACACCTAACAAATTTAGAAGGTGAAGTTCTAGTGTACCCTGCTGCCAGTCGGGCATTTCCGTGAGATTTAAAAGCGAATCATCAGTGCCCTATTTGGTCTTTGGTTTGGAAAATTAACGACCAACAAAACTGCTGTTTCTAGGTTGCTAACCAGCAACCAGGTAACGAGGCCGGCTGCTGCAGCCTGCTCATTTCCAACCTTTTCTCCCTAATAGGCCCTGCCTTTACGCGGTGCAGAAAGATTGCGCTTTTCGGGCAACTGGACCTGCCTTCTGTGTTGGGGAGGTGGGGTTGCGGGGGGTGGGGGGTGGGGGACTCGAGGTAAAGGAGCCCCGAGGGCAGCCACGTGGCGGCTTCTGGGGTGTCCCGGGCTCAAGTGGCCTGTGCCAGGGCGAACAGAGCGCGCCTGGAGTGGCCTGGGTAGCGGGGTGGGCAGGCTCCTTGGATGGAGGGAGTCAGGGCAGTCGCGATGGCAGGTGCGCGGGTACCTCCAGATGAACAAGGACGGAGGAAGGGGCCCCTCCCTTCCCGGAAGCTGCGCCCTCTACCCCCTTGGGGTCCGCTCTCCTCGCAGTCGGGCCCCGGGGGCCTGTGGCGCCTGGCCCACCCACCGAACTTAGCCACCTTCGCTCCGCTCTCCCAGCATTACCTGGCTTAGGAGCCCCTTCCGCAGATCTCCACTCGGTCAGGGAGAAGTCGAGGGCGACGACTGGAAGCAAAGGCCGGGGGCTCGCGCCTCGGGCCCAGCTGGCTGCCTTTGGCGGCACCAAGTCCTACCTGTTCAGCGGGACCGTTTAGACGCGTGGCAGACAGCAGGGCCCGAGGCGGCGGGGTCTAAAAATGTGTACCCTATTCCCGCCAGCTCTCCCCTCCCCGACGAGCCTCGGCCAGATCTCGCCCGCGGCCGCGGGCCCAGGGTGCACGCTCGCTGCAGGGTGATCGGAGCTCCTCCTCAGGCTCCCACCCGCCCCCCAGATAAGAAGCTTCGATCCTCCACCTCCCGGGAGAATCAGATGCCGAGAAACTAAGATCTGTCGCCTTGCACGCGGTTGGTTCACAGTCGCCTGGGACGGGGCCCCGGGTCGGTTTAGGACCGAGGAAGGCTTGGGACACTTGAAGCAACTGTCTACTCCTGCGTGTGCCTGGCCCTCGAGGACAGAGGTGTGTGCGGGAGCTGGGGAGGGGCCGGCGCCGCGAGAGGGCGGACCCCAGCGCCGGCCTCGGCCTCCCGCCCGCAGTCGCCGCCGCCGCCGCCGAGACGCGGCCTTCGAGTCCCGCCGCCGCCCAGGCCAGGGTGAGGGCGCAGAGGGTCAGAAGAGCAGCACCGAGCTCCTTGTTCCTCCGCTGTCTCTCTCTTCTCCTTTCCTTTCTTCCTCTGCCCTTGCTCAGTCGTGTCCGACTCTTTGTGACCTCGTGGACTGTAGCCCGTCAGGCTCCTCTGTCCATGGGATTCTCCAGGCAAGAATACTGGAGCGGGTTGCCATGCCCTCCTCCAGGGGATCTTCCCAACCCAGGGATCCAACCCAGGTCCCCCGCATTGCAGGAGGATTCTTTACCGACTGAGCCACCAGGGAAGTGGTGGCTTCTATCATTACATCAATTTAAGAAATTAATTCACTAGGCGTTTGACCCTCAGTAGGTAGGGGCCACGGGACAGCCTTAACCCGCCTTGTCGGTTCCCTGTGGGGAAGTCTGCGTTTTCCGGCAGGTATCTGTTTATGTGGATCCACAGACATGTACATCCAGGGCTTTCACTTTACTGAAAAAAAAATTTTTAATGTAACATTTTAATCCCGGTTCTTCATCCCTGGGTGTGTCCCTTCCCCTACAGCTCCTTGAGCCGCTGCCGGGTTTCTGAGCGACCCGGGTCGCGGGCCGGGCTCGCCCACAGCCGGATGTCGGAGCCGGAGCCGGAGCTGCTCCCCACCTGGCCTCCGCCCGCGGGCGACAAAACCGTCTCTCTGGCCGTGAGCGAGCAGCGCCTTGCCAAAATCAACTCTCATTTTCATGTATTGAAATGAGAAAGGTTGGGAAGGGCGACCTGCACTCCTAGGCCATCACTAGCCTTGGGAGGTAGGAGTCAGAAGCCAGTCGGTCCTCCCAGGGCCTCTCTCCTTGGAGGGTCGCGCATAAAACGCTTCACCCCCCCCCCAACCCCCCGCTGGTCCAGGTCCCCGAGGCCGTCGCGTGTCTCCAGGCAGCTGTTTCTCCGAGTCACCAGACAGCTTTATTCACGCCAGCTGGAGAAAGTGGCCCAATCCCTAAAGTCTTTCCTCACCCCTGCACACTCCTGGAGTGGCTATCTCTGCGTAGTGGTGCCCGTATTTTCCCCCTGTGGTTACTTGAAAACCACTAGGGAAGGGGTCTTGGGGGGAGTAACTGGAAATGCACTGCTTCAGAGTTGAAAAATTATAGGGAGATGTGACAAACGTTTAAGTCTGAGAGCAGAAAAGGACTAGAGTGGCTGAGGCCCTACTGTGTGCCCCCGAAGGAGTGGAGTGGGGTGCGTTTGAGGGGGGAGAAAGCTTTGAGATCCCAATCTTTTCCTCCTATGCTGCTCCGGGTATGCAACTGGGAGATTGGAGGTGTAGGCATTGATATGTCAGAACCTCCATTGCTCCAAATGGCAGAAGCTCAGGCTAGTGGGAAGCAGTGATGGAAACAAAGGGTTGGGTGTGCTCGCTTAGACCTCAATCCTTCCCTAATTGCTAAGGAACGTTTAACTTCTCAGTCCCTGAACTCCCCGTTCTCCATCCACTGGTCTCCACCACAGGTACACCCAAGACTTTCTCACGGCCCTTCAGCCTGACCTGGTGGCTTAACTTGGGCTATTCAAATGTGATTACCCTCAAATTTACATAGTTCTATTTAACAGATGCTTTTGTAACAATTATATAAATCATATCCTACACATGGGGGTGAAAGGGTAAAAATGTGTTATAGCCAGGCTTTTCCCATTGTACTGGCTTCCTGATCTCTCTCCTAATTTTAAAATTGTGCTTTTGGATTGGCGTGGCATGGCTAGAGGGAGGTTATGTTCATTATTTAAAATTCGATTGGAGGACACTGTTGAGTGGTTGCTTTGGGGATTTCCAGCAAGCTATTCCAGAGCTAGGGAAAGCTTTGTTTTAAAATAGTACATCTGTTTGAAGCTGTTTGATTTTTCTTGTCCTAAGGGTCACAGAGTAAAACCAGTACTTAGCTCACATGCAGTGAGTTTTCTTGTAAAGAGAAACACTAGGAAGAGGGCTCCCTGGCAGCATTCCCTTTTGCTAGGATACAGCAAAATTTGCAGGCTCTTTCACCACTTTCTGAATGCTGCCATCCTGGTTGTCTATCGCAAATGGATCAAAGTAAGGAAATGCGGATGCCAACACTGTGGTGGCAAGTCCAGTGCAAGTCCAGTGCAAGTCCAGTGGGTCTTGAGAAATTTGCAGACTTCCCCAACTAACTGAGGTCTGCCTTCTTTAGGTCCATTTCTGTTGCTGTTGTTTAGTCGTTAAGTCATGTCCAACTCTTTTGCCATCCCATGGACTGTAGTCCACCAGGCTCCTCTGTCCATGGGATTTTCAAGGCAAGAATACTGGAGTGGGTTTCCATTTCCATCTCCAGGGGATCTTAGGTCCACAACTTGCTCTAAGTTCCTGCCAGGTTTTTATCCCTCCTCAACAGCAAATTCCATTTGTGTCTTTTCATTTTTTTTTCTCTCCCCCACTGGACTAGAAACTCTCTGAGGGTGCAGACTACAGTGGTCTCCACTGCTGCAGCAGAGCCTGGGGGTTAGTAGACTTCAATAAAGATTTGACTCGATCACTGAACTAACTGCTCCAATCCAGAGACTGGCCAGGTTGGTGTCAGATGGGAGAAGATGCTGGTCCAAGTGAGAGGATCTCAGGGACTTGTCCCAGTTCAATGGGCTTGAGAAATGAATGGACCGTACAATGAACAAATAGATGAACAGATATTTTTAGCATAATGGTTAGGGCTTCAGAACCTTGGGATCCTTGGATTTTCAGGCCCGCTGGGCTTGGTTCTTCCCATGTACATGATGCTTAATTTTAACCTAAATCATCGTGGTGACATGATCAAATGGGAAATGCCCCCACCTCACCTGTACCCGGCCTTTGGCAGAATCAGCGGCCGCCGTTGCTCATCTAGAACCCTCAACATGTGACCCGAGGCAAATGTTTTCACTTTCCCCCGCTGTGAAAAGGCGGCCAACCGCACCTTTCAACAAAGATATCGATTAAAAGTTGAAGAACCCCATCTACTTTCCATTAAGCAAAATGTTTCACTCCAATCTGTAAAGGAAACTTCCGTGTTTAAATAATATGTTTAAATTGGCCAAGGGATGAAGCCGATCCCACGGAATGAGAAGGAAAAGCACTGTTAGTCCCGGATTGTGCCCAGCGCTAAGCGCGCGGCGTTTCCGCCCCGGGACTCCGGGGGGCACCTGAGGGGCGGGGCGCGACCAGGACGGGTGGCGCAGCAAGAGTCCCCGAAGTGACCCTCCCGGATGCCAGACGCTCAGCGCACCACGGAGGTGGCGGCGCGCTCAAAGTTTTCAGGCTTTTACCTTCATTGTCTTCCAGTCTTTAGGATCTAAAGCATTTTATTCCACGCACCTTCCCAGTGTGATGTAATCATTTTCTTAAAGGACAACTAAACCTCTCCGAACCTGCCATGTTGTTGTTACAAGGTATTAACTGCAGACCCAGTGGGTCAACTTCTCCTCCTGAAGTTTTATGTTTAAAAACATACAACTCTCCTCCCTCTCCTCTGGGCTGCTGTCACTCGGGAAGCCACCAGGCAGCATCTGGTGTCCGTGATGTCCCAGTCCCCTACATCCCACGGGCACCGGCGCTGAGAGCTGCTCTAAGGCTCCGTAGCGCCCCCCTACCCGGCCGGCCCCACGCCCCGCCCCAGGAGCTGAAGGGCAAACTCGCTGCTTCCAGACCGCTCTTTCTTCCTGGGACAGCTCCCTACCTGGACCCCAGTCCTGCGGCTCCGGAGAGGGACTTGGCACTGCATGGAACCCGAACCACCTTGGAGGCTTAGGCTTCTAACAGATCTGGTGTCGGTTTGTTTTCTTTCAAATGCTTTCCATGATACAGTCCGCGGGGTGCATCCCACTCTCCTCACCCTACTGGCCTCCTTCTAAGAAAATACCTTCCACTGTGAATCTGCTAGTCTTCTCTGACCTCCTTGTGACCCTCCCCTGACAACCCACCCGGCAAGAGAAGTGGTTTCAATAAATAAAGCGTAGTGCTTGCCTTGAAGGTCAGTTTACACTGGGGCAGAAACTTCTAAAACTCCTGCAGGTGCTGGAATGGGAATAAACCCGTCCCAAGAGATGGGAGAGGGAGGAAGCATCGACTAGGAGAAGACACCAGGGGATGTAGACAGGAATTCCAACAGGGTGGAGGGGCGTGGTCAGGAGTTTGGCACCCAATGGCAACCCACTCCAGCGTTCTTGCCTGGAGAATCCCAGGGACGGGGGAGCCTGGTAGGCTGCCGTCTATGGGGTCGCACAGAGTCGGACACGCCTGAAGCGACTTAGCAGCAGTAGCAGCAGCAACCCACCTTCAATTTGCTGGGGAGCCTGGATGGATACTTTGGGCCTCAGTTTCCCCTGAGTCTGGAGTGGCTGGTGCAGGCCTGATGATCCCACCCAGGGGAACCAGGATCTGTGTGAACTTAGGAAGGAAATCGTTTAGGTGATGGAAGGTGAGGAGGTGTGACTCAGCTCCTAGAGTAGGGAAGCCTCTCTCTGCAAGTTGAGAAGACTCTGGGATAACAGGTAGCACAAAGAGTTTCCTCCGGTTTGCTCTAATTTTGTGCTCTAAGTTTCTTTGTAAATTTTGGGCAAAAGCCTTTCTTTCTTTCTTTTTTCCGTTTTCCAGCATCTCCAAAGACAACAAGCAGCGGGAGGAAAAGTAGAGCTTGTGTTTCAGGTTCCAAGACCGGGCAAAGCCTTCTCAGCAGCCGAAGCAGTGGTCTGCACATGCCTCTGTGCACGGCTGGCACCTCTGAGGCTGGGGGTCTCTCAGTCTTAGTGAATCTCTCATTACACAAGCTCCAACCTGGCTTGTTCTTGCAGTTGACAAGGACTATAGCGTTTATGTTTAAGATCACGGATTTGGAATCAGAGTCCAATCTGTACTCTGTAGGAGACTTGCTATCTCTGAGCCTCCATTTTTTCAACTATAAAATGGGCACATTAGTACCTACCTCACACTAGGTGAGTGCAGAGTGTAAGTACAATAAAAGGTAGCCACAGTCAAGAGCCTTTACAGAAATCTGGGAACCTGGGCGATGCTGGCTGCGGTGGACCGGGCATCTGGGCACACTCGGCCCTCCCTTTTTACCAGTCTTTTGGAGGTAGTCACCAGCTAGGCTCCTGGAAATCACGGTGTCTCCCGGATGCAAATGGCAGGGAGAAAGGAGTCCCCACTTGATGACCCTGAGCTCCCAGCCATGCCTAAGCATCCATCGAGACACTGCCTGTAATCCCTTCCCAATCTTCCCCACCCGCAGGGCCGCTCTCTGTAGAGCAAAGAAATGTGCTTCCTGAAAATGTCCGGTGGCTGCATCAGCTACACCTTTAGGATCTTTAAGGGAGAGGAGGCTCAAGGGGCTAAGAGGTGAGAGATCCCTGTGCCTCCCTCTCCCGAGGACTCGGCAAACCCCAGTGAAAGTCACTCAGCCATGTCCGACCCTTTGGACCTGCCAGGCTCCTCTAACCATGAGATTCTCCCAGGCAAGAGTACTGAAGTGGGTAGTCATTCCCTTCTCCAGGGGATTTTCCCAACCCAGGGATCAAACCATAGTCTCCCACATTGCAGGCAGGTTCTTTACCATCTGAGCCACCAGGGAAGTCGGTCCAGCTCCAGAAGCTCCTCTTTGCTTACCCCCTTCTTTTCCCCCACTTCACTCCCCACCGCCTCTGACGGGGCACAGGCACACTAGGGGGACCTGCACCATCGCTGCACTAGCTATGGTGACCTCAGGCAAGACTGTGGGGCCTGGGTCCAGGAAGCATTCACTGGGAGAGGTGAAGGAAATGAGTTGGGGCTTCTGGGAAGCTATTCCCCACCCTCAGCACTAGAACTTGCAGGGCAGGGAGGTGAGAAAGCAGGACCCTTGATTCACCCAAACATTTTTTTCTTTCTCCCTGGGATCCCCCTCTCTATTTCCCCAGTCCTGTCATAGACAGAATCAGAAGAAGCCACTTAAGACTCATTTGGAGAAGTTATCACTGAAGACATTTTCTAAAATCCTCAAAATCTGAGACAGTACGAGTGTAAGGAAACTTTAGGTCCTGTCTTTTAGAATTATTTGATAAAGATTCCCTTTAAAAAATAGTTTCTATCTGAGAGTCCAAGTCCATTGGAAATGAAGCAAGCATGCTGAAGACCCTAAATGATACTTTGCATATACTTTGCATGTGTAGGAAAGCTTAGTGGGGGACAGGGGCCTAATCAAGACAAATAGTAAAGACCAAGCCACAAGAGGATTTTGCCCCATACACATAGATCTAACTGATGGGGTAAAAATTCACAAGTTGATTATCACCTCCCACTAAGGAGGCTTGGAAGAGCTAGAGTCTGGGGGTGTATTCCTGAATCTCTTGCATAACGACCCACATATTTCAGACAGGGCTTGGTTGGGCTAAGACAACTCTAGTAAGATTTTGAATTCTGCTTCACTTAGTTACCAGAACCGGGGGAATAAAATAAAATATTTCCTTTGCTGGAGGACAGACAAACAACACACCTTCAAAGCTTATTAATTTTCCTTGGGTTGGTATTGGGGAGTTGCCTTCGGGGGAGGTGGGCTGGTACACAGAAGTCTCAAGTAGCAATGAATCTCTAGCTAAATGCAGCTTCTGTTTTTACAGCTTACTTAGGGAGAATTGTTAGTTTTTCTAAGCATAAACCGAGCATTGGTTCTCTAAGCTCAGTGTTTAGGCTACAAAGCACATCCAACAGTCTTATATGCCTTTAGAAAAAAAAAATGTCTCTGACCCCAAACGTAGCAAAATCTCTAGTGCATTACCATGCTTGGAGAACACCTAAGCAAAGCCCTTTGGAAGTATAAAGTGTAACTGGAATGTCAAATACCAGCCACCACCTCCAAGGAAAATAAATCCCTCATTCTCAGCCAGGTACACCTGCTTTGGACAAGGCTTATTAGTGTTATTTGTGTCTTTTCAAGTGGATAGTTTTACTCACAGACTTTTCTTTCTACTCAATGCTTGCTATTTTTATCTTACCTTAAAAATCCTGAGATCAGGCCTGGCGCCAGACTTCTGAGACATCCCACGGAAGGATGGTTGCTGGCTTCCCAGGGGTCCATTCCTGAACTCAATTAGCTCAGGTGTTGTCAAATCAGAGTTTGGGGTCTGGAGAGAAGGCTGGCATATGTTAATTAGGTCAGCAAGGTGGGAGTGGGGAAATGGGTGAGCAGGCTAGGAGTGAGCAATGCCAAGGAGGACCCTAAGGTGGGGGAAGTGTCTCAGTTCATTAGTTTGTGTGGATTAAAGCAGTACAGTAGTAGTAGACTTTGGGTAGTAGACTTTGCTTGTTCTTCTCTGTTAATCTTCTGAGCTTCCTTCTCTGGTCCTCTGCCCCAGAGACCAATCTCTATGAGTTGCATTGATCCATTTTCCTTGCCTTGGGGCTTCCAGTTGGATTTGGCCAATGTGGGGATAATGATGCCAGCAAGGAGAGCAGAAGAATAGAGCAAAAGGAGTACTTAACTCCTGCTTTCTCCCTGCATCAGTGTGGCTTTGTCCTTAACTGCCTTTGTGGCTCTAGTTCCTATCAGGCAACCCCTGTCTCCAGTCTCAGCTCTCACCAGGCACTGCTCACACCATTTTTTTTTTTAATACCTTTCCCCCTTCAGATCAAGGGTGATAATACCTCTGTGCTGTTGCTACACCTTGAATGTTAGTTCCCTTTAATCCTGCCTGCATCCTGTAAACAGCTCTCTCCATTCTCTCTGTGTTACGCCTCCAACACACCACCTTTTGAGCATGCCATCTGTCTCAGGTGGGAATCTAACTGATAAGGAGGGGAATGGAAGTCAAATACAGTGTCTTTAACTTTTTCCAGCGTGGTCCTCATACTGTACTCATCGAAAGGCTGTACCCTTTCCTCGTCATCATGGGTGGAGTGCAGCTGTGATGCTTTCAGGGTTGTGGTGGTGGTTGCTTCCTGCAAGCAAGGCTGCAGGGTAGTGAACTCTGAGTATATTTGTTTTATATTCCATGTTAATGCTAATTTGCACTTGATATCATTATGAAAGTAATTAATGTTAAAACCAAGTACTGATATTATTCAAGTTTTTTTTTTTTTTTTTTTTTTCGGTGAACCGATCTTTGGTATAAACCTAAGACTGAGACTTATGCTTCTAGTGGGTTGTGTGAATATAACCAGACACTAAACTAGGTCTAGGCTAGTAGGTGGGTCTAGTAGTAAGGAATCCACTTGCCAACGTAGGAGGTGCAAGAGATATGGGTTCAATCCCTGGGTTGGGAAGATCCCCTGGAGTAGGAAATGGCAACCCATCCCATTATTCATGTCTGGAAAATTTCATGGGCAGAGGAGCCTGATGGGGCACAGTCCATGGGACCACAAAGAGTCGGACAGAGCTGAGTGACTGAGCACAAAGTAAGTCCAGTGACCCTGGGGCTCCTGGGAAATACACTCTCCATGGCCGGAGCATCTCTCTCTTTCTGATCTTTGGAATGTTAAGTCTAGAGTTCAGTTCTCCCTACACCTGTGCCCTGGCAATAACTTGGTCTTGACTGATGCTAATTCAGTGACATTATTTAGCTGTGTCTCTCAATGAGCACTCTCCGTGTCCCAGGCTCTGTGCGAGACACTAAGGAGATTCGGTTTAAGACAAAGAGTTTTGCCTTCTAATGATTAAAATAATTCTTCAGTATCATTATCGTTAAATTTTGCATATCTCTATTAGTAGAAAAAGTCAACAAAAATGAACTTTCTAGATCAAAAGATACATAAGTGTTTAAGACTCATGAGACATTTTGCTATAAAACATCTAGCAGAACAGCAAGAGATAGCCACACTTGTGTGCATGTACCCCGCCACTTTGTAGTCTGGCAAACATTACATAAAACTGTTTTAATTTTACATGTCAAAGATTACTACTGAAGTTGAATATTTTAATATTTCTATTTGCCAGAAGTATTTCTTCTTTTGGGAGCTCTCTTCACACTTTCTTTAGCCAATTTCAAGTTTTGATGTCTTATCTATTTTTCATTTAAAGACTATTAATCCCATGTCTACTGTAAATATTGTGCATTTTCCACTAAGTTTTCATTTACACTATAATTTTGTTTATTTTTAGATGCATGAGTTTTAAAAAACACATCCATCAGTATTTTCATTTGTAGTTTCTGCCTCTTATAGTTCAATGCTTACAGGTCTTTTCTATACCTGCTACTCTTGTGTATAACAAAATCTTTCATCCAGTTGGAATTTATTATATGAAGTGAAGGTATAATTTAGTCATCATTTATTTTCCAAATAGTTAGACCTTTGGGCAGGCTCTAGTGGTGTGGGACCTTGAATTCTCTTTGGAAAACTTTGGAATTTGTTCTGTGAGAGAACATGCGAGGTACAGAAGCTAAATGTTCCATTGGATCTTCCTTGACTTGCTGTGCAGTGAACCAAAGGGGGCTCCAAAAGGAGATGACAAGAGGATGGGTAGAGGGCAGTTTGAGAGTGATAAAAAGCAGATGAAATCAGTGTTCCAATGATGAGTGAGTAATTTTACGTCACTCTTTTAAGTTCTCTCTTTAAGACGGCACTAAAATTATTAACATTTTCATATGATGGCATTTCAGTATCAACGAAGAATCTGAAATATTTTTAGATTAATGCATGATTGGATGGAGGAGCCTGGTAGGCTGCAGTCCATAGGGTTGCGAAGAGTCAGGCACGACTGAGCAACTTCAGTTTCACTTTTCACTTTCATGCATTGGAGAAGGAAATGGCAACCCGCTCCAGTGTTCTTGCCTGGAGAATCCTGGGGACCGGGGAGCCTGGTGGGCTGCTGTCTATGGGGTCATGAAGAATCCGACACAACTGAAGTAACTTAACAGCAGCAGCTTAGTCACTCAGTTGTGTCCGATGACCCCATGGACTGTAGCCTTCCAGGCTCCTCTGTCTATGGGATTCTCCAGGCTAAAAGCAAGAATACTGGAGTGGATAGCCATTTCCTTGTCCCAGAACTCTTCCTGATCCAGGGACTGAACCCAGGTCTCCTGCATTGCAAGCAAATTCTTTACTGTCTGAGCCGTAACTGCCATCCCTCCTCCTCCTTCCTTTCTCTCTTGCCCCTCCTTTCCTCTTTTGTCACTTTGTTCCTTCCCTCCTTTTTTTTTTCTTTTCTTTTTTGGTGAAAGCAGACCTAGAATAGAATTTCTAGTACAGGATTGACTACTGCTGCTGCTGCTAACTCGCTTTAATCATGTCAGCCCACCAGGCTCCCCTGTCCCTGGGATTCTCCAGGCAAGAACACTGGAGTGGGTTGCCATTTCCACTACTAGCTCAAGGTAAATCCTTAATCTCTTTGAACATTAGTACTTTATCTATAAAATGAAGCTAATAGTACCTGGCTCATGGATCTCATTATCTGAATACTTACATACTATTTTTGATTACCAAAAATATTAATGAACAGTATTTATTTACCACTTAAATTGTTTCCTGATCATATGATAGGCATATTTTAAGGTTACATTAATTTTTGAATTTTTCCAGCTCAGAAATATGGCCTGTATGTTTTTTGTGTGCAGCCTCCAGGATGGTACCAAGAACAATTAGTCATCTTCTAAGCTCTTGGTTATTTGCTTATTGTTTTAATTGGCACAGAAAACTAATTTTCTTACTGTCTGAAGGGGTTACTCCCATGCTTAGAATGAAGCTGCCCTCATGAAGCATCCACAGGACAGTGAGATGTGAGGAGGGTGGCAGGGCCTTCTCTGTAGAATGCTTCTCATTTTGTGAGCATTCAGCAACCATTTTTGAACTCATTGTGTTAGGGGGTAAAGCAACAAACCTTCAAGGTAAGAGTATTGTCTCCATTTTACAGATGAGGTTGCAGAAACCCTGAGAGGGAAGCAACTTGCCCAAGTGGCAAAGCTAGACATCCTCACCTGGCTTTGCACGTCTCCAGAGCAGGAGTGTCCCTCAGGGAGGCCTCACTGAGATGCCTGAGTGTATCCACCTCCTCGGCCGGGCTGCTCTAAGACCCAGCACCAGGGAATGTATAGCACCAGCACCAGCACCAGCAGCAGCAGCATTCTTGGAAAGCATAAAACAGCTGGAAAGCATGCTTCCCGCTTCCAGCATTTGGAGTCTCATGGAGGACTTCCAGAAGGTTTTATCTGCCACTTTCTCGATCTCGCTTATTAGTTGCTTGGGTATTTGGAGAAAGACAGGTTGGTAGAGAGTTATTGCTGCTGTTCAGTTGCTAAGTCGAGTCCGACTACTTTCGACCTCATGGACTGCAGCACACCAGGTTTCCCTGTCCTTCACCATCTCCTGCAGTTTGCTCAAACTCATGTCCATTGAGCCGGTAATGCCATCCAACCATCTCACCCTCTGTCGACCCCTTCTCCTCCTGCCCTCAGTCTTTCCCAGCATCAGGGTCTTTTCCAGTGAGTTGGCTCTTCACATCAAGTGGCCAAAGTATTAGAGTTTCAGCTTCAGCATCAGTCCTTTCAATGAATATTCAGGGTTGATTTCCTTGAGGATTAACTGGTTTGATCTCACTGTAGTTCAAGGGACTCTCAAGAGTCTTCTCCAGCACCACAGTTTGGAAGCATCAATTCTTTGGTGCTCAGCTTTCTTTATGGCCCAACTCTCACATCTGTACATGACTACTGGAGAAACCATGGCTTGGTATAATATATGGAGCTTTGTTGGCAAAGTGATGTCTCTACTTTATAAAATGCTATTTAGGTTTGTCATGGTAGAGAGTAGAGGAATATAAAATAAACATTTTTAAGGGCCTGCTAAGTGCCAGATTGAGCAAAGCACTATCATCTCCATGGTTTCATTTAGTGGTTTTTCTTTTTGCCTTTTTAAACAATGATGACATAAACACAGGAAAATGAGCAAAACAGAGAATAGCTTTTCTAAAGGAAAAAACTCAAACAGCCATCACCAACTTTAAAAACTAGAACACTGTTAGCACCTCATGATTCTTCACTGTCCATCCACTCACCATCACCTTCTTCTCTCCTGGGATGATTACTATCTTGACTTATGGTTGTTACTTTCTTGTGTTTATTTGTAGTATATCTGCTGAGCCTGCATCCATAGCACTATAGTTTTTGCTGGCTTGGGTTTTAAACTTTATATAAATGGAATTGTATGGTATGTATTCTTTTGGGTATAGTTTCATAGTTCAACATAACATTAGTTAGAGATTTATGTATATATTCCCCACAGATCTTTCTTTATTTCTTTCAAGTATAGCATTGCATTTATGAATAAAAGTGAAGTCGCTCAGTCGTGTCCGACTCTGCGACCCCATGTACTGTAGCTCACCAGGCTTCTCTGTCCATGGGATTCACTAGGCAAGAATACTGGAGTGGGTAGTCATGGCCTTGTCCAGGGGATCTTCCCAACCCAGGGATCGAATCTTTGTCTCCTGGTCTCCTGCATTGACAGGTGGATTCTTTACCACTGAGCCACCAGGGAAGCCCCTATGTAGTGTAGACATACAGCTTAAAAACCCCTGAAAAAAAGAAAAGAAAGCTTCAAGTTTTGTAGTCCAGTATTATTCATTAAAATGTAGAAATAACCAGAGTGCCAAGAAAGCAAGTGGGTTAAATTGAGCAAAATTGGCGATCTAGGAGACTCTAGTCCAGGAAGCTCTTTGGAATCTCCGGGGAGATGCGGTCTCAAGCGTTTGTGCTCACACTCCAAAGCGGTCCTAAAGCTGGTTCTCCGAGGCAGAATCCGCGAGTGGGCGCCCGCAGTGCAGATGAATCCAATCCTTCAGGTCAAGGACCAGGGGGAGGGGGCGGGGGCGGAGACGGGTACCGGAGGGAGTAGCGCTTGGCTTGTTGCTAGGCGACGACGCGCGTTCTGACGGCCAGCTGTGCGAGTCCGCCGGCCGCTGAGTCCCTGAAAGGCCGGTTGGAGACTGGGCCGCGGGGTCGGCCGGCCAGCTTCTCCGTCACATGAGTAGGAGCAGAGGCCTCCCGGGAGGCGGGTGAGAGGAGGACGCGGACTGGGGCGCGGGGAACTTGGTTTGGGAGGCTTTGAGAAGGAATGGCTGCGTTATTTTGGCGGAGCAGTTGTCACCTCTGTTCTGCCCCTCTAATCTCCAGGAAAATCAGGGCGGAAAAGAGTTGAGGTTGGAGAAGGGATTGAGGCTGGGAGCACGAGTCAAGGAGGATCTGGGAGGAGTGAAAATCTAGTGGGAGGGAATAATAGATAGATTATGATGACCAACTGTGAGGGAAATAGGAAGAGCTAGGAAGGCAAAAAGCAGGAGTGGGGGGTGGGGTGGGGGATGAATCGGAGGGGTTAGAGGGAGGCTGAAAGGTCACAATAGAGAAATTTAACTTCCAATTCCTTGACCTTTTCTGCTATCCCTTGACAGGGGCTGCTTGTTTGGGACAAACCTCACACACCTCCTTTGGTGACCTTCCCCACTTAGGTCAGTGTGTCTAATTTCGGAATAGGGAGCTCTTACTGAGTTTGACCCTAAAATTCTTCGATAGGCAGTGGGACACTCTAGGATTACTCTGAGAATTATTCGGTACTGAAGGCCACAGATCCACAATCTGCTGTGGACTAGCACTGCAAGGATCCGAAGAAATATAATAATTCTTTTTATTTTAAGCATTCAAATGTAAATTTAACATGTTTTTTCCTATTTACAGCTTCATAGAGGTATAATTTGTATTCACTAAGATGTACGGAACGTATGGTTTTTATAATGTTCAGGTGTACAGTTTGATGAGTTTTGATAGCTTCGAACACTTTTCAAGCAATTCCTGCAATCAAGATAACAGAACCTTTTTCATATCTCTGCTGCCTTTGCTATCTAGCCCTGCACTCACCCTCTCCCACCACCTTCAACTACTGATCTGCTGTGTAATATTGTAGAAGCAGTTACATTTTCTACTAGTTTATATAAATGGAAGCATCCATTGTGTCTGGGTTCCTTTACGCAGCATAATGATTTGCCATGGCCTGTGTCGTGATTGAGCTTCCCAGGTGGCGCTGGTGGTAAAGAACTCACCTGCCAATGCAGGAGACGTCAAGAGTCCAGGGTTTGATCCCTGGGTGGGAAAGATCCCCTGGAGGCTGGAACGGCAACCCACTCCAGTATTCTTGCCTGGAGAATTCCATGGACAGAGGAGTCTGGCAGGCTACAGCCCACAGGGTTGCACAGAGTCGGACATAACTGAAGGGACTTAGCATGCAGGCATTGTCTTCATTACTGAAGTAAATAGTAAGTTTTGAAACTGAGTAGTGTTAAGTCTACCTTTTTCTTTTAAAAAATCAATTTAGCTATTTTAAAACATTTGAATTTGTGAATACAATTTAGAATAAGCTTGTAATTTCTAGAAAAAAAAAGTCTGCTGTAATTTTGATTGGGAAGGCATGAAATCTATAGATCTATTTGGGGAGAATTACCATTTTAACAATAGTCTTGCAGTTTATAAATATGGTCCCTAAATTTATGTTAATTAATCTTAGCAGTGTTTTGTAATTTTCAGTGTAGAGACTTTGGACATATTTTGTTAGATTAACTCCTAAATACTTTATGTGTTTTTTCCCAATTGTTTGATGTTAGGATATAAAAATGCTACTGAGTTTGTATATTAACCTTGTATTGTACAACCTAGATAATTCATTCATTAGTACTAGTAATTGTTTTGTGGATTTCTTGAGATTTTTAACATTGAAATCACATCATCTGCAAATAGGGACAGTTTTCCTTTTTCCTTTTTAGTTTTAAAAAAAAATATTTATTGACTGATTTTGGCGGTGTTGTCTTACTTGTGGCATGCAGAATCTTCCCTGCCTCATTTGCGATCTTTTGCATGGATTCTGTAGTTGTGGCATGCATGCTCCAGACGTGTGGGCTCAGTAGTTGCAGTGCACTAGCTTAGTTGCTCCGCTGGCACTGAGGGATCTTAGTTCCCCAACCAGGGATCAGACCTGCATCCCCTGCATTGCCAGGCAGATTCCTAGCCACTGGACCATCTGGGAGGTCCCTCCTTTTTAGTTTTTATTTCTTTTCCCTGCCATGTTGTAATGGCAGGTACCCCCAATACAACGTTGAATAGATACAGTAAGAGTTGAGGCATTTTTGCCTAGCTTTCAGTTTTAGGGCGGAGAAGGCAATGGCAACCCACTCCAGTACTCTTGCCTGGCAAATCCCATGGATGGAGGAGCCTGGTGGGCTGCAGTCCATGGGGTCGCTAGGAGTCGGACGCGACTGAGCGACTTCACTTTCACTTTTCACTTTCATGCATTGGAGAAGGAAATGGCAACCCACTCCAGTGTTCTTGCCTGGAGAATCCCAGGGACGGGGGAGCCTGGTGGGCTGCCGTCTAT
Source organism: Bos indicus (assembly GCF_029378745.1). Taxonomy (NCBI): domain Eukaryota; kingdom Metazoa; phylum Chordata; class Mammalia; order Artiodactyla; family Bovidae; genus Bos; species Bos indicus. Next base: position 47,959,983 of record NC_091780.1, read on the forward strand.
GGAGTCACACAGAGTCAGACCCGACTGAAGCGACTTAGCAGCAGCAGCAATTTTAGGGGGAAAGCAAAAATAAAATATTAGCTGCAAGTTTTTAAAAAATTTCTCTTAATCAGATTGAGAATGTTCACTATGCTTCATAGCTTTCCTAGAGTTATTTATTTTTATCACAAAAAGTGTTGAATTTTGTCTTGTGATTTTCCGTTATCTATTTAAATGATCAATTTTTTTCTCCTTTACTTTGTTAATGTTGTGAAATATATTGATTTTTAATGTTAAATCAACTTTTCAACTCTGGGGTAAACTATGTGGTTAGGATATATTATTCTTTTCAAAAATATATTTTTGGATTTATCTGCTTTTTTATTTAAAAATTTTGCATCTGTGTTTATGAGGGATATTTATGTAATTTTCCTTTTTTAAAAGAATGTCTTTGTCAGATTTCGTAGTAGGATTATGTAAATCTCAAAAAATGAGTTCCTTCCTCTCTTTTCTGAAAATATTTGTATAAGACTGATGTTATTTCTTTCATGAGTGGGGTTTGAGAGAACCATCTGGGCCTGGAAATTTCTTTGTGGTAAGATTTTTGACAAAAAATATATTAATTCAGATTTTCTTAACTATTCAGATATTCTGTTTCTTTAATTTTGGTAAATTGTAGTTTTCAGAGATTAACCCACTTCATCTTAATTATTGGCATAAAGTTATCATATTCTCTTATCATCCTTTACTATCTCTAAGATCTGTTGTGAACATCCTCTTTTCATTCCTTTTATAGGTGATTTTGTTCTCTTTTGTTTTTGGATGGTCTAGCTAGGGGGTGATAAAAATTTTATTGATTTTTTTTTTAAGAACCAGCTCTTGGTTTTCTTAATTTTCTCAATTATTTTCTGGCTTCTATTATTTGATTGATATATGTCTTTGTACTTACATTCTTCTGTTTACTTTGTGTATACTTTACTGCTCTTTTTCTAGATTCTTAAAGTAGAAACTTAGGTGATTGATTTTAGACCTATTTTTCTTTTTGATTTAAGCATTTAAACTGTACTTTTCCTTCTAATCAGTGCTTTAGCTGTGTCCCACACATTGATATACTGTATTTTTATTATTACTTAGTCTAAAATGTTTCCTATGATTTCAATAATTTTTTTGTATTGTTTTATTATTTATTAACTTTTTATTACACCTTTTTGTATTACTTTAAAACAATGTATCTTGCGGGAATTCTCTGGTGGTCCAGCAGTTAGGACTCCACCTTTTCACTGGGGTGGCCTGGGTTTAGTCCCTGATCAGAGAACTAAGATCCTGCAAGTCATACAGTGTGGCCAAAAAAAAAAAAAAAGTGTTTCTCTAGGAGTTACAATACTGTGGCCACCTGATGCTAGAAAAGATTGAGGGCAGGAGGAGAAAGGGGCAACAGAGGATGAGATGGTTGGATGGCATCACTGACTCAATGGACATGAGTTTGAGCAAACTCCGGGAGACAGTGAAGAATAGGGAAGCCTAGCGTGCAGCAGTTCATGGGGTTGCAGAGTCAGACATGCTTAGTGACTCAACAACAACAAGGAATTACAATATATACCCTTAATATTTCATGGTCTAGAGTTAATATTGAACTAGTTCACATAAAGTGCAGAAATATTAACAGCCATAGTTCCCTAATTAGCTGCTCAGTGGTGTCTGATTTTTGGCGACCCTATAGACTGAAGCCCACCAGGCTCCTCTGTCCATGGAATTCTCCAGGCAAGAATGCTGGGTGGGTAGCCACTCCCTTCTCCAAGGGATCTTCCCAACCCAGGGATTGAACCTGGGTCTCTTGCATTGCAGGCAGATTCTTTATGGTGTGAGCCACGAGGAAGCCCCACAGTTCCCTTACCCACCCCCATTCCAGTCTCTTTAGTGTTGGCATATGCATTACATCTGTGTATACAGATACTCCACAAGACAATGTTGCAATATTTATACAAAGATGGCTTGTTAAATATACACAGATATTTGCCATTTCTGATCTTCTTCATTCATTCCTGAAGAATTTGATTTTCCACTGATACAATTTTCCTTCAGTCTAAAACTGTCTTTAGCATTTGTTACAGTTTTAGTCTGCTGGTGAGTTATTCTCCTAGTTTTCCTGTATTTTAGTTGTGTCTTCATTTTGTTTTCATTTTTTTAAAGAATATACTTGCTAGATATCTAATTCTGGGTTGGCACTTTTTTTTGTCTTTTGGCATGTTACGAATCTTGTTTCACTTTCCTGCGGTCTCAGAGGTGTTTCGTGGGAAGTTCATGGTCATTTGAATTATTTCCCTTAATTAATGTGCTGTTTTTCTGTTTCCTTCAGTATTTTATGTTTGTGTTTGGTTTCCAGCAGCTTACATGTAATTTTCTTTATCTAGTTTGGAATAATGAAAGCCTCTTTGTTATAAACTTTTGAATCTATAAATGTATGTATTTCTCCAAATTTTGGATGTTTGCAGACATCATTTCTTCAAATAGCTTTCCACCCCATTCTCCTCCCTCCTTTTGCGCTACCAATAATCCATGTGTTAGAGCTTTTGATATTTTCTCACAAGGCTCTGAGGACTTCTTTTTCTCAAAACTTTTTCTCTCTCTTTTAAATATTGGATAATTTCTGTTAATTTATCTTCTAGTTTACTGACTCTTTCTTTAACATCCCTACTCCACTAGTCAAATTTTTATTGACAATGTTATATTTTTTCATATATAAAATTTCTATTTCTTTATTTCTCTTCTAAGATTTTGTCTTTTTATTCCTCTTTAACATATTTTCCTTTACTTCATTGAGTATAGCTATAATAGTTGCTATAAAGTCCTTGTTTAATAATTTCAACCTCTGCGTCATCTCTGGACTGGCATCAGTTAATTATCTTTGCCCTTGACATTGGGTCACATTTTCCTGCATCTTTTTATGCAAAGTATTTTCTTGTTATATCCTGGACACTGTGAATGTTTGTGTAAACTCTGGGTTCTGTTGTAGCTCTCTGAAGAAGGTTTATTTTTTTCATTTTTTCATTTCATTTTTCATCTTCATTTACTTTTCTCACTTCATTTAATTTTCATTTAGAAAACATTTTAGATTAAATAATAGTGAAAATACAACATATCAAAATGTGTGCTGCTGCTGCTGCTGCTGGCTGCTAAGTCGCTTCAGTCGTGTCCGACTGTGCTACCCGATAGACGGCAGCCCACCAGCCTCCGGGGTCCCTGGGATTCTCCAGGCAAGAACACTGGAGTGGGTTGCCATTTCCTTCTCCAATGCGTGAAAGTGAAAGTGAAAGTGAAGTCGCTCAGTCGTGTCCGACTCCTAGCGACCCCATGGACTGCAGCCTATCAGGCTCCTCTGTCCATGGGATTTTCTAGGCAAGAGTACTGGAGTGGAGTGCCATTGCTTTCTCCTCAAAATGTGTGGGATACAGCTAATGCATTGTTTAGAGGGAAAAGTATAGCTTAAATGCTTAAACCAAAAAAAGGAAATTCACCAGGTTAGACTCACTGTAAGCTCTATTTCATTCTCTGTGATTGGAGGTTAAGTTCAGCTAATTCTCAGTTCAGCTCTTTAAGCCTTTGCTTCTATTTCCTATATGATTTTTAATCAGCACAATATGTTCTAGTAACTGTTATTGAGCTTTGAGTTTGTCCCACATGTGCATGGTTCTGAGGTCAGTCTAGACTTGTACGGGGTTTAGACACAGAATTGGAGATTAACTTCTCTGACTCTCTTTCCTCTGGAATTTCTCTCTCACTCCACAGTGGTGGTTGTTGTCTGGACTCTTTTCTCTAATTCTTCTGGCCAGAAGTCTAGCAAGAAAAGATAAAACATGGAGAGGAAAAACAGGCAGAAAGAGCTTTTAGCTGTTCTATTACCTATTATGTATTTATGTATATATATATTTTTTATGTATGTATGAGTATTCACAAGGGGTATGGACATACTCTAGGTACTGGTTATAAAGAGTTAACTAAGTTAAGCTTTTATAGTTACTGAAATTTCTGTGAGCCTAAGAATACTGGAGTGGGTAGCCTTTCCCTTCTCAGGGGATCTTCCCCACTCAGGACTCAAACCTGGGTCTCCTGCATTGCAGGCAGATTCTTTACCAGCTAAGCTACCAGAGAAGCCTCTGAATAGTTTAGAAAAACATCTTTTTGGAGCTTGAAGACAGCGTTTCTCTATTTTCTCTATCATTTTTAACCAGCATGATATGTGTCAGTTATTATTATTGATATTACTAGGATTAAAGGCAGGAAAGCATGTATTATAGAAAGTGTGGGATAATAGAAAAAATTGCTATTATCCCATTTCTTAGAAAAATCATTAAAATATTTGTATATTTCCTTTTGGACTTTTTAATAAATTATCAGTGGGCAGACAGATCTCATTTCTACCAGTGATATTTCAAAAGCCAATGTGATTTTCAGAATACTTTTATGTTCCTTGCAATACTGAAGATTTTACTAGATGAGATAGGCTGTCTTTGGCCATTTCTTTTGGAACTTTGGTGCTGTGTATTGTGAGTTGATGTTGGTGTGAAATTTAGGAACTGAATTGAGACATTTGGCTATGAATCTTATCCTTAATGGGTCACTGTTCCCACCGAGATACTGATATATAGGTGACTATTTGTAGGAGGTGGTCAAGCACAAGAAATTCCAATAACCAGCTGGAGCTTTGGCTCAGTTCCCCAGGTAATACTCTGCTGGACTAAGACTCCTTGCCCTGTGTGAAGTGTTCATGTGGCTTGGAACCAAGTCATCTGGTAGTCTGCTTTATTTATTTCTGCTTTAGAGTCTAGAGCAGAGTTCTGAATCTTCTGTTCTAACAGGAGGAACAACCAAACCTGCAAGAACCAGAAAGCAGCCTGTCTCAGAATCTAGAGAATTCATGCAGGCAGCCCTCCCTGGGCCTTTAGCTCTTTTGGGCTGGGAGCTTACTTTTTATGTCTGACCGACTTTGTGGGAAAGGAGAGAAGAGTGGCCCTTGGCCTCTCTGACTGCGTCACTGCTCAGGCATTGAACATCCTGGTAGAGGAGTAAGGAAAAGGCAGAGTTTTCAAAACCTGGGAAGGAAGAGGACGATGAAATTACTGCTCATTCTGTCCCATTCAAAGGGTAGCGTAAACAGTCAACCTGGATTGTGAGCAGCAGGTGTGACACTGTATGTTAATTTTAATACTTCCTTCTTTGGGGACAGCGACATTATTTTTCCTTGAGCATTTCCAAATCAGAACTAGGCTCTTTTTTAAAAAATAAATTGCTAGCAAAAAAAGAGAACCTGTTGTTTTCCCCTGAGATTGGATGTTTAAAAATCATTTTACATATTTTGTAGTGTTAAGGGGTGGATGGGGGCTATGAAAGCACTGGGTTTGATGGCCTGGCCCATTTGCATTGGGATACCACCTTGAAAACACAATAGAAGTTCCATTTCCCACTGTTTCATTTTTACATATAAAGAACAACTTTCCCATGCGGAACTCTAGGGAGGGTACTGAGAAATGTTAAACAATGACCACTTGTTAAACTTCAATAGCAAACCTAGGGCCTGAGAGAAGTTGGAAAGGAATACAAAGCAGGAACTAAGAAATAAAAGGGAAGTGCAGTTGAGAGAGTCAAATCAGATTCCCATCAGGTACTAATGTCTTTCTGGTCTGTGCTCTGTTCCAGTTAACTACCTTTCAGTCTTTTGTGGGAAGAAATGCAGATGGTGTCAGGATGAGCATATTACCACCTGTGCAAACAGTAAACAGCCACAATACTATGAGGGAGGTTATACAGAATTTTTTAAATAAGGAAACTTCCTTAAGGGCTTTAGAAGTCATTTCTAATGTTCATATTCTATGGCTTGAAAAAGAGGCAACAGATTATTATTTTCATTTTTAATAAGAAATCTTGTTACTGATAGGATTAAATTGTCCAAGGTGTAGTCAGTGGTGGAACTGGGTGGAGAAAGCAAGCCTACTGATTCTGAAATGAGAGCTCTGTCATATAGCAGGGTCTTGGATTTGAGAACCAGCAGTGACAATTTAAGTGATTAAAAGCAATATGGCTATATCTAGAGGCTAAATAGGATGTTTTCTTCATATAACCCATTCAGTTCAGTCGCTCAGTTGTGTCCGACTCTTTGCGACCTCATGGACTGCAGCACGCCAGGGAACCCTGTCCATCGCCAACTCCTGGAGCTTGCTCAAACTCATGTCCATCACATTGGTGATGCTATCCAACCCATCCAACCATCTCATCTTCTGTCGTCCCCTTCTCCCACCTTCAATCTTTCCTAGCATCAGGGTCTTTTCAAATGAGTCAGTTCTTTGCATCAGGTGGCCAAAGTATTGAAGCTTCAGCTTCAGCATCAGTCCTTCCAATGAATATTCAGGATTAATTTCCTTTAGGATTTACTGGCTGGATCTCCTTGCAGTCCAAGGGACTCTCAAGAGTCTTCTCCAACACCACAGTTCAAAAGCATCAATTCTTTGGTGCTCAGCTTTCTTTATAGTCCAACTCTCACATCCATACATGGCTATTGGAAAAACCATAGCTTTGACTAGATGGACCTTTGTTGTTAAAGTAACGTCTCTGCTTTCTAATATGCTGTCTAGGTTGGTCATAGCTTTTCTTCCAAGGAGCAAGTGTCTTTTAATTTCATGGCTACAGTCACCATCTGCAGTGATTTTTGAGCCCCCCAAAATAGTCTCTCACCATTTCCATTGTTTCCCCATCTGTTTGCCATGAAGTGATGGGACCAGATGCCATGATCTTCGTTTTCTGAATTTTGAGTTTTAAGCCAATTTTTTCACTCACACTTTCATCAAGAGGCTCTTTAGTTCTGCTTCGCTTTCTGCCATAAGGGTGGTGTCATCTGCGTATCTGAGGTTATTGATATTCATTCTCCCGCCAATCTTGATTCCAGCTTGTGCTTCATCCAGCCTGGCATTTCAGATGTGTACTCTGAGTACCAGTTAAATAAGCAGGGTGACAATATACAGCTTTGGCATATTCTCATATAGCCCAGACTGCATGATAAATGAAGAAATCTAATTATAAAAATAACCCTTTTATGAGCTGATATAAAAGGAACAACCAAGAAATGTGCATACTTTGTAAGCAAAGAAATGCAAAGTAAGATAAGAAAATGTTTCTTTCCAAATTTGTCTTAAGTCCATTGTGAAAAATGAAAAAGTGAAAGTGTTAGTCATGTCAGACTTTTTGGGACCACGTGGACTAAACCCAGCCAGGCTCCTTGTCCATGAAATTCTCCAGGCAAGACTACTGGAATGGGTAACCATTTCCTTCTCCAGGGGGTCTTCCTAGTCTGAGGATTGAACCCAGGTCTCCTACATTGCAGGCGGATTCCTCACAGTCTAAGCCATCAGGGAAGCCCATTATATTTTGGCATAAAATGAGATAAACCCCCTTACCCGCCCTCCCCATAGTCAACCAATTGTCTCAGCACAATCTATTGAATGATTCTTCTTTTATCATCAATTTAATGCTGCCATTATAATATTACCCACATTATTCTTAATTATTTTGCTCACTCAGTCTACATATTGATTTTATCAGCAGTGTTTCTATTTTAATTCTTACATCCATATGAGTTTTTAATTATCTTGTTGGACAACACTCCCTCATTTCTCTTTCCAAAATTGTGGCCAATCTATCCTGTTTATTACTTCAAATAAATCCAGAATTAGTTTTCAAATTTCAAAATATCATGTTTCGGTTTTGTTTATGATGGGATTAAACCAGTACAGTGTTTTGGGAAGATCTGATAAAATGAAAATATTTGGTCTTTTTACCAAGGAATACCAAAATCACTGTAGGTGGTGATTGCAGCCATGAAATTAAAAGACGCTTACTCCTTGGAAGGAAAGTTATGACCAACCTATATGGCATATTGAAAAGCAGAGACATTACTTTGCCAACAAAGGTCCGTCTAGTCAAGACTATGGTTTTTCCAGTGGTCATGTATGGATGTGAGAGTTGGACTGTGAAGAAAGCTGAGTGCTGAAGAAGAATTGATGCTTTTGAACTGTGGTGTTGGAGAAGACTCTTGAGAGTCCCTTGGACTGCAAAGAGATCCAACCAGTGCATTCTAAAGGAGATTGGTCCTGGGTGTTCTTATGCTAAAGCTGAAACTCCAGTACTTTGGCCACCTCATGCAAAGAGTTGACTCATTGGAAAAGACTCTAATGCTGGGAGGGATTGGGGGCAAGAGGAGAAGGGGATGACAGAGGATGAGATGGCTGGATGGCATCACTGACTCAATGGACGTGAATTTGAGTGAACTCCGGGAGTTGGTGATGGACAGGGAGGCCTGGTGCGCTGCAATTCATGGGGTCGCAGAGTCGGACATGACTGAGCGACTGAACTGAACTGAACTAAACTGAAGCAAGGAATATTAACTGCCTACTTAGTGGAGTCTTTCCTTTATGTCCTTCAGTTAAAATTAAAACATTTCATTCATGCAGTTTCAGCACATTCCTTATGTTTATTCCTAGATATTTACTCCTTCACATAAATTATACATGGAATTTTGCCATCATGCTTTTGGTATAAAGGAAGATTTTTTTTTGTATAAATTTTAAAAATTTAAATACCTTGCAGACCTCAATTATAATTCTAAATAGTTCTTTAGTGCTTAGATTTTCTATGTAAATAATCACATTTGCAAGTAATGATGGTATTCCTGAGGTATTTTTGCTTTATTTTTGTATTGTCAAAGAACCTTGGCCTTGGGTTTTCTAAGAAATCAATTAGTTTCTTTATTATTTTCTGCTTTTATTTCATTGTTTTACTCTTATTTCTTGACACTCTCCTCTCCTTGGCTTCTGTGGAAACTTCTCATTTTCCCAGCTCTCTGATTGCTCCCACTCTTCCCACCTCCCAACTGTGAGAGGACCAAAGAATGTCATCAGCCCTTCTGTGTTTGTATTTCTTGTTATCCTGGCTTTTGGTAATGATCTCAGAGCTCTCAAGATCGGAAAATTCATCTGTAATCATAGATGGCTGGCTCTGCTGAATAGCATACTTTTTTTTTAAATTGTGATAATATACCTGACATAAAATTTACCATCTTAAACCATTTTTAAGTGTAAAGTTCAGTGAATAGCAACAGCTTTATTACACACTTGGTTATGACCCAGACTTTATCAAAGTGATTCAAAGTTGCTATTTTATTTATTCCCAGTCATTGGCCAGATCCTACCAGTTTTACCTGATAGAGTCTTTTCACTCTGCTCTGTTATCAAAACTAGGCCTTTAGTTCAGTTCAGTCGCTCAGTCGTGTCCGACTCTTTGCCTTACCTACTTTTACATGCCCTCTCTCTCTTTCGTCTTTCTCCCACCCCAAGCCCTAGATCCTATCAAGCCACTTTGCTGTTAAATGTTTTTGAATAGTTTCCAGTAGACCACAGAAAAAGTACAAACACCTGGCATTCAAGGCCTCCCGACCTCACTGCAGCCTAGCTTGTGGCTGATCACCTCTTGTCCTTCCTACACCTGCTCTGTTTCCTGTCAAAGGTAGAGGCAAGTGGGCTGGGTGAGAAATGGAGACACCACGGACCAGCTGGAGAAGGGAAAGGGAAATTGTTGTCCTGCCCCAAGAGTAGGGGTTGGCCCTTGCATTGCCAGAGCCTTCGTTTTATCCCCCCCCCCCCCAGAGAAACTGCAAATCTGCATTTTTATATGAAAATCTCTCAATTTAAAACCGTTGGCTATGAATTAATATTTCTGAAAAGCTCAGAGAAATTGAAAAGCATGCTTGCAAGAAGGATCCAGGCTACTGCTGACCTCTGATCTCTCTTCTTGGCAGGATTACTTTAGGTTTACTATGCCTGTGTGGAGTGTGGTCCCTCTTGCCTGGAAGTGGGAGACTACAGTACTGTTGAGAGAAGTACTAAAATACACTCAATAGAAGTTTCAGAAAATCTTCACTGTAAAAATTTACTAAAAGTTTTTCATTGTTACTGTGAAAAGGCCAGTAGTTTAAAATGATATATTAAAAATGATAGAAGATCATTTTAGTAGTATCATTATGGATTTAGTAGTAAATCATTTAAATAGTAGATTTAAAATGATATAAATGAATGCAGCCCATTGGTGCCTCAGTTAAGCACAGTGAGCGTTCCACCATGAGAAGCTTTTTAGAACTGGAATTTTATTCATCAATATTAGTTTTCATGTATGTAGGTATGTATAAATATAAATTTATTGTTATTTCACAGGACAAATCAGTCAAGATGTCCACGATTTCAAAGCACTTTGGACTGAAATACAAAGAAGAATCGTACATCTTTAAAGAGCTGGAGAAGGTTCGCAAGGAGACCAAAAAGGAATTTCTCCGAATCAAGGAGAAGTTGGCTGCCAAGCCAGCTGTGGATGAAATCCCCGTCTTTGGTCTCCGGGTCCCCAGCCCGGCCCGGTATGCGACGAAGGGGAGCGCTTCCCGCGTCGGATCCCCAAAACCAGCAGGCTCCCCTCGGGTTAAAGGTCGTGCGCGCCCAACTGGGACCCTCCCGCAGCCGGTGCCCCGAGGCGCCCCGCGGCCCCCGGGCCCGAGGGAGGTGGCCGCTCCCGGGAAGGGCCGGCCCTTCCGCCCCCAGGACTTTTACTTGCGGAGCTCCGCGTTCCTCCGGCACCGGCCCCAGCAGCCGCCGGTCATCGCGCCCAGGGCTGGCACGTCCAGACCAGTGGTCCTGATGCCGCCGCGCGTGCCCACGGGGAGGGCCCGGGCGCACCGGGGCTCCAGGAGCCCCCCGCCGGCGGACTCCAAGCCCGTGCTCGACCTGGCCCGGGGGCGCGTGGTCAGCCTGGAGCCAGCTCAGCTCGCCGAGGTCGGCCAGGCCAGAGAGAGGCTGCCCGACTCCTTTTCCAGCGACGAGGGAGACGTGGAGGCGGCCGGCCGGCGGAAGAGAGTGAGGATTAACACCCGCTTCCTGCACGAGGACTCGGGTGGCGAGTCGCGGGAAGCCCCCGGGTCCGCTTCCAAAACCGACCGCGAGAGCACCCCGCCGAGCGACTCCCGGGAGGCCACCCTGCAGGCCCCGCCGCCAGTGCGTGCGATCCCCAAGTCCATCGAGGAGATCATCGCCTCGCTGCAGTCCGAGGCCCAGCTGGCCTCCGACCAGACCATCAAAGAGCTCATCCAGAGCGTCCTTGGGCAGAACTACGACATTAAAATGGAAGTAGGTGATCCAGAATAGGGGTCATATTTCTTCTGGATAAATTTCATTTCAGGATTCAGACATAAAATCGTGCATATCGTGTGTTCTAAGCTAGACAAGCTCGAAAAGCTAGACAAAGTGTTCGGGTGTTAATCAGGGTCTTTGAATTTTCCATCAAGGGAGTATATCCTTTTAAAAAAGTGAAAATAATGGAGAGGGTATTTCAGAAACTGGTACAAAGAACATTAGTTCTTTGACCCGAGTAATACATAACTGGTAACCTTTCCTTTCAAAGTCTTTGTGATTATTTAGTATTGATTTGGTTGATGTTTTATATGAAAGACTCGGTCTTTGGTGGTACAGTTTATTAACAGTAAATCTGTACCTTAAGAAGATCAATATACTACTACTAAGCTGTATTTATAAGAATTTTGGTCCATTTTCAGTGAAAATCATTCTCTTAAAATATGTTTAAAAAATTTACTTTCTAGGTCTTCTCAGCTATATATATGGACTATAAGTGATTATTTGTCCCAAGGACAAGCCCATCAGGTGGATACCCATAAGAGCCCTGTTTTACATAAGAGGCTTCCTAGCTTTAGTGAGTTTAAAAGGATTGCCTCCCAGTTCAGTAACTAAGGCAGAACAGAGCTGGGCGTCCACCCCCGCCAGTCATACCCCAGAGAAGACACTGGAATCATGCCAGGACTGCCTGTTTGTTGATTGTGATGTGTCCCCAGGCAGGGAGCAAAGCTAGATAGGGTCCTGGTTCATTATACAGACTTAGTTCTAAACAGGGACATTCAAAGTAGAAATAATAATAGGGGAGTCTGAGTCCCATATACACAGAGAGAGAGGGAGAGAGGGCAGGAGGAAAGGAGTTTTTTGAGAATGGTAATTAGAATGACACTTAGGAGGGAAGAAGATTCTATTACTCTTCTTGGCTGCAGCGCCAAACCTCTTGTTAGTACACAGAATACTGCTGCCACATTATGTCTTCAAAATAGTTTCAGCCCAGAATATACTCTTGGCTGTGATTTAAGGAATGTGATTCTAAAGCCCATTAGGGAAACAAAAACGTGTAAGGACAAGAGTCCCCTGTGTCGTCTTTGACCTAATGTTTGTAGGCAGAATGGGACAAATATTTTCAAGTAAGATCCACACCTCCCTATGGTTACTGAACAAGACCAGCCTGACTGTTCAGGCGGTTTCAAAATGAGTACTTCTTATAAAGTTTTCTGTGGATCTAACAGAAAAAGGAATCAGGGATACACACATTGGAGAGCCCAAACGGAGAGAACAAAGGCCTCATTGCCGCCCCTGTCAGAAGGAACTCTGTAACATAATCAAGGCATGTGACGTGAAGAGGGGCCTATATTGGAACCCGGCTCAGAGGTCCTATACAGTTGGAGAAAGTTACACTTTTAGAGCAAGGGTTTAAGGAGGGAAGAAGATTCCCTCCTAAATCCTTAAACCCATTTGCCATAAAGAAAATGCATTTTGAAGGGTTCAAATAGAATAGAATATAAGAAGGGAGAGTATCAATGATGATTTGCCCCGGGACAGTGAATTCTGTTCTTTCTGGTATTCCATTTCTCTTGTGTATCCTTTTCTGGTGCTTCAGTTACCAGAATTGCTTTATGTAGGAGAGTGGTTTGGAGGATTAGGGTCAGAAGTCAGCATCACTAGCTAGCCCCACATTATGAGACTTTGTTGTTCAGTTGCTAAGTCATGTCCAACTCTTTGTGACCCCATGGATTGCAGCATGCCAGGCTTCCCTGTCTTCACTATCACCCAGAGCTTGCTCAACTCATATTCATTGATTTGGTGATGCCATCCACTCATCTAATTCTCTGTGTCCCCTTCTCCTCCTGCCCTCACTCTTTCCCACTATCAGGGTCTTTTCCAGTCAGTTGGCTCTTCACATCAGGTGGCCAAAATATTGGAGCTTCAGGTTCAGCATCGGTCCTTCCAATGAATATTCAGAGTTGAATTCCTTTAGGATGGACTGGTTTGATCTCCTTGCAGTTCAAGGGACTCTCAAGACTTGGCCAGTTTCAAATGTCTTAGTCCCATCCCTGCCTTCCATTGTATTGATTTTTTGTATAGCTAGTTGTTGTTCTTGCTTTTAAACTTTTGCCTCTGTGCCCCATCTCCCCTTCCCCCCAACAATTCCAGAAGATGGAGCTTTGAATTATTTTGGTCTTTTGTTAGGGTGAGAAGAGAACAGTGGGGGATTTGTTGAAATGGTTATGACTGGGAAGGTGAGGGATAGCAATGAAAATGCAAGTAAAAGTGGTGTCTAAATTATGATTCTAAAAATCCTTAAGATTATAATAAGGCCACTTGTTTTAAACGAAACGTTTGGAGTTTATATAAACAACGTTCTGTCCGTAATAAGCAAGGGATATGGTTCTTCACTTTAGACATCTTAATTTGGAGCCAATCCCTTGAGGGAAAGTCAAAGGATAAGACAGTCTTGGCAAGATGTGCTGTCTCTGTTTAGAGCTCGGGCAGGGCCCTTCCAGACCTAGCATTCAGAGTTCCACAAACAATTACATAGGCCAGAAGGTGCTCAGAATACCTGAAGATTAAACTCAGCTGTCAAATGTAGGTCAAACATCTAAACCAAGTTTTCTCAACCTTGGCACTTAACTTTTTGGTTTGAATAATTCTTCATTGTGGGTGGCTGTCCTGTAATTGTAGGATGTTTAGAATTATCCTTGGCCTCTACCCAGTAGATGCCAGTAGTATGATCCTCTCGTCATCCTCCCGACCACCAAGTCATAACAACTGAAATATCTCTAGATGTTGCCAAATGAGACCAGGGGTAGAAGGGTGTAATCACCCCTCCCGCCCCCCCCATCCTCCCAACCAGGTGAAAACTGGTGGCTTAAACAGTAAGCATACACCATGGCAGGAGGGATAGAAATTTTATAAGTTCCTAAATGCTTGTTTTACTGAGGAATTCAATATTATCACTCACAAAATACATTCTAATTATATGAGACTGAATAAAGGTTAGAGACTTCCTTCCAGATGTTAATTGAGGATGAAGGAATCAACCCATCCTTGGTTCTGTGGTGTGTGTTGTTTTTGGCCATATAGCTCAAAAGAAGAAATGGCTTAAAATGACCCAGGTGAGGGAGTTCGTGTCCCCAGGTCTTTATAAACAAATAACTCACAAGCAAATGTTTTATCATAAAACTTATGCCTGCTTTAACTTTAGGGAAGATGAAATAGACATACTTCTCTCTCTTCTTCCTGCTAAGTAAAACTAGGTACAAACAAACAGGAGAAGACTCCAAAAGGTAGAAAGAAGCAGACTGGCTGGGGACTTTGGGATCCAAGGGATCATGTAGTGATAAGTTCTTAGGTTTTCTTTTTGTCTTAGATCTACTGCACCAGAGCTAAAGAGACTGGCAACCTAAGAATGTGCCAGTGGGTACAGACAGAAAAAGCCCCAGCAAAAGCCTGCTCTCTTTAGCTAAGGATCAAGAAAGGAGCAGCCTAGCAAGACAAAACTTTTAGACAATAACTGTGCTACTCTAGTCAAGCACCACAGAAAAACCTATGACCCTGTCCTCTCCTCTGCCAGCCAGGACTGAGGAGGGAGCTAAACTTCCACTCTTGAATGACTGTAACAGGTTACCCCAATTTCTTCCCTAATGACATAGTGTCAGTGGAGAGCCAAGACTTTCAACCCTAACACTAAAGAGGCTATCCTACCTTCCTCCCTGTAGTGTCACTGGACACCATACGGGCTTTTCCCAGTTTCCAGGACTTTGATGCTGAGAAGGCAATGGCACCCCACTCCAGTACTCTTGCCTGGAAACTCCCATGGACGGAGGAGCCTGGTAGGCTGCAGTCCATGGGGTCACTAAGAGTTGACACGACTGAGTGACTTCACTTTCACTTTTCACTTTCATGCATTGGAGAAGGAAATGGCAACCCACTCCAGTGTTCTTGCCTGGAGAATCCTAGGGACGGGGGAGCCTGGTGGGCTGCCGGCTATGGGGTTGCACAGAGTCAGACACAACTGAAGCGACTTAGCAGCAGTAGCAGCAGCAGCAGGACTTTGATGACAGAAAGATTAGATCTTCTGTTGTAGTCCTACAAGTGCCTGAGGCTCTATTATTCCCCCAGTTTACTGTCTCTGTTACTCAGATTGATAAAATAGTATTGTTTCATCTTCATGATCACTGATCCTTTCCACTGTGTCCCATACGTTCAGTATTTGAGGCATTTGTACAGTTTTATTTCAATTACTGTAATTTTCAGTTCTAACATTTTTCTTTGGCTCCTCTTTATATATTCTGTTTCTTTACTAAGACTCTCTTTTTCTCATTGTTCCAAGTATACTCATTATTATTGCTTATTCAAGTTTTGTTTTGTGTTTAGACTTGAAAGAAAAAAAAAGACGATACCAACATTGAGATGACCAAGATGTTAGAATTCTCTGATAAAGATTTTAAAGTGGTCCTATACATCACTCTAATTGGAAAACAACAATACCAGTAGATGGAAATAAGTTATGATACATAATGTAATATCTGGAGCAATGACCAAAAAATCTATACAAAGAGATTCACTCAAAAACCACTATATATAAATCAACCTAGAATTAAGAAATTTTAAGTAACCCATAGGAAGGCAGGTAAAAAGTAAACAGAAGCAAAAAACAGAGAAGGAAAAGAAAAGTAGTAACTTCAAACTCAAATGTATCAATAACTACACTAAATGTAAGTGGTCTAAATGTAGTGATTAAAAGCAGAGATTGGCAAGTGGATTCCGTATAAAACCCAGTATATATATATATATATATATATTTTTTTTTTTTACAAGAAATGTACTTCTGGTATGATGATATAGGCAGGTTTAAAATAAAGCATGAAAAAAATATCAGGCACAAATTATTCAAAAGAAAGAAGAGTGGCTATATTAATTTCAAATAAAGTAGACTTCAGTACAAAGAAAATGATGAGAGACACAGTTGGCATTTTAACATGATAAAAGGGTTAATCTATTAAGTCAAAGGAATCCTAAATGTGTGTTAAACAAACAACAGAGCTGAAAAAATATGTGAAGTAAAAACCAAAAGGAGAAATTGATGAAACTACAATTATAGTTGAAGATGCCAGCACCTTTCTTTCAACAATTGACAGAAAACCCTAGACAGAAATTCCCCAAGAATGCAGATGAACTCAACACTACCATCAAACGTTAGAAACTAATCTACATTTATAAAACACTGTGCTCAGTGGTAGCAGAATGTACATTCTTGTCACTGCCCATGGGACATATACTAAGACCATCTCTGGTGCATAAAAGTGAACTTTAATGAATTTAAAAGCATTGACATCATATAGAGTGTGTTCTCTGATTATAATGGAATCAAACTATAAATTAATAACAGATTGATAATAAAATCTCCAAACACTTGGAAACTTAAACAATATCTAAGTAATCCATGGATCAGTGGGGAAATCTCAGAGAAATTTTAAAAACTGAACTGAATTAAAAGTACAAAATTGAGGGGACATAGGTAAAGCAGTAGTGCCTTTATCCTAGAGAATGAAAAATTACTTACATTCAAATAGGAAACTGAGATGAATGTTCTTAGGAGCTTTTGTTACTTAATAACCCCAAACTAGAAATAACCCAGATGTCTTTTAAGGACATACTACTCAGCAATAAAAAGAAATAAAGTACTGGTATCTACAATAACTTGGATGAATCTCCAGAAAATTATGCCAAGGCAAATCCAGTCTCTAAATGTTATATACTGTATAATTACATTTTATACAACATTCTTAAAATGACTAAATTATAGGAATGGAGACAAGATTTGTAGTTGTCAGGGGTTGAGGACAGGCTTGAAGTAGGGGAGGGTGAGAGGGAAGTATGTGCAGCTTTAGAAAGGCAAATTCAGAAATCTTTCTGGTGATGGAGAGATTTTGTATCTTGACTATATCAGTGTCAGTTTCCTGCCTGTGATTTTGTAATAGTTTTGCATGATATTCTCATTAGGAAAACCTGATAAAAGGGTACAGAGGATATCTCTGTATTATTTATTATAAGTGAATATGTGTGTGTATTGTGTGTGTGTGTGTTAATCGCTCAGTCATGTCTGACTCTTTGTGACCCCATGCACTATAGCCTGCCAGGTTCCTCTGTCCATGAAATTCTCTAGGCAAGGATACTTGAGTGGGTTGCCATTTCCTATCCCAGGGGGCATCTTCCTGACCCAGGGATCAAACCCAGGTCTCCTGCATTGTAGGCAGATTCTCTACCATCTGAGCCACCAGGGAAGCCCCCAAAGTGAACATGAACCTATAATTATTTCAAAACAGAAACTTTAAGTAAAATTTTATCTGATTGTTTATAAAAGTTTATGCTTCTTTTTATAAGTTGTAAGGAGGAATATAAGGAAATGATAATTTCTCTTTAAAGCCTCCCTTAACTCACCAACAGTAACCAATACTTGTTTATCCTGTTGTTGTTCAGTCACTCAGTTGTGTTTGACTCTTTGTGACTCCATGGACTGCAGCATGCCAGGCTTCCCTGTCCTCCGCTGTCTTCAGGAGCTTGCTCAAACTCATGTCCATTGAGTCAGTGATGCCAGCCAATCATCTCATCCTCTGTCGTCCCCTTCTCCTCCTGCCTTCAATCTTTCCCAGCATCACGGTCTTTTCTGATGAGTCGGCTCTTCAAATCAGGTGGCCAAAGTGTTGGAGCTTCAGTTTCAGCATCAGTCCTTCTAATGAATATTCAGGATTGATTTCCTTTGGGATGGATTGGTTGGATCTCCTTGCAGTCCAGGGGACTCTCAAGAGTCTTCTCCAATACCACAGTTCAAAAACATCAATTCTTTGGCTCTCAGCCTTATTTATGGTCTCACATCCATACATGACAACTGGAAAAACCATAGCTTTGACTAGACGGACCTTTGTTGGCAAAGTCATGTCTCTGCTTTTCGATACGCTGTTTAGGTTTGTCATAGCTTTTCTTCCAAGGAGTAAGCGTCTTTTAATTTCATGGCTGCAGTCACTTTCATTAAGAGGCCATTAAGAGGCTCTTAATTCTTCTTCCCTTTCTGCCATAATGGTAGTGTTGTCTGCATATCTGAGGTTATTAATATTTCTCCCACTAGTCTTGATTCCAGCTTGTGCTTCATCCAGCCCAGCATTTCACATGATGTACTCTGCATAAAAATTAAATAAGCAGGGTAACAATATATAGCCTTGACGTACTCCTTCCCCAATTTTGAATCAGTCCATTGTTCCATGTCCAGTTCTAACTGTTGCTTCTTGACCTGCCTACAGATTTCACAGGAGGCAGATAAGGTGGTCTGATATTCTCATGTCTTTATGAATTTTCCACAGTGTGTTGTGATCCACACAGTCAAAGTCTTTAGCATTGTCAATGAAACAGAAGTAGGTTTATCCTTCTACATTTATCTTAATTATTTAATATAAATATTTATGCTAAATAAATTCTTTGGTATAAATGTGTACACATACATACATATGTAGGTTTTTTTTAAGTAAAAATAAGAACCTATGGTACACATTATTCTGCAGCTTACTTTTTGACACATATCAATGGACATGTATACTTTTTATTTTTTTTTAATCGCTGCATATTATTCCATAGTATTTAAACATTTCTTGGCTCTTTGCTCTTCAAATTTTATCTTTCCCTATCCTAGGAACAAAGTTTTGCTCCACTGGAGTTATAAATCAAAGAACCTACCAGGATCTGGGCAAAGAAAAGCCATCTGTTGTTTGACTGTCACAGGTATAATTGGGAGGGACTAGTTTGGGCACATCTTTTCTCTTCAGAGTGACAGACGCGTTTATTATACTTTTCTCTTTATATTCTCTTTGTGCGTTACTTTATTCTCACAGACGTAACAGCTTAAACTAGTACAAATGATGTAATGATTAAGAAGTTTCTTGATTTACAGTTTTTTTCCTGTGAAGTTTTAAAATCTCTCAGATATCATTTGGGTGCCTTCAATAAATGCAAAATGTTCACGTGTTTAATTTCAGTTCATTTTAAAAGATGGAAAATAATATTTTTATTTGTTCTTGAGAAAAAATTCTTATTCCTTTAGCTGGTTTGGTTGTAATAATGATTTTGAACCAAGCTAGAAGTTGTTCCTTTAAAATAAACTTCTTCTTTGTTGGATACAAAGGTGTTTTATTTTCCATGAGCATTTTTTTTTAAGACTGAAATACAGAGTTACTTGAAAAATGAAATGTTAATTTATTGTAGAATTCAGATGTACTTTTTTTCTGACTCTTAGTACAGATACTGCCCAGCAGTGATTGTTTTCTTTTGCCTGTTTGTGTAATAGTCTCGTAATTTAGACTATAAAGGACAAATACATTTGAATGTATTGAAAGTAATTCATTTTCACATATGCCACAGTTTTGAGTACATATGCAATAAAATGAAGAATTTTTAAATGTTAGTGAAATAATTGCTTTTTTCTGGCTACTTCAGGCACAATTATTTGGATATTTAGGACAAAGACTTTCCCCCTCTGGGGGTTGTTATTTCAATATATAACTCAGTTTTAACTCTGATTTCCTAAAGTAGGCCTTTTTAATGCTTTTACATTTTAACGGCTAGTCTAAGCCCTTAGAATCTCCTTAAGTGGGTGTTGAGGCGCAGCTGATAAATAGCATATTTAAAATCCAGCACTAATCACTACCTTAACATTGTGAAATTCAAATACATTTTAAGGGTAATTTTTGTGGTATCAATTCATGATTTTTATGTTCTGTGTAAAATGAGAGGAAAGAGTTCATTCAGTTTAAAGAAGCTTAAAAAAAAAAAAAAAGAAGCTTAAAAATACTAAAGTTGCTATCAAGGCTTAGCATAATATGGCTACCTTGAGAGCAACCGAACCAACTGAATGTCCCAGCTAGGTTACATACTGACTTATTGTACACAGGAAGTGGTTTATTTTTTATTACTGAAAACTACCGTATTGGGTTGTGAGTTGAGTCAGTCATTCTGTAGCTGTAAACAGCCTGAAGCTAGGCAGTTGTATTATTTAGAGTGCCTGTTTTAACACATAATAGGTAAACATATGGCTTTTAAGGATGGGTAGATAAACAGTTTTGATAATAAAATCAAAATCTTGAGAACCAGTGAACCACAATCATGCATCTTTCATCCCAAATGGAGGTAATTTAGTAGACGAGGCAGCACACAATCCAGTTGTGCTGACTATGTATGTCATTTTGGGGAGAATATTATTTTACAAGTACCTGGTTTCTTTAGTCCACTGTAAAGTACACTGCATTTTAGTCTTACTGTAATAGAGAAGGATGGCTTGACAGAATCAGTCATACTTATTATCTTTATGAATTTTTATGAGCACAAGTAAGAATAAAGGTTAAAATCTGTTGCATTGAAACTAAAAATAGTCTGTTGCATTGAA
Organism: Bos indicus; assembly: GCF_029378745.1. Classification (NCBI taxonomy): domain Eukaryota; kingdom Metazoa; phylum Chordata; class Mammalia; order Artiodactyla; family Bovidae; genus Bos; species Bos indicus. Next base: position 47,980,611 of record NC_091780.1, read on the forward strand.
ACTAAAAATAACACATTCTGATTTAATAAATTTTATATATTTGTCTTAAAATTTTTTTTTTAATATTTATTTATTTGGCTCTGCTGGGTCTTAGTTGTGGCATGTGGGATCGCGCTCCCTGACTAGGCACCGAACCTGCGTCCCCTGCATTGGGAACGCAGAGTCTTAGTCACTGGACCACCAGAGAAGTCCCTGTGTTCCTGTATGGAAAAGAACTTCTAGAGTTCTGTTATAAATTTTTTCATAATGTTTCCTTACTCTCATTTTTCATTACAGTAGTGTCTGGAGCTGAAAGGTAACCTAATTAACTTTGTATTATAGATAACAAAACTGAGACCCAGTGAGAGATAGTGACTTTTATAAGGCTGTACAGCCAATTAGCATTGTTGGGATCAGAACTAGTTTAGGTCTTTTGACAGCTGAACCAGAATTGTTTTTATTCTTATTACATGATGTTGATGGCCCTTCCTTTTCCTCTTTGGCCCCATCTTCTCCCCATCCCCACCAACTGTCTTGAGACCTAGACCCCAAGACAAGTGTCCAAAATTACTTCTCAACTCGATTTTTCCCCTCTCAGATCTCTACATTAGTGAGAGGCCCATCACACTCTCCTGTCCTGGGATGGCCACCTGTGGCCTCTTGCTGGTGACTTCTAAGCCCAGCACACTTAGACCTGGGAAGGTCAGTAAGAAGCAAGGATTTGCTGCTCATAGAGTGGTGTGGTGGTGGTAGCGATGTGTGTGTGGGCTGGGACTTGGGCCAAGATTGTGTCAGAAAGTGAAAGAATACAAGTGGGGTGAATTATAAGTAGTGATGACATTAGCAGTGGGTTGTATGATCCCTAACCCGTTACATGCAATCAAGGAACACTGATCCTGCCAGCTTAGGTTGCTGTTAATATGAATAAAAGATGAAATGGCCATTATCTGCCATCTCTCATGGCAGAATACAATCTGACCCACTTCTACGTCATCTTCTTAGCTTTATTTTATATAAAAATCTGTTAGCTATTCTCAAAGTGAGGAAATGCCTGCACGTATTTTTTTCTTCCTAGCCCAGTGGTATAGGTTGTGAGTCCTCATCCTTTTGGGGAAGAAGAGCTACTTAAAGAGCAATTAATTAGTTTATGTTTGACGCACTTGGGTCTTTGTTGTGTGCACAGGCTTTCTCTGGTTGCGGAGAGCAGGGGCTACTCTTCACTGTGGGACTTGGGCTTCTTACTGCAGTGGCTTCTCTTGTTGTGGAGCGTGGGCTCTGGAGCTCGGGCTCCAGTAGTGGTGACACAGGGGCTGTGCTTAGTTGTGTCGGGGCATGTGGGATCTTCCTGGATCAGGGATCCAACCCATGTGCCTTGCTTTGGCAGGCGGACTCTCAGCCATTGGACCACCAGGGAAGCCCAAGGAGAGCAACTTTTGACATACTTGAAATCTTATTTGTGATGGACTGGGGTCTTGTTGAGACTCCTTGACTTGGGAGAATGGAGGGTGTCAGTGGCCTTACCAAGAATTCCCAAAAGCCAGGAGGAAGAGTCAGCACTTTGGATGTTATCTAACTGAGACTGCAGGATTGCCATGATTGCATGGTTCACTGTTAATTGGCGTTCTGTTCATCAGATTGGGCCAGTCTTGATAATGAATAAAATCCCTGCCGCCCTCTACCCTTTCCTACCTTTTAAATTGGTAGTCTATCTTCTTTTTAGATTTCACAGATAATACAGTAAATAAAATTCCTGTCCTTTGCATGACTTACTACAAATTTATTAGGCACACAGGAGGAGATTATAATAAAGCCAGACCTCATCATTTCAGTCAGATTTCCCCTCAAGAACATCTCTAGTATCAAGCTCTTCATCTCTTAATCATTGGAAATAGGGTTTTGAAGAAATGAAAGACTGACACAGCTGAGACACTTTTCATTGTTCTGATTTCATTATGCTGTGCAGACCTGCCTAGATGTAGTCTTTGACAATCAATTATTACTCTGGAAAGTGATTATTAAACACTGAATTATAGCTTTTTATGCATGACTCTGTTCTCTCGCTCTTTAGGGTTAAGTGAAAAAGCTTATTAAATATCCATTTACAATGGAATCTTTGAAAATGCTAAATGGAATGCATAATTCATATAGGTTGTCACTAGTACAATGCCAAATTAGTTTAGCCAAATATCAAGTAACAGGAAATAGGAGTAAGGGGCAGTCCTAATAGAACTAGCTTGGGCAGCTTATGGGTGCAGATAATCAGAAAAGCCAAAATAATAGTGACTTAGACGAGATGGAAGTTTATTTCTGTCCTGTAAAAGTCAAATCAAAGGTAATGTTGGACTGATACGGTGTTTTGCAGAGTCAGGAATCCTGCCATCTTACTGTTTCACTGACTAACCCTCATTGCCATGGTCATCTCAAGGTCAGCAGTGGCTGCTGTGACCATCATATCTATATTCCAGCCAACAGGAAGGCTTTAAGCAAGAAAAGCATGCGCCTAAAATTGCCCACCACTTTTGCTTATGTTTCACCAGCCAGAACTTAACTCCATGACTACATTTACCTACAAATGACAACGAAAATAAAAGTTGATATTCTGAGCAGGCTGTGTGGCAAGGTTCACATTCTGTTACTCTGAAGGAGGATAGAGGAGATGCTGGATCGGTTTCTGTTATTGTTCCTATCGGTCATGCAATGTCTATGGAGACTTTTGTGGCTGAAAGAGCTTTTCCCTCTTCAAAGGTTTATTGAGTACCTGCAACATTTGGTGGCTCAGTAAGTAAAGAATCCATCTGTCAATGCAGGAGATGCAGATTCGATCCCTAGATCGGAAAGACCTGCTAGAGCAGGGAATAGCAACCGACTCTAGTATTCTTGCCTGGAGAATCCCAAGGACAGAGAAGCCTGGCGGGCTACAGTCCATGGGGTCACAAAGATTAGGACACGACTGAGCACAGCACATCAGGTACTAAGTGTTGAAAGATTTTATATGTGACACAAATGTTAGCTTTAAGGAATTAGGTAAACTAACAGAACTAGCAGTCAGTGGAAACCGATGGAGAAAGGCCTGGAATTTCAGTTTGATGACCTAGATCCGTGACTTGTAATTTATTTGTTACTTAAAATTCATGGTGCCTCACTTTTCTCATCTCTGCAGTAGAGTTAATAATGCTTACTTTACAATACTGTGAGAGTAAAATGATTGTAAATAAAGCAGCACATGTTAAATATACTGCAGTTTTTAAAGGCTTTTAGTATGTATTTCCATATTGCTAAGTCGCTTCAGTCGTGTCCGACTCTGTGACCCTATAGACGGCAGCCCACCAGGCTCCCCCGTCCCTGGGATTCTCCAGGCAAGAACACTGGAGTGGGTTGCCATTTCCTTCTCCAGTGCATGAAAGTGAAAAGTGAAAGTGAAGTTGCTCAGTCGTGTCCGACTCTTATCGACCCCATGGACTGCAGCCCACCAGGCTCCTCCGTGCATGGGAGTTTCCAGGCAAGAGTGCTGGAGTGGGTTGCCATTGCCATATTACCTCCTGGTAAAACTAAACCATATACATTCCCACAAATAGAGGGTATCAGTCTGTTTCTCTCCATCCTCACCAGCATTGTGTGTTACTGTGCTTTGTATCTTTGCTAATTTGGAAGGTCAGTGGCTTTCCAATACTTCTCAGTTCTGGAGACCTTTCTTCAAATGAAATATTCAATGAATGTTCAGTATCTCAAACATTTAATAGCATGGCAGCAAAGAATAGCAAGAAGAGATAAGAAAGCCTTCCTCAGTGATCAATGCAAAGAAATAGAGGAAAACAACAGAATGGGAAAGACTAGAGATCTCTTCAAGAAAATGAGAGATACCAAGGGAACATTTCTTGCAAAGATGGGCTCGATAAAGGACAGAAATGGTATGGACCTAACAGAAGCAGAAGATATTAAAAAGAGGTGACAAGAATACACAGAAGAACTGTACAAAAAAGATCTTCACGACCCAAATAATCACGATGGTGTGATCACTGACCTAGAGCCAGACATCCTGGAATGGGAAGTCAAGTGGGCCTTAGAAAGCATCACTACGAACAAAGCTAGTGGAGGTGATGGAATTCCAGTTGAGCTATTTCAAATCCTGAAAGATGATGCTGTGAAAGTGCTGCACTCAATATGCCAGCAAATTTGGAAAACTCAGCAGTGGCCACAGGACTGGAAAAGGTCAGTTTTCATACCAATCCCAAAGAAAGGCAATGCCAAAGAATGCTCAAACTACTGCACAATTGCACTCCTCTCACATGCTAGTAAAGTAATGCTCAAAATTCTCCAAGCCAGGCTTCAGCAGTATGTGAACTGTGAACTTCCTGATGTTCAAGCTGGTTTCAGAAAAGGCAGAGGAACCAGAGATCAAATTGCCAACATCCGCTGGATCATGGAACAAGCAAGAGAGTTCCAGAAAAACATCTATTTCTGCTTTATTGACTATGCCAAAGCCTTTGACTGTGTGGATCACAATAAATTGTGGAAAATTCTGAAAGAGATGGGCATACCAGACCACCTGACCTGCCTCTTGAGAAATCTATATGCAGGTCAGAAAGCAACAGTTAGCACTGGACATGGAACAACAGACTGGTTCCAAATAGGAAAAGGAGTACGTCAAAGCTGTATATTATCACCCTGCTTAACTTATATGCAGAGTACATCATGAGAAACGCTGGACTGGAAGAAACAAGCTGGAATCAAGATTGCCGGGAGAAATATTAATAACCTCAGATCTGCAGATGACACCACCCTTATGGTAGAAAGTGAGAGGAACTAAAAAGCCTCTTGATGAAAGTGAAAGTGGAGAGTGAAAAAGTTGGCTTAAAGCTCAACATTCAGAAAACGAAGATCATGGCATCCGGTCCCATCACTTCATGGAAAATAGATGGGGAAACAGTGGAAACAGTGTCAGACTTTATATTTTTTTGGGCTCCAAAATCACTGCAGATGGTGACTGTAGCCATGAAATTAAAAGACTCTTACTCCTTGGAAGGAAAGTTATGACCAACCTAGATAGCATATTGAAAAGCAGAGACATTACTTTGCCAACAAAGGTTCGTCTAGTCAAGGCTATGATTTTTCCTGTGGTCATGTATGGATGTGAGAGTTGGACTGTGAAGAAGGCTGAGTGCCGAAGAATTGATGCTTTTGAACTGTGGTGTTGGAGAAGACTCTTGAGTGTCCCTTGAACTGCAAGGAGATCCAACCAGTCCATTCTGAAGGAGATCAGCCTTGGGATTTCTTTGGAGGGAATGATGCTGAAGCTGAAACTCCAGTACTTTGGCCACCTCATGCAAAGAGTTGACTCATTGGAAAAGACTCTGATGCTGGGAGGGATTGGGGGCAGGAGGAGAAGGGGACGACAGAGGATGAGATGGCTGGATGGCATCACTGACTCGATGGACGTGAGTCTGAGTGAACTCTGGGAGTTGGTGATGGACAGGGAGGCCTGGCGTGCTGCAGTTCATGGGGTCGCAAAGAGTCGGACACAACTGAGCGACTGAACTGAACTGAGTGTGTCAGTTGGGAATGAAGGAACCGGAAGCTACCTGCACAGGATTCAGGCTCCTGCCAGCACATTCTTTGGCCTTTTAGATATTCACCTCTCCATTCAGTTTTATTGGGTACCTATGATATTATATCAGGCAGCCCACCAGAAACTGGAAAACAGCAGTGAACAGCTGAAGTCCCTGCTTTCGTGGGCCCCTCTGCGTTCTAGAGACACAAGACAGAGAGTAAACAAATCAGTAATGTCTCATGTGGTGATAAGTGATGTGAAGACTTCAGGATAAAACACAGCACGGTGGGATGGAGACATGTTTAAACTGGATGGTCAGAGAAGCACTGTTAGAGAAGATGGAATTTGAGAAGATGTCTGAAGGAAGTAATGAGCAGGCTATACACTTCATGTGTGGGAAGATCATTCCAGGCAAAGGGAGGAAACATTGTGAGCCTCCAAGGCAGGAATGTTCCTGTGGTGTTTGAGGAACAACAAGGTGGGGGCTTTGTGTGGGGGATTATGATAGGAGAATACAATCAGAGTTAGCATTCCCTTCTTTTTTGTTTGTTTTTCTTGGTTGTGCCACAAGGCATGTGGGACCTTAGTTCCTGGACCAGGGATCGAACTCATGTCTCCTACAGTGAAAGCACAGAGCCTTCACCACTGAGCCTTCAGGGAAGCTCCAGCACTCTCTTCTTATTGCATGTACTTTGCATATAATTTACCTGTTTTACTGGCCTGAAATAAAATTAATAGATAATTATCATCTACCTACCTAAGTGATCTTGAAAATCAATATAATGCAGTATTTGTAATGTAAAGAAAAAAATGAGTGATGAATAATTAAATTATAAAGAATGACACTGGAAGACATAATAAAGTTGTTTGTTGCCTGTATGTACTGATAATGAATGTGCTCTGGGTAGGAATATATGGGCCATAATACATAACGATGACCAGAAAATGAACACAGGTGGCACTGGGATATGTGTTGAGATGACTAATAGACTGGACTTATGTGTGTTATGATAAGAGAAGATGGGAAGCAACTTTAAGTGGTTAGGATGTGTGCTGTGATCAACGAAAGGCTCTTGAAATGGAGAAAATGAGCTCGGCCTCTTTATAAGTATACTGTCAAAATAAATCTCTCTTGAGATATAGGACAAAGTGACAGGTATCACACTGTCCCCGCGCCCACCCCCCCCCCCCCCCCCCCCCCCCGCCATATTTCCCAGCATGAACTTCTAGCAGATATCAGGACACATTCAGAGTCTGTAACCTAAAAATAACTTGCAAGCCATGTCTTTTGATAGATGATGAGACTACAGGATGAACTGGAAAAAAAAAGAGAGTAATACAGGAAGACATGGAGAAATAGACCATTGTGAACTGTTTGACAGTAAAATAAAAACCAAACCAGGCCATTCAAAATTAAAAAAAAAAAAAAAAACTTTGACATGTAATTTTTATGACAAATTTATTACCCTTTGCTTAAAGTATTTACAATTATATAAATTCTTAATGATATACAGTTAATCCCTTTATTAAATATTTATTATTCCTGTGTTTTACATGTCTTTGCTAAATTAATTATGTTGGATTCTAAGTTTATAAAATGAACTTCATAATCCTCTTGTACATTTTTGTATGCAACTGCTAACAATGCAGAATGAAACAGGTCTCTCGTTCTGTTAACACAGACAGAATAAACTGTCAGCAGAGTTGTCTTTGGTTGACCTGATTTTCTGAAGTGGTAAGGAATTCTTGTTGAAGTTCCCAGGAAAATAAGGTACAATCTTTCTTTGATTTACAAAGTAGTTGCATTCCTGGAAAATATAGTGTGGGTTAAATAAGGGGGATATTTTGTATTTTTATATATAAAATGGAGAAACCTTTATGCAGAAACCTGTATGGAGGTCAAGAAGCAACAGTTAGAACCAGACATGGAAAAATGGACTGGTTCAAAATTGGGAAGGAAGTACATCAAAGTGTGTGTTGTCATCCTGCTTACTTAACTTCTATGCAGAGTACATCATGCGAAATGCCACGTTGGATGAAGTTCAAGCTAGAATCAGGACTGCCAGGAGAAATATCAATAACCTCAGATATGCAAATGATACCATCCTTATGGCAGAAAGTGAAGAGGAACTAAAGAGCCTTTTGATGAAGGTGAAAGAGGAGAGTGAAAAATTTGACTTAAAATTCAACATTCAAAAAACAAATATCATGGCATTTGGTCCCATCACTTGATGGCAAATAGATGGGGAAACAGTGGAGGTGGTGAGAGACTTTATTTTCTTGAGCTCCAAAATCACTGCAGATGGTAACTGTAGCCACAAAATTAAAAGACGCTTGCTCCTTGGAAGAAAAACTATGACAAACCTAGATAGCATATTAAAAAGCAGAGACATGACTTTGCTGACAAAGATCCGTCTAGTCAAAGCTGTGGTTTTTCCAGTAGTCATATATAGATGTAAGAGTTGGGCCATAAATAAGGCTAAGTGCTGAAGACTTAATGCTTTCAAACTGTGGTGTTGAGCAGACTCTTGAGAGTCCCTTGGACAGCAAGGTGATCAAATGATCAAACCAGTCAATCATAAAGGAAACCAGCCCTGAATATTCATTGGAAGGACTGAAGTTGAAACTCCAATACTTTGGTCACCTGATGTGAAGAGCCGACTCATTGGAGAAGACCCTGATGCTGGGAAAGATTGAGGGCAGGAAGATAGGGGGGATGACAGAGGATGAGATGGTCGAATGGCATCACCGACTCTATGGACATGACTTTGAGCAAACTCTGGGAGATAGTGAAGGACAGGGAAGCCTGGCGTGCTGCAGTCCCTGGGCTCGCAAAGAATCGGACATAACTGAGCTACTGAACAACAATACAGGATGCAGGACATTTTTGTTTTGTAGGACTGTCCTATGAACTGTAGGCTGTCTGGTCCATCCCCTGGTCCTTCCTTGCCCAGTAAATGCCAGTATCACTTTCCCATTGTAAAAACCAAAGGTGCTGCCCCCACCCGCAGGCAGTTTATAAATGTTCCCTAGGGAGCAGTATCATCCCTAATGAGAATCACCGATGTGCAGATAACTGTAGGTTTTTAAGAACTTTGAATTTCACTTGTCGTGACATAGGAAGATGTTGGGGGGTTTTGAGCAGAAGCATAGAGTAGCAAAGAGTTGGACACAACTGAAGTGACTTAGCACATCATGTCATGGCATGACATGATCTGACCTTATTCTGAAATGATCAACTGACTATTGTGTGGACAGTAGTTTACAGGGGAAGCAGTGGTGGAGAAAAGATGACCAGTTAGGTGCCTCTTGCAGTAATCCACGTGAGAGATGATGGTGACTTCATCCAACTGTGATGGTAGTTGTGGAAAGGAGGTGAAAAGTGGTCTGACTTACCATGAATTCTGAAGGTCCCTTGTGGATTGAAAGTGTGGAGAGAGAAGAGTAGAAGATGACTCATGGTCTTTTGATGGGTGAAGTTAACTGGAAAAATAAAGTTTTCATTTTCTGAGATGGTGAAGACCAAAGGTGAGTTAGCTTGTGAGGTTGATTTAAGTTAGAGGCGCCTAATATAATTCCAAATGGAGATGTTGAGTAGGCGATTACTTACAGTTTTAGAGGTCAGGAGGCAGGTTAAGGCTAGAAAGATTGGGACTCATCAGCGTCCAAATTCAATAATTTGAATTTATTAAACTGGAAGAGATGACCAAAGGGAAAAGTGTAGTTGGAAAGGAGAAGAAATCTATGGACTAAGAGCCTCGGGGTCTTACCTTTTTAGCACCAGAAACCTGTTTTGTGGAAGACAGTTTTTCCATAGACTGAGGGGCTGGAAGATGGTTTTGGGATGACTCAAGTGCGTTTATTTATTGTGTACTTTATTTCTATTTTGTGGCAATATGAAGATATTCTGCCTTGACTTTAGGGTCAGGGTTCACGCCGCTGTGAGAACCTAACGGCACTGCTGATCTGACAGGGGGCGGAGCTCAGGTGGTGATTCGAGCAGTGGGGAGCGGCTGCAAAGCTCTGCTCCATTGCCCCCTGTTCACCTCCTGCTGTGTGGTCTAGTTCCTATCAGGGACCCTTGGTGTATGGGGTCTTGAAAACCAAGTGAAGGAAATATGTCCAGAAGGATGCGATAACTGTGTCAAATCTTGCTGCTGCTGCTAAGTTGCTTCAGTCATGTCTGACTCTGTGCAACCCCATAGATGGTAGCCCATCAGGCTCCTCTGTCTCTGGGATTCTCCAGGCAAGAATACTGGAGTGGGTTGCCATTTCCTTCTCTTCAGTCATGTCTGACTCTGTGCGACCCTATGGACGGCAGCCTACCAGGCTCCTCTGTCAACAGGATTCTCTAGGCAAGAATACTGGAGTGGGTTGCCATTTCCTTCTTCAATGTCAAATCCTACTGGGTCAAATTAGATGTGCACTGTAAGGATTAATAATAACTTTAACTATATCATATAGCTACACACAGACACATAAGTATACCTACCTTATAGATTTTACTGTTCTTTTGAGTGAGATTTTTTCCCACTCACATTTTTAAATTGTTTATTACCATGTTGGTTTAACATGTTGATCATATATCCCAAATATCTCTGAATTCTCTTATTTGTTCCAACAGTTTGCCTATAGAATTTCTTGTTTAATAAAATTTGTGTTGAATAAAAGTGGTGATAATAAGCATCCCTATTTTATTTCTGACTTTAAAACAAAGACTTGGTTCTTAGTTTCACCACTAAGTATAAGGTTTACCATAGCTTTTTGGTAGGTACTCTTTGTATTCTCTTCCTTTATCAGCTTGTCAAAACTTTTTGTCATTAATGAGAGCTGACTTTTGTTGAGTTCTTTTTTTGCTTCTTTAATGTTGGGATATGTTGGTCTATCTGAACTATCCTTGCATCCTGGGAAAAAGTCTTGTTTATGTTATAGAATGTTTTTATACAATGAGAATCTCTGTGGGGTTTTTGTATTTATAGTTTCACCTGAGATTGGTATATATATTTTTTTCTTATACTATCCTTGTCTGTTTTTGGTATTAATGTTGTTCTAGGTGTGTAAGCTGGATGCTTTCTATCTTCTTCTGTTCTATACATTTTGTATAAGAGATGGGTTGTTTGTTCCTTGAAAGCTTGGTAATTTTCACTTGTAATGTTGTGTCTTGTGTCTTGGGCAAACAGATTTTTTAAAAATTATCTCAATTTCTTTAATGATTATTAATTCATTCAGACTTTTAATTCTCTCCCTCCCTAGTGGGTCAATTTTGTGACATATATTTCTAGATAATAATTTTTAAAATCAAGTTTTGCTGTATTTATTAGTGTAAAGTTATTTATATATTATTTTTCTTATTCTGAGGTTTGTAGTCTTTTGATTTTATAGCTATGGAGTCTGTCTCAGCATACAGTGGGTATGAATCTCAGTCTTCAAACATGGATGTGCAAGAAATATGTTTATTTCTTTAGAACTCAATTTAGTCTTTATTTGGGGTTCCCATTCCATCAGGACCATAGAAATTTGGTTTTAGGCAATTTGGGGTTTCCCTATCACCTTTCCTGGGATGTTTACAGAGTCTCTTAAGATTGCATCCCGTTCTTTGCCTGGGACATCTTTCCATCTGGGGGTCCACTTAGGGGTCCACTTAGGTCATGTTAGGAAAGAAGGCATGAAGTCTTTTGCCTGTTGGAGGGTACTCCAACTTAGCCACGTAGGAATGGGCCTTTGGCTTGGAATACTTCTCTACCAGAGTCCTCATAGCTTGTGTTGGGTTTGTATCCTTGTATGGGAATATCTTTTCCTGTTTCCTATTCAAAATGTATGTCTTTGTTCTGCCTAAGTGTGTGTGTCATATGGTGCCTGGTGAACCCCGTTACTTTATCCATCCATTGCAGGGAGGGGCTGGGGCCTTTCATTCTACAACACAAGAGTTCTGGACTTTCTGAAGGCCTCTGGTGCTGCATGGCTGTCAGGAGGGCCTTGCTGGCTGTGATGGACCTACGGCCACTAGCGGAGCTGATCTTACTCTGCCTCTTTATGTAACATTGTTGCCTCCGGTGTTTGACTGTGTTGTGCTTTCCTTGGTGACACCAACACCAAGACACAGTGGGCAGGAGTGTTTGGACTTCTCCTCCTGGTGATTGGCCACAGAGGCCACTTGATTGACAGATTGCCTCTCCATCATAAGTCTACACAGGTCCCTGCCGAGTTGCCCGTTGTTCCCGTCTCCAAGACTCCTTCCGGTTCCCCAGATTTCCCATCTGTGTTTGCCACGCAGGGGCATACAGAAATCATTTTGCTATTCTCAGGCCACGCTGGGACCTGGTAAACTCTGCAAGATTATACAATGTTCCATCTGCCTTGATGCTCCCACATGGCTGTTTCCTCTCACAGATCTTGCTGCTTTTTGGATTCTCCGTTTGGGAAATGATCTCAGATCTTTTCTGCCCCCGCTCGCTGTTCCTACAAACACATCTCCCTCTTGCTTCCTTTGGGCTTAGCCCTGGGGAGCTGGGTATGAGTCTCTGTCCCGGGGATCCAGCAGCATTCTGTGTTTTCATCACCTCCCCACAAATGTTTTGTGGTCCAGGAGTTTAATTCTTTTCTAGCTGTAGAGGTAGGACATGTTACTCAGATAAACTCATCTTGTTTGCTCCCAAATCAATTGTTACTGTCCTATGTTCTTTTCCATAAGACTCCCCTGTTTTTAAAACCTGAAAACCAGAACAGACCCTTGTTTTATCACTTTATCCTGCAGTAGCATCTTTTGCCTGAGGCCTAGAATGGCCAAGATGAATAAAGGGAGAATACTGTGAATGTGGGTTGGAGGGAAATGTCAGTGGATTCTTCAAAACTGTCCCTTCAGACCCTTATTTGACAGAAGAGGGGACAGAGTCTCAAAAAAGTAATGGACTTGCCAAGGTCACATACAACAGAGACCAAACTCCAGATCTGGACTACTTTTGTGTTCTTTGATGTTATATATTGTCTTAATAGTTATTTGAAACACTTATTGAGTCTAGATTCTACAACCCAATACTTATTTCACCTCAGTTTCAAATACTTTGTAACTGTCATCATGAGGATCCCTTAGCAAATGAACTATTGTAGATGCTCAATTTTCTTAATAATTATGGGTTCAGGACAAATATGCCTTTTTTGGGGGGGAGGGGAGTGCTGCAGGGCTTGTGGGATCTTAGTTCTCTGACCAGGGACTGAACCCAGGTCCCCTGCATTGGAAGCTTGGAGTCCCAACCATCGAGCCTCCAGGCAAGTCCCAAATATGCCCTTTTAAAATGTTTTCTCTTTCAGTAGAAACATGTTCTAAAATCTGTTATACTTCTTCCCCTTTGTAAAAGTGGGCGGGACTTGTTCCCCCTTGCATTCTGATTACCTGCTCAGGTACCCCCTCGCAGAGGTGCTAAGTTGATTCTTTTTTTGAGGACCTAGGACACCATTTTGGAAGTTGGCTCCTAATTCTATTCTATAATAAAGTAATGCCCATAGTCTTATTGGGTGAATGAGGTGTTTGTCCCCCATACCCTGGATCCAACTGTGCTTTGAGTTTTCTTGTTTTCTTTTTGTAATTTTTGTTTCCTCCTCCCCATTATGCTAGCAAGTGTCTCCGTTTTGCAGTCAATATTTCAGTATGTTGTAAGTATCTTCCGCAGCTCTCTTCCTAATATCTTTTGTCTGTTCTGCCCTAGGCTTTGAAACTAGGTAAATAAGCCTGGTGATATTGTTTGTAAAGTGAGAGTAAATAGCCTCTGAGGAAGAGCCTCCCACGCTTTCCTATGGGAAAGTTTGCAAGCTTCTTTTGCACAAGCCTTTGCTGACCCCTCTTTGCCTGCTCGAAGGCCTTTTTTTCTTACATCCTGCTTCCTGTCTCGGCTAGATCCGTGAAGGTGCAGGATGTCTGCACAGTGAACAGGTGAGGAGCAACTGCTTTTTCCCTCCCTTCCTTTTCTTATTTCGTTGATTCAGAGATTCCGTGAGAATGTTTTGCATATGATTATGCCACGGTCTGAGAAGAGAGCCATTAACTAGGTAGTTGCAAATAAAAATAAAAAAATCACCACCCCAGAACCACAGAATACCTTTGGGCCATTTGATGCAAACGGTACTGCTGACCTTGGGGGCTTTCTGAACCACAGATGTCAGTTTAAACAAAACTCCAAACCCAATTAAACTTTTGTTGGATAGGGTGCTAGTTTGAGAACTGGTTGGACGGCTTTTAAAACTTAATGATGAAGCTCTTCACCAGAAGATAAACAGAAGTACAAATACTTGGTACACATCTTTTTTTTAAGCTAACTGTAAGCTGGTCTTAGTTTTATCATTTTGTTGGAAAATGGAGAGCAATTTCCTGCAAACAGATTAGTTGTAATGTTTGCAAGTTTTTATCACATTGTTGTTACATTGTAAACTTGAGGTGAAACTTTTTTTTTTCCCCTCAAGAGGAAAGACTGTTTATTTACTAGTACTATGATTGAAATACTCCAATGATATATATTAGTGGAGTCTCTTTAGTAAGAGCGGACACTATGCCTGTGAAGCTGTGTTGTTTTTTTCCCAGACCCTTCTCCATGCCTCCCTTTCTCATTCCTCTTTCTTTTCCTTTCTCACATTCTTTCTTTCTCTGTCTCTCCCTCTTTCAGTACGACTAGTTCTTAGTTCCCTATCACCATGCATTTGAATATTTAAGTAAAGCATAATCAGTCTTTTCGTCATTGACTTGGCCCATAGAAGAAATTGAAATTTCTTTCATCCATGATTACTTTTGGGATTGTTTAAGAAAACACCGAATGGTTAGCTTGAGTCAAGTATAGAATGCAGGGCGGTAGTCTGTCTAGAACAGGTACAGAGAATGGAGGAAGATAGCATGAGAGGTCGCAGTGGTCAGCCCGCGGCCACGGGAGAGTTTAGGTTTGATTCTGATGGTTTGGGGATGCATTGTAAGAAGGGGAGTGTCACAACACTGTGAGTGTTTAGAAAGCCTGTCCTGGCAGCAGTGCCAACATGGCCTGGTGGTAAGCACAAGTTAGGAGGTTAAGGCTTTAATCTAGAAAGAAATGAAGAATGTCTGAATGAAGGCAGGGCAGTGTTGCTGCAGCGCAGAGCACAAATGAAACAGCAGGCATATGCAGGTGGTGAATTCAGAATTTGGTGGTGATGAGAGTAAGCCATTCTTTTTATAGGTAAAAAAGGATGGCATCAGTACTTTTTCATATGATTCAGTTTAATCGTTTTAGAGAATAATATGCAGTAAGATTGACTGTGATGGAAAGAAAAGAATCTGGACTATGGCTGGAAGAGGTTATATAAGGGTTTTCTTGGAAAGGATGTTTATATGCTGAGGGGAAAGATGACCTGGAGGGAGACTGAAGCTGTAAGAAGAAATGGGTTTAATGTTGTTGTTTTTGTATTGCTTTATTTATTTATTAAATTTATTTTTAATTGGAAGATAGCTGCTTTACAGTGTTGTGTTGATTTTTCCCCCTGTATCGACATGGATCAACCACAGGTATACATGTATGTCCCCTCTCTCTTGGACCTCCCTCCCGCCTCCCACCCCTTCACACCCCTCTAGGTTGTCACAGAGCACAGGATTGAGCTCTCTGCCTCATACAGCAAATTCCCACTGGCTCTCTGTTTTACATATGGTAATGTATATGTTTAATTACAAATCGAGAGTTGCTTTATTTATTTTAAAAACATATTTACTTATTTGGCTGCATCGGGTCTTAGTTGCAGTGTGCAGAATCTTTAGTTGTGGCACGTGGGATCTAGTTCCCTGACCAGGAATTGTACCTGGGCCTGCTGCCTTGGGAACTCAGTCTTAGCCCCTGGACCATGAGGAAAAGTCCCCACATGTTTTATTTTATTTTTTTTTCAAGTGTTTTATTTTTTGACCACACTTTGCAACATATGGGATCTTAGTTTCCCAGCCAGGGACTGAATCTTGCCCCCTGCAGTAGAAGCACAGAGTTTACCACTCGACCACCAGGGAAGTCCAGTATTATCATTGTTTTATTTAAATTTTTGTCAAAATAATAGGGAGATATAGTTTAAAAAGTTATATAGTACTACTTGATTTTTTTTAAATTACAACAGTCCCATACCTCCCATTTCTACTCCTCATAGAAAATTACTCTTCAACCTTTTAGCTACTCATCTTACATGTACCTTTATACTTCTAAATAATATTTTAATGCTGCTCTTTCTATTTTTTATATTAGACAGCATCTGTCGATTTTCTTTATGAAATATAACAATTTAGTGCTTTTTCTACCATTTGCCGTCACTCCATGGCACATACATTTTCCTATCTTCACAACATAATCATAATTTTTGGTATTTGCAATGTATTATTTAGGGACATATCATAGCTAACATTTTCTTTATTGAGTAACTACCTTTTCCTAGAACTGATGATTGCAATCGAGTTTTTCTTTCTTCCCCTAGTTATTTAGTGTTTTGTGTAAACATCACTAATTTCTTGCTGTGCTCTTTGATACATCATATAATCTTTCATGTTCTTTCTTTGAGACTTTTTGGAGTTGATTTCCTGGTAACATCTGGATTAATTGCTCTCTGGGCTACTGTTATACTTACCTGTGGCCATGGCATTTGCCTTCATCATCTGTGATTGAACCCCATATCTTCTGGTTTCTTGACTTACTAACTACTAAGAAAGGATACATGGGAGGTACTTAAAAAAAAATCTCACTTGTGAAAGTTTCTGTATCTTACCTTCACTTAACAGTTTGGTCACAGAATGCTAGGTCAAAAGGTATTTTACTCAGAATTTTGGAAGTGCTATTCTAACATCTGTGGTTGCCGGTCAGAGCTTCAGTGATGTTCTCCTTTCTGTTCCCTTCTAGTGACCTTTTCTCCTGTCTCCAAAAGCATTTCACTCCAGGTTTCCTGAAATTTCCCAATGGCATGATGTCCTTCAGTTCTGGGAAATTTCCTTTTGTTACTTATAAGTCTTCACCTCTGTTTTCTCAGTCCTCTCTGGAACTCCTCTTATTTGGATGTTGGTTCTCTGGAGTGATTCTCTTATTTTTATTTATTTCTCTACTGTTTGCTTCCTTGTTGTCGCCTCTTTGTTTTGGCAGAATTTTCTTAATTTTTGTTTCTTTTTTTTTGTATTGACATGTTCATTCTGCTGGCTTATTTTATTCTTAGCCCTTTCTGTCCTCTGCCCTGGTGTGGGAGAGAGAGTTATTTGGCTGTATGAAGGGGAGTTCTAGGGAGGCTGTCTTCCCTTGTACCCTCACTTTTGGGGATTATTGCCTCTAATCCCTGGGGCTTCCCCAGTGGCTCAGTGGTTGAAGAATCAGCCTGCACTGCAGGGGCTGCAGGAGTGGTGGGTTCGATCCCTGGGTCAGGAAGATCCCTGGAGGAGGGCATGGCAACCCACTCCAGTATTCTTGCCCGGACAATCCCATGGACAGAGGAGCCTGGCGGACTGCAGTTCATAGGGTTACAAAGAGCCTGACAGGACTGAAGTGAGTTAGCATACACACTTGCCTCCAATTCCTAAATCTTTCTGAGATTGTGGTTTGACTTGTTTTGCTTCTAGGCTTTCATTTTTGTAAAGCGAGTTTACATTTCACAGAGCATTTTTGATAAAATAAAAAAACATTTACAAAATATTCTCATGTCAGTTAATCAATGTTTAGTATTGTTTTTAATATGTGTCTTTATTTATTTATTTGCAACTTGCTATGTGTGTTATAGTAGTAAGACACCAGAATAAATAACAGTCTTACAAAACACATTTTGAGGTTCTCATTGGCTGTTAAGTCATGTCCAAAGTAAACTTCCTTTAATATATTTGCTCCCAATTAGAGGAGTGTTTATTTAAAGCAGTGTCTTCTTATATTTGAAACTTGTCTAAGATAATTGTTTTTTTACTCTTTTTAAAAAAATTGAAGTATCATTAATTTACAGTGTTATGTTAGTTTCGTATACAGCAAAGTGAGTGTTATACATATATTCTTTTTTTATATTCTTTTCCATTATAGTTTATTACAAGCCTGGTGGGCTATATAGTACATAGGGTCACAAAGAATCAGACATGACTGAAGTGACTTATCACACTTTATTGCAAGATATTGGACATAATTCCCTGTGCTATATAATAGGACCTTGTTGTTTATCTGCTTTATACATAGTAGTTTGTATCTGCTAATCCCAAACTCCTAATCTATCTCTCTCACCCTTTCCCCTTTGGTAATCCTAAATTTGTTTTCTACATCTGTGGGTCAACATCTATCTTGTATTTAAGTTCATTTCTATCATTATTTTTTTTAGATTCCACATATAAGCAATACATTCTTCCTTTGTTTGGCTTACTCAGCATGATAATCTATAGATCCATGCATGTTGCTGCAAATGACATTATTTCATTCTTTTTTTATGACTGAGTAATATCTGCAAGGATATCCAACCAGTCCATTCTAAAGGAGATCAGCCCTGGGTGTTCTTTGGAAGGAATGATGCTAAAGCTGAAACTCCAGTACTTTGGCCATCTCATGCGAAGAGGTGACTCATTGGAAAAGACTCTGATGCTGGGAAGGATTGGGGGCAGGAGGAGAAGGGGACGACAGAGGATGAGATGGCTGGATGGCACCACTGGCTCGATGGACGTGAGTCTGAGTGAACTCCAGGAGTTGGTGATGGACAGGGAGGCCTGTTGTGCTGCGATTCACGGGGTCGCAAAGAACTGGACATGACTGAGCAACTGAACTGAACTGAACTGAACTGAATATTCCATTTGACTGACACACACACACACACATCAAATCTTCATTATCCATTTATCTGTCAGTGGACATTTAGCTTGCTTCTGTATCTTGGCTACTGTAAATAGTGCTGCTGTGAACACTGTGGTCATGTATCTTTTGAATTAGACCCTTTTCTGGATATACATCCAGGAGTGGGATTACTGAATCATATGGTAGCTCTAATTTTAGTTTTTAAAGGGACTTCCATACCGTTCTCCATAGTGGCTGTACCAATCGCATTCTTACCAACAGTGTAGGATGGTTTCCTTTCTCCACACCTTCACTAGCTTTTATTATGTGTAGACTTTTTGATAATGGCCATTCTGACTTGTATGAGGTGACACCTTGCTGTGGTTTTGATTTGTATTTCTCTAATAACTAGCACATGAGCATCTTTTCTTATGGCTGTTGGCCATCTGTATATCTTCTTTGGAGAAATGTCTATGTAGGTATTCTGTCTATGTTTTGGTTGGCTTGTTTGTTTTTTTGTTATTGAGTCATATGAGCTGTTTGTATGTTTTAGAAATTAATCTGTTGTTGGTAGCAGTGTTTGCAAATATCTTCTCCCATTCTGTAGGTTGTCCTTTCATTCTGTTTGTGGTTTCCTTTGCTGTGCAAAAGCTTATAAGTTTGATTTAGTCCCATTTGTTTACTTTTGCTTTTATTTCTAGTGCCTTCAGAGACTGGCTAACCTAGGAGAACATTACTACAATTTATGTCAGAAAATGTTTTGAGTATGTTTTATTCTAGGAGTTTTATGGTGTTTGGTCTTATATTTAAGTCTTTAAGCCATTTCGAGTTTATTTTTGAATATGGTGTGAGGGTATGTTCTAATTTCATTGATTTATGTGTGGCTGTCCAGGTTTCCCAACACCACTTGCTGAAGAGCTTATCTTTTCTCTATTGTATATTCTTGCCTCCTTTATCCAAGTTTAATTGACTGCAGGTCTGTGGATTTATTTCTGCGCTTTCTGTTCTGTTCCATCGGCCCCCATGTCTGTTTTTGTGCCAGGGCCGTGCTGTTTTGATTGCTGTAGTGCTGTAGTGATGTCTGAAGTCTGGGAGGGTTCTTTTCCAGCTTTGTTCTTTTTCCTCAGGATCAATTCTGGATCTTTTATGATTCCATATCAATTTTAGGATTACTTATTCTAGTTCTGTGAAAAAATATCATGGGTAATTTGATAGAGATTGCATTAAATCTGTAGATTGCTTTGGATAGTATGGTCATTTTAACTATTAATTCTTCTAGTCCAAGACCACAGGATATCCTTCTATTTCTTTGAATCATCTTCAGTGTTTCCTTTATCAGTGTTCACCTCCTTGGTCAAGTTTATTCCGAAGTACTTTTTTTGGATGCTATTTTAAAAAGTATTTTTTTTTTAAACTTTCTTTCTAATATTTCATTTTGTCAGTGTAAAGAAATGCAGCAGATATCTGTAAGTATCCTGCTACCTCACTGAATTCATTTATCAGTTCTGCTAGTTTTTGTGTGGAGTCTTTAGGATTCTTTCTCTCTATAGTATCATGTCTTTGGCATATAATGACAGTTTCACTTTGTCCCTTCCAATTTGGATACCTTTTATTTCTTTCTTGTCTGATAGCTGTGACTAGGACTTCTGGTACTATGTTGAATAGTAGAGGTGAGAACTAATATCCTTGTCTTTTTCCAGATTTTAGCAAGCAGACTTTCAGCTTTTCACTGTTGAGTATTATGTTGGCCGTGGGTTTGTCATAAATGACTTGTATTAGGTTGATATATCTTCCCTCTATACCCACTTTGATAAGACTCCTTTTTTTCATGAATGGATGTTGAATTTCATCAGATTCTTTTTCTGCATCTATTGAGATACTCATGTAGTTTTTGTCTTTTCTTTTGTTGATGTGGTATATCACATTGATTAATTTGCCTATGTTGAGCCATGCTTGTGAGCTTGGAATGACTCCAACTTGATTGTGGTGTATGATCTTTTTTTAATGTGTTGTTGGATTCTATTTGCTAATATTTTGTTGAGAACTTTTGCATATATATTCATCAAAAATATCAGCCTGTAATTTTCTTTGGTGATGGTGTTTTTGTCTGGTTTTGGTATCAGGGTGGTGGTGGCTTCCTAGAATAACTCTGGGAGCATCCCCTCCTCGTCAGTCTTTTGGGAGAGTTTGAGAATTGGTATATGTTCTTCCTTTGTGTTTGGTAGAATTCTCCAGTGAAGTCATCCAGTCCTGGATTGTTGTTTTTAGAGAATTGTTTTTTAAATTAGATTTTTGATTTCAGTTCTAATGCTTGCTGTGTTCAAATTATATATTTCTTCTTGATTCAGCTTTGGTGGGCTGTTTATTTTCAGAAAATTGTCTACTTCTTCTAGGTTGTCCAGTTTGTTGGCACTTAGTTGTTCGTAGTATTCTCTTACAGTTTTTTCTTTTTTTTGGTATTGCCGTGGTGTTGAATGTTATTTCTCTCAAATTTCTTATTTTGCTTATTTGGGTCCTCTCTCTTTTCTTCTTGGTGAAGAAGCAGCAGCATAGATTTTTATATGATTGTATTTTGCTGCTGCTACTGCTAAGTCGCTTCAGTCGTGTCCGACTCTGTGCGACCCCATAGACGGCAGCCCACCAGGCTCCCCCGTCCCTGGGATTCTCCAGGCAAGAACACTGGAGTGGGTTGCCATTTCCTTCTCCAATGCATGAAAGTGAAAAGTGAAAGTGAAGTCACTCAGTTGTGTTCGACTCTTAGCGACCCCATGGACTGCAGCCCACCAAGCTCCTCTGTCTGTGGGATTTTCCAGGTTTAGAAATGCTTTAAATTGAAAATATAGTAAAAGCATAACTTTAAAAAAATATTTGGAAGTTGGAACTGACAGAATCATTAGAGAATAAAGCAGTTCAGGGATAAGTAATTTTTCTCTTGGTTTGTCTAGTCTCATAAATTTAAGCAAAAATATAAAGTGGGTACTTGGACAAAACTTAAATTAGTTTAAATAATAGCACTCTCAAAAATATAAGTAAGTCAGATATTTGATTATTAAAAATTTTTGTTTTCTAATTTATAGAGAATGAGACTAGATTTTATAGTTGATTATAATCTACTAATGCTAATCTGGAGATTATGCTTTTCTATTTATCAGCTTGTTTCTTAAATAATTTCTGAATTTATATTAAGTGTGTGATTTCATTATGCTGTGGATGGGTTTGGAAACTGTAAGTAATTTTGGCTGCTCTTTGGATGTGTCACTTACACCCTTCACCACTCGCCACCCACCCCTGGCCTCACCCCCCCAGTTGTTTAAATCACTTGCATGTCTAGAGTCGTGGGCTTGGAGATTTTGACATAAAGACTGGAAAAATAAGAATCATGGCCAATGCCACCCTTGAATTTTGATACTGTAAAGATGAATGTTAGTTGCTCAGTGATGTCTGACTCTTTGTGACCCCATGGACTGTAGCTTGCCAGGCTTCTCTTCATGGGATTTTCCAGGCAAGAATATTGGAGTGGGTTGTCATTTCCTTCTCCAGAGGATCCCGACCCAGGGATTGAACCCAGGTCTCCTGCATTTCAGGCAGATTCTTTACCATGTGAGCCACCTGGAAAGTTCGTAAAGATGAATATTTATAATGAAACAAGTTGACAAAATTTTTATCTAAATAGAGAAACTGAGTGGTACCCAGAAAAGCAAAGACTAAAGAAGAAAAAAATACTCTTGTGTATAAAATGGATAGTTTCTCAAATAATTCCTCTAGTTTCCATATAACTTTCTGTATTTTAAGCTATTTCCAGCAGTTTTAAAATAAAGCCTTGTGTTTTAATTTCTATTAATATACTACTACTTTGCTACCATGGGATTGATATGAATTATGATATCTTGAATTTTTAGAGTATGGACCCCCAAACAGGATTACTGTTTTTTCCAGAACTACCCTTGTGTCAATTTGAAGTAACCGTCTTTTTCTTTGAACTTTGGGCTGTATCTATAATATAGGCATATCATATCCCTTTTCTAGATTTTTCTTTTTCTAACAGCTCCTCCCAGTCTTATTCAGCATGACTCAGCATCATGCAGGGGCCCAAAATACTTTGAATAGGTATCAACAAAAGATAATAAAATGACTGTAGATTCCCAGAAAATGTAAAGATAAACATTAATCTAATACTACAACTACCCAGTACTTGTCATCACTCAATATTTTATTTGTGGGTATTCATAAGGGAGTTTCCTGCAAAGCCTTTGTTTTTTTTTTAATTAAAAAATTAATGTGTTTGTTTTTGGTTGCTCTGGGTCTTTACTGCCACATGAAGGCTTTCTCTAGTTGTGGTGAGCAGGGGCTACTCTTTGTTATGGTGCAAAGGCTTCCATTGGGGCGGGTCCTTTTGTTGTGGGGCACAGGCTCTGAGTGCACAGGCTTCAGTACTTGTGGGCTCAGTAGTGGGGACTCAAGGGCTTTAGAGCGCAGGCTCCACAGCAGGTTATTCCAGTCTAGAGATCGAACCCTTGTTCCTTGCATTGGCAGGTGGATTCTTAACTGGATCACCAGGAAAGTCCCTTCCACAAAGTCTTAACCATGGCTCTTAATTTCAGTTTGTTGTTATTTTCTTTTAATATGTAAAGTTGGAATGATAATAGTCATTATCACATGGATTTGTTGAATAATGTTTGTCAAGTGTTCACTGATGCTTGGACCACCGTAAGTGCCAAGTACTTCTTAGCTTTCGTGGTATATTCTTTTGCCTATCTCTTGTTAAATATCTAGCTTTTTTTTTTTTTTTTTTTAATTTTTTTTTTTTTGTTGTTGTTGTTTTTTTTTTTTTTATTCTTCCAATTTTATTTTATTTTTAAACTTTACATAATTGTATTAGTTTTGCCAAACATCAAAATGAATCCACCACAGGTATACATGTGTTCCCCATCCCGAACCCTCCTCCCTCCTCCCTCCCCATACCATCCCTCCGGGCCGTCCCAGTGCACCAGCCCCAAGCATCCAGCATCGTGCATCGAACCTGGACTGGCAACTCGTTTCCTACATGATATTTTACATGTTTCATTGCCATTCTCCCAAATCTTCCCACCCTCTCCCTCTCCCACAGAGTCCATAAGACTGTTCTATACATCAGTGTCTCTTTTGCTGTCTCAATATCTAGCTTTTGGATGTGGGTTAGATATTTTGGAAACAAGCAAATGTCATTTAAAGCAATGTCTTTCAAATACAGTGGGTGAACAATTTTGGAGTACAGCCTTTTTGGGTCAAAAATCCAGGTATAGCAATGAAAAAGAAAGACAATTTTTCTTTTGTAGATGGCAAAGTGTCTCTGAATGCAGTTCCAAAAGATATTCCAAAAATTATGGAATTAAGTGTGGAACTTCCAAAATGGACTCCTTTAAAGTAGTTGGCAGCATCGAGAATGCAAAGAATGAGCTGTTGCCCAGCATTAATTCAATCATGAAATGTCTTTGAATGAGTACTGTATACACATCATTCCCTTATGATCTCGTGGAAGGGACAGGCTTCCAATTCCCACACAATTTTGCAAGCCACATGGTGCTATGATCCCTTGTGATGTGGGTAGATGAAGTCAAGGATGCTAATGTGTGCACATGGATGAGTTTGATTTAGGAGGATTATTACCCTGTCTAGTGGGAGAATGAAATAGCTTTGGTAGGTGGTGGTTAAGTTGGTTGTACGTTATAACAGCTAAGAGGCCAATGTGGAAATTCCAGAAATATTTAGGCAGCCACTTAAGGATTTGGTATTGAGCTGGATTTCGGAGATGAGGGAGAGGAGAAATGTCAAAGATGGTTCCTCCTTTTGGCATTTGTACACTGCCACTCTGGGAAAAAACTAGCTGCTTTCCCTTTTAAAAAAAATATTTGTTTATTTGGCTTTGTTGGGTCTTGTTGCAGCAGGAAGAATCTTGAATCTTTGTCGCTGCATGCATGGTCTCTAGTTGTGGCATGAGAACTCTTAGTTGTGGCATGTGGGGTCTAGTTTCCCGACCAGGGATTGAATCCAGGCCCCATGTTTTGGGAGCATGGAGTCTTAGCCACTGGACCACCAGGGAAGTCCCACACAACGAAGTTCTGGAAATCTGTAAAGAACTAGAGATGGATGATTCTAAAGTCACATTCTAATCAGATAGAATGGCATAAATACCAAATAGAAGTTCAAGTAATGTGTTGTGCGAGCAGTGAATTCTGAGTGAGCATTCAAGGAGAGACACTTAAATAAAAAATCATTTTCAAAAGGTTTAGAAGGCTTGGAAACTTTCCAATTAAAAACAGAAGAAAAACAAAAAACAAAACAAAAAAACCCCCCTCCTCCTCCCCAAACCTCCTGAATGCCTTATTTATCTACCTATTCCACCTGGAGAGAATCCCTGAAACAGTATATTCAGAAAGAAAATTCCTGACAGAGGGACAAATGTAAGTAAGGGTACTAAGTCAAGAAAGGACCCAATGTATTTGGGAAACTATACCAGTATGAATGATTTGAAGCAATCCATAAAGAAAAATAACATGTTTACAGTCATACCTCAGTGATATTGTGGGTTCACTCCAGACCATTGCAATAAAGTGAGTCACACGAATTTTTTAGTTTCCCATTCTGTATAAAAGTTATGTTTACACTATCATGTAGTCCGTTAAGTGTGCAGTGGTATTATGTCTGAAAAATGTACATACGTTAATTACAAAACACTTTAATGCTAAAAATCATCTGAGACTTCAGGGATCTGTAATCTTTTTGTAATAGTAACATCAGAAATCCCATTTCACAGATCACCATAACATATAATAATGAAAAAAGATGGAAATATTGCAAGAATTACCAAAATATGACAGAGACACCAAGTAAGCCAATGCTGTTGTAAAAATGACACCAGTAGACTTGCTGGATGCGGGGTTACCACAAACCTTCAGTTTGTAAAAAACACATTATCTGCAAAGTACAATAAAGCAAAGTGCAATCAACAAGGCATACCTGTATTGGTGTGCTTCATGAATTGAAATTTATTTCATACATTGCTTATCATTATGTAGATTTTTTCACAGGTGTCAATTTTATAAAGTAATATTTTGATTAATAAAGTTTAAAGCAGAACGTCAAAGTAGAGTGGTTGTTTAAATTCTTTAACTTAAACTCCCAGTGAAAGTAATTTTGAGAGGAGATACCAATTTATCTTGTTTTACAGACAATATGGTATGTAGTGAGGTGATAACATCAGTTCAAGCTACGTAACTCTACATAAGGAGATAAGTTTGATTTCTTTTGTTGATATATACCAGCTCTTAAAAGTATTTGTTTTGTCAGAAATTCCAGAGTGGAAAATTCATTCCTTTGGTTCTCTTTAGAAATACATTTTTCCCCACAAAGTGGTGATTTCTTGTTACTTATCAGTCATTTACATCAGGGGTCACCAAACTGCTCTGTAAAGTAAATAGTAGATAGTAAATAGTTTAAGCTTTGTGGGCCAAGAGGTGAAATCAAGAATAATGTGTAGGTACTTATATAATAAGAGAATAAGAATTTCCAAAAATATCAATGAAATAAAAATTTTTTTAATGGACATTGAAATTTGAATTTCACATGATTTTTTTACATGTCACAAAATGTTATTTTTCTTTTGCTTTTTAAAACTCATTAAAAAATGTAAAAACCATTCTTAGCTCATGGACCAAACAAAAACAGGTGACTGGCCAGATTTGGTAGGCCATCTTTTGCCAAATCTTGATTTATATTATATTATGAAAGACTGTCATTTTATGTGATCAAGTTTTCCTCTTTTGAACAAAAGAGAGATGGAGGGGACCTTGGCCATTGTTACTTAAAAGTGTGAGTGGGTGAGGCTTGCAGTTGAGGGTATTCTTGGTTTGACTAGTCTTGGCTTTCTGTTTTTAGAAAAGCCCTGGATAAATAAGATGTCTGAAAAAGTCTTTCTTTTGCCTTCACTTTAGAAATGTATATGAAGGTGAATGATTATGGAAACTCATGACATTTTTGAGAATACATCTATGCTTCCACTCTAAAATTTGGTCTTACAAAGCTATAATCATTCGGTGACATAGAGTTTATTTTTCTTTGAAATATAAATTACATGATGATTAATTACCAAGACTTAGAAGTTGGTTAATCAAGGGTTACTCTTAATCATCAGTTCTCCTATTCATGTTATCAAGTTGAAACCTTTTTGCTTTGTTACTTATGCTAGTTGCTTCAGACATAATGTTCATGATATTAACACAGATAAAATTTTGAGAAAACAGTGTCATTTGTTCTACAATTGACTGAAAAGTCACAGAATTTCCATTATGAAATTTAATGCAGAGATTTATTCTGTGAGGAGTCAGGTTCCCAAATCAGCACTTAAATTGAAAATGATGAACAGTTCTAACTACCCCTGAGCATCTTAAAGGACAAGAGGCCAGATAAAACAGCTACACAGGCTTCCCAGTGGTGCAGTGGTAAAAAATCTGCCTGCAAATGCAGGAGATGAAAGAGATGCAGGTTTGATCCTTGGGTTGGGAATATCCCCTGGAGAAGGAAATGGCAACCCACCCCAGTATTCTTGCCTGGAGAATTCCATAGAGGATCCTGGCAAGCTAGAGTCCATGGAGTTAAAAAGAGTCAGACACGACTGAAGGCCTAAGCACACAGCACACACCGCAAGACAGATACACAGTCTCCAAGTGAGCCCAGGGGAGCTAGGCTGAGCCCAACATGACATGGCTGGTTAATGTTTTGGGGCTGTACATCTACTTAAAACTGAAATCACACTCCTTAGGTGAGATGTTCATACTCTGAGGCTGCATCGGGAACTGAGGCATCAGCTGAGTCAAGCTTGTCATCTTAAGTACATACAAGAGCCTTGATTTAAATAGATGATTCTTTTTCTCCTTCTGCTCCCAACATATATAGTTAAATCTGTTGGAGCCAAATGAATATGTAATTACAAAGCAGTTTACAAACGAAATGAGTTATACATTTAAATATGTTTTTCGATTAGCCCATCTATATTTCTGCTTAACCAAGAGCAGTGATTTCTAGCAAAGCAGAGAGTCCTGGGATCATATGGAGGTGGGTGGGAGGAATGAGTGTAGAGGGCATTGGCCCCCCAGCACTCTCTATCAGTCCTTACCCAAGTGCAACATTCCCTTTTTTTTTTAAACTTAATTTTTGGCTGCACTGGGTCTTTGTTGCTTTGCGTAGGCTTTCTCTAGTTGTAGCGAGCAGGGGCTGCTCTCCTGTTGCTGAGCATGGATTCTAGGGCTTCAGTAGTTGTGGCTCACCAGCTCGAGCACAGGCTCAATAGTTGTGGCTCACGGGTTTAGTTGCTCCATGGCATGTAGAATCTTCCTGGATTCTACCCAGGGAGCAAACTCATGTCTCCTGTATTGCTAGGTGGATTCTCTACCACTGAGCCACCAGGGAAGCCCCCCGGCATTCCCTTTTGATCTACTTGTTTGCTGGGCCTTCAAGCGTGAGTTTGTTTGACAAAAAGAGATCCTACTTTTTTTTTTCTTTTTAAAATTTTTGGCTTACTGGGTCTTTGTTAATGGGTGCAGGCTTCTCGTTGCAGTGGTTTCTCTTGCTGTGGAGCACTGGCTCCAGGGCGTGCGGGCTTCAGTAGTTGCCACACGTGAGGCTCCCAGGCTCTGGAGCATAGGCTCAGTGGTTGTGGTGCATGGGCTTAGTTGCTCCACGGCATGCGGGATCTTCCTGGATCAGGGATTGAACCCATGTCTTCTCCTGCAGTGGCAGAAGGATTCTTTACCACTTGAGCTACCAGGGAAGCCCAAGATCCTGCTTTGTAAAAAGTTGAAAGTTGATTTAAAGTTTATTTCCACATGTCTAAATTCTCCAGGGCCTGTCACCACACCTAGCAGTTTTCCTGCTCCTCTCAGACTGTTGCTCTCTTATCATGTGGCCTGTGGGATGCCTTATCTGGGCAGAGGTTCCCTTAGGAGAGAAGGGAGGGGAAATAAAGAAAGATACCCCGAGACTCATTTGATCTCAATCTGCTAAAACCCCTCTCTGTCTCCAGCCTTGTCATTTTCTGCTCATGTCCTCTGAGGGAGTAGGTGGAGGTGGGCACTTACCCAGCTCCCATCCTGGTGGCATCCACCGCAGCTCAGGGCTCTCAGAGCGCTCAGGTTATACTGTACTGGTCCCAGGACTGCATTTATGACTTTTGTGGGCCCAAGGCTGGAGAAGGCAATGGTACCCCACTCCAGTACTCTTGCCTGGAAAATCCCATGGACAGAGGAGCCTGGTAGGCTGCAGACCATGGGGTCGCGAAGAGTTGGACACGACTGAGCGACTTCACTTTCACTTTTCCCTTTCATGCATTGGAGAAGGAAATGGCAACCCACTCCAGTGTTCTTGCCTGGAGAATCCCAGGGACGGGGGAGCCTGGTGGGCCGCTGTCTATGGGGTCATCAGAGTCAGACATGACTGAAGCGACTTAGCAGTGGGCCCAAGGTACTTTTGCCTTCGGAGTCCTTGTATTACAAAAAATATTTGAAGATTACATTATTTGACTCTGTTGGTATAAAAAAGAAATAGAATTCAGGCTGGATTCATTATTACACATTCATTCTTATATGTATCATTTTCATCTGATTGTAAAAGAAATTAAAATGAAAACATTTTTGTAGGTCTTCAAAATATCACAGGCCCCCGGCACTGTATCTGCTGAGTCCACCAGACATGTTAGCCCTGGTTAGAGCAGGGGGAATAGGTCTTTTTCATCCCTTAGAAAGACGTGTTGATTCTTTTACTCTTTACTTACAACACCCGTGCTCCCCAGTCATATACCTACTATGAATCAGACATGAGTTCTGTTGGATTGAACCAGGAGACAGATTTGAGACAGAAGTGTCACTCCTCTCAGAAGACAAAGGCTTTCTTGTGGGATTCTGCTGATCATGCCTTAGCTTTTTCATTCTCTGGGTTTTTTATTTTTTCCCACAAGTGACTCCATATTCATGCAGATGAGATTTTGGGAAGTCTGTTCATAAGACTTTGCCAGGCATGTCCAAACATATCTGAATTCCATTTAGACTCAAGGTAGCCTCCCTGTATTTCCAAAAGGTGAGGGTTATTTTTTTTATTAATATTTTCCTTTGATCTGTGAGGATATCCTTAAGGAATGGAGAATGAGAATTTTTTTTTTTCGAATTTTGTTGTTGGGTCTTCATGGTGGCACACCGGCCCTCTCTAGCTGGGGCACTTGGGGGCTTCTCAAGTTGTAGCACTTGGGTTTCTCTTGTTGCAGAGCGTGGACTCTATAGAGTGTGTGGGCTCAGTAGTTGTAGGATGTGGCCTCTCTAGTTGGGTTTAGTTACCCTGCAGCGTGTGGGATCTTAGTTTCCCAACCAGGGATTGATTCTGCATCCCCTGCATTGGAAGACAGATTCTTAACCACTGGACCACCAGGAGAGTCCCAAGAATGAGAATTTAAAGAGAATATTCTTTTAAATGTTCTTATTTCCACTGACTGTAGCTTAAGTTAGGCCCTCATCAGCTTTCATGTGAATCCTTTCAACATCTTCAGGACCAACTGCCAGTTCTTACCCTCACTGAAGTTTATTTACCAGATAGGTGTTATTGTGTTATTTCTCACAAAAATTTGGCTGGATTCCTACTGATCACAGGATAGGGCCCAACTCCAAAGTGTAGATAACCTAGAGGGTGCTTCATGATTTAACCTTATTAGCCTCATACTTTTCTCTTGCAATCTAATGTCAATCACCAGATGTATCAGTCAGCTAATGCTGTGTAACAGCAGCTCTCCGAATCTAGTGGCTTATGACAGTATTATTATAGCTCTCACATCTCTTGGCTGGAGTTATTTGATCTGATCTGAACTTACATATGGGTCTGCAAGTCCAATTGTTCATGTATCAGTGGGTCAACGGGAGGCTTTAACTGGAGCAGCTCTGCCCCTGGGTTTCCCTTTTGGGACTAACATGTATAGCAGGCATATCCATGCATGTTTTCACCCTGAACCCATTGGTTTGACCAGGCATGCTTTTCTCACAGTGACAGCAGAAGCTCAAGACAGTAAAATGCAGGACCTCTTGAGCTCTGGGCTTGGAATTGGCCCATCATTGCTTGTGCCAAGTAGTGGCACAAGTGGTAAAGGTTCATTCTGAGCCATTGTGTCATGAGGAAGGCTGGCAAGTCTATTCTTGCTAAAACACTATTATGATATTTCTTGCTTCTTGATCCTGTGACTCCTTTGGTCCTTCTCCCACTGATTCTGAGTCTTGCCTGTCTCCCAGTGCCTCTTATATGACAAGAGCCTGTTTTTGATGCTTCTGACTGAGAATGTTGATTGAATCACTTGATGACTTGAGTAAGCTCCTTGCTTTCCCCAACAGATGAACTTCCTTGCTCCTAAAATTCGCAAAGTGGGAGGAGGGAAAGTAAGAATGTAGATAATGTGGTACATGTTCTAACAACTTCATATAAACCAGATGAATAGAATGGTTTTGCTTTTGAATTGAAATCCGGCTATCAGGAAAGCCATTTTAGAGAATCAAGTGAGCACACAGCCAAAAGACTTATTCCCATCCCTTGAAAATAGACATGGCGGGTAGGAAGTGAAGGAGCCAGTGTGAATATAGCCTCTGTCCTCACCCTGCTTATCTTTAGTAAGTGGCATGTGTGTGCCTGCCCCTTGGGGAAGAGAAAGGACCCAAAAATCTGCCCAAAGAGTATTTTTCCACACTAAATGCCCTTTGTATTCCCCAGACACATTTAGATCCTACCTTTCTCTCATGCCTATTTTAAGGAAACACTGCCTTCTATTCTAAAAATATTTAATCTGTCCCCTCCGTGCCCTAACTCCATGGTACAAATTTACTTTCTACCTATCTTATGGCATATATTATTGTTATTTACATACATACCATTAAATTTATCTGTCTAGGCTGTGAATACCTAAGTGATTGGAATCAAGTCTTACTTGTCTTTCTGTTTTTAGTAGGATGGATCAAATGAATGCTAAATGACCTGGAGGCAAGATTATTTATATTTTGTCTTTTTATCCCTTACATCACATAGTTCTCAGACTTAAGAGTTAACTATAAATACATATTTGTCAAATGTTGTAAATAAAAATACGCTTACACTTGGAGACCTGAATTTTATTATTGAAGAATTTATGTTATTAATATCAGTGATATTAGAAGGCTTTAAGAATATACTTATGGACTCTGCTGAATCATTTCCACTCCTAGATCCATGTGAGAAAAGTTTGGAGGAGTTTGAATTTGGTTTGGGGAATATATAACAGAAGTTGGATTATTGATTCTCCTTTACGGATGATATTAGTCATTCTTCATCTGAACTAAGAAAGACTATACATTGCCTAAAATAAAGACAGTTTGGGTTTTTATTACTTATAGATTTATGTTTCGTAGGGGACTTACAGAATTTCCTTCCTTGGCTTTGCCTAGTAATAGGACAAAGAACCATGTTCTTGGTGTATCCTGCTTCAAGTAAGCTCTCTAAGTCTGTAACTGTAGTTTTCAAATACTATAGCAATGGTGCTTAGCATGTGTCTTTTAAAGTTGCTGATATAGGTAATGAAATGTCAGATGATAATATTTCGTGACGTACAGGATAATTATGTGGGACAAAGAAAGGCATATTAAGTATCACCCAGTATATATTGCTAATGCACGTACTTTTTGTAAAGACCTAGCACAAAATACTTACCTTTTTATTGGACTTTCTTAAGCAGTATATATCTTTTAAAAGAGCTAAGAAAAATTATGTAATTATAGATAATAGGAAAGAAAACATATTATTACCTAAATAGGAATGGTAATTGCTTTGAGCTCTTGAAGTCTTGGGTCCTCTAGGAACTGCCATGAAATATCTGAAGAATTAGAATTTAACCTTTAGTGGCTTTTAAAGTTATTTCTTTGTAACAAATCACCTCACAATTTAGCAGTTTAAAACAATGAATATGCATTGTTTCACATAGTTTCTGTGGGTCAGGAGCAGCTTAGCTAGATGACTCTGACTCGAGGTCACGGGATTGTGGTCAAGGTCTTACTCTGTGTGTGTGTGTGTGTGTATGTGTGTGCACGCGCACACGTGCTAAGTCACTTCAGTCGTGTCCTATTCTTTGCGACCCTATGGACTGTAACCCGCCAGGCTTCTCTGTCCATGGGGTTCTCCAGGCAAGAACACTGGAGTGGGTTGCCATACCCTCCTCCAGGGGATCTTCCCGGCCCAGGGATTGAACGTGCGTCTCTTATGTCTCCTGCGGTGGCAGGCGTGTTCTTTACCACTCGTGCCACCTGGGAAGCCCAAAGACCTTGTTGGGGGCTGCCATTTGAAGCCTTGATTGTTGGGGACTAAAGGATCTGGTTCCAGGATGCCTCAGACACAAGACTGGCAGTTTGGTGCAGGCTGCTGCCAGGAGACCTCAGTTCCTTACCGTGTGGACCTCACCGTAGGACAGCTTGAGTGTCCTCGTGACATGGCATCTGGCTTCCCCTAGAGCAAGTATTCTAAGAGAGAACAAGGTTGGACTTGCAGTATCTTTTATGACATAGCCACATACTGTCATTTCCACTGTAGCTTATTAAGGATACAAGTCTGCCGTATTTACTGAGGAGGACAACTACTCAAGGGCATGATTACCAGCAGATGGAAATCACTGGGGACCATCTTGGACATGGGATATCAGAGTCTGTTTGTAATAAGATTTGCATATGGTACTATGAATGTTTTTGATATTTATACTTATATGGCTGCCATTCAGGTTCTTTTTTTTTTTTAATCATATTTTTTAGAAGTGACAGTTTACTGAATACAGGGGTCAGCCATCCAGAACAATCCCATAAACTGTTTAATTAAAAAAAAAATGTGGTTAAGAACGAGTGCAAAGCAGCTCTGGCACATTCTTGTGCCTGTGAGCAGGACTCTGCAGGCCAATGCCAGCAGGGTTTTGCCTGCGGGAAGCAAGAGAAAGTCAATGCAAATCAAGGCAGTTTCTCAAGAAAATAACCTGTGTGGACAGGTATTTGCTTAGGGCCATGAAAATGTCTTTTCTTTCCTTCTTTCTGAAACTTGAACTTCATAGTAAGTTATTTAAAGGCAGTGCACCTTGAATAAGTGCTGATGAAACCATAAATGGATATGTGGGAGAAACACACTTTCAGCCTCCATCTTGGCGGCCAGCGTCATTTGGGGACAGCTGGATTGCGTGAGGAAGGGTAGGGGGAAGTTGCTCTTCCCATCACTTTTTAAAGATGACTGAAAAACTCCTGGGCCTGCCTAACAGGCCAGCGGAACACTCCTGCTTCTGTTGCTGGTTCCTCTGCTGGAAGCAGGTTAGGGAAAAAGGCCACAGTCTGTTTGTTTTGAACACGCAAATCTCTGGTTTCAGTGCCTGTGACATGTGGGCTTCCTTCAGACTTTATTCATCTTTCAGGTTCCTTCCAGCTCTGACGTTTTGGGTTCTAAGTTTGACACCACAGGTAGAAACTGCTCTGAGAAACACATGAAAAATATATCTAGGATTGTGAAACTGGACTGCTCACAGCTTTATAAGTCCTCAAGTTTTAAAAGCATTTGTTCAACACTGTGCCAGACCTTGTGTAAAATGAAGAACAATGCTAGTTGTTATAGTTTCTGACTCAGTTGGAAAGACAAAATGGAATTAATACTGCTCTTAGGTAAAAGGGGCTTCCCTGATGGCTCAGTTGGTAAAGAATCCACCTGCAGTGCTGGAAACCCAAGTTTGATCCCTGGGTCGAGGAGATCCCCTGGAGAAGGAAATGGCAACCCACTGCAGTATTCTTGCTTGAAAAATCCCAGGGACAGAGGAGCCTGGCGGGGTACAGTCCATGGGGTCACAAAGAGTCAGATGCGACTGAGCAACAAATAAACACTTTTAGGCAAAACACTAATCGTATTTCTTTAAAAAATTATCTTTGCTTTTCTTTTTAGTCCTACATTCAAAATTTCTGATTCAAGGCAATTTTTATATCTCACTTTTTTAGTTTTCCTCACATTTGTTAAGGCACTGTTTTGGTAGTTTATATTTTTGTTGCTTTTTGTGGTTTTTTTCCTTTTCTCATTTTCTAAATTTGTTTTTGTGAATTGATTTTATGTCTAAATAATATGATTTCTAATACTTTTGCAATAGATTCTTTTAGGGTTTCTAGTCATATAGTCATGTCCTCTTCAATGCTCAGTAATTCGGTTAAATTATTTCTTATAATTTTATGTTTATTTCAGATCTGGAATTTTTTTTTTTAATTTCAATGCTAACAGTAATAGGTATGATTACATATACGATATTTTTTGTTTTCATGTATTATTTCTTTTATTCCTAAGGATAAACATAAGAGGTATGCACTATTATTATCTCCATTTTGCAAAACCAAGGCCTGGAGAGATTAAGTAACTCATTCAAGTCTGCCCTAAGGTGTCTGAATTAAGACTTGAAGCAACTTTTGACTTCAAAGCATGTGTGCTCAACCAGCTTATCCCATGGGATTGTCACTTGAGGCTACCATGATAGTAACTCTTATCTGTTACCTCCACATCAGTTTATGTTACTGAAATTTAGATCTAACAAAATTGATATTAATAAATCATTATTTTTATATTACATGTCTTTAAAAAAATGTCAAATGTGGTCTTTATTTCTATGAATTTACTACAATACAGACAAAAGAAGTTCTTTTGTCATTGGACAGTGTTTTAGAACTATCAGGTATAAATTTTATTGCTATATTAGGAAGTGTCAAAGAAGCAGGGAATATTTTCAAGTGCTCATCAAACCGAATCCCGTTTTTTTTTTTTTACACTGAGGTGAAATTGACGTAAAATAAACCATCTTGAAGTATACAGTTCAGTGGCATCAGTATATTTACAATGTTGAGTAACTATCACCCACATCTGGTTCCAAAATATTTCATTATCCCCAAAGGATATATACCACACACATTAAGCAGTCACTCCCCGTCAATTGTCCTCCCTCCAGCGCCTGGCAGCCACACGTTGGTTTTCTGACTCAGTGGATTTACCTCTTCTGGATGTTTCATATAAATGGAATCATGAAATATATGACCTTTTGTGTCTGTTGTCTTTCAATTAGCATAATAGTTTTGACGTTCATTTGTGTTGTGACATATGTTAGTATGTCGCTTCTTTTTTTGGCTGAAAAGTATTCCATTCTATTTATAGACATTCAGCTTGTTTCTACTTTTTGGTGATTGTGAATAGTGTTACTATGAATATTGATGTACAAATATCCCTTGCCAAGATGCCTTGTTTCTCAATATGCTGATTAGTTTGATTTGCAAATATTTTCATTGGGATTTTTGCATTTATGTTTTACAAGTGATGCAAGCTGTAGGTTTCTTTAGTAAGATGTTTTTATCCATCTTTGACATTTTTATGCTACCTACATTAAATATGTTGAGAGATTTCTTTTTTTATCAGGAAATATTTTAATTGTAGAATAAATACTAAACACTCAGATTTTTCAAAATTTATTTATTTTTACCACATTTACTTCAGATTGTTTAAATAAATAGAAAATTGCAAGTAAAGTAGCACTCCCTTATGTATCTCTTTCCAGTAATTCTCTTCCACCTCAGATGGGAATGGTATCCTGAATTTGGTGTCTGTTGTTGTCATGTTTTTATATTTTAATGATGTCTTTATAAACGTAAAAGGTTGTGAAGAATTTTTTGTAGTTGTTCATATTTCAAATTGACTGTTTAGTTATTAAATTAAAAAAAAAATGTAGTCTCTGGAGCCACATAGTCTTTGTTTGAAATTTCTAACTGTAATAGTATGTTTTTTTAATTTCTGTTTTGAATTCTTTTAGTTTTTGTTTTATGCCCTTTGAAGCTTTGTCATCAGTGCATACTATTATATTTTCTGAGGGACTTGATTCTCTTTTTTTTTTTATGATGCAGTAACCCTATTTTTCTTTCTAATACTTCTTGTTTTGAAGTCTGCTTTGTCTGATGTTAATATAATCAGTTCTGTTTTATCTTGGTATTTTCATGTTTTATTTTTCTTCATCCTTTTGCCTTAACCTGTGTCTTTATACTTAAAGTAGATTTCCCATAGCAATCATAAAGTAGGATCTTGTTTTTTCTGCAATGTGACAGTCTTTGTCTTTTAATTGGACTATTTAGCACCATTTACATGCAATTATTGAAATGAAAGTGTTAGTCGCTAAGTCGTGTCCAACTCTTTGTAACCCCATGGATTGTAGCCCACCAGGCTACTGTGTCCATGGATTCTCCAGGCAAGAAAAATGAAGTAGGATGCCATTTTCTTCTCTAGCGGACCTTCCTGATCCAGGGATCGAACCCATGTGTCCTGCATTGCGGGCGGATTCTTTGGTATTGAGCCACCAGTCATTATTGATATTTATATCTTATATACATTAT
Source organism: Bos indicus (assembly GCF_029378745.1). Lineage (NCBI taxonomy): Eukaryota > Metazoa > Chordata > Mammalia > Artiodactyla > Bovidae > Bos > Bos indicus. The sequence goes on from NC_091780.1 coordinate 48,017,354, forward strand.
ATATATAAATTATATGTTTTTAAAAACTTTATATGTATAAATTATAAAGATATTTATATCTTGCTATTTGGTTTCTATTTTTTGCATTTGTTGTTTGCCCCCCTTTTCTACTTTACCTGCCTTCTTTTTTTTTTTTTTTAAAGCCTTTCATGCTATTTTATACTGTTAGTTTACTTACCTTTTTGCTTTATTCTTTTAGTGGATGCTATGGGATTTACAAGAGCAGGAAATGGCAACCCACTCCAGTGTTCTTGCCTGGAGAGTCCTGTGGACAGAGGAGCCTGGTGGGCTGCTGTCCATGGAGTTGCACAGAGTCAGACATGACTGAAGCGACTTAGCGTGCATGCATGCATTGGAGAAGGAAATGGCAACCCACTCCAGTATTCTTGCCTGGAGAATCCCAGGGATGGAGGAGCCTGGTGGGCTGCCATCTATGGGGTCGCACAGAGTTGGACATGACTGAAGTGACTCAGCAGCAGCAGCAGCATGGGATTTACAATAACTATATCTAGCTTATTCCACTAAATAGTGTATAGTATAAGAAACTTAGAGATGTATACTTCTTTTTCCCCTCTCCTATTATTGTTATCTCATTAGTGCATACTTCACTTCTATGTATGTTATAAATCTCAAAATGTATCATTTTTAAATAGTCTATTATATTTTAAAAACTTCAAAATGGGAGGGTATATTTTTTATTTACCCACTTTTAAAATCATTTTATAATTTATTTTCACTGTATGCATTCAAGTTTTGCTCCTTCTGCTTGAAGAATTTCCTTTAACATTTCTTGTAATGCAGCTTTGATGACAATCAAACTTTTCACCTTTTGATTGCTACAAAAGTATTCCACCTTCAGTTTTAAAAGATATTTTAGCTGGATACGGAATTCTGTGTGGACGGTTGTTTTCTTTCAGTCAGATCAGATCAGATCAGTCGCTCAGTCGTGTGCGACTCTTTGCGACCCCATGAATCGCAGCATGCCAGGCCTCCCTGTCCATCACAAACTCCCAGAGTTCACTGAGACTAATGTCCATCAAGTCAGTGATGCCATCCAGCCATCTCATCCTCTGTCGTCCCCTTCTCCTCCTGCCCCCAATCCCTCCCAGCATCAGAGTCTTTTCCAATGAGTCAACTCTTCACATGAGGTGGCCAAAGTACTGGAGTTTCAGCTTTAACATCATTCCTTCCAAAGAAATCCCAGGGCTGATCTCCTTCAGAATGGACTGGTTGGATCTCCTTGCAGTCCAAGGGACTCTCAAGAGTCTTCTCCAGCACCGTAGTTCAAAAGCATCAATTCTTTGGTGCTCAGCCTTCTTCACAGTCCAACTCTCACATCCATACATGACCACAGGAAAAACCATAGCCTTGACTAGACGGACCTTTGTTGGCAAAGTAATGTCTCTGCTTTTCAATATGCTATCTAGGTTGGTCATAACTTTCCTTCCAAGGATTAAGAGTCTTTTAATTTCATGGCTGCAGTCACCATCTGCAGTGATTTTGGAGCCCAGAAAAATAAAGTCTGACACTGTTTCCACTGTTTCCCCATCTATTTCCCATGAAGTGGTGGGACCGGATGCCATGATCTTCGTTTTCTGAATGTTGAGCTTTAAGCCAACTTTTTCACTCTCCACTTTCACTTTCATCAAGAGGCTTTTGAGTTCCTTTTCACTTTCTGCCATAAGGGTGGTGTCATCTGCATATTTGAGGTTATTAATATTTCTCCCGGCAATCTTGATTCCAGTTTGTGTTTCTTCCAGTCCAGCGTTTCTCATGATGTACTCTGCATATAAGTTAAATAAACAGGGTGACAATATACAGCCTGGACGAACTCCTTTTCCTATTTGGAACCAGTCTGTTGTTCCATGTCCAGTTCTAACTGTTGCTTCCTGACCTGCATACAAATTTCTCAAGAGGCAGATCAGGTGGTCTGGTATTCCCGTCTCTTTCAGAATTTTCCACAGTTTATTGTGATCCACACAGTCAAAGGCTTTGGCGTAGTCAATAAAGCAGAAATAGATGTTTTTCTGGAAGTCTCTTGCTTGTTCCATGATCCAGCGGATGTTGGCAATTTGATCTCTGGTTCCTCTGCCTTTTCTAAAACCAGCTTGAACATCAGGAAGTTCACGGTTCACATACTGCTGAAGCCTGGCTTGGAGAATTTTGAGCTTTAGTTTACTAGCGTGTGAGATGAGTGCAATTGTGCGGGAGTTTGAGCATTCTTTGGCATTGCCTTTCTTTGGGATTGAAATGAAAACTGACCTTTTCCAGTCCAGTGGCCACTGCTGAGTTTTCCAAATTTGCTGGCATATTGAGTGCAGCACTTTCACAGCATCATCTTTCAGGATTTGGAATAGCTCAACTGGAATTCCATCACCTCCACTAGCTTTGTTCGTAGTGATGCTTTCTAAGGCCCACTTGACTTCCCATTCCAGGATGTCTGGCTCTAGGTCAGTGATCACACCATCGTGATTATCTGGGTCGTGAAGATCTTTTTTGTACAGTTCTTCTGTACCAGTGCTCTAAATATGTTGCTTCCTTGTCTTCTGTCTTACACTGTTCTGACAAGAAGCCTGCAGTGTTACTTTGTGGTAATTCTGTCTGTCTGCCTGTATACTGAGTTGTGTTTGGTTCTTTGCAACCCCCTGGACGGTAGCCCACCAGGCTCCTTTGTTCATGGAATTTTCCAGGCAAGAGCACTGGAGTGGGTTGCCATACCCTCTTCCAGGGAATCTACCTGATTCAGGGATTGAATCAGTGTCTCTTGCATCTCCTGCATTGGCAGATGGATTCTTTACCACTGAGCCTCCTGGGAATTAGTTGCCATAATTCTTTGTGTCTTTGTAATTAATGTGTCTTTGGATGCTTCTAAGATTTTTTTGTTTATTACTTTTTTTTCATTTTTATGATAATGTGTTTGTTGTATATTTTTGCTTACAGTTGATAGAACTTTTTGTACTGGGGGCTTAAAAATCTGGCTATTTTTTATACAAATATTTTCTGCTCTCTTCATATTCTGCTTTCTGTGACTCTAATTAAATATATGTTAGTGTGAGTGTTTTGTTAATTTTGTTTTGGTTTTTATTTCTCTCAGTGATTTACTTTGTGTGACTTCTTTTGCTGTGTCTTCACATTAACTGATCTTTTCTTCTGCAATGTTTTCTCTGGTTTTCATGCCACTCAGTGAAAATTGTCTCAGGTAGTGGACATTTTATCTAGTCATTCCGTTTGATTCTGTCTTTAGCCTATATTTGCTCCTCATTATATTTACGTCTTTGAAAATTTATAATATTTATATTAGAAGTTTCAAGATTCTTACCTCTTAATTTCAATGTCTCTGTCATTTCTGGGTCTTTTTCTGTTTATTTTTCTTCTGGTTATATGTTACCTATTCTTGCTTCTTCATATAAGTAGTAACTTTTGATTAGGTGTTGAACATGGTGAATTTTCCATTGTAGAGTACTGGATTTTGTCGTTTTCCTTTAAAAAGATCTGGAGTTTGCTCTGTTAGGCAGTTAAGCTACTTGAAGATCAGCTTGATCTTTTAAAGTATTTAAGATTTTTTTTATGTCCAAAGAAGTTTTTACTCTAGGGCTAATACATGATCCGTCTGAGGTTTGTAATGAATGTACCATATATTCAGAATGTCTAATGGGAGATCTGATGATTCCTAGCATTGTGTGGAGGCAGCCCACTCTAGTATTCTTGCCTGGAGAATCCCATGGACAGAGGAGCCTGGTAGGCTACAGTTCATGGGATCACAAGAGTTGGACACAGCTTAGCGCTATCTTTCCCTGATAACTCAGACAGTAAAGAGTCTGCCTGCAGTGTGGGAGATCTGGGTTAGATCCTTGAGTTGGGGAGATCCCCTGGAGAAGGAAATGGCAACCTACTCCAGTATTCTTGCCTGGAAAATCCCACGGACCGAGGAGCCTGGCAGGCTAGTCCATGGGGTTGCAAAGAGTTGGACACGACTGAGTGAGCACTGTGTGAAGTCTGGGAATTATGACGTCATCTTTTTGGCGATTACTTTTTTTCCCCCTGGCAGTTTTTATTTGTTTGGCCTCGTGGGTTTCACCATTTTCCTGAGCAGATTGATATTCAGCCAAAGACTCAAGGATTCTATTGCAGATTTCTGGAGCTGTTTATCTGTGCAGCTCCCTCCTCCCCATTCTGTGTCCTACGAATTCTACCCTCTGTGTCTTCCTTCTCTAATTTCTGTCTCTGCAACTCAGTGAGGTTCCTGGGTTCTGTGTGATTTCTCTCTCCTTGTGTTGTGGTCTGAAAATTGTGTGAGGCAGAAATGTGGGGTGATTTAGCTCTTAATGTTTTTTGTTTCCATTCTCTTAGCCATTATAGTCTTGCATTTCCTGTTGTCCAACTGTAAAAGAATTGTCCTTATATTTTGTCCAGTTTTATAGTTATTTATGACAAGAGGGCAGACGTATAAGCCAGTAACCTCAGTTGCATCTTTCTAAGGAAGCAAAGGAAAGGTAGAAAAGCAGCATTGTAAAGTACAAAGAATGTTCAGATTTTGCTACTGACATTACTAAAAGTCCAGAGGAGAAAGGGGCCTTAAAAAGTCAGGAATGTCCATTTTAAGGTGATAAAACTGAGGTAAAGGAAAACAAGATAACTTGCCTGCTGCTTTCTGGTGTGTGACTTTGCAGTTTGGGCAGAAGCTGGGTCTCTTCATCCCTGTTCACTGTTAGACACTGTGGGGTGCTGTTTCTTAGCACTTCAGCTGAGTTGAGGGTATATCATAGCAGTGAGCATTAGTAATGATGAAAATGGCACTAGGAGTTCTACCCATTAACATTTAAAGTATATTTATATTCCTTCTTGTTCTTGGTTAGGTTAAATTTTACTTTTGATTTTAAATTTCTTGTGCAGCCATTTAAGAGCAGTGATTTATAATATCTGATTTAATATTACCTAATTGTTATATGAAGCCTGATGATATATCTATAGAGGTCAGTAATTTAAAAAGTCTTACATTGAAATGATAGACAAAATATTTTTACTGTGTCTTTGGTTTTGTCTTCTCATTTACTGCGTTATACTGACTAGCATTTAATTGCACTGAATAATATGCCTCAGTGATCTTTAAAACTGACATTGTTAACTTACATTACCAAATGTAAAATAGGTAGCCAATGGGAATTTGCTGGAAACTCAAACAAGGGCTCTGTATCAACCTAGAGGGGTGGGTGAGATGGGGAGGGAGACGGGAGGGAGGTTCAAAAAGGAGGGGCTATAGGTATGATTGATTCATGTTGAGGTTTGACAGAAAACAACAAAATTCTGTAAAGCAATTATCCTTCAATTAAAAAATAAATAAAATTTAAAAATTGACATTATTTTAATTATTTTCTTTTCCTCCTTCAAGGATATTTCTTTAATGGGAAAAATGTACTGGCAGAAATCACCTCAAATGCAAGCAGAGCAAGGACCACAGATAAGTATTAAGGAAACTCAAATGGTAATGTGTTTAATAAAAGTCCTCTTCACCTATTTTAAAGTAATAGTCTGCTTCTGTTGCTTTAATGTTTTATCTAGAGAGTTAAAAAAAAATCTCCTCTGATTTATTTTAGAGGCGTGTTTAACTATAAACACATCTAATCTAATACCATATGGGGAGTCTTGGCTATTTTGACTCACCATTTTTGCCTATCACAGATATTCTCTGCTAAGGCTCAAAACTCTTCAGAAAGAAAAGATTTTTAACAGTTCTTCTGCTCTGAACACATTTATATCTATAAAGTAGCTGGAGAAATTATAAGTTTTTAGTTTTTAAGAAAGCATCCCCTTATTCTTTATTTAGGTGGAAGAATTGTGAAGAGCACTGATAAGGGGAGCATTTTGTAGAGAAAGACAGACACGTGGTGATAGAAGTTTGTTTCAGAAGTAGAACGTTCTTTTCATCCATCACCGGCAAAATACTTATGGGACTCCAAGGAATCTGGAACATATTCCCTGTGAATGGGAAATGTCTCCCTGTGTATAGAAACCCATATTTATATGAAATAAACAATGGCACGATGATCAGTCTTTTACAAAGGATTCATAAAATGATATCATTAGATAACAAGCTCCTTTAGTTCCTGAAAATATGATTCTACATACATAAAAATTCAGATCACAGTTATTTTTTGGATGATATATCATGTTTAGAAAATGTACTGAATCTTTTCACAAAAACCATGGATCTTATAACTTTAGAGATACCGCAAGAGGTTGACTACTCGAGTTGGAGACCCTTCTGGGTGGAGATCCTGCACTTTTCCCCTTCGTAGTCTCTTCGTGTGTCTCAATACCCAGCATGTGTGGCACTAGAATGTGGATAAATCCATTCTGGAGCCTTACCACATATGCTATGGGCTTAAAACTGACATTTAGGGTGGCTGCCTCTAGGTGACACCATTTACAGGTAGATATCAGACCTGTAAGCTTGTAACAGGTAAATAGTAAACTGAAACTGCAAGATCACTTAGGTTCAGAAAATTAGAAACATTCACTCATAGAATAAACTTGACATAATACCATTCAGTGAATATTCTTATAAAGTAAGAGAAAATATTATTCCATTTTGAAGGAAGCTGTGAAAAAGGCTAGTTTCAGATACCTAGCTTATACACCATCTTGATTGTTAAAAGAAAGGTTTAAACAAAAATATCAATTGTTTTGTAATTCTCTAGGAACCATACCCTCAGCTTTGACATTTATAAGCAATCTCTGGACCTCTCCTGGCCACTGGTTTTTTAAGAGGAAGCTTACCACTTGTTTAGATCTTTTAAGTTTATCTTTTCTTTAGCTTTTATTAAGTTTACCACTTCTTTATCTTTTAAGTTTGATACCTAGCCATGGTTAGAAAAAAAAAAAAAAGCTCCTCTATGGTACCTTTAATTCCTAACACGTTTTTGGGGTTCCTGCTCTGTATCAAAGAACAGAACTCTATCTATTCATTCTACCTATCCCTTAGACTTACTCTCATTATGGCCTTGGGCAGGTTACTTAACTTCATTATGCCCATTTCTTCATCCATACAATGGGGTTGTGGACAGTTCCTACTTAATGGAGTTGAGGTGAAGATGAAAATTGTATGAGATAATGCTGCTATGTGTCGACAGTTACGATGGTTACTTGATGCATATACTATAGGATGATACGTGCTACAATAGAGCGGATCACAGGGCAGTGATCAGATCAGTAATAGCTTTGTGGGTAGGTGAGGCAGAGTCCTGAGACGGTCAGTTGCAGCTGGGGGATGACCATTGCCCCTCAAGCTTTTCTTCTCCGTTTTCTATTTTGGAGGGTGGCACCTTCATGTGTTCAGTCTCCCCAGCCAGATCCTGGGAATGTATGCTGAGAAAGCCAGGAGCAGAAAGAGTGAAAAGCAAGGGAGTGATGAGCAGTTCCAAAAGTTATGGAACATAAAATGAGTGAGTTTGGCAGAGGTAGACAGTATAAGCCCATAAGACACATTACCTTTTGTGTGTCTATCCTGTCGTTTTATGGAAGGACTTTTTTAAACCTTTTCACCAGTGAGGAAGATGAGGTTAAAAAGGGTTAAATAATTTGACCGAGATTACACATCTGTTAATAGATCCAGGATTTGAATTAAGTCCTACATAGTCCTAAGCTCTTACTCTTTCTCCAGTACCACTGAGTAGCTTTGTAAAAACATGAGCTCCAGATTAAAGTTATGTTTCACAAAAGTACATTTCTTTGTTTTGCTATCCTTTATTGCATAATAAAGAAACTTAAAGAGTATTTGGTACTATTCACCATCTTTACCCCTTATTTGGACTACAGAGAATGAGATGGTTGGACGGCATCACTGACTCGATGGGCATGAGTTTGAGCAGACTCCAGGAGTTAGTGGTGAACAGGGAGGCCTGGTGTGTTGCAGTCCATGGGGCTGCAGAGTCAGACATGACTGAGTGACTGAACTGAATTGAACTTACTTATTATCAAATGAGTATGTCAGAGAGAAAAGGGATACAATTGCGTTTTCAAGTCATTCTATAAAATTCAGATTCTGTGTAAATCAGACTGGTTTTATCATCTGTTAATTTGAGGCAGTGCTCATAATCCCCAATAATCTTGGTCTAAATTGGATAATACCCAAAATATGTCTATAGAGGTACTTTCTTTGAGGCTCAGTGAGGTAGATATTAAGTGAGATGTTTTTAAGAAACACAAAACAGGTGTAGGAATGATATTTTGTTTTTTCATTAGGGCTTGGCATGGAGCTGGGGTATCTGGGTGGTCTTCTTGGGGCTCTGGGTGAACCCTTCTCTGAGAGACTGAAGTCATGCTTCTACAAGAGCATTTGGCTAGCAGGAATCTCATTGTTTAGGATGAAAGAACCTCAGACTGGGGAGAGGTTGGATATTTCAATGGGCTTGATTCTGTCTAAGTGTGGGGAAGAATCAGGGTAAGATTAGAGTCTTATTATTTCCTTAGAGTTGTTGCATCATACGGGTGGGGTAGCAATATGTTTTGAGACAAGGGCCAAGGAAAATAATTTGCCAAGCTTCACATTTTTCTTAAGTCCAGTGTGAGTTTCTCTTCCTCAGTCTTTCAGAGGAAGTTTATTATTTCTGCTTAATTTCAATCATGCATTTTTCATACTCAGTTTGTTGTCAGAGAGAAAACATTGCATAACTTAAAACTTTGGAAGGGCCAATAAAAAAGCACGTTTGTGCATTTATGTTTCCCAACAGAATGTGCTTGAGAAGCTTCCCGAAACTGTATCAAGTATTTTCCAGATTGAACAAGAGGATGTATTGGAATGGGGAACCTCAGATGCAGAAAGCGTATTATTTAAACCTCAGGAAGCTTCAGAAGTTCAGTCAGCAAGTGAATCAAGTAAGCCTTTGGAAGGCGCACAGCCCATAGGTGATTCAAAAATAGCCAAGCGGATATCTCTAAAGGTAAAGCACTACTTACGTTGGAAACAAAGTTGTGAGAGTTGAGAACGTTTAAGTGTGAAGATGTGGCTCAGCATGGGCCAAGGTTTGTGAGAGGGTTCATCCTGAAAAACGGCCTTTCACGTGAAGTTGCTTGTCTGGGAAAAAAGGACTTCTGTTTTTTACAAACTTTTAGTCTCAGACCTAATTGCAGCTCTGGGAAGAAAAGAAAAAGTTTTAAGGAATAAAAGAACCTTGGGGCTTTCAGAAACTGACCAAATGTCGTCTTGTTACCATCTTGAGAGAGTCAAGAACTGTAGCCCGGGGATCAGGACTGGGTGAATTTTGTAACCTGTGCTCCATTTAGGTTTCTTCTACTCTCTGTGTCTTTTTCTACTGTGAGAATTTTATTTTATCTATAATTTTATTCTATTTTATTTATGCATGATTTTCATTATTTTACCACATTTGTGTATTGCCTTATTATTATTTGCTTGGTGTGTTTCCTTGAGTTATTTTTTGATTTAAATAAATGAGTTATTTAGGAATTTTAGCTTATTTAAGATTAGATAATTAATAGTAAGCCTTGGACTTCCCAGGTGGCGCTCGTGGTGAAGAACCTGCCTGCCAGTGCAGGAGACATAAAAGACGTGGCTTCTATCCCTGGATCAGGAAGACTCCCTGGAGAAGGAGATGGCAACCCACTCCAGTATTCTTGCCTGGAGAATCCCATGGACAGAGGAGCCTGGTGGGCTACAGTCCATGGGGTTTCAAAGAGTCAGACATGACTGAAGTAGCTTAGCACATTTAAGAATAGATATATTATTATTGCTACTGCTACTGCTAAGTCACTTCAGTCATGTCCGACTCTGTGCAACCCCATAGACGGCAGCCCACCAGGCTCCCCCATCCCTGGGATTCTCCAGGCAAGAATACTGGAGTGGGTTGCTATTTCCTTCTCCAATGCATGAAAGTGAAGTTGCTCAGTCGTGTCCGACTCCTAGCGACCCCATGGACTGCAGCCCACCAGGCTCCTCTGCCCATGGGATTTTCCAGGCAAGAGTACTGGAGTGGGGTGCTGTGCCTAGGATTTTTTTAAAAAGCCACTTTTTCATAAACCGCAGCGTGTTATCTTGATATTATCTCGTGCAGTCTTCTCTGATTCAGATGGAGGCCCCTTCTTGGATAAACACTCCCTTTAGTCAATCCCTCTCCTTCTGGGCTCCTCTGTCCCCACCAACGACCATGATCCTGCTACTGTGCATCACCCAAGTCTACTGGCCATTGCCAGTTCTTTAACTTTTGCCCCAAACACCCAACGCTGAAACCTTAGATTTTTCTGTGACCTTACTGTCTTCTTGCCTTTCACAAAATAATCAGTCTCCAAGGCCTAGATTCCTCCTAAACATAATTGCTTATAACCTTTTTCTTCTCTTTTCCAGTTGACCTTCTCTCTGGATTAGTACCATTGCCTTTTGCCTTTTATTCATTTCTCAAGTCCTATTTTCTTAGGGTCATCTGGCATGATATTAGCATCTGGATCTTCCTGCAATAATAAATAATAAGGAAAATCCACAAGTAATAGGTGACCAGAGAAAATCTGCCACTGCTGTCAGGGGGAAGGGACTTAGCTGCTATGATTGGTGTCTGACTTTATCATATATCATGCTGTCTTATGATTGGTGACTGACTTTATCATACATCATGCTGTCTTCCTAAGCTCACACTGGGTGTATGAAGTGAAGCCTGCCAAGGCTGAGTGAGCCCTCTCAATGATAACTACCCTGTGTTAGGCTGATACCTTCTAGGTGTGGAGAACTTAAAAGGCATCTTTAAAAATGATGATGTCTTGCCGAAAAACCATTTGGCTGGTGGTCACAGGTAATGTTTTTTACCCATTCTCCCACCTGAAAATTTGGACTTTGGAAATAAAATGTGGCATGAGGGGCAAATGGTTAATTAGTAAGTGTGTCAAAGAATGAAATAGATTTTTTGGACAATGATTTCACCACCATGACCTGTGAAGAATTTAAATCTTGCATTGAAAAAAGTTCCATAATGTTCATTCTTTTGATTTGCTGTGGCTGCTATTAAATGTCATGAAAAAATGTGAAAAATTATTTGTTTTTGGTAAAAACACTCATTTCCCAAGGTAACTAGAGTTTACTGAGTGTTTATCATGTTCCGGCCACTTTGCTAAGTGTTTTACACGTTATCTTTTTTCTTCTAACAACCCTATTAGATGACTCTCATTTTAGAGTTGAAAAAACTGAGTCATGGAGAAGAGAAATAGGTTTCCCTTTACAACCATATGGCTAAGTTGCAGAGGTAAGACTTGAGCTGAGGTGGTCTAATTCTGGAGCCTTCGCTCTTTGCCTCTTTGCAGTGCTACCCATTCATAACAACAGTTAACAGGTACCTGGTGAAATACAAGAACACAGACTCAGAGTGGCGAAAATGACTATGGCCAGAGTGTCCCTCGCTGAACTGGGAGGAACGGTTTGATGAGAGGGACTGAGAGCACAGATTCAGAGGGTTCTAACCTGAAACCAGAAGTCTTTCAAAAGGAGGAGAAGAGAATGTCTGATAAGACTTTGATGGTTTATTGTCGTGGGACACATCAGAAAGGCCAGAGAAAAGATAGCTGGAAGTTTTCTGACTCATCCCACCAAATCTTCACCTTGTATTCCTTTTATTTGTGATAACATCTCAAGGTCAGTTAGTCTCCATGAACTTTACCCTGTTGGGACATCTGAGGCCATAAAGTTAGTCTCCAGCATCTCTGGCACAGGAATGAGGAACAGTGTACTCCAGCCAGCCAGGCCGGACTGGGGACACAAGGAAACCTCTTCTACATTGCTCAGAGAAGTAGGCTGGAGCTGTGATAAAGGAACAATGCAGGATTTGCACTGCTCAACTACATGCCAGATGGTCTCATTCAGCCAAAAAAAAAAAAAGGGGGGGGGGAGAATTTAATCAGTTCTTACTTTACTGACCATTTCTACCCTTAGAAGCTTATTAGTATAGTAAAGATTGAGGACTCTGATCTGAGCCATGCCCAACAAAAAGAAATTAGATAATAGTGACTCTGAAGAAATGACAGAAGAACCTGTGAGCGGATCATTGAACATTTTAGGAAGGAAAAGATCAAAAGTTTGTAAAAATAAAAAAAAAAATATATATAGATAGATAGATAGCATGTATCTCAAAATTCTAAATAGAAGGAAGTTTCAGGGATGTGGCATACCCCAAATTCTCCCCAATTTTTACAAAACAATTTTGAGTGGTCTATTGCATTCAGAGTTTTAAAAATACACAGAAAATGAAAGAAGAAATATCCATAGATAAACATAAAAGTGGCATGTGGCTATAACAATTATATCAGGAGGGCTAAGATCCAAAATGGGTTGAGGCCTGTGAATAATGCAAAGAACAAGAAAGTATTTTTTTTTGGTGTTAGTTTTGGAGCAAAGAGAGAAAAAAGGAAGGATAACCTTGTCATTACGGATGAATAGAGTGATGACAACAGATGACAGAGCAGTCTTAATTTATTTTTGGGAAAAGGTTGAGGTTTTAAATAAACAGAGCTAAGTCAAAGAGAAAGGGAAGCTGATAAAATTGTACTTTGCTTCTCTTAAATCTGACAAGGAGAACGATCCTTAGTTTAGAAAGAAGAAAGAATTAATAAAAGAAACTTGAAGCCCAAGATGGGTAGAAAGATTTCAAGAGTTAACTTGGATATCTGATCCTGTTGGCTCAGAGAGATGGGTTTAAGCCTGCTGTGCCTCTGTCAGCAGCAGCTTTGAGGAGCTGTTGTCGTGGGAGAGGTGCTAGGAACCTGGAAACAGGCAACTGCAAATCTTGAGGTTTTTTTTTTTTAATGATAAGAGTTATGGTTTCTGCAGTGTATGCACTGATCTTGGATAAAGATCTGAAATGATTAAATGAATCATTAAAATAATTGTGTTTGAACCCTTATAAAAAGGAGCCAGTATGGGTTCCCTAAAGGCAAGCCATGGAAGAACAACCTTATTATTATTACTATTATTTTTTGAGAATTACTAGACTGAACATAAGAAAAGTGTCATACCTGGGGGTCAACACAAGAGTATCATGGGGAAGAGCCCAGCACATCAGAAAGCTCAATAAATGTTAGTTATTGTTACTCTCCTTTGGATTTCAACAATCCATTTAGCCTCCTGATGACAGTTTTGAAGACAAGACTACAACTTGGTGAACTGCCAGGTGGACTTATGAGTAGTTATGTGAAGGATGCACAGTTAGTCATGGAAGTCCCTAATGAACTGTCATAGCTGCTGCTGCTGCTGCTGCTGCTAAGTCGCTTCAGTTGTGTCCGACTCTGTGCGACCCCATAGACGGCAGCCCACCAGGCTCCCCCGTCCCTGGGATTCTCCAGGCAAGAACACTGGAGTGGGTTGCCATTTCCTTCTCCAATGCATGAAAGTGAAAAGTGAAAGGGAAGTTGCTCAGTCGTATCTGACTCTTAGCGACCCCATGGACTGCAGCCTTCCAGGCTCCTCCATCCATGGGATTTTCCAGGCAAGAGTACTGGAGTGAGGTGCCATTGCCTTCTCCAGGACTGTCATAGGGTTGTGTCTAATTCAGCATATTTTTTAATAATTTGGGTGAGAATATGGAAGACTTACTGATTAGATTTGCAGATAATGTCCAAAATGTGACTGGTAATATTTGCTTGCTCAGATGCAATTTAATTGGGATAAATGTATGTATGATTCTTTCCTTGACTCCACAAACTAAGTTTGTAGCTATGGGATGGCATGACTTAGAGCGAATATGGAAAAGGTTTCAGGGTTTTAAGTTATGATTCAGTTTTGCGATAGGAAGATACATGTGATCATAATTTGCATTGATTTACAATTACTCTAAAAGAAGATCATCTTTCTCCTAGTGGATCTGATCACGTGCATGTGCTGTGCTAAGTCACTTCAGTCATGTCTCACTTTCTGCGATACTATGGACTGTAGCCCTCCAGGCTCCTCTGTCTGTAGAATTCTCCAGGGATTCTCTGGAGTGGCTTGCCACGCCCTCCTCCAGGGCACCTTTCCAACCCAGAAATTGAACCCATGTCTCTTATGTCTCCTGCATTGGCAGGTGGTTCTTTACCCCTAGTGCCACCTGGAAAGCCCTCAGATTTGATCACATCACACCTCAAATACTGTGTTCAGACCTGGGAGTCCAGCCCCAGGAGAGATACTGACAAATTGGAGACCGTTTGGAAGAAAGTACTCAGGATGACAAAGAAGAGTATTTCAAAAAAATGTCATGTGAGGTAGAGTCGGAGGGACTGGGGATGCTTATTGCGGCGGGGTGGTAGTGGTCAGGGGGTGGGAGGTGGGAAAGCAGGCCCAGGGGAGTCAACTCTGTTCAAATATTTGTCTGTCACGTGGAAGAGAGCCAGATTATGCCTGTATGATCCCGAGGATTGAATTGAGACTGGTAGATGAAAGTTGTAGGCTCAATAATAATAATACACAAAATTTCTAACACCTGGAAGAATTTCAAAGATGACTCTGAGTCCTCTGTTGCTGATCATGTTCGAATCAGGATGGATGGCCTTTGGTGGAGATGCTGTAGAGGAAATTCGGACACGAACTTGATGTGAGATAGAATACCCCATCCTCTGAGTTTTCCCCGTTCATCATCATTTCCCTCCCCATTTTCAAGTCAGGACGGATGGCCTGTGGTGGAGACACTATAGAGGAAATTCAAACATGAACTTGGTGGTGAGATGGTATACCCCTTACTCTGAATTTCCCTTATTCATTATCATTTCCTTACCAAGACATTGCAATAGCTCTCTCCTTAAGGCTGCAGCGAGCCCAAACCCTCTACCTAATTTATAAGGACCTCCCTTACCTGGCCTCTTCCTACTTATTCAGTCATTCTCTGCTTTCCTCAAGGAAAACCTCCCTGCTTTCTTCCTGAAATCTAGTCTCCAAAAAGTACAGAGCAACCCACAGAGAAAAGTATCTTTAAATGAACTACTGCCATGAATTCTGCAAATTTCCTAAGGAAACTATGAAAACAACATTCCTAATATCTATAATGATTAAAAAGGCAATTGTTTAGGAGACAGAAATGCATTTGACTTTTCCCAAGTAGTAGAAACAGAAAACAGGACACCTGTAAGAAGTATAAATTGGTAAACCTTACTCAAAATAGTTCTAGAAAGCATTAAAGTTCATTTTGGCTTGTGCTTGCAAGCACTAGTCATGACCAACTTTGGGGCTGAAGGTAAGTTTTATTAAAAATACTAATCAAGAAGAGTAGATTTATGAAGGGAAAAATCTTATATTTTTTCTTTAATAGTTTTAAGGCAACAAATAGACTATTATAAATAATTATGGTACTAATATTTTTATTGCTGTGAAGGTATAAAATTATGTGTTATAAAATTTAGGAAAAAATTTAGAGGAAAATATCAACACCTCCTTTAGGATTTATATTCTAAAATATACATAGAAATTAGGAGTTGAAAAATAACATGGAACATCAAATATGAAAGATCTAACTTTCCTTAACAGCACACTTTATGTTTTTTCCAAGGTGAAATCATCAGAATTGTTGCAAATCAAAGGAAAAGAAGTTAAGCGAAGGCGAAAAAGTAAATTTGGAGTTATACCACAGAGACCAAAAAAGATTTCAAAACCCATGTGTGATCAAAAACTACCTAAAAAAAAGTAACTTCCTTAACTATACTAATTTTATTGTCTGAAGAGAAATTATTCAGTAGTACTTATACCTGAAACTGTGTTTGTAAAGGAAGATTAAATGTTTTAGAAATTCACGTATGAGATCCAACTTAAACCTTCTCACAGGAAGAGTTGGGGGCAGCTGGTACAGTAGGATATATATATATATATATATATATATATATATTGTAGTCCACACTTCTTTCTACTTTTTTTTTTTGGATCAGTGTACTTAGTAATGACAAAGCAACAGCTAGAATAAAAATAACTCTTTGAGAGACAAAAAAGAATTTCATGTTAACATGTGAGACTTGATATTTTTGGTCACTGAAGTGCCTAATTTGGATTAACTGTTCATTATATTGGTTAATTTTGTTATGATAAAATAAAAGACAACCCCCCACAAAATATCCATAGGACAGTCGATTTGGAAATTTATTTTTTTTAGTTCTACCAGTTTATTGCTACCAACCCATCAACCTCCACCCTCATGCACACATGCTCAGTCATATAACCCCATGGACTGCAGCCCGCCAGGCTCCTCTGTCCATGGACTTTTCCAGGCAAGAATACTGGAGTGGGTTGCCATTTCCTTCTCGATTTGGAAATTTAGATGGCCTTACTTTTCTTTACTATAATTTTATATTTCATTCCCACCCTTCACATACTTTCAGTAGGGTTTCTTATTACACAGGAGTGCAACCACAATTTTGAATAATAGTGTGTAAATGCAATTTAGGTTTATGGTTTATCTTTTGTCAGTCATCTTGATGAAACTTATTTTCTCCTTATTTTTCCACGAGGTTTTTATGGGTTGGTTGGTTCTAGGTTCTTCTTCATTTAACTCTTTATGGGGGGCTTAAAGAAGCTTTAATTATTAGCTTTTGTTGTTGCTTAGGGCACTGAAAGGTGTGCAGGACATGGAAGACAACCTTTTTATGGCCAGCCTAAACTTTGTAAATGGATAATACTCACAATTTAGTAGCTGGGAGTAGACTCACAGGAAAAGAATTCCAAAGTTTATGAAAGAGTCAAATTGGCATTTAAGTGACCCTGACATGCCATTGCTTATCTGCATTGCTTTAAGCTCATTTAGTTAGCAAGATTATGTATTAAAACAAATAGTGACAGCAGACAACAAGTATTTTACCTTCAATAAATAGTTACTGTCAGATTATCAATGAAGCAGAAACTTCTTGATTTTTTTCCCCTAAAAAACCTTGCATTTAGTGCATTAGGCAAAGTAGTGTGGCCACACACAGAGGCAGAGTCTTTTCTTTTTTATGTCTTAGTGTTTCAAAGAATGACAAATAGTCCTGTTAAAGGAGAGTGTGCTATAAAAACACACAGCCTTTCTTGAGCATGCCAAAAATATTTGTAGATCTTTTTGATATATATATATAGGACTGTGTTAATTCATTAAAACTGAAATTAGAAATCTCCATTATAAAGAACTAAGAATGTGATGCAGAGGAATAAAAATCTGGTATTTAAAACGTTTATATGAATAGAAGAGAATTTTGGAAAATCTTTTATTCACTGCTCTTTTTTCCTTAATCAATTTTTTACCTAACTTTTCTCACCAATGACTAGCTTCCCAATTGAATTGTTTTCTTAGGAATTCGGCCATCTCTTGAAAACATAGTGTTTTTTAGCTCAATAACCAAGGGAGATTCACTTGCAGATCTATATTATTAAAAACATGAAGGAAACATAGGAATTCAGATTGGTTCTGATGCTTTTTTAAGTAAAAAAAAAAAAAAAAAATCTGTGAAGTAATCTCAAGAACATTCCACTAGCCAAGACCTGTCCCAGATAGAATGAAGATGTAGGTGAGCATGACATCAGAACCCACCTTTTACTCTCTCTTTTTCCCAGTCCTTTCTTCAGAACCCTGAGTTTCTTAGAGATCCTCGGCTTCTTGGAGATCCATTTTCACTCCCCGAGTTTTTGTCCCAGGCATTTCCAAACACTTAGATTTACCTCTCTTTTCCTCTGCCACTTAAACATGTACACATTTCATGTCCTGTTTTTGTTGGGCCACATACTGTTTTGGAAATGACATAAACTACTCTCTATTAGTGATTCAATAATGTACATGTGATGCCTAGCAATGGGTTAGGTGTCGTGCAGTGCAAATTAGTCACAGCAGTAAACAGAGTTCCAGAGACCAAGAAGTGTTACTGTTATCAATTTTTTTATAAGGTAGGGGTTAAGAATTTTTGCTTTAATTTTGCAGAAGACCTTCAGAGAGGCCAGTAGTAGCATTTCCAAGTGTTAGAACTAGGCTTCTGATGCAGGCCCAGCTAACTATTTATACTATGCTACTATCCAGGCTCATGGAATGGTCAGTGGGTAGATCTGCATTAACCCATTACATAAAGGGTCAGATTGGGTGGGACAGGAATAGGGCAATGTATGAAAAGAGATATTTGTAAGAAAGAAAAAGAAAGTAAAGTTTGCAGATAAATTTGTCCTTGAAGTATTATTTGAAGAATATTTGAAAAAGTGAAAGTGTTGGTCACTCAGTCATGTCCAACTCTTTGCATCCTCTTGGACTGTAGCCCATCAGCCTCCTCTGTCCATGAGATTCTCCAGGCAAGAATACTGGAGTGGGTAGCAATTCCCTTCTCCAGGGGATATTCCTGACCCAGGGATTGAACCTGGGTCTCCCACATTGCAGGCAGATTCTTTACTGTCTGAGACACCAGGAAAGCAGATAAAAAGTTAGGCAATGTATCTATAACTTAAAGAACTGAGAGGTCTTTCTGGCCCTATGAATTGTCCTGGAGACAGCATCTGCCATATGAGATGGCACATATGCTTTAAATGCATTCATTCCTTTCTTTCTTAAAGCAACTTTTCTCAGGATGCACTAATGTTGTAATTACCATCTTAACCGAATGTTGTTATTCTCAACTTACTGAGGTATAATGAAATTAATTGATTTGCTTATTGCCAAGTGTTAACTTTAAACAGGATTTGAACAGAGGCATTCTTAACCACTATGCTTAAAGTAGGGCCAGATGCTAGGAGCCTTGAAACTTAGAGGAAATTGTTGCATGCAGCAAGCAACAAAAAAGCCATTGTACTGGGGAGAGGAGTACTTAAAGATCTGTGTGCTAGAATTTTGCAGGATGTTTGGAAGGAGGTGGAATAGCAAATGGCAACCCACTCCAGTATTCTTGCCTGGAAAATTCCATGGGCCACAGTCTGGAGGGTCCCAAAGAATCAGATATGACTGGGCAACTGAGCACACAGGCAAGCATGCATGGAAGGGGGAGGAGACAGAGGGTGCAGGGCTGAATCCAAGTGGCAGACTTTGCTCTTCAGGGGAGGTGATAAGGGCTTGGACTGGAGTGTGGTGGAAGTAAGGGGGAGAAGGAGCACACGGGAAGAACTCCGTTCAAGGGAGACGCTCAGTTTTTCATTGGCTGAGCAGGTGAAGGGCAGAGACAAAGATGGCTCCAGTGCTTTGTATGTTGAAGATGAGGAATCTCGGTGAGATAGTGATAGCAGAGATGGGACTTGGGAACTCAGCACAGAGGGAAGGGTTGAAATACTGAAGATGATTTTTCCAGTGCAGAAAGAGTAGTTCAACTTTGGAAGCCATACCCAGTTCAGAAGATGGTGAAAGAAAAGCCAGTGACTAAGTCAAGTTATAATGAATTTGAAAGGTAGATGGAGAGCTGGGATGGTGCAGGCTTAACAAAGCTCAGAGAGGAAGAAGGGTCATCAGTATTGCCAGCTGTGGCTTGGAGGTCCATAATCGAAAGGTCTAAAGTTCATTTGATTTGATGAAAAGGCCATTGTTTGGGTAATGTAAGAGTATAACATTAGTAGGAGGTGGGGATGGAGTTGTACTGGCTAATGGCCATTTCCTCCTCAGAGGTCATTAATAGGCATTAATAGGAAAGAAATTTGACTCATAATTAGCAACACTTTTTTTAGATCCAGTGACCACTAACTAATTTTGCAACCTATCCAAAACAAGCCTGCTCCAAAATAAGGCTAATAATGATAATAATACCTCCCACATAGTTTCATTATAGAAGTTAGAGATGATGTGTATAGATTGGTTAGTACAAAGTCTGGTACGTAATAGGTGGTCAAAAAGGATTTGTTGATTGAATGGCATGGCAAGTGAGAGTGGGTATTAAGAAATTAGATCTTCATGACCTCTTTTCTGTTTTGGAAAGGCAGGAGAGAAGCAAGTTCTATTAACTGCATAATGGGAAAGAAGATGCTTTGTTAACTTAGAGAGACCCAGATTTCCACTGATGCTAGTTAATGGATAATGTACTGTGTTGTTGAACTTCTTCAGCGATACAAAGCATTTGAGCAGAGTAGCAATGAAGTAATGTATAATGGCTAAAGGTTATGGTGTCACTGAGTGAGTTGCAGAGTTCAGGAGAGAAGAGATTTGGGTGGGAGTGGGATAATAATAATGAGTTAGCTTTTAGACTTGTTGATTCTGAGATACCTGTAGAAAATACAGGTTGAGATCTTCGGCAGGCAGTTGGATATATATGACTAAAGATCTGGTCAATGGCCTGAGGTTGTAATAGTAAACTTTTTATAAACCACTGTAATAGTTTTAAATGTGATCTACCACGTGTACACGTCTTTTGTAGAGCCTGAACTAAACTGACAGTGTAAATATATTTTGTATCTAAAAAAGCAGAAAATGATAAAAAAAAAAAAAAAAGAGGCCTAATTTCTTACCTCTGCGGCAGATTTCCAGAAGACTACTCCACCTGGACCCTTCACAACCTGTGCGCCACCATCCCAGCCAAAGAGCTGCCCGTTGACTTGCGCGTGGGCTCTCGAGTGTATCACACAGCCGACAAGAAAGGTCACGATACCGTGCTTGGAGTATTCGGCACCTCTTTGTTAGATGATCACTATACAGACGAGGAGCAAAGAGATAGGTGAGAATTCCACTGTTAATTTTGTCTTAAACTAGATTTAAAAGAATTTAGCCAAAGAATTTCTGCCTTGGAGGCTTAGATTCTGAAGACCTGCTTCTGTTCTTGGGTGCTAGAAAGGAGAAGTTGGGTTCTGGGCCTTTCTGTTCCTTCGCCGTATGTACACAGTCTAGGTCAGTATCTTCATCTCCTGTTATTGACATGAACCAGAAGGCAAATTTCGTTGAACAGTTTATAGTTCCCAAAGAGTGTCATATGCATGGCCTCATTTGTTCTTTGTAACAACTCGGTGGAGTACAGATGTAGAAATTGAAGCTCATGAGAACCAAGCAACTTTGCCTGGCTTATACAACTAAACATCGCAGATTTGAGAGTTGAAGGCAGTTTTGAGATTTCCTCATCATTGGGCATTCTTGGGTCCAGGGATCATGTACAAAAGTCGTATCTACTGGAACCTTTTCCATTTCTCCTTGTGTCTCAGTTTCCTTTGGAATATGAGTATTCTTTTATGGTGAGTATATAACTTATGGCATCCTCAAATGGGAAAAGAAAAGGGAAGGGGGCTAACATTTACTTAATGTGAACTATATTCCTTGTACTATGCTCTGTGCTTTGCATTTTTTCCTGTTTAAATCTTCAATCATAAGAAGAAGTCATAATTTCCATTTTATTCATGAAGAAACTTAGGCTTTATAATATCAGGTAACTTACCTCTAAATAGTGATTAGAATCCAGATTTGTTTACCCTAATTTTTCTCAAAAATGTTTTTTCATTGTCACCCCCTTAAGAAGGCTTTTTAAACTGCTCCCCACCCTAATTTCCCCTCTGCATTAAATTATAATGCTCTAGATATATTGTATATCTGTCTGTGGTATTGTGTGTGTATCTGTACCTTATACATAGAAAGAGTAAACTTTTATTATCCCCTGCCTCCTCAGCCACTAATTTTCACTCCCTCGAGGGTGATAGCACCTGCATACAGAGAATGCATACTCTAAAGTCTCTTGTCTTTCAAAAGAGCTGGTAGGAATCCTGAAAAATCATCTGTAATGCATTTTTTTTGGCATTAATTTTTTTTATTGGAGGATAATTGTTTTACAGTTTTGTGATGGTCTCTGCTGTACATCAACATGAATCAGTCATAATTACAAGTGTATCTCCTCCCTGTTGAGCCTCCCTCTGCCACCCACTCCACCCCTCTAGGTTGTCACAGAGCAGCAGGCTGGGCACCCTGTATGTTTTTAAAATACTAAAATATTAAATATTAAGTTAAATTTAAATAGATATGTTCTTAGTGTTATATTTTAACTAATCTAGATCATATTTTAAAAGATCACTTTTAATTTTACTACTAAAAAAATTATTAGTAACTTACTCTCACATGCTTTATTCTGATCCAGTTTCCTCAAACTTTACTTTTGGTCAAGATTGTAACACTTTACTGCCTTCTTTTAAGATTGGAAGTCTTCTGGTTTCCGTGTGTTTAGTAATCACAGTGCCATTCAATATGAATCCCCCAAGGAAGGTCATTCACATGTTTGTTTTCTGTTTAGGCAAAAATATTTTTTTAAAAAAGGATTTATGTATTATTCATAATTTTATGAATAAAATTTTATGTGAAGATTTTGGAAATTTCAAAATTGCTTCAGTTTCTCTGATAGACAATAGCAGTTCCATATAACTTCTTTGAAATGTCTTTTAAAAGCCTAAAGCAGATAGTGGACATAAAGACATATAAACGTAGTCTAGTAGATATGAGACAACTATATTGAATCATTTCCATTGGTACTCTGAAAGCCAAGCATCCTTTTTTGAGGACTCACAGCTTATATTATTCTTGCAAAGTGTTAAAAATACTGATTTCTTTCCAATTCTAAATTTTTTTTTCCTCAAGCAGATCTCACTTTCTTTTTATCAGAGAGTCAATAAATGTTCTATTTGATGATGGTAATTCTTGGCAATTTGTTCCTAAGTACCAAATAAGAAGTTAATTTAAGTACTGAATATTTAATTCTCTGGCATCCATTTCTTGAGGATTATCTTGCTAAACATAGCTTAACCTTTTCAAAATATATCTGTCTGCTGAGCCTACAAGTTCAGAGAAATGTATATTTTTTTCTGCACTAATAAGTTGTCTCAGGAAAGGTAATTGTGAACACAAAATGAATACCTTTTCACTTGGTGGCTTTTTGGTTTTTCTGTGCAGGGAACAGTTAACCACAAAGCATAACACTTGTGGTTATACAGTTTAATGCTTTCTTAATTTTGCACATAGTAATTGTCATTTGTGGGAAACACCAAAGGTACTTTAATGGGATAGTGTGGGTACATAAGTTTAGTTCAAATAGCAATCTATTGTTCAAACTTATGTTTATTTTGTTAGATAACAATTTTGATGAGAACTATAAAAATACTCCATATTGATCATATTTTTTGTGTTTAAAGTTTCTGTATTATAAAGAGAAGTTTATAGACATCTAAGAATTAGGATTCTTAGCATGGAATTTTAGTGAATAGCATGGAATTTTGGTGAAAAGCCTCGTGAACATTTCTGTGTATACATGTATTTAAACCATAGATGGCATTCTATAGACTGATATTTTTCACTCAAGGTTATGTGTGAACATTTAAATTATTCCATAATATTTGCTAACTTAACCAATCTGTAGCTTAAGAAAATTCCTTGGTATGGAATTATTTATTAAATTTTTTGGTTTAAAATTTTGATGGATATTGCTGAAATTCTCTCTGGAAAAGTTATACCATCTTATATCCCTACCAACGATTTATGACATTGTTTATTTCCTTTCAACATGACCAAACTATTAATTGTCAATTTTCATGATTTTTTTCCCCTAATCTGATGTAGAAAAAAATCTCTTTATTTCTTTTATTCATTTCTAATAAGATTGAGCATATTCTTAGATGTCTCTTGGTTATTTGTTTTTATCCTTTTGAGAATTACCAATTTATCTTCTGTTATCATTCATCTTTTTCTTATTGATTTATAAGTGATCTTTCTATATTAAAGATTTAACTATTTGTCATATTAATGAAGACCTTAAAAATTTTGTTGTTTGCTTTCAGTTTTGTTTATGCTGCTTTATGCCATACAGAAGTTTTACACTAATACAGAAGTAGTGAAAACTGGCAATAGTTTCCTTTATGTGTTTCTAGTCTTGGTGTCATTCTTAGAAAGGGCTTTGCTACACTTAAATTTAAATATATTTTTCATATTTTCATCAAGTAATTTTATTGCTTTATTTTTAAAAAATTTAATCTTTGATCCATCTTTAATTAATTTGATAATATTAAGCATTATTGTTTCCTTTCCAAATGACTAATTGCACAATAAGTTTATTTATTCAATAAATCCTCTTTTTCTCACTAATTTGAAATGCCAACTGTTCATACCTTAAATTGCAGTGTGTCATCAAGTTTTTTTATAGACTTACATTCTATTTTAGTGAGTTTTCTGTGTAAAATTGCATGTATATTTTGTTGACCCACCATCAAGAAAGAGAGAATGGGTGGCAAAAATGCTGTCAATAAACACAGAATGACCTCTCAAGTCAGGTACCCCTCATAGCCAGCTTCTGGTGGTAAGACGTGCTTAGATTAGAGATCCCGAATTTAGCCCTCAACTGAGCTTCAAATTACAAGGGAAATTTCTAGTCATATTTTAGAAAAACATGTGTAAATGGTTAGTTCTAGCGGAGAAGGCAATGGCACACCACTCCAGTACTCTTGCCTGGAAAATCCCATGGATGGAGGAGCCTGTTAGGCTGCAATCCATGGGGTTGCTAAGAGTTGGACATGACTGAGCGACTTCACTTTGACTTTTCCCTTTCATGCATTGGAGAAGGAAATGGCAACCCACTCCAGTGTTCTTGCCTGGAGAATCCCAGGGACGGGGGAGCCTGGTGGGCTGCCGTCTATGGGGTCGCACAGAGTCGGACACGACTGAAGTGACTTAGCATAGCATAGCATGCATTAAAATAGCAGTCATGACTATCACAACAAAAATTGGAAAAGCAGAGGTTAAATGTCAGAAGTCAAAGTTTAATTTCATTTGTTATTTTTCTATAAAATAATAATAAAAATACAAATATGCAATAAAATAAAAAAAAGGACAACAATTACTCAAGATCTTGCCATCCAGAGATAATACTTTTCTTAAGTATATGATTCTGGACTTTGTTGTTTGCAAATAAATCATATGGAACAAAACGGGTAATGCTATGTAAATAATGTCTTGTAACCTGATTTTTAAAGCTTATTATGCCATAATTATCTTTCTATGTCATGAAATACAGGTCTGAATAGTCATTTAAATTGATCAGTTTTAAAAATTTTTTGTGTACTTACTATGTGGCAGGCTTTGAGTTAGGCACTAAGTAAGCATCTGTGAGGAGCTTCCCTGGTGGCTCAGACGGTAAAGAACCTGCCTGCAGTGCAGGAGGCCCAGGTTCTATCCCTGGGTTGGGAAGGTCCCCTGGAAAAGGGAATGGCTACCTGCTCCAGTATTCTTGCCTGGAGAATTCCATGGACGGAGGAGCCTGGAAGGCTACCACCTATGGGATTGCAAACAATTGGACACAACTGACTGACTGACACAGTTAAGAATCTGTAAACACAAAAAACAATCTCTGCCCACAGGGAATTTGGAGATTAGCAGAGAAGAAAGGTGGTGAATTAATTATTGTGAGTTTGACAGTTAATATGCAGATGGGCAGTGTGTAGAAGCATGTTTTCAATTATCTGGGGAAGATTAAGCAAATGATACTTAAATTGAAATCTAGGAATGAACAGAAGATAGCTCGGAAGAGGGGAAAGAATTTTTTTAGTTTTGTGCTACTCCAAAGGATAGTTCACAGACTAGCAGCATCACCATCACCTGGAAGCTTGTTAAAAATACAGTATGCAAGCTGAAGTTTGAGAGTCTGGGCGGTGGACAGTTGGAACCCATTTGAGAAGTAGAAAGATGTCCATCAGTAGAGCAGTGATACCATTGATTCAGGAGAGGACACAAGGTTCAGGATTATGTAGGACTTAGAGATGTTCTCTGTGTGTATGTGAGAGCATGTGTGTGGGGACTCGGGGGAGAGAGTCTTATTGACAGTGTATTGAGAAGCCAGTGATAGGATTCTTTGAGGAAAAATGACATGATCAGATTTGCTTTGAGATAGCACAGTCCTCATCATGACTTCTCAGTAGCACCTAGCACAGTTGATCACGTGCTCTTCCTTACAACACCCCTATCCCTTGGCCTTCAGGACTACAGTCTCTCTTGATTCCTGCCTCCTTTGCTATGTCTTCTTAGTCTCCCTTGCTGGCATCTCCTCATCTCTTGACTTCAAAGCATTGGAGTGCCCAAAGCTTATCCTTGGATCTGTTTTCTCTTCTGCCTGTACTCTCAAGGTGATCTTATTCAGGACCATAGCTTTATATATGATCTATATGCTGATAACTATTATTAACTAAGATAAATGATTAAAGGCTATAATTGTCCTTATAATAACTAAAAGCTGGAAACAACTTAAGTGTCCATCAATGGAAGACTTTTTATAGTGCACCCAATGATGGGATGTATTAGAATTGTGGCAAAGAATAAGTTAGAGCTCTGTGTACTGAGAGGAGTTAGAACCCAGTATATAAACAGATATGTGATTATAGACAAACAGATTTTTAGCATGGAGGAAAATTCAGGAAACTGTTAACTGTGATCCTTCTATTTTCCTTTTATATTTTACACCAAATTGATAAAAAGTGAAATTATACTTTGTCTTATTTTTGCTTTATTTATATGATATATGAAAGTGAAATTTGCTAAGTTGTGTCCAACTCTTTGGGACCCCATGGACTATACAGTCCATCGAATTCTCCGGGCCAGAATACTGGAGTGGGTAGCCTTTCCCTTCTCCAGGGCATTTTCCCAACCCAGGGATTGAACCCAGGTCTCCTGCATTGTAGGCGGATCCTTTACCAGCTGAGCTACAAGGGAATATTTTTGCCCTTTAATTTTTAATTTTTTCTAACTTATTTCCCTTGTAGATTGTATAGTATTGGATATTAGTTAAGCCAATCAGAAATCAATTTTCTTATAGTAGGCTGGATCATCTCATACTCATTTATTGTCATATCAGATACACTTGGTAGTATTCTTGAAAGGTGTTAGAGGTGGGAGAGGACAGAATTGAAAGATTTTGCATCTGTGGTTTTCATCTGTGATTGTTAAAACTGTTGTACTAGAAGCCGACCTTTTCCTACTGAGTTTTCTATGTAGAAAGATTCTTCTTGGCTTTTTTTCTGTGCATGCACATATATTACTTATACATACATTTTACAGAAAATATATTAAAGATGTTATCTTGACATTTATAATCCTTAGAGGATTTTAATTTTAAAACTGAAGGGCAGACATATGAGTAATTATTTTGACTTATTATCTTTACTACTTACAGCTTACAAATCAACTATATAAAATGTACTTCCATTAGGAAGATTTTATCTGGCCCCCCATCTTGAGTAGGGTAGCAACATCTAAATGGAAAACAGAATATTATCTCGTAGAAAGTCTATTGAGGTGCATTTATTGCATAATTTATTATTAACAACCACTCTATGCAGTAGATGAAATCATTCTGTTTCCCAAACGAAGAAAAGGAGGTTCAGAGATTGACCAGTTCATATTTATAGAGCTGGTAAAAGGTAGGACTCAGACCCAAGTCTCTCTGATCCTAAATGTGGTTTCCATTATATCACACTGTTTTTTTAAAATTAATTTTCTTTGGAGTATTGTTGACTTACAATGTTGTGTTAGTTTCTGCTTAGTTCCCCTGGCCCAGGATCGAACCCGTGCCCCCTGCATTGGGCGTGCAGAGTCTTAACCACTGGACCACCAGGGAATTATTTATATATATATTCATACACACACACACACACACACACATATGTATATGTAAATTCACTGTTTTGTGACCTTATAAAAATCCCTCTTATTTTTTTTCTATGTTTCAATTCCAAATACTGATTCTCATCTCGTTTTCAGAACCAATCCTGATATAAAGTAGGAAGGATCATATTTTACTCACCCTTGATGCTCTGTATTTGATCTCAGTTCAGTTCAGTTCAGTCACTCAGTTGTGTCCGACTCTTTGTGACCCCATGAATCACAGCACGCCAGGCCTCCCTGTCCATCACCAACTCCCAGAGTTCACTCAGACTCACGTCCATCAAGTCAGTGATGCCATCCAGCCATCTCATCCTCTGTCGTCCCCTTCTCCTCCTGCCCCCAATTCCTCCCAGCATCAGAGTCTTTCCCATGAGGTGGCCAAAGTACTGGAGTTTCAGCTTTAGCATCATTCCTTCCAAAGAAATCCCAGGGCTGATCTCCTTCAGAATGGACAGGTTGGATCTCCTTGCAGTCCAAGGGACTCTCAAGAGTCTTCTCCAACACCACAGTTCAGAAGCATCAATTCTTAAGCGCTCAGCCTTCCTCACAGTTCAACTCTCACATCCATACATGACCACAGGGAAACCATAGCCTTGACTAGATGGACCTTTGTTGGCAAAGTAATGTCTCTGCTTTTGAATATGCTATCTAGGTTGGTCATAACTTTTCTTCCAAGGAGTAAGAGTCTTTTAATTTCATGACTGCAGTCACCATCTGCAGTGATTTTGGAGCCCAGAAAAATAAAGTCTGACACTGTTTCCACTGTTTCCCCATCTATTTCCCATGAAGTGATGGGACCAGATGCTATGATCTTCATTTTCTGAATGTTGAGTTTGAAGCCAACTTTTTTACTCTCCTCTTTCACTTTCATCAAGAGGCTTTTGAGTTCCTCTTCACTTTCTACCATAAGGGTGATGTCATCTGCATATCTGAGGTTATTGATATTTCTCCTGGCAATCTTGATTCCAGCTTGTGCTTCCAGTCCAGCGTTTCTCATGATGTACTCTGCATATAAGTTAAATAAACAGGGTGACAATATACAGCCTGGACGAACTCCTTTTCCTATTTGGAACCAGTCTGTTGTTCCATGTCCAGTTCTAACTGTTGCTTCCTGACCTGCATACAGGTTTCTAAAGAGGCATGTCAGGTGGTCTGGATTTCCATCTCTTTCAGAATTTTCCAGTTTCTTGTGATCCACACAGTCAAAGGCTTTGGCATAGTTAATAAAGCAGAAATAGATGTTTTTCTGGAACTCTCTTGCTTTTTCCATGATCCAGTGGATGTTGGCAATTTGGTCTCTGGTTCTTCTGCCTTTTCTAAAACCAGCTTGAACATCTGGAAGTTCACGGTTCACATATTGCTGAAGCCTGGCTTGGAGAATTTTGAGCATTACTTTACTAGCGTGTGAGATGAGTGCAATTGTGCGGTAGTTTGAGCATTCTTTGGCATTGCCTTTCTTTGGGATTGGAATGAAAACTGACCTTTTCCAGTCCTGTGGCCACTGCTGAGTTTTCCAAATTTGCTGGCATATTGAGTGCCACACTTTCACAGCATCATCTTTCAGGATTTGTTATGACCCAATTTCGAAAGTAGGGTTTATGCTTATTAGGTAGGGATTTTATCTTCTATCATTTGTTCCTTCTTAGGACCTGAAGTTCTGTTTCTGAGTCCTGGGCCAAAGCAGGGGCCTTGCTCACCGAGGGGACATTTCTGATATTAATTGCTCAATTATTGAAAGCTCTTACCGAATACTACCTGCATTTGTACTCCGTGTCACTGGTTGCTCCCGCCCCCACACTAGAATGTGCCATCATCCCATGTTAGACCTTTCCAGTGTCAGTTGCAGTGCTGTGGTCTGTAGCTCTGCATTTGGGATAGTATATTTTGTCTTCTGCTCCACATGTCCGTCCAGTGTGGGTATCTAGGACTGACTTTCCCCCCCAGTCACATGTCCTGCATTGTCTGCCATTCATTCCTCAGTGGTCAGGTCAATCCTGACCTGGCCTACCCCCACCCCTTACTTGACCTTGTTCCTTGCTACATAATCCAGACAATGACCCAAGGTATTATACCAAAGAATATAAGACCTGAGCCCCATTTGAGATCTCGCTGGTGGTGTATGTGACTGAAGCACATATGTAAGAGCTGTAAGAGACCTTGGCCTTCCCCTTGCCTAACCATCTCATGTTATAGATGAGGAAACAGAGGCAGAATTTTGCACCCCAAATCACAGTAGGTGGCAGTTAGGACTAGCATCAACAGTAATCCCATTTAGATTTTTGTTAATTCATTTTCAACAAGTAGCCCCCATACCTAAGTAAGCCTTAAGCATACTTTAAAAAATAAATTGGGATGACAAATTTATGTTAGTACACATTATCAATATTTGATAAGATTAGTATATTTTTGTTTTTATATGGAAACTCCAAAAAATTTATTTGGAAATATGCCTGATTTCTTATCTGCCAACATCTAACAGCTCAGCTGATAAAGAATCTGCCTGCAATGCAGGAGACCTCGGTTCAATTTCTGAGTTGGGAAGATCCGCTGGAGAAGGGATAGGCTACCCACTCCAGTGTTCTTGGGCTTCCTTGGTGGCTCAGTTGGTAGAGAATCCACCTGCAATGCGGGAGACCTGGGTCCGATCCCTGGGCTGGGAAGATCCCGTGGAGAAAGAAATGGCTACCCACTCCAGTATTCTGGCCTGGAGAATTCCGTGGACTGTATAGTCCCTGGGGTCACACTCCATGGGGTCGCAGAATCGACACAACTGAGCGACTTTCACACAAAAATGTCTGAAAGCAAAGCAATGTCATTCCACCAGATGTCACTGTTTGCATGTAGCAATGAAGTTACAATGATTAAAATAAAATTTCCCCCTCCCTAATTATATTTATATAAAAGATTCTGCATAGTTATACTCCTTTTCTTCTTTGGCTTATTCTTCTTTAGATTTATTATTTTATTGAAGACTGTATTTCCTGAATTTTTTAAAGTATTGAAAATATTCATTATCTCTGCTATAGATTTTAAAGACTTTGCAAAATTATTTGTAGATTAGTATCTTCAAGAAGGTGAGCTCTTAAAGTCTTTTCTAGACCTAGAAGTTTGCTTTTCAAACAACATTCTTTTAAGTTACTGTTTTCTAAGTTGTTGATTGCGACCCAGTAAGTGGATTGTGCAATCAGCTTAATGGCTTGCTATGAGTCCCTTAAAGAAATGGTATTTGGGATAGAATATTGCATGTAACTATTACTTTGACAAAACTTTTGCATAAACACTCAAACTATCCCTGAACACATCTGCTCTGAGTTGCATAAAAATGGCTGTGAGCTTTATCCTGTGAATGCTCCCCAGGCTTAGTACCCCAAGGAGCACAATGAATTTTCTGAGAAAGGGGTAGGGAGGATGTGATGTATAACTTCTCCATTGTTAGAGTTACTCCAGGGAGGGGAGAGGGTTGCTGGAGGGAGAACCCTCCATCCATCACAGGATGGAGCCTGCAGTCACTTTTATGTAAGTCATAAAAGATGTGGGTGAAGATTTTTAAGAGTGCTCACAGCCTAGAGCAGATGTTCTCCAAACTTCTTCTAACTTGTAATAAGAACACCATTTTATATCTCTGGCCCCATGGGAGATCAGTGTTGACTGAGAACGAGGTTTAACTCGATCTGAGAGAGATGGGGTTGTTTGCTTCATTCAGTCCTCTCAGTCATAATAACAAAAATGATTGTAATGTCAACTACTTAATGTACTTTTCTGAACTTTGTGCAAACTTGTTACATATATTATTTTTAAGCATTAGATGCTGAAAGATCTCATCACTGTTGCTCTTCACAGATGAGGAAACGGAGCCTTAAGAAAGAAAAATGACTTACCCAACACAGCACATCAAGAGGCCAAACTAAAGCTAAAATCCTGGTTTTTAACTTCATTCCAAAGCCTAGCTTTTCTCACTCTAACAGTGCTTTTTAGGCTTCTCCTGAGGATAAGGACCCCCTGGAGTGTTTAAGTGATCCTGGTCTCTATCCCAAACCAACTGAACTAGAATCTCCAGAGGAAGTATCTGGGGAGCTATAGATCTGACAAGCATCCCAGAATATTCTTTTTTTTTTTTAATTTAATTTAATTTTATTTTGTTTTTAAACTTTACACTATTGTATTGGTTTTGCCAAATATCGAAATGAATCTGCCACAGGTATACACGTGCTCCTCATCCTGAACCCTCCTCCCTCCTCCCTCCCCATACCATCCCTCTGGGTCGTCCCAGTGCACCAGCCCCAAGCATCCAGTATCGTGCATCGAACCTGGACTGGAGACTCGTTTCATATATGATACTATACATGTTTCAATGCCATTCTCCCAAATCATCCCACCCTCTCCCTCTCCCACAGAGTCCAAAAGAGTGTTCTATGCATCAGTGTGTCTTTTGCTGTCTCGTATACAGGGTTATTGTTACCGTCTTTCTAAATTCCATATATATGCGTTAGTATACTGTATTGGTGTTTTTCTTTCTGGCTTACTTCACTCTGTATAATAGGCTCCAGTTTCATCCACCTCATTAGAACTGATTCAAATGTATTCTTTTTAATGGCTGAGTAATACTCCATTGTGTATATGTACCACAGCCTTCTTATCCATTCATCTGCCGATGGACATCTAAGTTGCTTCCATGTCCTGGCTATTATAAACAGTGCTGCGATGAACATTGGGGTACACGTGTCTCTTTCAATTCTGGTTTCCTCAGTGTGTATGCCCAGCAGTGGGATTGCTGGATCATAGGGCAGTTCTATTTCCAGTTTCTTAAGGAATCTCCACACTGTTCTCCATAGTGGCTGTACTAGTTTGCATTCCCACCAACAGTGTAAGAGAGTTCCCTTTTCTCCACACCCTCTCCAGCATTTATTGCTTGTAGACTTTGGATCGCAGCCATTCTGACTGGTGTGAAATGGTACCTCATAGTGGTTTTGATTTGCATTTCTCTGATAATGAGTGATGTTGAGCATCTTTTCATGTGTTTGTTAGCCATCTAAACTTAAAAGCTTCTGCACAACAAAGGAAACTATAAGCAAGGTGAAAAGACAGCCTTCAGAATGGGAGAAAATAATAGCAAATGAAGCAACTGACAAACAACTAATCTCAAAAATATACAAGCAACTCCTACAGCTCAATTCCAGAAAAATAAATGACCCAATCAAAAAATGGGCCAAAGAACTAAATAGACATTTCTCCAGAATATTCTTATCATCAGACTGTTGGGAAAGACTGCAGTGCATCAGTGCTTCTCAGACTTTATTGTGCGTCAGAATTAACTATAGGGCTGGTTAAAACACAGAAGGCTGGGCTTCTCCACAGACCTTTTGATGGGACTCAAGAATTTTAATTTCTAACAAGTTCCTATGTGGTGCTAATGATGCTGGTTAGGGAATACACCTTGAGGATCAGTGTAGTACATCATGCCAACCCATTATTCTCACTTTCTCAGGACACGGTCTGGACTGGCTTTGGCTGTGGGATTTTTCAAGCACAGTGTTAAACAATGTGTATTCAGTATCTACTGTATTCCTGGGAGACAGGAAATGAATAAGAATCAGTCTTCCCCCACCCCAACTAGCGTGTAATCTGCTGTGAAAAACGCACAGAACAAAATGCAGCAGATTCTATAATGAAATTGCAGATCAAATGCACCGGGAAACTAGGGAGGCAAAGACGAGTTTTTGCTGGGCAGAGGGACGTTCGTAAAGGCCCCATGGAGTAGTGGAGACCTAAGTCTTATTGTCAGTGTTTCCAGAGCCGCATTGTATTGTAGTTATTGTAGTTCAGTTTCCCTGTCTCTCCTGCAACACCTGGAGAAATCTAGAGCATCTTTTGCGCAGCGAAAGATGGGGCTGGGTACTGGGGAGGGAAGTAGAATTGGTGAAGTAGGTGATGCCCAGGTGTGGAGGACCCTAACGGCCAGGCCAGGAGCTTGTGTGTGTGTGTGTAGTCATTAAAGTATTTGGAAGAGGGTAACTGACAGTAACTTTGGTACCAGTCTGTAGCATGGATTAGAGGAGGGAAAGTTTGGAAGTGAGGGACAGCAAAGATGTTATCACAGGACTCAGTTGAGAGAAGAATGCAATAGGGTGGAGAGACACTGGAGGGAGAAGAGTCAGGACTAGTGATTACTGAGGGAGAGGTTGGAGATGAAGAGATTTTCAGTCTGAACCACTGAGATATTGGTGATCTCCAAAGGGGGGAATCTCTCGAAAAGACTGGTTCTTTTCTCTGGAAATTCAGAAGGAAGCAGGGAAAATTTGGACAAAAATTTCAAAGCAGATGATTCATTTTTGTCAGGCAGGAATAGTTGCTAACCTTGGGTACCCTTTCCACTAAGATCCGTAGTTCATATCTACCAGAACTAGCTATGCATTCTAAAATGTCCGATGACCTCTTTCACTTTCCTTCCAACCAACCAGAATTTCTTTTTTTTCTTTTTCTTTTGAGGCACATTTGGGATATGAAAAGACAGTAATATATAAATGATCCTGACCACTTTGTTATTGGCTTCAGTTCAGTTCAGTCGCTCAGTTGTGCCCTACTGTTTGTGACCACATGCACTGCAGCACGCCAGGCCTCCCTGTCCATCACCAACTCCCGGAGTTTACTCACACTCATGTCCATTCAGTCAGTGA
The DNA here is from genome assembly GCF_029378745.1 of Bos indicus. Taxonomy (NCBI): domain Eukaryota; kingdom Metazoa; phylum Chordata; class Mammalia; order Artiodactyla; family Bovidae; genus Bos; species Bos indicus. The sequence goes on from NC_091780.1 coordinate 48,051,561, forward strand.
TGCCATCCAACCATCTCATCCTCTTCTTCTCCTGCCTTCAATCTTTCCCAGCATCAGGGTCTTTTCAAATGAGTCAGTTCTTTGCATCAGGAGGCCAAAGTATTTGAGTTTCAACTTTAGCATCTGTCCTTCCAATGAATACTCAGGACTGATTTCCTTTAGGATGGACTGGTTGGACCTCCTTGCTGTCCAAGGGACTCTCAAGAGTCTTCTCCAAACCACAGTTCAAAAGCATCAATTCTTCTGTGCTCAGCTTTCTTTATAGTCCAACTCTCACATCCGTACATGACTACTGGAAAAACCATAGCTTTGACTAGTTGGACCTTTGTTGGCAAACTAATAATCTCTGCTTTTTAATATGCTGTCTTGGTTGGTCATAACTTTTCTTCCAAAGAGCAAGCATCTTTTAATTTCATGGCTGCATTCACCATCTGGAGTGATTTTGGAGCCCCCCAAAATAAAGTCTGTCACTGTTTCCGCTGTTTCCCCATCTATTTCCCATGAAGTGATGGGACCAGATGCCATGATCTTAGTTTTCTGAATGTTGAGCTTTAAGCCAACTTTTTCACTCTCCTCTTTCACTTTCATCAAGGGGCTCTTTAGTTCCTCTTCACTTTCTGCCATAAGGGTGGTGTCATCTGCATATCTGAGGTTATTGACATTTCTCCGGCAATCTTGATTCTAGCTTGTGCTTCATCCAGCCCAGGATTTCTCATGGTGTACTCTGCATATAAGTTAAATAAGCAGGGTGACAATGTACAGCCTTGATGTACTGGTTTCCCAGTTTGGAACCAGTCTGTTGTTCCATGTCCAGTTCTAACTGCATACAGATTTCTTAAGAGGCAGGTCAAGTAGTCTGGTATTCCCATCGCTTTAAGAATTTTCCAGAAGAGTTGTGGTCCACACAGTCAAAAGCTTTGGCTTAGGGCCAGATAAAAATATAGCAGTGCCTCAAGGTAGCTTCGTAAGTCACCCCTCTCCTCCCTAATTTTCATGTATGTACTCTCTTGGCTCGTTATTCTAGACAATGCAATATCCCGCTCTTTTGTTTTTGCTGGATATATCAGTGAGGATCCAGTTGCAGAAAACAGAAACATTTTTAACTATTTTAAGCATAAAGGAATCTGGTAATGGGAATACGATGCTTGTAAAATCAATGGAAAGTTTGGAAGAATGGGCTCTATGCAGGCTGAACTTTCCAGAGATAACTCATATAGCACATTTAACTGGCTTCCATGCCTGCTGCTCCTTCTGGCAGAGTCAGGAAGGTAGGAAAGCTGGAGGCCAACCTTGGCAACATACCACTTTAGCTGAGACTCAGAGATCGTGTGGCCTCTCCTGCCACAGCTTTTGACTCTGGAGATATGCCATGTCTGTTGAAACATTCACTGGCAAAAAAGCCTACCCACAAAAGATGTAATGGGAAGGCTGCTACAGAACTCAGTGTTGCCACGACTGCTTGCAGCGGGAACATCATAGCCTTCTAGATTGCATGTGAGTGCATCTGGTTAGTAGATCTTAAGACACATCTCAGACACTGGCTGCAGGAGAGTCGTCACCTCTCCATCCTCAGCAGTTTGGGAAAGCATATTGGATTGGATGTCAAATGACAGTGTGCTATAAGCCACTGTGCTGGGAGTTGAGCTTTACCTTCTCTTTGAATTCAGATATTCAACTGGGTGAGGTAGGAAGCTTTTTTTCCCCATGAACCTATTTTGGCAAAGCCCTGTCTTCTCCAGCCTAGCTTTGGGTGGGCCTGATTTTTAAGAGCTGGTTTGATATGATAGACTCTGAGGATTTCAGCATATTGTTATGTGCAGGCAGTTTGAGATGTGTGTGCTTTGTTTTCACATCTGGTGGCTCTAAAGTGATTGTTCAGGTAATGGTATACCAAAACGTTCAAGGGAACATAGGCTCCACTTTCAAGTGAAATTGAAATATGGCTATAGTCAGTGTAGTTCCACTTTATACTCATTTTATATATTTTGTACAGTGTTATAATACAAAAATGTTATTTCAAGCCATCTGTAAGTCAGTCATTAATGACACATTTTGCCTTCAGATTTTGATTTACCTCATCTCTTGGTTTAATTCAGGCTTTTGTTGATAAGTTTTAAACCTCCTATGTATATTCTTCTTATGTATATATAGTTAGTTGTTGTTAAGTTGCTAAGTTGTGCCTGACACTTTTGCGACCCCATGGACTGTAGTCTACCAGCCTCCTCTGTCCATAGGATTCTCCAGGCAAGATTACTGGAGGGGATTGCCATTTATTTCTCCAGGGGATCTTCCCAACCCAAGGATCGAGCCCACATTTCCTGCATTGGCAGGCAGATTCTTTACCTTTTGAGCTACAGGGAAGACATTCTGAGCCACTCAGGAAGCCCTATATAGAGTTGGTAGCCCAGAAGTAAAGACCTACTGCCATACCTGTTTTATGTTCATCCCGGCAAGATATGAATCAAGAAAGAAAAACCTTAATGTGAGCAGGCAGTTCTTCTTAGGGTGATGGTTTGCCTTGGGCTAAGAAATGAAACCATTTCCCATGAGCTTGGAGTGGGGAGCAGGTTAGGAATCAGAAGGTAGGAAACTTTTTACCTCTGTGTAATGAGACTTTCATAGAGTGAATTTATTATTACTATATTATAAAACAAAACCACCCAAAGGTTACTACTAAAATACATTCAGAAGCAAACATAAATTATTTCTGAGCTATTCCCCGTTTTGAATTATCTGCCTTCGGCACGGTATCTATTTAGCATAGATGCGTGCATGCACGTGCAACTCAGTTGTGTCCGACTGATTGTGACCTCATGGACTGCAGCCTGCCAGGCTCCTCTGTCCATGGAATTCTCCAGGCAAAAATACTGGAGTGAGTAGCCATTCCCTTCTCCAGGGGATCTTCCTGACCCAGGAATCGAACCTGCATCTCTTGTGTCTTCTGCATTGGCAGGTGGATTCTTTACCAGCTGAGCCACCAGTGAAGTCTCATTTAGTGTAGATATCAAATGTCAGTGTGTTTATTTCATAGAGATATAAAACGAGAGTAAATACCTGTTGCTTTATCAATGACTTAAAAAATTTTTTTTCACACTGTAGAATACTGCACGGAGCTCCTGTTATGGATGTCAGTCAAGAATATGTTGCTGTCGTTCCAACAAGACCAGGGATACTGCCTGAACTGATACCAGGAACTGGCCCGAGTGCTCACAAACCACAGTTACAACTCTTAGGGGAGGAAGTAAGAGCTTCCTTTAATATTAGTTTTCTCTATCTCTTAGACTCTCAAACTTTTTGGTTTCAGGACCCTTTTTATGTTCTTAAAAATTATTGAGGACTTCAATAATTATTTATGTGGCTTGTATCTATTGAGATTTGCAATATTGGAAGTTAAAACTGGGAAAATGCTTAAGTGTTTATTTTTTAAATGAAAAATAACCTACTAAAATAATATATGTTAACATGCTATATTTTTTATGAAAAATAATTATATTTTTTAAAACAAAGAAGTAGTGTAAAACTTTTTGCAAATATCTAATGCTTGGCTTAATGGATGACAGCTGGATTCTTATGCTTGCTTCTGCATTCAATTTTGCGATAAGTTGTTTTGACTGAACTATATGAGGGAAATTCTGGCTTCATGCAGATATGTGGTTGAAAAAGGAGAGATTATTTTAATAGCCTTTAAACATAATTATGGATATTCTTGTTTGATAATATGCTTCCTAGGTGGCACAGTTGGTAAAGAACCTGCCTGCCAATGCAGGAGACATAAGAGACCTGGGTTTGAGTTCTAGGTTGGGAAGATCCTTATGGAGAAGCCTGGTAGGCTGCAGTCCATGGGGTCGCAAAGAGTCGGACATGACTGAGCGACTTCACTTTCACTTTCTGGAGGAGGAAATGGCAGCCCATTCCAGTATTCTTGCCTGGAGCATCCGATGGACAGAGGAGCCTGGTAGACTACAGTCCATGGGGTTGCAAAGAGTCGGACATGACTGAAGCAACTTAATACACATACAAGAGGTGGTTTCTTGAAACTTAGTTGTGAGACTTCCACTGCTGTGAATGATGCAGTGGAAGTTCTTTTTCCTATTCTTCCTGCGAAGTACAAGTAGAAACCTGGGTGTTACAAACAGGGCAGATCTGAAAGGTGCAGAGACTGAGACTCTAACCAGGAACTTCGGGATCCAAGAAATGACACGGTGGCAAGTTAGTTCCTTGAGTTTCCTTTTCTGCCTCGTATATCCTTTGATAAATCCTTTTTATAATTTCAAGTTAAAAAAAAAACCTGGTAACCTGGAAAGAAAATTAGGTAAAGACACAAAGAAGTCCAAACAAAGCCTACTCTTTTTAGCCAAAGAACCAGGAAAGGGGCAGCCTAGCACGACACAATTTTTAAACAATAGCTACCCTAGCCAAACACCACAGAAAAAATGGTGGCCCTGGTCCTTCCCTCACTCCTACCAGCAAAGGCCTTGTAGGAAAACTACTTTTACAAAGTATGTAATGTGTGTGCTCAGTTGTATCTGACTCTTTGGGACCCCAGGGACTGTAGCCTGCCAGTCTCCTCTGTCCTTGGGATTCTCCAGGCAAGAATACTGGAGTGGGCTGCCATTCCCTTCTCCAGGGAATCTTCGCAACCCAGAGATTGAACCAGCGTCTGTTGGATCTCCTGCATTGGCAGACAGATTCTTTACCACTGTGCCACAGAATACGAGAAGGCACTGTCACACCTCTGACAGGGTGGTGTTGAAGAAGGCCGTGTGGGGCTGGGACTTTCGTTTTGGTAGAATGGTCATGAGGTTTCCCTTCTATGGTGTTAGTTGATACCGCATGGGGATCCTGGACTTGCATCCCCACCTAGTAGTAATGAGCCACTTCTCTCTCTCCCCACTGCGATGGTATCAGAGGAGGCCCAGCAGAGTGTCAGCTGGAACAGAAGGTTTACATAAGATCCAGAATCTCATAGCAAAGTATCCGAATTTCAATAGAAAATTGCTAATCCATCCCAAGAACTAGGAAAGTCTCAAACTGAATATAAGAAGGTAACCAATAGATGCTATCATTTAGATGATAGAAATGTTAGAATTGTCTGACAATGATTTTAAAGCCATCATTCTAAAAATGCTTCAGTGATAATCATGAACACACTTGAAAAAATTTTTTAAAAATAAGAAGATTTAGAAAGGAAATAGAAGGTCTTAGTAAAAAACATTGAAAATACTTAGTAAAGAAACTGAAGACATTTTAGAATTCAAAAAATATAATAACCAAAGTAAAATGCTTGGCAGATGGGCTCAAAAGTAGAATGGAGGAGATAGGAAGTGAAGTTGAAGATAAAATAGTAGAATTTATCCAGTCTGAGCAACCAAGAGAAATAGACTAAAGGAAAAAAAAAATTAACAGATCCTCAGGAGTCTGTTAATTGTGGGACTAAAGTAAAAGATCTAACATTTGTGTTATCACAGTCCTGGAAGGAGAAGAAAAAGAAGAGGGGTGACTGAAAATGTTTAGGAAGAAATAATGACTGGAAACTTCCCCATTTTAGTGAGACTTAAACCTGCATATTAGGAAGCTGAGCAAACTCCAAGCAGGAAAAGTCCAAAGAAATATGAACCAAGTCACTTAATAGTCAAACTTCTGAAAACTAATGACAAAGAAAAGAATCTTGAAAGCAGCAAGAGAGAAACCATATGCTACCTACAGGAGAAAAACAGTTGGAGTGATAATGGATTTCTCATCAGAAACCATGGAGGCCAGAAGTAAGTGGCAGAACATTTTTCAAATGCTGAAAGGAAAGAACGGTATGCCCTGAGTCCTGTATATCCAGAGAAGATATCCTTCAAGAATGAAGGGGAATCCAGACATTTCCAGATGACAGGAAAGTAAGAGAATTTGTCACCCAACAGATTTACCCTGAAAGAAAGCCTGCAGGATGTTCTTAAATGATGAAAGATGAAATCTTGGAATATCTAGAAGGAACAAAAACAAGTAAAGCAAAAATGTGAGTAAATGCAATAAAGAATTTTCCTCCTCGTTTTGAGTTTTCTAAATGATGTCTGTCGGTTGAAGCAAAAATTACCATACCATTAAATGTATAGAGAGGAAATGTTTAAGACAACTGCATTATAAATGAAGAAAGGAGACATAAAAGAAGGTAGGTTTACACACCCTTGAACTGGTAAAGTGCAGACATCAGTAGACTTTGATAAGTTATGTTTATATAATGTAACACCTAGAGCAAGACTAAAAATCTATGAGGCGTATTCATAAACACCACAGATAAATAAAAGTGGAATTCTAAAATATGTCCATGTAAAAGGAAAGCAGGGAAAAGAAAACAGAGAAACAAGAGGAACCAGAGAGAACAAGCAGAAGACAAAAATGAAATGACAGATGAAATCCCTAACTTAAATATATTATTGGTCTAAATACACCAATTAAGTGACAGGGAATGCAGAGTGGATTAAAAGAAATGACCCAACTATTTACTATCCGCAAGTAACCGACTTCATATATAATGATTTAGAGAGGCTGCAAGTAAAAGAATAAAACAGATAAGTCATACAAACATTAATCAAAGAGAAGTAGGAGTGACTATGTTAATATCAGATAAAGTAGACCTCTCAGCAAAGACAGTTGCAAGAGACAGAGAAGGAGATTACATTATGACAAAAATGTCAACCCGCCAGGAAGACATAGTAGTCTTAAAAAGCATGTGCACAAAATAGCAGAATTGTAAAACATGTAAAGCAAAAGCTGGTGAACTGAAAGCAGAAATAGACAATTCACAATTACAATTGGAGACCTCAATGCTCCTCTCTAAATAGTTGGTGGAACACTAGAAAATCAGCAGGGATACAGAAAAATCAATGACTCTCAACTAACAGGATCTAATTGAAATGTACAGAACACTACACCAAATCAGAGCAGAATACTTACTCTTTTTGAGTTCCTGCAGAAGATATACCAAGATAAATCCATAATGAAATCAAACTAGATATCAATAGCATAGATAACAGAAATATCTCCAAACTGTTGGAGTCTAAACAATACAGGTATAATTAATTCATGGGTTAAAGAGGGTGTATCAAGGGATTTAAAAAGTACTTTGAAAACCAATTAAACTGAATTAAATTGAAAATATAACATATCATAATTTGTGGAACAGAGATAATGCCAAGAGGAAAAATTATAACACTAAATGCTTCCAATTAAAAAAGAGAAGTCTCAAATCAATAATTTAAGCAAGAACCTAGAGAAAGAAGAGCCAAATAAACCAAAAGTGAGCGGTGGAAAAGAATAAGGAAGAACAGAAATCACTGAAGTTGAAAACAATAGAGAAAAATCACTGAGACAAAATAGTTCTTACAAAAAATTGATCTCTACAAAACTGACACAAAACAGAAAAGACACAAATTACTAATATTAGAAATGAAATAGATATCACTGCAGACCCTACAGACATCAAAAGACTAGTAAGGCAATACTATAAGCAAATCCAGTTGTTAATATAAGCAATTTATATAAGCAATTCCAGTATTCTTGCCTCAAGAACCCCATGAACAGTATAAACAACTCTACACACATAAATTTGACAACTTAGACAAAATAGAGCAGTTCCTCAAAAAACACAAACTACCACAACTCACTCAATATGAAATATTAATAGATAATTTGAATAGCTCTATAATGTTAAGGAAAGGCCTACAAAACTCCCTTCTCAGACCCCTGAAATAGTTTGACAGTTAAAAAATCAAAATAAACATGCAACCATCAATACTATTAAGCATGTTGCAGGATGAATACATAAACTATAAGGATAAATCTTCAGAGAATTATGCTGGAAAAAACCAATTCCAAAACATTACATACTGGATGATATTCTTATATAACGTTCAGGAAATGACAAAAGTACAGAAATGCCGAACAGATTCGGGTTTTCCAGGGTTTCAGGATTGGAGTGGGTGGGAATGAGTGGAGTGTGTTTATAAAAGACAACATGAGATCACTTATGGTGATGAAAATGTTCTATATCTTAACTATATCAATGTCAATATTTTGTTTGTGATTCTGTACCACAGTTCTGCAAGATGTTACCTTTGAGGTAAACTGGGTAAAAGATAGTCTCTGTGTTATTTCTTAAAACTGCATGTGAATTTATAATTAGCTTAAAAATTTAATAAAAATTATGGTTGTTGGACCAGTGCTAAAAAATTAAACTTAGTTAAAAAGAACGTGTAATAAATGACCATTTGTACAGCTAAAAATGTTTGTTGCATTTGAAATCTGAAACTATTGGGTCTTTAGTATGAACATGGTTGTTACATTGGGTTGTAATATACATAGTAACCTTAGGGGCTGTGCAGGTGCTGTTAAACTAATTAACCTAGCTTGCTTTATAGTTGTGTGTGTGTATGTATGTTAGTCACTAAGTCATGTCTGACTCTTTGTGACCCCATGGACTGTAGCCCACCGGGCTCCTCTGTCCATGGAATTCTCCAGATTAGCATATTGAAGTGGGTTGCCATTCCTATCTCCAGGAGATCTTCCCAACCCAGGGACTGAACCTGGGTCTCCTAAACTATAGGCAGATTATTTACGATCTGAGCTACCAGGGAAGCCCTGCTCCATAATTACTAAATTATAGTTAGTAATTCAGTTTGCTCTGCAATCAAGTTCTAACAGCCACCGATCTGGCTGCTTCTGTTTTCCTGATTTTCTCTTAGAAAGTTCTGAGGATTGTTGGGGAAACTGGTATACCATGATGAGTGTTTCTTTGCTAGTTTAATTTGACATATCTCTCCTGAAAGTGCATAGGTGCTTTTCCTTGAGAACAAAATAGTGCTGTTTAATGATAAATTTTTCTGTCTTCACATTTAGAAGCTTGTATATTACTTTCTTCTAGGGAAATAATTTTATTCTAGATGCTCAAGCTGCTGAAAGTCTATCTACTACAAGGAAAGGTTTACCACATTGTATGTGACATATCATTTGAATATCTGAAATCTTAATTTCTAGGTGATCTTTGGAAGAAGAATTTTCAACTGATTTTGGAAGAGTTTTTTCATCTTTTATCAAGGAATTCCTGACTCTAGGTCTATGCAGCATAAAGGGATGCAGTGTGTCCACCAAAACAGAGGATGAATGAGATGGAAACAATTTTGAATTTCTATGGTACACGAATGAACATAGCATCTGAAAAAATCTACCTTTCTCTAAATAAATACTCTGTTGGTAGAGAAGAAATGTGATCTAGTTGAGAAATAAAAGTGGTGAAGACTCAGTATCAGCTTATAATTGTGAATTTTTATTTACGGTGTTTGGGTCTTTGGATATTACTCTAAAAGTCTGTGTAACAGCCATGCTCCAGGAGATGGTGGCTGTTAAGGTTTCGTGCTGCTGCTGCTGAGTCGCTTCAGACGTGTCTGACTCTGTGCAACACTATGGACTGCAGCCTAGCAAGCTTCTCTGTCCACGGGGTTCTCTAGGCAAGAGTACTAGAGTGGATTGCCATATCCTCCTCCAGGGGATCTTCCTAACCCATTGCAGGCAGAGTCTTCACTGCTGAGCCACCAAGGAATTCTGTTAAGATTTCATGCGTGTGTGCGTGCTTAGTCGCTCAGTTGTGTCCAGTTCTTTGTGATGCCACGGACTGTAGCTTGCCAGTCTCCTCTGTCCATGGAATTATCCAGGCAAGAATACTGGAGTGGGTAACCATTCCCTTTTCCAGGGGATTTTCCTGACCCAGGGATTGGACTGTGGTCTTCTGTATTGCAGGCAAATTCTTTACCACCTGAGCTACCAGGGAAGCCACAAATCTTGTTGGGGAAAATGTTTGGTCCAATTAAGTATTGCTCAGAGTTAGTGAAAGTTACAGAAAACATAATTACCAGGAATACCATGGACTCAAACAGCTATAATTAAAAAAACTCACAATTCTTCAAATCTTGTCATGAATGCCTGATTAATTTTTTCACTTCCAACTATTTAAACATTTTTTCTTTTATTGTTTGTTTTATTATTATTATTTTATTGATAGTAGACTCTATTTTTTAGAAAAGTTTTAGACTTCCAGAAAAATTACAAAGACAGTATGGAGATTTCCCACTCTGTTCCCCCTATTATTATATTAATACAATAATGATGGGTAAATAGTGGTCCCCAAAAGATATGTGCTCAGTTGCTCAGTTGTGTCTGACTCTCTGTGACACCATAGACCATAGCCCACCAGGCTTCTCTGTCCATGGAATTCTCCAGGCAAGAATGCTGGAGTGGGTTGCCATTTCCCTCTCCATACCCAAAAGATATATCCAGATCCTAACCCATGAATGTGACCTTACTTGGAAATAGAGTCTTTGCAGATGTAATTAAGAATCTTGGAATGAGATCATCTTGGATTTAGGGTAAGCTCTACATATCTAAATTCAATATGACTGTCCTTATAAGAGGAGAAAACCCTGTGAACACATAGACACACAGGGAAGAACGCCATGGGCTGATAGAAGCAAATTGGAGCAATGCCACTGCAAGCCAAGGAGTGCCAGGGGTGGCTGGCAACCACTAGAAGCCAGGAAGGGGCAAGGCAGAATTCTCTATAGCATTCAGAGGGAGCATGGCCCTCCCAACATTTTGATTTTGGGCTTCTTGTTTCCAGAACTCAGAGAATTAATTTCTGTTGTTTTAAGCCATCCACTGGTAATTTGCTACAATAGCCCTAGAAAACTCCCAGTACATCTGACAGCTGTATGATACATTTGTTCAAACCAATGAACCAAATAACCATAAAGTATATTTATACTTTATGATTAATTAAGATCCATGTTTCATTTGGATTTCCTTAGTTTAAGGTAATGTCCTTTTTTCTGTTCCAGGATAGAAGTGGATACCACATTTCATGTAGTTGCCATGTCTCCTTAGGCTTCTCTCAGCTGTGATAGTTTCTGGGACTTCCTTGTTTTGATGACCTTGACAGTTTGGGGGAGTACTGTCAGATATTTTGTAGACTATTCCCCAAATATCTATTATTTTATTTGGCTGCCTCTGGTCTCAGTGATATCGTACGGACTTAATTGCTCTGTGGCATGTGTGATCTTAGCTCCTCAGCCAGCATCCCCTGCATTGCAAGGTGATTCTTAACCACTGGACCACTAGCAAAGTCTCACATGATGTTCTTTTTGATTTGATTGTGTGTTATGTGATTTTGGGAGGAAGACCACTGAGGTGCCATTTTCATCCTATCATATCCAGAGTACATATTACCAATGTGATGACTTACCATTGTTGATGTTGACCTTAATTGTCCGGCTGAGGCAGTGTCTGCCAGAATGCTTCACTGTGAAGTTTTTCTTTTTTGCTCCCTTTCCATACTGTAGTCTGGAAAGAAGTTGCTATATATAGCCCACACTTAAGAAACGAAGAGCCACGCTCCGTCTCCTTGAGGGCAGATTATCTATAAAAACTAATTTGAATTCACCCGGACAGGATATCTCTTCTTCCCATTTATTTATTCAGTCACTTGCTTATATCAGTAAGACTCATAGATGTTTATACTTTGAGTTGTGGTCAGTCATTTTGGTCATGTCTGACCCTTTGCAACCCTATGGATTGTAGCCCACCAGGCTCCTCTGTTCATGGGATTCACCAGGCAAGAATGCTGGAGTTGGGTTACCATGCCATTCTGCAGGGGATCTTCTCCACTCAAGGACTGAACCGGTATCTCCTAAGTCTCTCCATTGCAGGCAAATTCTTCATTGCTGACCCACCTGGGAAGCCCGAGTTATACTCTAATACTATTTATTATTATTTTGCTAAGACTGTTGAGCGTTGGTCATTGAGAGCTCCTTCAGTTGTCTCCTGTGTCCCTTTGACAGACCCTATCACTGTGGAATTTTTTTTTAACACTTAATTACTGGCAGTGCAGATGTTCCAGGCTCATCTTGCTTATTTCCTGTGCCAGGCCACAGAATCAGCCATTTCTACAGGAAGTCTCAGGTCCCTATTGGAGAATGTAATTAGAAACTAAGATCTGGCCTTTGGATGTGCTTGTTGCCCCCAGGTCTCTGTTGCTTCTAGGCCTTCTCAGCTCACACAAATACATGCCTGTATTCTAACTCCTTCCTATAAATACACATATTTTAATATACATAATAAATTTAATAAATGCACATAGTGTGATATTTCTATATGTAACCATCTTTGTCTAACTTAAGCTATTCATGAGTTCATACTGATGTCTCCACCTCTAATTCACGACCACATGGATCGTTCTAACCTCGTCCCCTGCTTAATCTTTAAACTCCCAATAGTTAGTGACAAACCTGGTTGCCCCCACACTCCATCCATTTACCTAATTATTCCAGTATAGAAATTTCAGAATTATTTACCCATATTCTTGTGGAAAATAACCTTATCAACTACAGTGTAGCACAATGTACAATTTATTTTGCCTGTAGTGTTATATACTTTACTCATTTCCAAAGTTACTAAGGTCAGCAATTTTTTCTTTCTCCTTTCATTGAGATTGTTTCATATATTTATAATACAATTAGATTGTTTTGTTATATTCCACATTTCATTGTGGGATTCCTCTTGACCTCCCAAATAATTTTTAAAAAATTTCAACTTTTATTTGGAAAAAGTTGAAGGAAACAAATACAGAAACCAAACTAACGAACACATGACTACATGTGTGTTTGTAATTAACATTTTGTCATACTTGTTTCAGTTTTTTTAAAAGACATTTAAAGAACAGATTAAGTCCTCTTGTACTTCTTAATTCCATTTCTCTTCCTTTTTACCCAAGGACAGTTACTGTTACAATTGTGTTTTTTTCCCCACTCCATGATTTTTTACTTTATTAGGTGTACTTGTGACCTTAAACAATAAATCCTGTAGTTCTGTGTGTTCTAGGAACGTTTATATAAATGACGTGACTTTGTAGTTATCTTTCTAAATCATGCTTATTGTACTGTTAAATAGTATGCTACTAAGATCCATCTCGGAGAAGGCAATGGCACCCCACTCCAGTACTCTTGCCTGGAAAATCCCATGGATGAAGGAGCCTGGGAGGCTGCAGTCCATGGGGTTGCGATGAGTCGAACACGACTTCACTTTCACTTTTCACTTTCATGCACTGGAGAAGGAAATGGCAACCCACTCCAGTGTTCTTTCTTGCCTGGAGAATCCCAGGGACGGGGGAGCCTGGTGGGCTGCCATCTACGGGGTTGCACAGAGTTGGACACGACTGAAGTGACTTAGCAACAAGATCCATCTATGGTTGATAATGTTTGTGCTGGAATGTCTTTACAGTGTTTAGTTAAATGAATATAATACATTTTATTCATCTACTTATTAATTGACATTTAGATTGGGCTATGATTTTGCTATTTCATATGCTGTATCGACATCCTTGTACATATCTCCTCATGCATATGTGAAAGAATTTCCTTAGACCATATAGCTAGAAGTGAAATTGTTGGATCGTGTGGCATGTACATTTTTCTATTTTACTAGAAACGACCAGTTTACCTCTAGTGTGATTTTACTAGTTTCCCACATCCTTGGCATCACTTGAAACTGCTGACTTTTTATTTTTGCTAATCTTATCAGATCAGATTGTATGATCAATTGTCTTTCCCAGATTTTCAGAGACTGTGGAACCAATCACTTCATTTTCTCAGGAACTAGAACTAATTTTGATAGAAGCTTGAGTGTTTATCCTAGGGGCTATTTATTAGTTTCTAATAGCCTTTTTATGTTATTTTCAAAGGTGTCTGCTTATCCAGGAGTTACAAAGTTGTTTTGGAATCTAACTTCACCCAAATTCTCTGTTCCAGTATCTGTCATGAAGGAAACCGTATATCCAAAATATGAGGTAAAATACAGAATGACTTTTCTCTATTGTTGTTTACTAATTAAACTGTATAATTAATTATGATATTAAGTTTTACTGGAAGTTACTATGTAAATTGTCAGTAAAGACTGCAATAACTGAATGATTGGATGGCACTATAGAAAGTATGCATATAATAATTATTATATATATTATATGTGTGTACATATATACACATATAAGCTTATAACTATGTGTACACTTATACATGTACACTTATAGGTATATTTCTAAGAAAATGGTTGGACTATCCATGTTACTTTAGCTACTCAAGAAAAATATTCTCCTTTCTTTCTGAAGGACTTATTTGACTGACCAGGTATAAAGCATCTTGGGCTGTTTAGAAGATCTTTATGATATGCTTATTTGCTTTTAAAAGTGAATTTTTAGTTATTGTTTAAAAAAGTTTAAAACTACCTAATACAATTATTAATCTGTTTTCTTCTTCCCTTAAGGTATTTAACATTTTATATTACACTGCTTATTTTAAAGGGCTTCCCTGGTGGCTCAGATGGTAAAGAATCTGCCTGCAATGCAGGATACCCGGGTTCAGTCCGTGGGTTGGGAAGATCCCCTGGAGAAGCAAATGGAAACCCACTCCAGTATTCCTGCCTGGAGAATTCCATGGACAGAGGAGCCTGGTGGGCTACAGTCCATGGAGTCTCAAAGTAGAAAAATCAAGAGAGGAAAACCAAAATAGTCTATTATTTTTCTCCCTCAAGACAATTACTGTCCACTTTTTGGTCCACTTTCTTTCATTGTTAAAAGTTTGTTTTCTTCCTCCTCCTCTTCCTTTTTGTCTCCTTTCCCCGTTTTCTTCTTCCTACTTATATTTTCCTCTTAAAATAATTCTGTGATGAACATCATTGTGCATAAAGTTTTAATGGTATTTAGAATTATTTTATTTGCGTAGGATCCTAGATAGATTACTAATAACACATATATGGAAAAGAATAAGACAAAAAAGTTAATCATAGGGAAAGAACAACCAGGGTAATAGCATAAGTCAGACATAAAGAAATTCTGTCCATATATGCCTTTGTTTGAAATGGGGTCATCAACGTCAATGTTGATATTGAAACATCTTTACATTCCTTGCATTACTTGATTATGATGTATTATTCTTAAATATTATATTGAATTCTGTTAGGCAATATTTTATTGTTTTTTAAAATATATACTAATGAGTGAAATATATATGTAGTGTATTTTTTGTTGGACTCTTATCAAGGTTATTCTTGCTTTATAAAGTTAATTGGTTAGCATTTCATTTTTTTATTATTCTGGAATTGAAAGAACATAGGAATAATCTTGAAATTGTGGAAGAATCCACTGTCTAGGAACATTTGAGCTATTTGGGAAGGTAACTTTTGACAATTAGAACCTTTTATTTTCTAATTCTTGGGTTACTCATGCTTAATATTTTTTTCTCAAGTCAATTGGTAACATATATTCTTACAAAAAACCATCTATTCAGTTGAAATTTATAAGTTTATATGCAGAGTTTGTATATAGTCTCTCTTTAGTTTTAATCTCCATTTCTAAAGTTGGATTATTTTCTTTATCATTTCTAATGATATTTGGGGAATTTTCTTTTTCCCCTAGAATAAATTTTCTAGAAGTTAATTTAGTATTTTTTTCAGGGATCTTTTTTTCACTTATTTTCAAGTACAGATGCTTTATTTTCTACTCATCAAATTGCTCTACTCACACTAGTGTAAAACCATCCATTTAATTTTTTTTTAACAAGGTTTTTGATGTATGATTATGGGCTTCTCTGGTGGCTCGAAGGTAAAGAAAGAATCTGCCTGACAGTGCAGGAGACATGTGTATGATCCCTGACGAGGGAAGATTCCCTGGAGAAAGAAATGGCAACCCGCTCCAGTACCCTTGCCTGGAAAATCCCATGAACTGAGGAGCCTGGTGGGCTACAGTCCATGGGGTCAGACATGACAGCGACTAAGCAACAATGTCTGAATCACTGTGCTATACATTTGAAACTAACACAACATTGTAATTCTACACCTCAATTTAAGATTAAAAATCTCTCTTCCCCTTCCGCAGTTGGTGGATTATGGTCTGAAGGCAACCCCTGCCTACTGCTCTTTCTCTCTTTATCCTCCATTGGTAGCATCTGCTTCTAACTGAACTGACACAATAGAGGAATCTGTGATATTAGTATAGTGTTAACTAAACTGTGTGTTTATAAAGCATGGACACATATTTTTCTGTCTTTGTGTGGATAAAAGTGTGAATATAGGGAACTGAGAGAAGGCAGAATTGCCTGAACAGAAGTAAAAATTGCAGCAATTTTAAGAAGTTTGGTTAGAACTGTTGAAAATGGAGTAACACATTACAAAGCTAGTTCAAAAATAAATTGCTCTTGGTGATTGTTCAAATCCAGTGACCAGAAGGACAAAGATCCAACAAGACTTTCTGGTACAGAAAGAGGGCCCAGGACACTTTCCATTCACTAGAACTGGAATCAGACCTTTGTTCAAAGACTATTGGTTCCTTTGAATGAGAAATTCATTTAGATACAAAGATCTGTGTGCCTCATTTTTTAAAAGCAAATTTTACCTATTTACATATATTATGGTTATTGGTATTTTTTGTTTTATCCTGCCATTTGATTTTTGTTTTTTATAGATGCTGCCTTTTTTTTTTTTTTTTTAATTTGGACAAACTAAGCAATTTACTCAATCGTTCTAAAAAACAGATCAGATCAGCCACTCTGTCGTGTCCAACTCTTTGTGACCCCATAAATCGCAGCATGCCAGGCCTACCTGTCCATCACCAACTCCCGATACTTCCATTATAAAATGAAGAATTTACAAAGTCTTAACAGTTAGCAGTATCCCAGAAATCAAAATGAAACTTCATTGTACAATGACAAATTTAGTACTGTTTA
This sequence comes from Bos indicus, assembly GCF_029378745.1. Taxonomy (NCBI): domain Eukaryota; kingdom Metazoa; phylum Chordata; class Mammalia; order Artiodactyla; family Bovidae; genus Bos; species Bos indicus. The sequence continues at coordinate 48,068,366 of NC_091780.1, forward strand.
CATAGCAAATTTGCCAAAATGTTACAGTCCCCTTCTTTGTCTGCAAATTCATAAGCTAGATATTGCCTTTTGTTTGTTTTATATTCTTTTTATTTCTTTTCTTAAATTTGTCTTTTTTTGTTATTCCTTTTAAAAAAATTTCGGTGGTCTGAGTATAATATATTCTGATTTTATTTTTAACTATTTGGATAAATTATATTTTATTATCCCTGTTTTGGAAGTTATATATATTGTTTCTTATTCCTATGGTGGTCTCCCTAGAACATACATGTTTAATTTATCAATATCTAATATTAATCAATACCTTTATACTCTTCAAGGAAAATGCAATTATTTGAAAACTTGTTATTCCATTTACTCTTTCTTGATTTAATGTGCTCTTACTTTGATACATTTTTAGATCCTTATCTTTTAAAATTCAGAAGATATTATTCTTATCATTTTATGCAATAATCCTTAGATTTTACCCATGAATTTATCTCTCTCTTTTTTCCTTTCTACTTTTCAAGCATCTCAGACCTTTCTGTCTGGAATCATTTTGCCTTCTACTAGAATATATCTTTTAGAATTTGCTTTAAGGGAAGTAGGTCTACAGTTGGTAAAAATTCTGTTTTTTTCTTTGTTTTAAATGCCTTTATTTTACTTCATGCTTGAGGTATATTTTACTTTGTGATAATATTATTGCAGATACTTATTTTTAGCACACTAATGATGTCTCACAGTTTTCTGGTATCCACTCTTGCTACTGAGAATTGATTCTTAAATATGAACCCTTTGAAGGTTCTTTGATAGTAAATCAAAGAACCCTTTGATAATAAATTCTCTGCCTCCCCCCTTTTACTTTTAAGCTGTTCTTTTTTCTTCCATGAAGTTTCAGTATGGTGTGTCTAGTTGGAGATTTCTTCTTATTTATTATATTTTGGAATGATTGGGATCTTTGAATCTGTGGTTTGATATCTTTCATCAGCTATGGAAATTTTTTAGTTACTGTTTCTTCACATTTTGCCTCTATTCTGTCCTTCATTTTCTGGGTCTTTAATAACATGTATTAACTACTTTTTCCCCCCTTGATACTGGATCCTGTACAATTTCTTCTGATCTGTCTTATAGTTCAGGTTCATAAATTCTTCAGTTGTGTCTAATAATACTGTTTAACTTGTTCTCTGCATGTTTAACTTTGGTTTTATATTCCTTTTAGAATTTATCTGTTTTCTCTATTACATTCTGGAGTTTTGTATTTTTGGGTACTTGTCTTTAAATGTTTATCATTGTATTTAGAACATTATTTTTAGTAAATATTTGAGACCTAGAATGGCAGTTCTTCCTCTAGAGAAAATTTTTTGTCAGAACTTGAGATCTGTACAGTTCAACCTAAAATTGAGGTTGAGGCTTGAGTTTCTTTGAACACCTGTGTACAGAGCCTAGGCTGCAAGTCTACACAAATGCTGATTTACATCCATTCATTCCTGTCTTAGGGTATAACCCTGTAATATCCTTGTAGCCTTGGATACCTGTATATTGTATATATATAAAATCAGTTTCCATACTTCAGGGAGACTCTGGGCTTGCCTGTCTGTCACCCTTGCCCCTTAAAGTTGCACATATGCAGCTCAGATTTGCAACTGTTTTGGCAAACATTTTGTGAACAAAAGCATCTTTGAATACTGGGTTTACCTTTTCAGGTTTTTGGATTTTCTCCTATATTTTTTGCCCAGTATCTCTTCATCATATTATTAGCTCTGATGCTTTGAAGATTACCTTTGTCATAATACATGCTTTCTAGTTGTTCTCAGAAGAATTGCTTGTTGCTGTTCATTGTTCAGTTGCTAAGTTTGTTCAACTCTATGTGACTCCATGGACTGTAGTGTGTCATGCTTCTCTGTCCTTCACCATCTCCCAGAGTTTGCTACAAACTCATGTCCATTGAGTCAGTGATGCTATCCAACCATCCTTTGTTGCACCCTTCTCCTCCTGCCCTCAATCTTTCCCAGCATCAGGGTCTTTTCCAGTGAGTCGGCTTTTCACATCAGATAGCCAAAGTATTGGAGCTTCAGCATCAGTCCTTCCAATGAATATTCAGGGATGACTTCCTATAGAATTGACTAGTTTGATCTCCTAGAATTACCTAGCCTGCCATAGTTAGAAGTAGAAGTCATAATTGACTTTTAAGGTAGCAAAACTGTTTCCATTTCCATCTGCATCCCAGCTTTTATTGCACACATACTAATTGTAGCAATATTCCTGTAATAGAGCAGAATTTTTACATCACATATATGTAAGCACTACTGTAATTGTCCTCTCAAGGCATGCTGGTAGGAGTAATATACTGATAGGTTCCAACATATGAACCATATTGTCTTTTTACAAAGCAGCCATTGATTGTTAGTTCTGCTGTTTTGATATAAAACACAGTGTTAAGGTTTTTGTCTTTGTTATTGTTAAAAGCATTCTTTTAAAATGTCATAGCTGCTATTCCTCCATATTTGAATATTTTGTGTAAGCATATGGCAAAATAATTCCAAAATCCTTGTGTGTCACATACTTTGTTTTTGAAGAATAATGATGAAAGTGACCAGGTATCTTTCTGCAGTGTCCAGTAATTCTCTTACATTGCATTGTGCTATAACTACTTTCCAAAAATACAACAGAGAGGATGAACAAAAATTCAATACTGATGATAACTAAAATTAGCCATTGCCTTCTCTGTATCTGTTTCATTCTCAGTAATAATTACATGATACTTTTAAAAGTTCATTTTCTACTGAATAAATATTTTAAATTTTTTAAATGCTAGTAAACGACAGAATGATCTCTGTTTGTTTCCAAGGCAAACCATTCAATATCACAGTAATCCAAGTCTATGCCCCAACCAGTAATGCTGAAGAAGCTGAAGTTGAACGGTTCTATGAAGACCTATAAGACCTTTTAGAACTAACACCCAAAAAAGATGTCCTTTTCATTATAGGGGACTGGAATGCAAAAGTAGGAAGTCAAGAAACACCTGGAATAACAGGCAAATTTGGCCTTGGAATACGGAATGAAGCAGGGCAAAGACTAATAGAGTTTTGCCAAGAAAATGCACTGGTCATAACAAACACCCTCTTCCAACAACACAAGAGAAGACTCTACACATGGACATCACCAGATGGTCAACACCGAAATCAGATTGATTATATTCTTTGCAGCCAAAGATGGAGAAGCTCTATACAGTCAACAAAAACAAGACCAAGGAGCTGACTGTGGCTCAGATCATGAACTCCTTATTGCCAAATTCAGACTGAAATTGAAGAAAGTAGGGAAAACCACTAGACCATTCAGGTATGACCCAAATCAAATCCCTTATGATTATACAGTGGAAGTGAGAAATAGATTTAAGGGCCTAGATCTGATAGATAGAGTGCCTGATGAACTATGGAATGAGGTTCATGACATTGTACAGGAGACAGGGATCAAGACCATCTCCATGGAAAAGAAATGCAAAAAAGCCGAATGGCAGTCTGAGGAGGCCTTACAAATAGCTGTGAAAAGAAGAGAAGCGAAAAGCAAAGGAGAAAAGGAAAGATATAAATATCTGAATGCAGAGTTCCAAAAAATAGCAAGGAGAGATAAGGAAGCCTTCCTCAGCAATCAATGCAAAGAAATAGAGGAAAACAACAGAATGGGAAAGATGAGAGATCTCTTCAAGAAAATGAGAGATACCAAGGGAACATTTCATGCAAAGATGGGCTCGATAAAGGACAGAAATTGTATGGACTGACAGAAGCAGAAGATATTAAGAAGAGGAGGCAAGAATACACAGAAGAACTGTACAAAAAAGGTCTTCACGACCCAGATAATCACGATAATGTGATCACTCACCTAGAGCCAGACATCCTGGAATGTGAAGTCAAGTGGGCCTTAGAAAGCATCACTAAGAACAAAGCTAGTGGAGGTGATGGAATTCCAGAGAGCTCTTCCAAATCCTGAAAGATGATGCTGTGAAAGTGCTGCACTCAATATGCCAGCAGGTTTGGAAAATTCAGCAGTGGCCATAGGACTGGAAAAGGTCAGTTTTCATTCCAATCCCAAAGAAAGGCAATGCCAAAGAATGCTCAAACTACTGCACAATTGCACTCATCTCACACGCTAGTAAAGTAATGCTCAAAATTCTCCAAGCCAGGCTTCAGCAATATGTGAACCCTGAACTTTCTGATGTTCAAGCTGGTTTTAGAAAAGGCAGCGGAACCAGAGTTCAAATTGCCAACATCTGCTGGATCATGGAAAAAGCAAGAGAGTTCCAGAAAAGCATCTATTTCTGCTTTATTGACTATGCCAAAGCCTTTTACTGTGTGGATCACAGTAAACTGTGGAAAATTCTGAAAGAGATGGGCATACCAGACCACCTGACCTGCCTCTTGAGAAATCTGTATGTAGGTCAGGAAGCAACAGTTAGAACTGGACATGGAACAACAGACTGGTTCCAAATAGGAAAAGGAGTACGTCAAGGCTGTATATTGTCACCCTGCTTATTTAACTTATATGCAGAGTACATCATGAGAAATGCTGGGCTGGAAGAAGCACAAGCTGGAATCAAGATTGCCGGGAAAAATATCAATAACCTGAGATATGCAGATGACACCACCCTTATGGCAGAAAGTGAAGAGGAACTAAAAAGCCTCTGATGAAAGTGAAAGTGGAGAGTGAAAAAGTTGGCTTAAAGCTCAACATTCAGAAAACGAAGATCATGGCATCGGGTCCCATCACTTCATGGGAAATAGATGGGGAAACAGTGGAAACAGTGTCAGACTTTATTTTTTTGGGCTCCAAAATCACTGCAGATGGTGACTGCAGCCGTGAAATTAAAAGACGCTTACTCCTTGGAAGGAAAGTTATGACCAACCTAGATAGCATATTGAAAAGCAGAGACATTACTTTGCCAACAAAGGTCCATCTAGTCAAGGCTATGGTTTTTCCTGTGGTCATGTATGGATATGAGAGTTGGATTGTGAAGAAGGCTGAGCGCCGAAGAATTGATGCTTTTGAACTGTGGTGTTGGAGAAGACTCTTGAGAGTCCCTTGGACTGCAAGGAGATCCAACCAGTCCATTCTGAAGGAGATCAGCCCTGGGATTTCTTTGGAGGGAATGATGCTGAAGCTGAAACTCCAGTACTTTGGCCACCTCATGCGAAGAGTTGACTCATTGGAAAAGACTCTGATGCTGGGAGGGATTGGGGGCAGGAGGAGACGGGGATGACAGAGGATGAGATGGCTGGATGGCATCACTGACTCGATGAACGTGAGTCTGAGTGAACTCCGGGAGTTGGTGATAAACAGGGAGGCCTGGCGTGCTGCGATTCATGGGGTTGCAAAGAGTCGGACACGACTCAGTGACTGAACTGAATTGAGATGTAAAAATTTCATCAAACAAAGCAGCAGCATGGTTTACTTCACCATGAATCCTATGGAACTTAGGTCTTCGAGTTGTTTCTATATATCCAAATCACTGGTTACAAGATAGATAAGTAGCACATTTAATAATAACTATAACTATTGCAGCAGTTTGCGTTGCAGCAATAAATATATATATAATCTAACTGACTGATACAATTCAAACCATAAAGCATTTAAGGAAATTTTCATTCCAGTTGATACTGGAATGTTTGCTTGTATTTGTCAGTGAATAGTCACATATTGATAATAGCTCTAAATAGCATGTTTTGTTCATAATCCTGATGTTAATATGCTGAAGAGCTTCAATACCACTCTATGAGGTCACAGGATCATTGATTGTCCTGAGTCCAAGAGTGTAAGAAATAATGTGGAAGTATCGGTTTGGCTAAGGTCCAGTGCCAAAGCCATATTGTGGGTTTTAGCCAAATACTAGGGCTGCAGCTGGAGTTTGATCTATGTTTTTTTTTCTAGAATTATACTTTCCTATGTATTGCTCTTTTGGTAATAACGTTTTAGTATGTAACAACAGTAATCATAGGCTCTGAATTAGAAGTATTCTACTATATAGTTTAAAACTGTTATCTTTCTTTTATCACAGAGTGCACAAACAGGCAGAATTTTAATTGAGAAATTTACATCTGAAAGCAAGGAAAGTGTCATTACTTTAAATCAGCATAGGAGAAGTTCCAGGGTAAGTATAATTTTTAGTCTAACTTATGGGTTGGTGTCTTTGTCTTCCTGCAGTGTAGATATTATTTCTAGTGATTTCACAAGTAATTTCTTGACGTTTCCTCATTCTGGGAAATGCCTCAGTGCATTGACCAGAATGTTTGCAGAGGACATATTTCCTCTTTTTCAAATATGCTGTCTTTATGACACTCAGAATATGTCATTTACTAATCAGTAGTAGGATATCTGCTGTGAGTTCTACTGAAATTCCTACAATGTCTATTTTTTCCATCATTTGTCACTGCTTGCCCAGGTCTTAAATGATCAAAAGAACATGCTGATGAATCTTTTTACCAAATGAGGGGAGGGGATTGTTTATGGCTATGAAACAGAGTAACACTGAATTCTCTAAGTGATGACTGGATTTGTGCCCATGATTTTATAGTCACTAAAGTGTATCTAAGTAAAATAACTAAATGATAAACACAGTTGGAGAGAAAAGAGACAGCGATTGAGGGAAGAAGACAGGTATGAAGTTTATATCACTGGCTTTATAAATATCCTGAACTTTATAAGGGACAAAGAGGAAATGGTTTTATTTTTCTTTCCTTAAGGCCTCCAGCCCTCTACTCCCCTTGATGATATCTTAGGATGCTGAGTGCCACAGAGTAGAGAGTCTTTGTTAACTTGGGACAAATCAGATCCCTGTTCTAGTCAATTACACTAGGTTAATATGGTTCTGTACCTCTTTCTGTATTCCCCGTATAGTCAGGTGATATATTTTTTTGAGGTAATGTTTCTATTTAGTGTAGATCACTTTTGCTATTTTAATATAGATAACTATTTCTTATTAAATATTTGTCCTTATGTATGTTTGAGCTTTTTATTTCTCATCAGTCTGAATGATATGGAGGTCATATCATTCTTGTTTTTTATCCACAGCACCTAGAACAGTGACCATCACATAAAAATTAATTGAACCAACAAATGACACTTTCTAGTTTGAAATGCATGGACTACTGTAGTAGCATTACTTGTACCTAACCTGTCAGGTATTCCCGTTTTTAATAGCTGTTTCTAATCTAACCTCCCTGTTGCCCCTTGCAATATTCTTAAAACACAGGTGTAATTACATCACTCAATCTCAACAAACTGAATAACATCACCTATCAAAGTCAGAGTGCTTCTCTAAGTCTCATAACGTGGCCTCAGCTATATTTTCTGTCTTACCTCCTATTGTGCCTCTGCTTCCATGTAACCTCCATGTACTCTGTTCTCTGCTTGCACCAGAGTCCTTGGGGACTAACATCCCAGAACTTTGACACTTCTCTGCTTATTTAGGCTATTGCGTTGGCCTGGCATGTTCTCAACCCATCCTCAGTCACATAGAGAAAATGTCACTACCTTTCACAGCCTGGCCCTAATGGTACCTCTTCTAGCTGGTCAAGCCAGGTTCCTTCTCATTCTGAATTGACCTCTGCCTCTCCTGTGCTCTCTTTACACCTGATTCATGCTATCCTTACAGTCACTGTTACAGCTGCTGTGAATTATAGTTACTACTTTATGTCTTTTTCCACCATCATACCTGAAACATGTTAGTTTTTCGTACTTTCCACCCTACCTGGTGTGGTAGTACTTCCCAACTCTTTAAGTGTACTAGTTCTCATGGTAAGTAATATTTGTGTGAATGCAGCCATGAAATTGGATAAGGAAATGGCAACCCACTCCAGTGTTCTTGCCTGGAGAATCCCAGGGACAGCGGAGCCTGGTGGGCTGCCGTCTATGGGGTCACACAGAGTCAGACACGACTGAAGCGACTTAGCAGCAGCAGCCATGAAATTAAAAGATGCTTGCTCCTTGGAAAAAAAGTTATGACCAATATAGACAGCGTATTAAAAAGCAGAGAGATTACTTTGCCAACAAAGATCCATCTCCAGTAGTCATGTATGGATGTGAGAGTTGGACTATAAAGAAAGTTGAGTGCCAAAGAATTGAACTGTGTTGTTGGAAAAGACTCTTGAGAGTCCCTTAAACAGAAAGGAGATCTAACCAGTCCATCTGAAAGGAAATCAGTCCTGAATATTCATTGGAAGCACTGATGCTGAAGCTGAAACTCCAATACTTTGGCCACCTGATGGGAAAAACTGACTCATTTGAAAAGACCCTGTTGCTGGGAAAGATTGAAGGTGGGAGGAGAACGGGATCACAGAGAATGAGATGGTTGGATTCAACGGAGATGAGTTTGGGTAAACTCTGGGAGTTGGTGATGGACAGGGAAGCCTGGCATGCTGCAGTCCATGGGGTCGCAAAGAGTCAGACACGACTGAGCAACTAAACTACTCAACTACTACTAAATTGATGGATTTTAAGTTCTGACCCTATGTGTGAACATAGTGATTTCAAAATCAGTAAGAACCTGTATTTTAATTAGTATTTTTGCATTTACTCTAATTTACTCAGTTATCACTAGCCAATTGTCATCTGATATTTTAGTTTACCAAATAGTATGTAGAGTCAATGTATATTTGTCATTTGACTATTTTACAGCTTTTTTTCCTGAGAAAAGCTGCATCATTTGAAAATATCCAAAAACGTTTCAGCACACAGTCTACTGAATTAAAGGTACGATAATTTTTCAGTTTTTGTTATTGAAAGGAAATGTTCACATTTCTAGTAATAATTACCACCTATGCTTTTTGTTTGCTTTCCTAAAATAGCATGATCACTTGATTCATACAGAGTTGATTGAAATTTTGGATTTAACTGAGGATTTGGTGGCCTCTGTAAGATTGCTGTGCGTAGTGCCAATTTAAGGTTTTCAGCATCTCTTGGAAGTGTCTCATAGTCATACTTGACTTTACTTGAAAGTGAAAAGTGAAAGTGAAAGTCGCTTAGTCGTGTCCGACTCTGTGACCCCACTGGAGTTCTCCAGGCCAGAATACCGGAGTGGGTAGCCTTTCCCTTCTCCAGGGGATCTTCCCAACCCAGGGATCGAACCCACGTCTCCTGCATTGCAGGTGATTCTTTACCAGCTGAGCCACAAGGGAAAACCTGACTTCACTTGGTATATTATAAGTCAAGTCACTTATATGTTGCTCTACCATTTGCATTGAGCTCACAGTTTGTTTTATGCTGTAAGTTTATTTACAAACATATCTAGGATGCTGAGTTCGAGAGTTTAATCCTTTTTTCAGAGATTGCACCTCTTAATATGCTCCTCTGCATGTCTGTCTCATGGATTACTTCTTAAGAAGTTGGTGTCTTACTGTAAAGAAAGGTTCAGCAAATCCAGACCCAAAGTTATCATAGTTAGTAACCTCCACTTGTTTTCCACTGAAAATGGTATATTCTTCCGTGGGCCCTCCTCATAGTGGCTCCCAGTTGTGAAACTCCAGATGTTCTGTCCCAATGTTGCACTGTTGGAAGCTCTGCAGAAGGTGTAGAGACTGAAGGTGGAAGAAATGGTGGGAGTACATGAAGCCCTCCCTTCCTCGTGACCTGGTTCCCTGGTGTGCCAGGACTGCAAGGTGGGCTCACCGTTTTAAAGCATAGATTATAAGTGTGGGACACCTACTTCCTGAAATTAAAGCAGCTGCTGGAGAGGCAGAAACCTGTTGGGACTTCAGATGTGCTGGTGGGCACCATTTTTAAATCTCTGAATGAAGGAGAAGCATGAATTGACAAGCAAGAAGGAAAAGCAACAGAGATCACTGTTAGGCAGCAAAATGAAAAAAGAATTTTAAAAAGTGAGGCTACCTTAAAGGACCTCTGGTACAACATCAGGCAGAATAGCATTCACATTATAAAGGTCCCAGAAGGAGAAGAGAGAAGCGGCCAGAAAAATTATTTGAAGAATAATTTAATGTTTTACTTTTTTCAGGAATATTCCACTTTTTCTTGGTACATACATATGTGTTTATTTTTTGATATATATATATATACACATATATGTGTATATATATACACACACATATATACATATGTACATATATATACACATATATATACACATATACATATGTGTATATATATGTACATATATATATATGTACACATACATATGTTCTATAATTGGTATTTCTCTGTTCTAAGTTCATATTGAGTTAAATACAGTTTCTTGACATGGGGTTAGTATATATAGTAAGTCACAGAGAAGGTCAATATCTCTATTTTAGTACATCTTAAAATATACAACTAGCTTGTATGGAATTGTTATTTGGGTTTGGAATTTGGGTCTATATTCACTATTAAGAAAAATATTTCTGTAATGAATTATTTACTAGCAAAATTAAATGCAATTATTTATTGACAGTAGCTCAATGGGCAAGAAATGGTATATCAAAGGATTGGAGCTAATCTCTCTTTTATTTGTAATGAATGTTGTTAGAGTTTCAAGTACTAATGCATAATTATTATAAATAATTCATTAATGTATTGTAATAATATTATTATTGAAAATTGATTCTCTAATGATTAGATAAAATGAATGTTAGGTTGAAATTCTGTTATGTAAGCCTATAAATATTGAATTGAAAATAATTGAATATTAAGTATAGGAATTCTGTGTTATTAAGGTGCTTTTGAAAATAGACTTACAAACTGATGTAATAAGGTGAGGCATTTTAGTAATTTTTGCTCTGCCTGCAATGCAGGAGACCCTGGTTTGATTCCTGGGTTGGGAAGATCTGCAAGAGAAGGGCTAGGCTATCCATTTCAGTATTCCTGGGCTTCTCTGGTGGCTCAGCAGGTAAAGAATCCACCTGCAATGTGGGAGACCTGGGTTCAATCCCTGGGTTGGAAAGACCCCCTGGGGAAGGGAACGGCTACACACTCCAGTATTCTGGCCTGGAGAATTCCATGGACTGTATAGTCCATGGGTGGCAAAGAGTTGGATATGACTTAGCAAGTTTCATTTCACTCACCATTTTTTTGCATTAAATTAAAAGTAGAGCACATACTTTATTTGGATATGTAAAGAGCATTCTCTTTAAATTAAGAATATATAAAATCACAATTCATATCTACTTTATGGCGTTATTTTTATATAGCTAATGAGATGTCATGTGACCAAATTATTGTACTTTGCTTTAACTAACCCACTGTTAACTTATAAGCTCACTTGAAATACATCAAGAATAGATGATTTGAAATTTTTCAATGGTGACCAAATTAAATTAACAGTAATTATAACTGAATTAATTTTAAATGTATAGCAACTAAATTGATTTTATATTTTTCAATTTTTTGTTTCCTTATGAATAAGAGAGTAAAATCTGCAGTTGAGTTGAATAAGGAGGAGACCGTAGTTCTATCAGAGTTTCAGGATGACATGAAAAGCAATATAAAAGAGGTGATGCTTCAAAAAGCAAAGGAGTTGGAGCGTTGGATGACTGAGCAAAAAGAAACTAAGGAATCTGTCTCTGAGAAAGAAAATATAGATTCTATCTTAGACTACATGCACTGCAGATATGGTTCAAGAGACCTGTCTTTCACTCTCATTGAAGCATCTCGACAAGCTGGCATTACTTACATTGTTTATCCCAAGAAAAAGAAGATGAGGCGGAGGAAAGGACTGAGACTCAGTAAACTTACACTGGTGTATGATGAGTTATCCAAGCCTCCAAAGATTCTTGAAAGGTCTCATTTAATCAACATTTGTTATAGCTTAAGAAATATATTATGGTTTGGGCTTTAGTTTTATAATTCACTCATTGAAGGATCCTTTTGTATGTATATTTCCTGGGTCCGTCTCTGGTTTTCAGTCGCTCAGTCATGTCTGACTCTTTGCAACCCCATGGACTGCAGCACACCCGGCTTCCCTGTCCTTCACCATACCCCGGAGCTTGCTCAGACTCATGTCCCTTGAGTTGGTGATGCCATCCAACCATCTTGTCCTCTGTCGTCCCCTTCTCCTCCTGCCTTCAATCTTTTCCAGCCTCAGGGTCTTTTCTAATGAGTCGGCACTTCACATCAGGTGGCCAAAGTATTGGAGCTTTAGCTTTAGCATCTGTCCTTCCAGTGAATATTCAGGACTGATTTCCTTTCGGATGGACTGATTGAATCTCCTTGCAGTCCAAGGGACTCCCAAGAGTCTTCTCCAATGCCACAGTTCAAAAACATCAATTCTTCAGTGCTCAGCCTTCTTTATGGTCCAACTCTCACATCCATACATGACTACTGGAAAAACCATAGCTTTGACTATAAACCGTAGCTTTTCCTGGGCCCATCTCTGGTGCCAATTAATTTATCAGTCAGGGTCTCAGAAGTAAACAGATAGCACTCTCAATTTAGAATAATTATAGAGAGGTATAACAAAGGGCATTTTACAAAGATGTGGGCATAAGGAAATCAAAAATGCTAGAGTGCTATCCTGGGGCTAGAAATAATAGAGCCAGTCTCTACCCCTCAGTATGAGAGGACAAAAAGAGAGAATGATTACTAGAACCTGGAAGAAAGGAATTTTATGGAAAGGATTTCCTTGAAAGAAGTAGTGAACTTTGGTCAAAGATCACAGCCAGTTTGAGGCAACCTTTCAGGAGGGGCCGGGAGGAATAAATACTATGACTTTGCTTGAACTCTCTTTTCAGGGCTCCTAACTGAACATACTTGATTAGAAGAAAGCAAGTATTCCTATGTATATAGTCTGTATAGACTAGTACTCCAGGGCAAAGGACAAGATAGAGAATAGAGATAAATGTAGAGGTGGAAACGAAATCTATTTGGCACAGATGGTCTTTCCAGGGTGTCCTTTGACCAGAAATAGGAATTGAGAAGGAGTCAGCCACTCTGAAGGACTGGAAAATGGAATGGCTTTGAGGCTTGCCCTAAGCCTAGAACAGTGGGAGGCTAGAGAGTAGTGTTATTAGAGATATTTGCTGGGGTCTCATCGTGTTGTCTTGCAGGCTATGATGAAAAGCTTGATTTGTATTCTAGGTACTAGGGAAAGCTCTTGGAGGGAGTGACATGATCTAATTTACATTTGTTTAAAAAAAAAAACAAAATATGCTGGCTGCCATGTGGAGAATGGATGAGACCAAGAGTACAAGCAGGGATTTAAGATGTTATTGTACTCTAGACTGAAGAGATGATGGAGGCTTGCACTGAAGTGTGGAGAGGGGTGAGGAGTGTCACCGAGTAAGGAAGCAGAAGGATACTGACTTTTCTCACTTTTATTCCCTTTCCTTTAGCACAGGCCTTTCTCATAGTACACACTTGGTAAATATTTATGAAATGATGGTGTTTAATTTTTTTTCCTTCCAATAGAGTGTGTTTGTTCTCTCACGTGGCTATAACAGCACCAGCATACAGTGAATGCTTCTGAATGAAAACTGTGTGGGAAATGGAGAGTTTGCGGAGATGATCCTAGAAACATAGCATTTGAAAACGTATTAGATGTCATCTAAATTGATAGCCTACGAAGTTTGGAATGAAGTCTGGGATGTCTTTTTGTTGGTCTGCTGTGGAGTAAAATCTTTGCTTCTTCCTGCTTCCTCAAGTTCATGTCCTTGCCAACCATTTGGATACATTTCCTTTTGCACACCAAGTTTTAACTCCTCAATTCTCCGGAGATTGGATTTCCTCTGGTTTGGGGGGGGGATATAAATTAAGCCTGGAAGGAGCACTGACCTCTTATTCAGTTCTTTACAGAGGCTGTATCTTTAATAACAGTCTTCTGCTTTCATAACCTCAACATAGATTCTTCACACGATCTAAATGAATGAACAGAAGGACTTGGTTTACATAAAAGTACCATGTAATTTTATTTTGATAACAGAGAAATAGTAATTGTCACTGAGTTGATTTATTGGTTATAAAAATTATATTTCTGTAATTTAAGAATCACCCTTTTGCATACTAGATCAGTGTCCCACGGAGTCCTTCCTGGACAGAAGAAGTATTTGCTCAGAATTCCACTCTATGAACGTGTACTTCGGTGTCCCAGTGCACCTTTGTGTTTAAATTCTGACAAACGTGCCCAAATTAAGAGAATTCTAGAACATAATGATCCTCAAACATGGACTCCTGAGATGGTCTCTCAGCCTAAGCAAAAGAAGACAACCCCGAGAGTTAAAATATCTGTTGACGAAGACTCATTTGAAATATTGAAACAATCAACAAAGCTAGAATTGAGTGATTCTTTGACCTGTGGTCTTCCTCCAGCAGTCATTAAACATTATGAGTCTGAAGTGGAGATTTTGACTGAAGAAATAAATAGTAAGAAGAAATATCCTGCATTTTTATATTGTAGGCGTGGAGCTCTTTATAGGAAACTGGGAAAGTTACAGAGTGCCATGAATGATCTACAGGAAGTAAGTTTTATGTAATCAAAATAATAGTACTAACAATTTATCCTTACTTATAATTATGTATTAACTTTTACTAGAATTTTGAATAATGAATACTTGTATTATGTATATCAGATCAGATCAGATCAGTCGCTCAGTCGTGTCCGACTCTTTGCGACCCCATGAATCACAGGACGCCAGACCTCCCTGTCCATCACCAACTCCCGGAGTTCACTGAGACTCACGTTCATTGAGTCAGTGATGCCATCCAGCCATCTCATCCTCTGTCGTCCCCTTCTCCTCCTGCCCCCAATCCCTCCCAGCATCAGGGTCTTTTCCAATGAGTCAACTCTTCACATGAGGTGGCCAAAGTACTGGAGTTTCAGCTTTAGCATCATTCCTTCCAAAGAAATCCCAGGGCTGATCTCCTTCAGAATGGACTGGTTGGATCTCCTTGCAGTCCAAGGGACTTGCAAAAGTCTTCTCCAACACCACAGTTCAAAAGCATCAATTCTTCGGTGCTCAGCCTTCTTCACAGTCCAACTCTCACATCCATACATGACCACAGGAAAAACCATAGCCTTGACTAGACGAACCTTTGTTGGCAAAGTAATGTCTCTGCTTTTGAACATGCTATCTAGGTTGGTCATAACTTTCCTTCCAAGGAGTAAGCATCTTTTAATTTCATGGCTGCAGTCACCATCTGCAGTGATTTTGGAGCCCCCAAAAATAAAGTCTGACACTGTTTCCACTGTTTCCCCATCTATTTCCCATAAAGTGGTGGGACTGGATGCCATGATCTTCGTTTACTGAATGTCGAGCTTTAAGCCAACTTTATAGGATTAGAAAATTCTGACATTTTCAAATAATTAGCCTTAAAAACACTAGGTTTTGACAGATTCAGAGGCATCATATTATACTATACACACTTAAAGCTGTTTAAGTCAGCAATGTTTGAAAGTTTAGTTGATAGGCTTTCTTCCCTTAATCAATTTAAATTGAATTTATACATCTATTTTCTAGGCTATAATCTTGGAGCCATTGTTCCTCAATGCCTATTGGCACCGACATTTCATTTATCTTTTCCAAGACAAAATTAATGAAGCTTTGGATGACTTGAATTTTATAAATAAATACAATAAAAATAATGCAGGTGGGTTGTCTGTGCAGTTATATCTTAACCTAAGCTTTGGTCATTTAGTGGTATAAAGATATATAATTCAAGACATGTAAGTCTCCGCAAATGTTTGTAACTTTCCTAAGTTAAATTTACTCTTGATATTGTAAATATAGGACTCTTGTGATCCTGTTGTTTTAAAAGATATTTATCATAGTTTGAAATGTTAATATCTTTGGTATACATTACAATAAATTGGTTTCTTACTGCTTATTTTGTAAGATAAACTTACAGTTTTTATAGAAATAATTCACAAATTTAGTCTGAATTAGAGTTGCAGTAATTTTCCATGTGTGAGTGCTCAATTGCTCAGTTGTGTCCAGTTCTTTGTGACCCCACAGACTACAGCCCACCAAGTTCCTCTATCCATAGGATTCTCTAGGCAAGAATACTGGAGTGGGTTGCCATTTCTTCCTCTAGGGGATCTTCCTGAACCTGGGATTGAACTGGTGTTTCCTGAATTTCCTGCATTGGCAAGCAGATTCTTTACCATTCTTAAAACTTCTCAGTTGGATGAAAAAGATAGCTTTGTGTTTATGTACTATTCTCTAATCAAGCTGAATGACTAGGCATGGAACTTTTGAGAAATGAGAAAATGTCATATTCATCTTTGTATCTCCAACACTCACAACATACCCCTAAAATATAACGAGCTAAATAAATATATTTTTTTTAACTCTGTGCTGATCTCTGCTAAAAGTCCATAACTTTTTACTATGAACATTAAAAGATTATGAGACGTTTTAGATATATAAAAAGGTAAAAGGTAATTTTTGTTGATGAAATTGAAAGCACTTTTAACATAAATATTTATCCAGTCTGTGAAAATGAATTTTGCATTGTTGAACAAAAGAACAAGTATTAAATGACAAAGAGAGTAAAATAGAGATATATTTTTCTAAGACTACATTTTTAGAGGGTGAAGGATTAATCTCTTAAAATTTAGGACTGTAACACTAAATTTTACCCTCTTAATTTTCTTTAGATGCATATTTTTCAAGAGCAGAAATTTTCAGAGAAAAAAATGAAATTACTTTGGCAATTCTAAATTATACTCAGGCAATCAAGTGCAGGCCCATGGACGCTGATATGTACTTCAGGAGGGGTGAGATGTATGAAAAAGAAAACAAAATGCTGGCCATTGACGACTTTTCTAAAGTAAGCTGTATTACATATAATGCTGCCATTTATATATTTGTATATTTTAGAACATGATATAAAATCCTAATTATATAAATACAAATTATCTAATATATTTATATATTTTAGAGCATAATATCCTAATTTATAACAAATTGTTGAAATTCTTTCATATGTTATATAGTCAAAATTAATTCATTTTAGATTAGATCCTAGAATATTCATTAGTGGAATTGATATTAACAATACATCAATGATATTTTTGAATGAATGGATTTCCATCAGAGTTGGGTATGGGAGCATTCAGGCTACTCTGATGGAGCCTTGACTTTCCAGCTGTCTTCCTTTGGATGTTTTTTTTTTTTTTTTAACTTTATTATTATTATTTTTTAAATTTTATTTTATTTTTAAACTTTACAGTGTTGTATTAGTTTTGCCAAATATCGAAATGAAGCAGTGAAGAAAGAAACCTTTGAAGAGTGCTTCTTCCTTTCAGAGGAGAAAATAATTTTCCACTTCTTGACACTGAGATCTGGTGATTTTCTTCTGTAGTAAACCTGTCTGGTTTCAAAGACTGCTTACTGGCTCATTAATTCATTCATTCACTCACAAATATTTATTGCCTAAGGCACTGGGTAATAAAATGGATAAATATTGGTGAATAAAACAGACATGTTTCATGCTTACATGGAGCCTATAGTATAAAGAACAAATATTAAATAAATAAATATATATACTAATATATAATTACTAATTGTAATGAATGCTGTGATGGAAATAAAGATGATCAGTTCTGTTTAGTCACTCAGTCATGTCCGATTCTTTGCGACCCCATGGACTGCAGCACTCCAGGCTTCCCTGTCCATCACCAACTCCCAGAGCTCACTCAAACTCATGTTCACTGAGTCAGTGATGCCATCCAAGCATCTTATCCTCTGTCATACCCTTCTCCTTCCACCCTCAATCTTTCCCAGCATCAGGGCCTTTTCTAATGAGTCAGTTCTTTGCATCAAGTGGCCAAAGAATTGGAGTTTCAGCTTTAGCATCAGTCCTTCCAATGAATATCAGGACTGATTTCCTTTAGGATAGTCTGGTTTAATTTCCTTGCAGTCCAAGAGACTCTCAAGAGTCTTTTCCAACAACACAGTTCAAAAGCATCAATTCTTCGGTGCTCAGTTTTCTTTATAGTCCAATTCTCACATCCATACATGACTATTGGGAAAACCATAGCTTTGACTAGATGGACCTTTGTTGGCAAAGTAGTGTCTCTGCTTTTTAACATGCTATCTAGGTTGATCATAGCTTTCTTCCAAGGAGCAAGCATCTTTTAATTTCATGGTTACAGTCACCATCTGCAGTGATTTTGGAGCCCAAAAAATTAAAGTCTGTCACTGTTTCCATTGCTTCCCCATCTATTTGCCATGAAGTGATGGGACCAGATGCCATGATCTGAGTATTTTAGATGCTGACTTTTAAGCCAGCTTTTTCACTTTCCTCTTTTACTTTCATCACTTTCTTCCATAAGGGTGATGTCATCTGCATATCTGAGGTTATTGATATTTCTGCCGGCAATCTTGATTCCAGCTTGTGCTTCATCCAGCCCAGTGTTTCTCATGATGTACTCTGCATATAAGTTAAATAAGCAGGGTGACAATACAGCCTTGGCATACTTGTTTCCTGATTTGGAACCAGTCTGTTGTTCCATGTCCAGTTCTAACTGTTGCTTCTTGACCTGCATACAGATTTCTCAGGAGGCAGGTAAGGTGGTCTGGTATTCACATCTCTTGAAGAATTTTCCAGTTTATTGTGATCCACACAGTCAAAGACTTTGGCATAGACAATAAAGCAGAAGCAGATGTTTTTCTGGAACTCTCTTATTTTTCGATGATACAGTGTGTTGGCAATTTGATCTCTGGTTCCTCTTGGCTTTTCTAAATCCAGGTTGAACATCTGGAAGTTCACAGTTCACATACTGTTGAAGCCTGGCTTGGAGAATTGTGAGCATTACTTTGCTAGCGTGTGAGATGAGTGCAATTGTGCGGTAGTTTGAGCATTCTTTGGCATTGCCTTTCTTGGGATTGGAATGAAAACCGACCTTTTCCAGTCCTGTGGCCACTGCTGAGTTTTCCAAATTTGCTGGCATATTGAGTGCAGCACTTTCACAGCATCATCTTTCAGGATTTGGAATAGCTCAACTGGAATTCCATCACCTCTACTAGCTTTGTTCTTAGTGATGCTTCCTAAGGCCCACTTGACTTCACATACCAGGATGTCTGGCTCTAGGTGAGTGATCACAGAATCATGCTTATCTGGGTAGTGAAGATCTTTTCTGCACAGTTCTTCTCTGTATTCTTGCCACCTCTTCTTAGTATCTTCTGCTCTGTTAGGTTCATACCATTTCTGTCCTTTATTGAGCCCATCTTTGCGTGAAATGTCCCCAAGGTATCTCTGATTTTCTTGAAGAAACCTCTAGTCCTTCCCATTCTATTGTTTTCTGATTTCATTGATCACTGAGGAAGGCTTTCTTATCTTTCCTTGTTATTCTTTGGAACTCTGCATTCAAATGGGTATATCTTGCCTCTTTTCCTTTGCCTTTAGCTTAATAAATGAAATATTTATTGATGATAGGGGGAAATTTATATTTGATTGGGAGATATCAGAGAACCCCTTGAGGGAGTGAATTTTTGCTAGCCTATGTTTTGAGTCTGTAGTCAGGCAGATATTCCACTGATTGCAGCAGAATTGTAACCTTGAACTTCTGAGTTTTAATTCTAAATTCTTGTTCTTAGTACAACTGAGAAGTTATTTAAACAGTTTAACTTTTCATGTTCCCAACTACTCTGTTTCTTAATTTATAATGATTAGCCACATACTTGACATTCTTTTGCTTCAAGAGAATATTGTTATAACTTGGTAACTTCTTGAATAGAAGTGAACACAAATCTCTTTTGAAGATATTAAAGTTGTTAAAATATCTTTTCTGATCATTTCCTTTATCTAGCACTGATATTCATAGTTTAAAAATTGACTAATGCAGCAATTTGAGGTCAACTGTCAAAATCTTTAGTGTGTTTTTTCCTCTTTTAAAAATACTTCGTAATTGCTCTGCTTCAATTTCCCCTCTACTATCAATAGGCAAGGAACTTTACAACTGAGTTTACAATGATTTAGTCTGTTTATTGCCTTCTTTGTCAATGTGAAATGAATGAGCCATGCCAATACCAATTCATTTCTTTTCTCCATTTTAGGGGCTAAATCAATCCATATTTGATTTCATTGAGTCAGCCTTAATGTGGTCTAATATGTGTCACCTTTAATTGGAATAAAATGCTATGATAGATACAATATAATCCAATCCTACTCTAGTTGAATAATTACTTATGAGGTTTTATTAATAAAAATTTTGGCAGGAAGAAACCTTGGCTTCTTATACGTGCTGGATTTTGTTTTTGTTTTTAATAAAACCTCCCTTTTCTAGAATTTGATTACAAATGGATTTCCTTAAAGGCATGGTCTTTACATGCAAATCTGAAACTTTTGGCATCTTAGTTTGTTTTTATGTAAGCTGAAGTTAAAAATAGGATTGTAGTTATTTAATTTCCTGTGGGATTATATACTTTTCTTGCTTATTTTTTTTTCATAAAGTGATATGTTTTTGTGACTTCCCTCCTCCCCCTGCCCCATGTAGTGTATCTTTTATGATCCCAAAAGAACAGATGCATTATTTAAACGTGGGATGTTCTACTATGAAAATGCAAACTGGATTGCAGCTGAACAAGATTTTACAGCCTTGTTAAATATAGATCCCCAAAATTCTCAAGCAAGGTAAGAATTATTTTAGATATAGTTTTTGAAAAAAAATTTGAAATATGCTCTCAGGAAAGAAAATTGCTTGAAATACATCAGACGGCCCTTTAAAGTAGTGAATCAATTTTTAGAGCTACTAGTGTATTAAAATCTTTACCTATACCCTAAGAATAGTATTTCAACCTAAAAGGCATGAAAGTGATAATTTAGAGTTGTTTCATTTGCATTTTCTAAAGATTAGTTACATTATCGATTTTTTAAAATACTGACCTGTGTTTTGTTTCTTTGGATTTCTTTTCATATCTGTATTTATTCAGTACAGAGAACTGTTGACATAGATTTCCATTCTTTCTTATTGTAACTTGGATATTAAACTTTATTCATCCAACCTTATTATGCATAATTCGTTTCCATTTTGTTGCTTTTCTTTTAATAAAAATTTAGTTTTGAGGAAGCTTAAAACGTTTATATAGACATACCTATTTGTTGTCTATTAGCATTGTTATCAGAGATGGCAATGCACCCAACTCCAGTACTCTTGCCTGGAAAATCCCATGGATGGAGGAGCCGGGTAAGCTGCAGTCCATGGGGTTGCGAAAAGTTGGGCATGACTGAGCAACTTCACTTTCACTTTTCACTTTCATGCATTGGAGAAGGAAATGGCAACCCACTCCAGTGTTCTTGCCTGGAGAATCCCAGGGATGGGAACCTGGTGGGCTGCTGTCTATGAGGTCACACAGAGTTGGACACGACTGAAGTGACTTAGCAGCAGCAGCAGCAGCAGCATTGTTACAGTAAAATAAAGTATGCATTCAAAAATATGCAAAGTATAAAGACCTTAGAAGAAATGGAGTAGCCATCATGGTCAACAAGAGTCCGAAATGCAGTACTTGGATGCAATCTCAAAAACGACGGAATAATCTCCGTTCGTTTCCAAGGCAAACCATTCAATATCACAGTAATCCAAGTCTATGCCTCAACCAGTAATGCTGAAGAAGCTGAAGTTGAACGGTTCTATGAAGACCTATAAGACCTTTTAGAACTAACACCCAAAAAAGATGTTCTTTTCATTATAGGGGACTGGAATGCAAAAGTAGGAAGTCAAGAAACACCTGGAGTAACAGGCAAATTTGGCCTTGGAATACGGAATGAAGCAGGGCAAAGACTAACAGAGTTTTGCCAAGAAAATGCACTGGTCATAATAAACACCCTCTTCCAACAACACAAGAGAAGACTCTACACATGGACATCACCAGATGGTCAACACCGAAATCAGATTGATTATATTCTTTGCAGCCAAAGATGGAGAAGCTCTATACAGTCAACAAAAACAAGACCAAGGAGCTGACTGTGGCTCAGATCATGAACTCCTTATTGCCAAATTCAGACTGAAATTGAAGAAAGTAGGGAAAACCACTAGACCATTCAGGTATGACCCAAATCAAATCCCTTATGATTATACAGTGGAAGTGAGAAATAGATTTAAGGGCCTAGATCTGATAGATAGAGTGCCTGATGAACTATGGAATGAGGTTCGTGACATTGTACAGGAGACAGGGATCAAGACCATCTCCATGGAAAAGAAATGCAAAAAAGTAAAATGGCTGTCTGGGGAGGCCTTACAAATAGCTGTGAAAAGAAGAGAAGCGAAAAGCAAAGGAGAAAAGGAAAGATATAAGCATCTGAATGCAGAGTTCCAAAGAATAGCAAGGAGAGATTAGAGAGCCTTCCTCAGTGATCAATGCAAAGAAATAGAGGAAAACAACAGAATGGGAAAGACTAGAGATCTCTTCAAGAAAATGAGAGATACCAAGGGAACATTTCATGCAAAGATGGGCTTGATAAAGGACAGAAATGGTATGGACCTAACAGAAGCAGAAGATATTAAGAAGAGGTGGCAAGAATACACAGAAGAACTGTACAAAAAAGATCTTAATGACGCAGATAATCACAATGATGTGATCACTCACCTAGAGCCAGACATCCTGGAATGTGAAGTCAAGTGGGCCTTAGAAAGCATCACTACGAACAAAGCTAGTGGAGGTGATGGAATTCCAGTTGAGCTATTCCAAATCCTGATGGATGATGCTGTGAAAGTGCTGCCCTCAATATGCCGGCAAATTTGGAAAACTCAGCAGTGGCCATAGGACTGGAAAAGGTCAGTTTTCATTCCAATCCCAAAGAAAGGCAATGCCAAAGAATGCTCAAACTACCGCGCAATTGCACTCATCTCACACACTAGTAAAGTAATGCTCAAAATTCTCCAAGCCAGGCTTCAGCAATGTGTGAACCATGAACTTCCAGATGTTCAAGCTGGTTTTAGAAAAGGCAGAGGAACCAGAGATCAAATTGCCAACATCCGCTGGATCATGGAAAAAGCAAGAGAGTTCCAGAAAAACATCTATTTCTGCTTTATTGACTGTGCCAAAGCCTTTGACTATGTGGATCACAGTAAACTGGAAAATTCTGAAAGAGATGGGCATACCAGACCACCTGACCTGTCTCTTGAGAAACCTATATGCAGGTCAGGAAGCAATAGTTAGAACTGTACATGGAACAACAGACTGGTTCCAGATAGGAAAAGCAGTACATCAAGGCTGTATATTGTCACCCTGCTTATTTAAGCTATATACAGAGTACATCATGAGAAACACTGGGCTCGATGAAGCACACACTGGAATCAAGATTGCTGGCAGAAATATCAATAACCTCAGATATGCAGTTGATACCACCCTTATGGCAGAAAGTGAAGAAGAACTAAAGAGCCTCTTGATGAAAGTGAAAGAGGAGAGTGAAAAAGTTGGCTTAAAACTCAACATTCAGAAAGCTAAGATCATGGCATCCGGTCCCATCACTTCATGGTAAATAGATGGGGAAACAGTGGCTGACTTTATTTCTTTGGGCTCCAAAATCACTGCAGATGGTGATTGCAGCCATGAAATTAAAAGACGCTTACTCCTTGGCAGAAAAGTTATGACCAACCTAAACAGCATATTAAAAAGCAGAGACATTATTTTGCCAACAAAGGTCCATCTACTGAAGGCTATGGTTTTTCCAGTAGTCACGTATAGATGTGAGAGTTGTACAATAAAGAGGGCTGAGGGCAAAAAAATTGATGCTTTTGAACTCTGGTGCTGGAGAAGACTCTTGAGAGTCCCTTGGGCTGCAAGGAGATCCAACCAGTCTATCCTAAAGGAAATCAGTCCTGGGTGTTCATTGGAAGGACTGATGTTGAAGTTGAAACTCCAATTCTTTGGCCACCTGATGCGAAGAGCTGACTCATTTGAAAAGACCCTGATGTTGGGAAGGATTGAAGGCAGGAGAAGAAGGGGACAACAGAGGATGAGATGGTTAGATGGCATCACCAACTCAATGGACATGAGTTTGGGTAAACTCCGGCAGTTGGTGATAGGCAGGGAGGCCTGGCATGCTGTGGTTCATGGGGTTGCAAAGAGTAGGATACGACTGAGCAACTGAGCTGACTGACTGACTAAGATAGTTGAATATAAGTCTGTCTGATGTCTGGATGCCCTCAGGGATGATTTCTATTAATTTCTTTTTATACTGTGAATGGGTCATATTTTTCTTTGCATTGCTTATATTTTTTTGTTGAAAAGTAGTCACTTTGAATATTATAATATAGCACTTCAGGGTATCCTTTTCATCCACTCAACTTTCAGGGTTTGTTGTTGCTGCTTCTTGTCATTCATGTGGTTTGTTTAGTGACTCTTCTGAACCGATTTTTAAAAGTGTGTATTCTTTGCTATGTGTGGGTACTTAGGTCTCTTTTCTGTTAGCTTGATTGTTAGCAGTGATTTGAGATTTTCTTAATCTCCTGGAACAAACCAACCAGTCAAACAAAAGAAGTCTCTCAGTCTTTGCAGATTGGCTCTAATGAGGCGCTCTTTCAGTGCTTATCCAGATGATTTCAGTGACTGAGCTTGTGTGTCCTACTTGCACAGAGTCTGAATTAATCAGAGGTGAGAGCTTAGGGTCTTCTCAGGTCTTTTCTGTGCATGCTTCCAGCCTTGGGTTTTCATGTGGCTTTTAGATTTTCTGAAATATGTAGAAACTTTCTAAAGGCCTCACCCCTCTGGTATCTCCTCTTCCAGCTTCTTTCATCCCAGAATTTTTGGTTAGTTTGTTGCTTGTCCAGACTGTTATCCCTTGCCTCAAGTGGCAGCTGCTAATACATTTGCCTTTAAGTGCTTTTGATAAATACCTTCCAGGAAGTCACAGCAGCCCCTAAAAGCTCTAAGACAGTCAAAACAGAGGGAAACATTTGAGCCAGTCTTTCAGTGGTCCATCCAGCAGACAGGTCAAAACACACAGCTACAGTTCTTTGAGAGTAAGATTTGTGTTGTTCCCTCTGGTACTAGTAACCTGCACCAGGAAGGCAGGTGGTTGTCTTGAAGGCCACCATGGGTCTGGGAAATTGGGGAGGGAAATACAGGGTGAGTTAGAACACCATAGAGCTCCCTTACCAAAATTCAGCAGTTTGTCCTCCTTTATTAAGCATTTCCCTGGTTGTTCTGTTTTTAATTAGATTTCAGAGTTCCAAAAAATGGATTCTGACAGTTTTTGCCATCTTATTCCTTGCTTTGTGGAAAAGTGGAGTTTTGGAGTTCCTATTCTACCTGTTTTGGTCTACTCCAATCTCTCAACTCTTTTTATCATTGCATCAACTTTAACCTTATTATAACATTAGGGATAAAATAGTCTTTATTCCTTGAAATTAATGAAAGTGCCTTTGGCTTTTGCCAACAAACATTGCAGTTTTAATTTTTAAGCCATTTATTCTTTATTTCAAGGGAATATCTTTTTTTTTTCTGTTTAAATTTTTTCCTATGATCTGTTTATACGAGTTTCATGGTAATAGGCCTTCTTATTTTGAAACCTTTTGGCCGTCATATATTTTTATATTGAATGTTATTAAACTATACTGAATTTATCTTTTAAATTTTTAAAATTTTCATCTATATTCATAATAAAATTGTTCACTGATTTCATATAGTCAGATTTTGATTTCAGGAATTGGCTACTTTCTCAAAATGAATTAAGTCTTTTATCTTTTTCTTTTCTTAGAAAATATGTCCTTTAGGATTGGATAATTTTTGTTCTTTGAAAGTTTGAAATAATTTACTTCTAAAACTATCCCAGCTTACAGCCATTTGAAGGGAGGGCAAACTTTTTTGAAGCTCTTTAAAAATTCTTCCCTAGTTATTGTTCTATTCTGGTTGTCTGCTTCTTGACTTGAAGGGGATTACTTTCAGAAAGGACTTCCCTGGTGGCTCACTGGTAAAGGATCTGCCTGCAATGCAGGAGATGTAGGAGATGCAGGTTCAATTCCTGGGTGGGGAAGATCCCCTTGATCTTTATTATCTGATGATCAAATCTTAGCACTCTAGAGACAGGAAAGGGATAAAATAGTAGCCTAGGTGTGATCTGATGAGAATCTTCAGTATTGAGGCAGTGGAAATGAAAGGAACAGATGCGAATTGTTTTTGAAGAATTGACATGACTTAATTCTTCAAACACATTGTAGATGACGTCCTACAAAAAATATTACTAAAGATTTATTCTGTGAGGTTTTAAGTTCAGAATCATATGTAGACTTAAAAGTTAATTAATATTCTTTAGCAAGTAGAAATTATTAAAAATAAATGTAAGATTTTATGTTTATTAAAAGGTACATAAGACATTTTTTATGTGTGGGGTAAAAAATATTTTGCTCCAGTATAAAACATCCTGAGTCTTGGTGCTTTCGAAAGACCTCTGTTGCTGGCTGCACTCTTTATTTCAAATTATCATTGTTTTCCTATTATAACCTTCTTGAGCATCTCTTTTCCTCCCCCTGGGTTTAACTTCTTCAGAGTAGACAGCCTAGTAGCTTATTCTTCCTGTTTTTCCTTAATTGCCTTTTTTATTTTAGTTACAAAAGCTGATTTGCTTTACATTATTAATTGATTGAAGATGAGATTTTTCAACGTTGATCTAGGTCAATGAAAATTTAGGAACTGAAGTCAGAAATTAATGGAGATAGAATTCAACTCATGAAACTGATGCAGTATCTTTAATGTGTGTAGATAGAGAAATCTCCCATTTATTTGGGTGTATCTTTGGTGTTTCATTTATTTTATTGACACACCTCTCTGATAGATACAAGAAATATAATAAATTCATAAGCATACAATTAATATATAACATTATTAATATTAGCATTTTATTATATATATTTATTTATAAAAAGTTTATATCTCTTTTGCTGTTAACATTATGACTAAACTTTCCTGAGAAGCAAAGGGAAATAACCACCAATTGTTATTCAAATATAAAATTAGTTGTATAGGTTTGCCAAAAAGAGAAAATTTATATTTTTCTGTGTGTGTTAAAATGAATTTTTCTCTTTTTCTAGGATGTACCGAGGGAGAGCATATTTTAAACGACAGTTTTACAAGCAAGCAGTTCAAGATCTTTCTATTGCAGTTCACTTAGATCCTAATAACTGGTTAGCACTGTATTATAGAGCCTGCTTATTTAGGAAGAGTAGCCCTGTTAGAGCGCTACAGGATTATAGTGCTTCAGGTACTTCACCTTCAATGGCACATATGTGGGGATTTAATCTGAGGTTCAGCAGCTCACTGTCATGGAGTGGGATCCTAATGTGGGATGGCTAATGTGATATGTGTATATGGATGGAGGAGCCTGGTGGGCTACAGTCCATGGGGTCGCTAAGAGTGGGACACGACTGAGCAACTTCACTTTCACTTTTCACTTTCATGCATTGGAAAAGGAAATGACAACCCACTCCAGTGTTCCTGCCTTGAGAATCCCAGGGACGGGGGAGCCTGGTGGGCTGCCGTCTATGGGGTCGCACAGAGTCGGACACGACTGAAGCGACTTAGCAGCAGCAGCAGCATATATATATATATACATACACTAATGTATATTTATATAGCACATGTATTTTTTTATACTTGTAAGCTATAATAGTTTAGCTAAAAGTGTTTCTAATATTCCCTTTTAGTGTGTGATTGTATGTGTGTTTATGTGTGTATAACAGTGACAAAGAGAGAATATCATATCAAAGAAATCTCTTTCTATATATGAACTTCTGAGGCTGTTTCTGGAAATCTAGGCCTATTTCCTAGTCACCTTGCTAAAATGATAGTAAATTTTCCTGGTGGGATGAGTCTCACTCCATAGGCCCAGCCGATGGATTAGTCAAATTCGGAGTTTTGTAACCCTTAAACTGAAAATGGGAATCCTCGGTAAGAGGGTGCCAACAGCTAAAAGTGGCCATTTCCACCTCACTCTGTACCAGGACATTCTTGGTCCACAAGTATGTCCAGCACAATTCTGTGCAGAGAATAAATGCTCAGTAAACAGTGTCCAGCTGTTTCCCGCCAGGGTTCAACACTCCAGACATGGCTGTGTTTACCTGGGTGCAAAGTGTTAGAATCCCGACGTCCTTGAGGCAGAATCTAGAGCTTAAGGAAACCCCTAGACCCTTAGGAAGAGAATAGACAGCTGTTCAGAGAAGTCAATAACAGATGATCATTTATTGGTATCTCTAAGTCCATCTGACTTCTGAAGTCACCCTTGCCATGAATATGCAAATAAAATAACTCAGAGCCCACCCTATGTGCCGAGAGGAGTCTAGTGTTCTCCCTTCTATAGCCAGCGATTCCTGGAACTGAGGATTCTTGTTCACTTCTCTTGTAATCTTTGTCTCTAATTACTCCTCTCTGATTGATTCTCCGTTTTGGTTCACCAGTTCACTTCTCATGGTTACCATCTGTTACTGAATGTTTTAGGGGTCATTGGATAAAGTTAGCACAGATAATTTAAAATTAAAGGTTTAACACCTTTATTTCTGAAGGTTCATCTTTTATTAGTCTCTGTCAGCCCTGTACATCTGCCATCTGGCCAAACCCCTTTCTTCCCGTTCTTCCTAAAAGCCACTTTCTCATATTTCCCTCTTCTCCATGTCTTGGGCTCCTCATCCCCTCTTTTCTAGGCTATCACAATAATATAAATCCTTGTCAGTTGATTATTCAGAGCTGACCAACTTTATTTTGGCCTCAGTCCTTTCCTATAGGTTAGCCTAAGGAATTTTATCTTTCATTAAATGGATCCTCAAGATATTTCTCTAAGCTAATAATAATGTCTAACATTCATTAGACATTTCACAACTTTCCAGGCTAACTATTCTAAATGCTATATAGGAAGTGTCTCAATTACTCTTCAGAATAATGCTGTGAGGTAGGTATATTATCATCTCCATTTTACTGATGACAAAACCGATGCACAGAGGGGTTAAGTAATTCTAATACATTTTTCCCCCCAAAGGGAATGTTTCTGTTTTTCAGAGCAACCACCCAAATTGCAGCTAACTTTCTCCTTGTTAGACAGTCATACTGTAAACTGAGCAAATGACCTTCAAGTGATTACTTAATCTGTGTGATCATTGCTTATACTCAGTATACTTCCCAGAATACAGTGCTGTGAATATTTGTGCCCCAGACTGTGAACATTGTGTATCTTTTTTTTTTTTTGAAAACTTTCCCTTTTTAGCTAGAATGTACTTGAGAAAGTTGGAAGATGTAGATCATATGTTGTGTAAATCTCATCTAATTCACTGCATGTTTTTGAAAGCTGAGGGGGAAATGTGAGGTGACCTCTAGACTGACCGGTTGTTCAGTTGCTAAGTTGTGTCTGATTCTTTGTGATCCCATGGACTGCAGCACACCAGGCTTCCCTGTCCTTCACTGTCTTTTGGAGTTTGCTCAGACTGCTGCCCACTGAATTGGTGATGCCATCCAACCATCTCATTCTCTGTGACCCTCTTCTCTTCTGCCTTCAGTCTTTCCCAGCCTCAGGGTCTTTTCCAGTGAGTTGTCTCTTTGCATCAGGTGGCCAAAGTATTGGAGCTTCAGCTTCAGCATCAGTCCTTCCAATGAATATTCAGGGTTGATTTCCTTTAGGATGGACTGACTAGACTGGTCACTGACGAGGCCCACACACCTGGAGTCCTGAGAGGAGGTTACTTGTGCCCTGTGCTTCTGTGATTTGGGACGTGCATAGTCAACTTGCGTGCCTCAACTCCAAGGTCTGTGTGCACTAGAGTGGTCTCTTTGAGCTGCCCTTCCTGGTTTATGTGTATAAGCCTGGCCTCTGCTGTCTCTCCAAGTCTGGGCTTGTACCTGTTGTTTGGCCAGTAATGATGCTTTCCTGTATACCTGATAATAACAGACCATCAAGGGTAATGGCACCTTTCTGACTGCAGTTCATTGAAGTGAATCAGAGGTTAGATTCTAGGCCCATCTTTGACATTGGTTTGCATGGGCAATGTGGACCTTAATCTTTTCATTTGTAGATACCTGGATTACCACCAGGATGTCTTCCAGCTCTAATGAATTTGTGAACCAGGATAATCACATTGTTATTTATAAACAAATATACTTTTATATGTGAGTACTATTTTTACTCACTAAGGAATTACACCCATAGATATGTTTTATTTTATACAATGTTAAAAAATAAGAATAATCTGTAGGAAGGAATATAGCGTAAAATATAACTTAGATATGTTTGCTCACAACCTGAATAAGATATATACCTTTATTTTTAAGTTCTCATAAATGATGGCTATGAGAATCTTAGTTGTTTCCTACATCGGGGCATACTCTATGCAGATCTGAAATTTTGGTTGCTAGCAATTTGTGACTTTGAAGCTGTTATCTCTCTAGAAAGGTACGTTTTCTTTTTCATTCTTACTGATTTCACTTTTGTATAAAATTAAGAAAATACCAAAAATGCAAGAAAAAGCTTTCTCCCCTCATCATTAGTAGCTTTGTAAAAATGAGATGAATATAAAGTCACCCTAAAATTATAATACTACTTTCAAAAATAAGATTACTTCCAAAATAAGGACTGTTCTCAACATCTGTTTGCTTCAGCTGCTTCTGCAAATTTTAGGGGTTGAATGGGTTTGAGGGGAGTTTATATTCATAGATAATAAAATCAACCAGTAATTAAGAGCAGTTTGGGGATGACCAGGTTAGAACTTTTTGAAGTTAAGTTCATGAAAAATTGTCCTCTATTTCTAAAATAATGGCAAAATATTCTTCTTGATATATCATTACAATGTACAATATATGACTCAATGGAAAGAAATCCTCTATTTAGAACTTCTGACTGCATTTTGTTTAGTAATGCAAAAGAAAAAAGCGAATACCATTAGAATATAGGTTCAGGAAGAAACAGACTGAAGGTTATATACGCTAGTCAGAAAACCAGACTGTAAAAACAGAATTTAATTAAATAATTCCCCTTCTTTCCAAAGAAGCATTCGTTAAAATGGAAGTTGTCAGAAAGGTAACAAATTATGCCATTTTCGTGTCATCAACAGACTGCTTACTGAGCCTCTTCGGGGTAAATGTGGAACTTGACTTAGGAAGGTCATGGAGCATGGCTCCATAGTGGCCGCAGTGGTTTTCTCTGGGATATTTTTGAGTCAGGAAGGGAAAGAAGTGAGTTTCAGTTGCAGAAAGCCAGAAAGTGGGCAGTAGACAAAGGGTCAGGACTTCTACAAAGTTGGGCTAAAGATGTGTAGTTTCTTCATTTTGAAATAGAGGCATGGAACACAATTTCTAAAGTTCTACATTGAAAATTGTTTGATTCTAAGAGAGGAAAACAGTATTTATTTGATATAGAAAAGCAGCTGGGTTAATAACTCGGTGGAGAGGATTTTTAACCCTAAGCCTTGCTGTTTGTTGTTGTTCCACACCCTTTCTCAGGGCAAGGATAACATACACTGAGGCAAAAGCTTTTGAGGAAAACTAAGCTTGTTATTCAAGATAAGATTAAGTGAAAAAGAGTGAAGTATTGTTAAGAGTCAAGAAGACTTTAGTAAATCTATTCCTAGGATAAATCCTACAGATGTTTATTCCTTATTAAGGATTTTATGAAGGTGTTTGTAATTTTTAATAGAAAGTAGTTAATTGGTTTACTTTGCTTTAGTAAAACCCTGAGAATGAACCCTTGAATAAATTGCTGTATGTATTTTATTAGGTTAATTTATAATTGGAGAACATTTGGAATAGTTAAAATGTCTAAAAATATTTTGCTTTGTCATTTTTTTTTTAAAGAACCATGACTTTGGCCTATATAAATATTGGCCTCATATATCTGCTACATCTGGATAACTACATTGAAGCCACTTCATATTTTTCTGAGGCTATTAGACATGACCCTATGTATATTCAAAGCTATATTTGTCGAGCAGAAGCCTATAGTAAGGTATCTAAAGTTTGAGATGCTTGATTTTTTAAAAAAAGTTTTAATTTTCTGAATAGTTGTTAAATAGTATAATTTAAAATGTATCTATGTATTCTTTTTCAGCTAATTACAGATTCTAGTGCATTTATAAGCAATGCATATTAGGTATTAAATAGATTCAGTTAATTAGAAAAGCCCACTTATAAAGCCTCTCCTGATGAGGTGTGAATTTCTGTCTTTCATTTTCTTTAAATAATGCCTTTTTTTCTTATTATGAAAGCAATATATATATGTAATATATGTATGCAAATAAGAATAAATTAAAAACCATTTGCAATCTTATTCTCTAGAATGGGATCTGTGCACTGGATGGGATCCAAATCATTCACATTTTCCTTTAAATTTGGTTTAAATTTTACAAGTTATTTAAATTAAGAAACTAATGTATGCTTAGTGTAAAATTCAAACAATGCAGTAAATAAAAGTTCTTCCTGATTCCAACCAAATTTGACTTTCCAGAGATATACAGTGTTAGCTGGTTGTGTCTACTTTTCAAAGCAGATATTCCTTTCTACTGCTCCACTACTAACCACCCTGTCCAAGATACTGTCATTTCTCACTGGTTATTGCAGTAGCCTCCTGGTCTTGCTGCTTCTGTTCTTTATTCCTTTTTGATGGATTTTCAAAACAACAGCATAATGATCCTGTTAAAACATAAATCAGATTACTTTACTTTTTTTGCCTGGAACCCTTCAATAGCTTCCCTTGTGCGCTCAGCATAAAAGCCAAATATCCTGCAAAAGCCAAAGGTCTGCAAGAGTTCATGTGAACTGGCTTCTCATTACCTTTTGGCCCTCATCTCCTCCAAGTCCTTTCCTCATGTAGGTTTCAGTCAAGATAGGCTGTTATGCTATGGAAAAACAGCAACAGCAGACAAAATTTCAAAGTCGCCATCTTAAAATAATCAAAGTTTATTTCTTGCCCACACTACATGTCCATTGGGAGGTTGCTAGAGGCTCTGTTCTCATTGTCAACATCTCATAACTCAGTGTGACTACAGTCCCACTCAAGAGTCCTTACCTTTGCGATGGTGGAGGTGGATGACCCTGTGGCCATTTTGGCATTGTCCCCAGGGAGAGTTTCCCTTTGGGAAGGGATGGGGATGGATTGTGACCCTCCATCACTCCCTGTAGATGGAGCTGAGGCCTTATGCAGAAGTTTCCTCCGAGCATACTTAGAAACCAAAGCACTAGCATAATACCAAGGTGTAAGGACATATATTCAGAGACTTATTGTTGTGAGGGGGCAAATATTTCTTCACAGTAACGTTTGAGTAAATTACATTGTATTCACACTCTAGAGCATTATGTAGCCAATAAAAAGAATAATTAGGACTATAGCAGCTGTTTTAGAGGGATTTCCAAGATACCTTAGAGCAAGATTTAGAAGAGTATGAAGTGTGTACAGTATGATCCCATGTAGATGAAACAGTGACAAACCAAACCCTCTGTATGTACATAGAAGAATACCTGTGCCTACACTGTGGATTCAGCCTCAAGGGTAAATCTAATTTCATGCTGCCTGGAGAAGTTCAATCCCAGGAAAGTTCGTAAAGACCAGAGAATGAGCCTCCATCATTCCCAGTCAGGGTGGAGGCTCATTCTCTGGCCTTTACAAACTTTCCTGGGATTGAACTTCTCCAGGCAGCCATGGGGTCGCACAGAGTTGGACACGACTGAAGCGACTTAGCAGCAGCAGCAGCAGCAGATATGTCCATTGCTGGAACCAGGTGGAGCAATGCAAATATATGACGAGGTGGTTTATTAATTACACCAACCTGGTCAGTCAGTTTGAGAAGCAGCAGGCCGGAAGTTGCACAATTAAACACATCTCAGACTCCTTCCTTTTGAATTCCCTCTTTTGACGTGACCCACCCTGTATGAATACTCCCGTGTACAAATAAATTTGGGTCAACATGTCAGCGTAGTAAGAGGAGTCATTTGTTGTCCCAGGTTCATTTTGCTGGAATCTGTTTCGTCCCTCCTTTTGTAACATACCTAATGCTGGGAAAGACTGAAGGCGGGAGGAGAAGGGGATGACGGAGGACGAGATGGTTGAATGGCGTCCCTGACTCAAAGGACATGAGTTTGGGTTACTCTGGGAGTTGGTGATGGGCAGGGAGGCCTGGCGTGCTGCGGTTCATGGGATCACAAAGAGCTGGACACGACTGAGCAACTGAACTGAACTGAAAAATTGTAAAAATTTGTACAAATCCAGATTATGCCATGTAACCTGTATTAAGATAAGAATCAATGTTTACTTTTCATTGTATATTGATTTTAAAACATATCTTATTCATCATTGTATTTTGTTTCACTCATTCATTTTACCCTTTAAGTGCAAGCTTGTTTTTCCTCTCTTATTTTTAAGTGGAACTGACTTTTTATTTTACCTTCCTTTGCTATCTACTTTATTAACATGAGTAATGTTTGGTGTAAAAGATGCTGTGGTTGAGGGAGAAAAACTGAAAAGCTAGAGAAAAAGCTAAATGAAAGAAACTAGAATACATGATATAATTATATTTATCTAAAACTATGTGGGTCTGTGTAATCATTCTTCAAACTTAAAGATAATTTAAAAAACCAGAAGACTTAGCATCTTTTTGTTTTTTTTTACTTCACGGTATCCCATGTTCATTGAGGAATTCCTGCACAATTTCTGTATTGAAGAATGGGAGGAAATAAATATCAGAAAGGAAGCAATTAGTATTCTTATGAGCTAAATTTCTGTTTATCTCTCAACAGTTGCACAAACTGAAAAAGGCAGTAAGAGAGTTATCTTATGCTATCCACCTTCAGCCAGATGGAATCCAATTATATATAATAAGGTATGAGCATAGAAACAGAATTCTTCTTGGGATAACAGAATCTGAGCTAGCTGTGGGAATCCTTAGTTCTTTCTTGATCCTCCTGACCTCTTTGTCTTACATTTAATCTCCCAGAAATGGCCATCTCCCAACCAGCAAGTCAAATATAGTTACTGTTTTTGTTGAATTTTAAGATAATTTAGGTAATAAGCAGATCTTTCCCTTTGTTCTATTCTTGTTTCAAAACAACTATCTCGTGTTTAAGTTCTTTGAGGCTTCTCTAGATTACTGGTTAGATAGTTACCCCAGATCTCATGAAAGTGAGGCAATATATTTTGATTGTGTCTGCAGAGGTACCAAGTATAAACCTCGGATAATTCGGTGAAAAAAAAAACCATGATACTTTGAACTGTATTTCAGACCCAGTAGAGTTTGTTATGAAAGGATCCATTGCAAATTATGAGTTATCACTACCAAAAATGTAATTACTAACATGGAAAGTGGATTTACAGATGTGGGAAAATGGACTCTAACAGTGCTTTCTGATAAGAGCTTGCTTTGTGTTTTAACTCTTGAACCGTATTTTAACAATTTATGTAAATACTTCTCCCTTTTTATGTCCCCTTGACCTGTGTTTAGCTTTAAAATTTCTCAGCAGCAGAGTGTAACATTTTAAATACTGATTAAAAAAAGACTTGAATATTTTCCTTTCAGGTTCACATTTGCTAAATTGTATTGTTCTCACATCCCCATGCTAATTGGCTTACTTAGACTTACACAAATATTCATAAATTTCACAGTTTTTGTCATATATATGTAAGTGTAAATAAATGTAATTTAAGATCTTAAGTAATATAAAAATCTTTATTTTAGAAAAATACTGATTATTTTTAACCGCTTAGATTTAAAGAATGTTATTTCTTCCAGAGGACAGTATCTTCTTAGGATGAGATGCTATGATCTTGCAAAGTTCACTATTTATCAAGTAGCAGAACTGAACAAAGGTAAATATAATCAATGCAAAATTATAACATTGCCTTAATTTTTAAATACTTCTTTGATCTTTTTATACTATTTGCTATAGCTATGTATAGCTAGCACGAAGAGTGCACTTGAAAGTCAGAGTTGGATTTTGAAACTTTAAAACATCAATTTTGCATGTATATAATCAATTTGTAAAATGCTTCATAACCTGGTGAGTTTTGTGAGAGATTATTATGTGTGTGTGTGTGTGTGCTCAGTCATGTTTGATTCTTTGCAACCCCATGAACCGTACGTAGCCCATCAGGCTCTTCTGTTTATGGAATTTTCCAGGTAAGAATACTGGAATGGGTGCCATTTCCTACTCCAGGGGATCTTTCTGTCCCAGGGATCGAATCCACATCTCTTGTGTCTCCTGCATTGGCAGGTGGATTCTTTACCACCTGCAAAGCCCCGAGATTATTACAGGCTATATCAAGCTTTCACTATTATTTTTTTGTTTGTAATTGGAATGTCTTACTGTTTATTGATAATAAATAGATTTTAGTATCATATTGATTTATTAAATTCATATTGAAAAAACAGAATATTGAATTGCTTGACTGCCTAAAAACAATTATCTCGAAGTCTAGATACTTGGCAAAGTTATTGATAAACTTTCTTTTCCTTTCAGGTCTCATTGAGTTGAGTCCTATACAGCAGGCACTCATTTATTCATTTTGTGAGAACCATGACAAGGCCATTCAGGTCTTGGATGGGATCACGTTGAATAAGCCTGATGTCCCCATGTGTACTCTATTAGCAAAAGCTCAAATGAAGGCCAAGAGAAACAAGGTAAAAAATGTTTCAGTAATGTTTACTAAACCCGTTAATGGATTTTTATATTGTGCTTAGAATTACAGCTTATATATACATTTTTTAACAAAACAATCATGCCATTCATTTATTGATTCTTCTGTTAATTAACATTTAGGTTATTCCCTTTTATTTTTTTTTCCTCTTAAGAATAAGGTTGCTATAAGCATTCTTTTTCATGTCTTCTGTTAACATTGCTGGAACATAGAGGATGCAGTCCATGGGGTCACTAGGAGTCGGACACGGCTGAGTGACTTCACTTTCACTTTTCACTTCCATGCATTGGAGAAGGAAATGGCAACCCACTCCAGTGTTCTTGCCTGGAGAATCCCAGGGACGGGGGAGCCTGGTGGGAGGCCTTCTATGGGGTCGCACGGAAACGACTGATGTGACTTCGCAGCAGCAGCAGAGGATATAAATGTTTGACTTTCAAAAAAATGGCACATCGTTCCATAGGCTTCTACCAATTTATTCTTGTACCTGTGGTGTATGAGTATTATTGCTTATCTCCATCTTATGATAACTGGTATTGTCAACTTTATTTTTGTCAATTTGGTGCATAAAACTGTCTATGGTCTTAATTCACATTTTTCAGTTTGAGCGAAAGTTGAGGCGTCATTTTATAGGTTAATAGCCACTCACATTTCCTGTTCTATCCATTTCCTGTACACATTTTTGTTTGTCTTGTTCATGTTGATTTTTGGCACTGAAAAAAATAAGTTCTGTGTATGAATCCTTGGTTGGTGGCATGTGTGTCATATATTCTCTTAAAATTTGTGCCTGCTTTTTAAATTTTCTTTATGATGTCTTTTAATGAGCAGAGGATCTTAATTTTAATGTAGTTGACTATCTACTTTTTGTTTCATTATCACACCCTTAAAAAAATTCTTGTTTGGACTTTCCTGGTAATCCAGTGGCTAAGACTCTGTGCTCCCAATGCAGGGGGGCTGGGTTCGATTCCTGGTCAACTAACTAGATCCCAAATGCCACAACCTGACACAGTCAGATAAATAAATACAAAATATTAAACAAATTTCTTGTTTAAAAATTCCCTTTCTACACCAGGGTTGTAAGCGATTTCCCAGTATTTTCTTCTAAGAGTTTAAAAGTTTTGCTTTTCAAATTTAAGATCTCAGTTCAGTTCAGTTCAGTCACGCAGTTGTGTCCGACTCTTTGAGACCCCATGGACTGCAGCACATCAGGCCTCCCTGGCCAACTCCTGGAGGTTGCTCAAACTCAAGTCCAACAAATAGGTGATGCCATCCAATCATCTCATCCTCTGTTGTCCCCTTCTCCTCCTGCCTTCAATCTTTGCCAGCATCAGGCTCTTTTCTAATGAGTCAGTTCTTTGCATCAGCTGGCCAAAATATTGGAGTTTCAGCTTCAGCATCAGTCCTTCCAATGGATATTCAGGACTGATTTCCTTTAAGGATTGACTGGTTCAATCTCCTTGCAGTCCAAGGGATTCTCAAGAGTCTTCTCAAACACCTCAGTTCAAAAGCATCAATTCTTCAACATTCAGCTTTCCTTATAATCCACCTCTCACATTCTTACATGACTACTGGAAAAGCCATAGCTATGACTAAAAAGACCTTAGTTGGTAAAGTAATGACTCTGCTTTTTAATATTCAGTCTAGGATAGTCATAGCTTTTCTTCCAAGGAGCAAGTGTCTTTGAATTTCATGGCTGCAGTTACCATCTGCAGTGATTTTGGAGCCCCCCAAAATAAAGTCTCTCACTGTTTGCATTATTTCCCCATCTAGTTGCCATGAAGTGATGGGACCAGATGCCATGATCTTAGTTTTCTGAATGTTGACCTTTAAGCCAACTTTTTCACTCTCCTCTTTCACTTTCATCAAGAGGCTCTTTTGTTCTTCTTCACTTTCTGCCATAAGAGTGGTGTCATCTGCATATCTGAGGTTATTGATATTTCTCCTGGCAGTCTTGACTCCAGCTTTTGCTTCATCCAGACTGGGCATTTTGCATGAGGTACTCTGCATATAAGTTAAATAAACAGGTTAACAATATACAGCCTTGATGTACTCCTTTTCCTATCTGGAACCAGCCTGTTGTTCCATGTCCAGTTCTAACTGTTGCTTCCTGACCTGCATATAGGTTTCTCAAGAGGCAGGTCAGGTAGTCTGGTACTCCCATCTCTTTCAGAATTTTCCACAGTTTATTGTGATCCACACAGTCAAAGGCTTTGGCATAGTCAGTAAAGCAGAAATAGATGTTTTTCTGGAACTCTCTTGCTTTTCCGATAATCCAGCAGATGTTGGCAATTTGAACTCTGGTTCCTCTGCCTTTTCTAAAACCAGCTTGAACATCTGGAAGTTCATGGTTCACATATTGCTGAAGCCTGGCTTTGAGAATTTTGAGCATTATTTTACTAGCGTGTGAGATGAGTGCAATTGTGCAGTAGTTTGAGCATTCTTTGACATTGCCTTTCTTTGGGATTGGTATGAAAACTGACCTTTTCCGGTCCTGTGGCCACTGCTGAGTTTTCCAAATTTGCTGGCATATTGAGTGCAGCACTTTCACAGCATCATCTTTTAGAATTTGAAATAGCTCAATTGGAATTCCATCACCTCCACTAGCTTTGTTCGTAGTGATGCTTTCTTTCTAAGGCCCACTTGACCTCACATTCCAGGATGTCTGGCTCTAGGTGAGTGATCACACCATTGTGATATCTGAGTCGTGAAGATCTTTTTTGTACAATTCTTCTGTGTATTCTTGCCACCTCTTGTTAATGTCTTCTGCTTCTGTCAGATCCATACCATTTCTGTCCTTTATTGAGCCCATCTTTGCATGAAATATTCCCTTGGTATCTCTAATTTTCTTGAAGATATCTCTAGTCTTTCCCATTCTATTGTTTTCCTCTGTTTCTTTGCATTGATAGCTGAGGAAGGCTTTCTTATCGCTCCTTGTTATTCTTTGGAACTCTGCATTCAAATGGGAATATCTTTCTTTTTCTCCTTTGCTTTTCGCTTCTCTTCTTTTCACAGCTATTTGTAAGGCCTCCTCAGACTTCCATTTTGCTTTATTCCATTTCTTTTTCTTGGGAACGGTTTTGCTCCCTGTCTCCTATACAATGTCACGAACTTCCGTTCATAGTTCATCAAGCACTCTGTCTATCAGATCTAGTCCCTTATATCTATTTCTCACTTCCACTGTATAATCATAAGGGATTAGATTTAGGTCATACCTGAATAGTCTAGTGGTTTTTCCTACTTTCTTCAATTTAAGTCTGAATTTGGCAATAAGGAGTTCATGATCAGAGCCACAGTCAGCTCCCGGTCTTGTTTTTGCTGACTGTATAAAGCTTCTCCATCTTTGGCTGCAGAGAATATGATCAGTCTGATTTTGGTGTTGGCGGTGATGTCCATGTATAGAGTTTTCTCTTGTGTTGTTGGAAGAGGGTGTTTGCTATGACCAGTGCGTTCTCTTGGCAAAACTCTATTAGCCTTTGCCTTCTTCATTCTGTATTCCAAGGCCAAATTTGCCTGTTACTCCATGTATTTCTTGACTTCCTACTTTTGCATTCCAGTCCCCTATAATGAAAAGGATATACAGCCTTGATGTACTTTTTGGGTTTAGTTCTAAAAGGTCTTGTAGGTCTTCATAGAACTGCTTAACTTCAGCTTCTTCAGCGTTACTGGTCGGCACATAGACTTGGATTACCATGATGTTGAATGGTTTGCCTTGGAAATGAACAGAAATCATTCTGTCGTTTTTGAGATTGCATCCAAGTACTGCATTTTGGACTCTTGTTGACTATGATGGCTACTCCATTTCTTCTAAGGGATTCCTGATCTGAGGTAAATTCACGCATTCAAGTCCATCTTAGTTTGCTGATTCCTAGAATGTCGACGTTCACTCTTGCTGTCTCCTGTTTGATCACTTCCCATTTACCTTGATTCATGGACCTGACATTCCAGGTTCCTATGCAATGTTGCTCTTTACAGCATCAGACCTTGCTTCTATCACCAGTCCCATCCACAACTGGGTGTTGTTTTTGCTTTGGCTCCATCCCTTCATTCTTTCTGGAGTTATGTCTCCACTCCTCTCCAGTAGCCTATTGGGCACCTACCGACCTAGGGAGTTCATCTTTTGGTGTCCTATCTCTTTGCCTTCTCATACTGTTCATGGGGTTCTCAAAGCAAGAATACTGAAGTGGTTTGCCATTCCCTTCTCCAGTGGACCACATTCTGTCAGACCTCCCCACCATGACCTGTCCGTCTTGGGTGGCCCCACATGACATGGCTTAGTTTTATTGAGTTAGACAAGGCTGTGGTCCATGTGATCAGATTGGCTAGTTGTCTTTGATTGTGGTTTCAGTCTATCAGCCCTCTGGTGCCCTCTCTCAGCACCTGCCATCTTACTTGTGTTTCTCTTACTACGTTGGACATGGGGTATCCTTTCACGGCTGCTCCAGGAAAGCGCAGCCGCTACTCCTTACCTTCAACATGGCGTATCTCCTCACGGCCGCAGCTCCTGACCTTGGACGTGGGGTAGCTCTTGCACCACGCAGCTGCCACTCCTGCGCCATACAGCCATCATCTGCATATCTGAGGTTATTGATATTTCTCCTAGCAATCTTGATTCCAGCTTGTGCTTCATCCAGACTGGGCATTTCACATGAGGTACTCTGCATATAAGTTAAATAAGCAGGGTGACAATATACAGCCTTTATGTACTCCTTTCCCAATTTGGAACCAATCTGTTGTTCAATCTCTGGTTCTAACTGTTTCTTCTTGACCTGCATACAGATTTCTCAGGAGGCAGTTAAGGTGGTCTGGTATTCCCATCTCTTGAAGAATTTTCCAGAGTTTGTTATGATATACATAGTCAAAGTCTTTGGCATAGTCAATAAAGCAGAAGTAGATGTTTTTCTGCAACTCCCTTGCTTTCTGGATGATCTAATGGATGTTGCCATTTGCTCTCTGGTTCCTCTACCTTTTCTATATCCAGCTTGAAGTACTTGGAAGTTCACGTTTAATGTACTGTTGAAGCCTGGCTTTGAGAATTTTGAGCATTATTTTACTAGCATGTGAGATGAGTGCAATTGTGTGGTAGTTTGAGCATTCTTTGGCATTGCCTTTCTTTGGGATTAGAATGAAAATGACCTTTTCCAGTCCTGTGGCCACTGCTGAGTTTTCCAAGTTTGCTGGCATATTGAATGTAGCACTTTCACAGCATCATCTTTTAGAATTTGAAATAGCTCAATTGGAATTCCATCACCTCCACTAGCTTTGTTCGTAGTGATGCTTCCTAAGGCCCACTTGAGTTCACATTTCAGGATGTTTGGCTCTAGGTGAGTGATCACACCATCGTGATTATCTGGGTCGTGAAGATCTTTTTTGTATAGTTCTTCTGTGTATTCTTGCCACCTCTTCTTAATATCTTCTGCTTCTGTTAGGTCCATACCATTTCTGTCCTTAATTGAGTCCATATTTGCATGAAAAGTTCCCTTTGTATTTAATTTTCTTGAAGAGATGTCTAGTTTCGCATTCTATTGTTTTCCTCTGTTTCTTTGCATTGATCACTGAGGAAGGCTTTCTTATGTCTCCTTGCTATTCTTTGGAACTCTGCATTCTGATGCTTATATCTTTCCTTTTCTCCTTTGCCTTCCACGTCTCTTCTCAGCTATTTGTAAGGCCTCCTCAGAAAACCATTTTGCCTTTTTGCATTTCTTTTTCTTGGGGTTGATCTTGATCACTGCCTCCTGTACAAAGTCATGAACCTCCGTCCCTAGGTCTTCATGCACTCTGTCTATTAGATCTCATCCCTTGAATCTATTTGTCACTTCCTCTGTATAATCATAAGGGGTTTGATTTAGGTCATACCTGAATGGTCTAATGGTTTTCCCTGCTTTCTTCAATTTAAGTCTGAATTTGGCAATAAGGAGTTCATGGTCTGAGCCACAGTCAGCTCCTGGTCTTGTTTTTGCTGACTGTGTAGAGCTTCTCCATCTTTGGCTGCAAAGAATATAATCAATCTGATTTCGGTGTTGACCATCTGGTGATGTTCATTTGTAGAGTCATCTCTTGTGTTGTTGGAAGAGGGTGTTTGCTATGACCAGTGTGTTCTCTTGACAAAACTCCACTGGCCTTTGCGGTGGTTCATTTTGTATTCCAAGGCCAAATTTCCTGTTACTCCAGGTATCTCTTGACTTTGTACTTTTGCATTCCATTCCCCTATGATGAAAAGGATATCTTTTTTGGGTGTTTGTTCTAAAAGATCTCGTTAGTCTTTATAGAACTATTCAACTTCAGCTTCTTCAGCATTACTGGTAGGGGCATAGACTTGGATTACTGTGATATTGAATGGTTTGCCTTGGAACAAACAGAGACCATTCTGTCCTTTTTGAGATTGCATCCAAGTACTGCATTTTGGACTCTTTCATTGACTATGATGGCTACTCCATTTCTTCTAAAGGAATCTTGGCCACAATAGTAGATGTAATGGTCCTCTGAGTTAAATTCGACCATTCCAGTCCATTTTAGTTCACTGATTCCTAAAATGTCGATATTCACTCTTGCCATCTTCTGTTTGACTACTTCCCATT
This sequence comes from Bos indicus, assembly GCF_029378745.1. NCBI lineage: Eukaryota > Metazoa > Chordata > Mammalia > Artiodactyla > Bovidae > Bos > Bos indicus. Next base: position 48,111,427 of record NC_091780.1, read on the forward strand.
TACCTTGATTCACGGATCTAACATTCCTATGCAATGTTGTTCTTTACAGCATTGGACTTTACTTCTTTGACCAGAGGGTGTTGTTTTTGCTTTGGCTCCATCTCTTCATGCTTTCTGGAGTTATTTCTCCACTCTTCTCCAGTAGCATATTGGGCACCTACTGACTGGGGAGTTCATCTTTCAGTGTCATATCTTTTTGCCTTTTCATACTGTTCATGGGGTTCTCAAGGCAAGAATACTGAAGTGGTTTGCCATTCCCTTGTCCAGTTTAAGATCTCTCTCTACCTTAAATAGATATTTTTGAATGTGAGATATTGATAAAATTTCAATTTTCCCCATATGGTTACTCACATGTTCCAGTATCATTTACTGAAGTGTTCTCCTCAATCAAAGATTTAAGTAGTACATCTGTCCTGTTGTAGCTTTTCATGTATGTGTGGGACTGATTTTGGGCTTTCTATTCTGTTCCTTTGGTCAATATTTCTACCCCTGGCTTAATAATACAATGTCTTAATTACTATTGCTTTATTGTAATTTTTGACATCTGGTAGAGCAAGTCATCACACCATATTTTTTCAGAAAATCCCTGGTTATTTTTTAGCCTTTACTCTTCCATACACATTTAAAATTCAGCTTGTCAAGAGTCATTAAAAACCCTAGTGGGAACCTGCTGTATAGCACATGGTGCTCAGCTCAGTGCTCTAAGATGACCCAGATGGGTGGGATGGGGTGGGAGGGAGAGAGGTCCAAGACGGAAGGATATTTGTATGCATATAGCTGATTCACTTCTTTGTACAGCAGAAACTAGCACTATTGTAAATATCCATGCTCAGTCGTTCAGTTGTGTCTGACTCTTTGTGATCACATGAACTGTAACCCTCCAGGCTCCTGTCTGTGGGATTTTCCAGGCAAGAATACTGTAGTGGGTTGCCACTATGCCTCAATAAAAACAACAGCAACAAGAAATCCTGCTGGAATTTTGACTGAATTGCATTGACTCTCTAGGTTATTTTAGGAATAATTGACACCTTTATGATATTGAATTCCTTCTTGGGAATAACCCTAAATTTCCTTTAACCTCTCTGCCTCCCTGACATTGTTCTGCTAGAAATCTTAGGTGACTTTTGTTTGCACTTTATACCAAATCAATAGTCATGTTCTCTTGGTTCTGCTTTCTAAATATGTCTCTCAAATCCACTTCCTTTCTCTATTTCTCTGGTCATTAGTCCTAATTCAGAACATATTTTTAGTTTGCTTGACTTAGTATAATAGTCTTATAACTCTTCAAAGTTTTTATCCCCAGAGTATTGTGTTTAGAATGTAAATATGCCTTCCCTGCAAACCTTGAGAGGATGACCACTACTTTCTATAGTAGTGAAGGAAAGAGAGGTGGGACATCAGCTGAAGGAGAAAGCAGGAGGAAGTGAAGATATGTTCATTTTAAAGTAAATGTGATGGAAGACTGTAGGGAGTCAAGGAGACAATGGAGGGGCACAGATTCAAAAGTGGAAGGAACTGGCAGGCTTCTATGGGGATGGAGTTGGGCTCAAAGGCACAGCTTAAGGAGTTAGCTCTGAGAAGAAGAAACCATCCAAAGGCAGGAGAGAAAGAGATGGAAATGAAGAAGATAGAGGGACTTTGAAAATTAAAAAGGAGGGAAACTGAGAAGTTGATTGGTGTTTTTTCTGTAGCAAGGTCTTGTGTTTAATGTTGAAAGTCTCTCAGTCGTGTCCGACTCTTTATGACCCCATGAACTATACAGTCCATGGAATTCTCCAGGCCAGAATACTGGTGGATAGCTGTTACCTTCTCCAGGGGATCTTCCCAACCCAGGGATCATACCCAGGTCTTCCCTCTTTGCAGGCAGATTCTTTACCAGCTGAGCCACTGAATGTTGAGATGGACTGTAAATATGTGGCAGAAACCAAGGGTGGGTACAAAGGACACTGCATATACAAGTTAAACCTCATTGTTTCTGTAGCAATTTCATGTCATTAAGTGGGCTAAAGAGTCATAAGCATCTGCATTTCTATATGGATTAATACACAGAGTCACTAATTATGAAAAGCTGTCTTTATCTGGGAAATTGAATTTTTGTCATTAATGAATTTCAACTCTTTTGGCGGAATAGTTTAAATGGGTAATTTTTGATGTTAGTTTATTCTCTCGTGTCAATGGAACCTCCTTGAGAGCACAGCAGAACAAAATAAAGGGTGATTAAAAGTGCCTCAGAGATTGTCAGTAGAGAACTTTTACTACATAACAGCTGGCCAACATTCCCTTCAGGAGACTTACTAGGCAACTGGTCATAAACTGGTCTATAAATTGAAGTCTGATTGAAGAGTATGAGAAAATACCCTTTAGAATTTAGAAATTAGTCTTGTATGGCTCTATTTCATAGATTAAACACACATAAATTTTCACAAAAAAGAAAAGAATTTAGAAATTACAGTTTCAAAAGTCTATTTGTGTAAGCCTACTTACATACCTGCTTAGAGGCCAGGCACGTGGGTAGGTCAGACTCCCCACCTGGGTCCTCGCTCGCCGTGCACTGACAAGATCCATGTCTTTACCAGATCTGTGTGTCCTCATGTCAAATGAGAGTAAGGCTGTGTACTCAGGATTCCCTTTACTAGGTAGGCTGCCACGTTAAATAAATATAACAGAGAAACATGACCTTCCCTCACTCTCTCTTTTTTTAAATCATTATAGGAAGCCATGAGAATGTTTAAAAAGGCATTGGATCTCATTTCTTCTTCTGATAAAGGACTGAATCCCTTAGCAGCTTCAGCAGACTGTCTGTATCACTTGGGTCTTTGTTACATGGAGGAAGGCAGCTTACAACTGGTATTTTGTGTATTTAAGCACATAAGTTTTTCACGGTTTTAGAAATTGTTTCCTTACATTCAGTTCCATTTCCAAAGGCCACCTAAGCAGTGAGGGACTAGACCAGAGCTTCTGGTAAAGCTTGGCTTACTATAGTCAGTCTGCACACTGTAAAACCTACTACGTTGTCTTATTTATTCAACACATTTTATTAATGCTTGTTTGTCGATAATATTCCAAAGGCTAATGTGTGTTTCCCACCAAAGCAATAAATCTAATTGTAAGAAATTATTATAGCAAAATAATTTCATCACTTAGTATAAATTTACTTACCACATTGTCAGTACGTTGAGTGTATCAATGTCATGCAGGATAAATGGAAAACAATGAGGACACTGATTTCTCTTATTGACAACTGAACAATTAAAATCAGAGCAAACTGGCTGTTAAGATGGCCAGGTTCATTGAAAACCAGTTTATTCAATTATTAAGTATTTATCTATTAGGTTGGTGCAAAAGCAATTGCAGTTTTGGACCTTGAACTTTAAATCATTATTAGCTAGGCTCAAACAAATCCTCATTTTTTTAAATTTAATTTTATTTTTAATTGGAGGATAATTACTCTACAACATTGTGACAGTTTCTGCCATACATCAACATGAATTGGCCATAGGTATATATATATGTCCCCTCACTCTTAAACCTCCCTCTCACCTCCTTCCCCATCCTACCCCTCTAGGTTGTCACAGAGCACCAGCTTCTGTGACTGGTGCTTCTTCTTCCTTATCAAACACATCTTTATTAATCAAAATAGGAGCCATTATAATCAACATATTTTTGCCGACAAGAAATGTTTATTTATTCCTGTAGTGTAAAAATCTGTGCTTCAGGATTTGATGAATTCTTGGAAAGCATTTTCTGCATCCTGCTGGTTGTGGAACCGTTTTCCCTGCAAAAAGTTGTCAAGATGCTTGAAGAAGTGGTAGTCGGTTGGCAAGAGGTCAAGTGAATACGGTGGGTGAGGCAAAACTTCGTGGTGCAACTCTTCAACTTCTGAAGCATGAGTTGTGCGACATGCAGTCGGGCATTGTTATGGAGAAAAACTGGGCCCTTTCTGTTGACCGATGCCAGCTGTAGGTGCTGCAGTTTTCAGTGCATCTCATTGATTTGCTGAGCATACGTCTCAGATGTAATGGTTTCACTGGGATTCAAACAGCTGTAGTGGATCAGATCAGCAGCAGAACAGCAAACAGTGAGCATGACCTTTTTTTGGTGCAAGTTTGGCTTTGGGAAGTGCTTTGGACCTTCTTCTTTGTCCACCCACTGAGCAAGTCATTGCCAGTTGTATAAAATCCACTTTTTGTCCCAATCTGATTGAGAAATGGTTCGTTGTTGTGTAGAATAAAAGGAAGATGACACTTCAGAACAACGTTTTTGATTTCGAGTCAGCTCATGAGACACCCACTTATCAAACTTTTTCACCTTTCCAATTTGCTTCAAATGAAGAATAACTGTAGAATGGTTGACGTTGAGTTCTTTGGCAACTTCTCATGTAGTTGTAAGAGGATCAGCTTTGATGATGGTTTTCAGTTTTCGTTGTCAACTTCCAGTGGCCAGCCACTGCACTCCTCATCTTGAAGTCTCTTGTCTCCTTTGCAAAACTTTTTGAACTACCACTGTGCTGTACATTCATTAGCAGTTCTTGGGCCAAAAGTGTTGTTGATGTTGTGAGTTGTCTCCACTGCTTAATGACCTATTTTGAACTCCAATAAGAAAATCGCTCAAATTTGCTTTTTGTCTAACATCATTTCTATAATCTAAAATAAACATAAAATAAACAGCAATGAGTCATTAGCAAAAAACATAAAGTGAGAAATGTGTATTAAAATAACATAATGTAACCACATTTATTTAAGAATGTATTCCAATATCAAATGGCAAATTTCAACAGTGAAAAAACCAAAATTATGTTTGCACCAACCTAATAATATTTGACTATTTTATCGAAGTCTCCATTTCAAAATTTTCACTGATATGATAAATACGTAAATAACGTATCATTAGCTCTTTTTGAATATTTCACAGCTACACAGACACACACACAGACAGACACACCCACACACCATTCCAGTCCTTATATTCATAGGGGTGGATGGGGTCCACCTGTATCTTTATAACTTTAAAAGAGAATTGCAGTTGATTAGTTTTCCATTAAGAAATTACAATACATATGAGATTAATTACAAATATTTTTCATGTTCTTAGTCCTTTGGACAAGCAGGGGAAACCTAGTTTTGCTTCACAATGTTAGAAAAAACTTTGGAGTTCTTTTGTTTTGAAATTTTGTAACTATGTATCTGCTGGTCCTCATGGGAAATAATAAATACTAATTGTGATTTCTTTGAAGAAACACAATAAGACACATAATGATTAAAGTCCTCTTAGGGTCCCTCGGAGAAGGCAATGGCACCCCACTCCAGTACTCTTGCCTGGAAAATCCCATGGACGGAGGAGCCTGGTAGGCTGCAGTCCATGGGGTCACTAAGAGTCGGACAAGACTGAGTGACTTCACTTTCACTTTTCACTTTCATGCATTGGAGAAGGAAATGGCAACCCACTCCAGTGTTCTTCCCTGGAGAATCCCAGGGATGGCGGAGCCTGGTGGACTGCCATCTATGGGGTCGCACAGAGTCGGACACGACTGAAGTGACTTAGCAGCAGCAGCAGGGTCTTCCCTGGTGGCCCAGTGGCTAAAACTCAGTGCTCCCAATGCAGAGGGCCCAGGTTTGATCCCTGGTCAAGGATCTAGATCCCACATGCTACAACTAAAGAGCCTGCATTACCACAGCTAAGACCCGGTGCAGCCAAATAAATACATAAATAAATTAAAAAAATTACACCTCCAAAAGTATTGTAACAACATGAATTATGTAGACTTTAGTCTGTGAATAAAGGAATCTGTAAATTATAATAAACCTGGGTCATTCATATTTTTTGGCTCCACAAGGTTCACTGGGAAAAACATCTTTAAAATGACCAAAAAATAAAAACTTTTCAAGAATAGTTATATACTGTAATGTATTAACTTTTTAACTAATGTATGCTACTCACTGAATGATTTGCTTTTTACCAATATGCTCTTCTAGGCTTTTGATTCTTTTACAAAAGCTGTGAAAGCAAATCCTGATTTTGCAGAAAGCTTTTATCACCGTGGGCTTTGTAAAGTCAAACTCCATAAGAGTGGCTCGATCCTGGATTTTAATCGTGCGATTACCCTTGATCCAAAACATTACCAGGTATTTAAATGGGTGATTGCTCTGGTTTGGAGAGTGTATTAAATTTGCTAATACTATTAAATCTTTAAGTGTTGTTGTTATTAGTTAGTAACAGTTACTTTTATCTACTTTACAGCTGTTTTAATAATCTATATATTATCTGTATTTTCCATTGAACTGAAAATATGATTTCCAACAGGGATATTATATAGGTAAAAGTGCTTTGTGAATTTTAATGTATATAAATTTGTTAATATTTTAATGTACCTATTAATCATTATGATTTTATATACTATATTATGTAAATAAATTCATTTACTTCTTCCTTTGCTGTTACATTGTATCCTGCCTTTTAAGAGACTATAGAGACAATATAAAATCCAATAGATGAAACTCCATTGGATCTTGATTTTAAAAGTGTATGAAATTTGAATATGGATGAAATATCAGATGATTTTAGGGAAATACTATGAATTTTTTTAGATATACAGTGGTAACGTGGTTGTGTAGGAGTATGTCTTCTTCAAAGGAGATGTATACTGAAAGACTTGGGGTGAATTTTTAAAATGTCTACAACTTATTTTCAAATTGTTCAGAAAAAATTAGATAACAACAAAATCACAAAATGTTAATAATTATTGAATCCAGGTGGTAGGTATATGGGTGTTCACTGTACTATTCTTTGAATATTCTGTGAGTTTGAAATTTTCTTAATAAAAGAGTGACAAAAAGTTTGATTTATATCATCTTTGGATGGCATAAATTTGTTCCAACTACAATATATATTTTGGCAGAACTGATGCTTTTACTGAAATAATCTGTTTCCTCTTTCTTCCTCTCTTTCTCTGAAAAGGCATATTTAAGTCGAGTAGCCTACTATGGTTTGAAAGGCAGATACTCCAAAGCGATCTTGAGTTGTAATGAGGCCATCAAAATTTACCCTCAGAGTGTGCGTGCCTATGTCTACAGAGGAGTTCTGAAATACTACAGCAGGGTAAGGAATTTCCTACCTTAAGCTCTGGTATTTTAGGGTGTGTGGCTGCTCGGATGCCAAGGAGGGACTCACTTCCCCTTTCTCTCTGTGAAAGGAGAATTGCCATGGAATGAGGCAGAACTACATAAAAGGTGTTGCACTTTGACAGAACATCAAAAGGGATTTCAGTTAATGATTTTTCATAAAATAGTGATATTTATTTGTGACATTTATATTTTAAATGGCATTAATTATATATTTTTATTAAGGAAATAGTATTCATTATAGAGAATTTGGAAAATACAATGAGGAATAAAGAAGGGTTAAAATCACCTGATTTCCTACCATCAGATGGTAATTCCTGAGAGCATTTTGGTGTATTTCATGTAGTCTTTTTTTCCTAATAAAATATATACTTCTAAAAACTGGGACTGTGCTACTTAAATAATCTGTGTTGTGCCTTGCTTCTTATATTTAATCATTGAAGATGATACCAGTTTTAATGACTGCATACTATTCCATCATAGTATATTTTAACCACTTTATTGTTGGGCATTTGGATTGTTTGAATTTTTTTTTTTATTTTACTATTTTAAATAATACACATAGAAGAAAATCAAAGGTTATGGTTCCTAAATGGATATTACTGAATTAAAAAGTGTGAGCAATACTGTTGATGTCTAATGGTTCTTGGCATATTTTTTCCCCCTATTTTTCTTTTCTGACATTTCTTTGTAGATATTTCATATGAAATATGAAATATTATTTTGCAAATAATACCTTAAAACAAAGGTAAGACCTTGCATTACCTGTATATTCTGTGAAAATTACTGTCTATAAAAATGGATGTTTATGTAAAGTTTAAAAATAAAATAAAATTTTAAAAAATGGATGTCTAAGTTATCAGGGAAGCATCAAAAAGAAGCAAAAGAGAATGTGGGTAGAAAACATGACAATTACGTGATATGACAGTACTAGAGACAGAAGCAAGCCAGCTCTGGTGAATGTTTGTTGGGTGAATTAGCTTGCTTCTCTTTTATCCGTAAGAAATTAAATTTTTTGCTTGCTGTATAGCAACAGGGGTCTTCCCAGGTGGCGTTCGTGGTAAAGAATCTGCCTGTCAATGCAGGAGACCCAGGTTTGATCCCTTGGTATGGAAGATCCCTTGGAATAGGAAATTGCAACCCACTCCAGTATTCTTGCCTAAAAAATTTCACGGACAGAGAAGTCTGGCAGGCTATAGTCCATAGAGTTGCAGAGTCGGACACAAGAGAGCAACCAAGCGCACAGATACATATAGCAACAATGGAAAAAAGAGAATCGTTAATAGTTGTTTGTATATTGAATTTTATTTGCAAATGAGAAAAACTATAATAACAGTTCCTACCAAGGGACCTTCTTAATTAATTCTGTAAAAGATTAGCTTGATGGTCTTAATTTCACGGATGATACACAGAATGATTAAATGTGTAGTCCCAAAACTCCGATAGAATCAAGAATTTATTTTACAACTAAATTTAAGTCCATTATGATGAACTCTTCTCACTTAATTATGTTTTCTTTGTAGAATTATAAACTAGCGATTACAGATTTAACTACAGCTATCAACATGGATAAAAACAGTTATATAGCATTTTATAACAGAGCATTATGTTACACCAAGATAAATGAACTTCAAATGGTAAGATTTGTAAATATATTTAAAGCGTATTTTCTTATTATTTCTGTTACAATTTTAGAAAAATAATTCCTGTGGAAATACACACAAAACTTGAGATGCCAAAGAACCATGTTAAAGAATATTTAATTTTTTGCTAGTGCTTAGCAAATTTTCATATACAATCTCTGCAACGTCAAATGAAAATTAATTTTATAATGCTTATACAAGCATTTAAGGGCTGTGTAAACTAACACGTGTTACATGTTTCTCGTTTGAGAAAAATGTTTCCACTGATAAATTGTGTGTAGAATTTTTAAGCAGTGATCACTAGCAATATTGTTTGCTTCACAATCTCAACATTAACTAGAATAGCCTGGGGAGGTATTTTGTTACAATGCTCAGACCACAGATGCAGCAGGCAGTTTTGAGTGATGGTTTCCAGCTCAGAGACCATTTTGAAGCCTAACTGATGGTTGAAGCAAACCTTTTTTCTCTATTTATCCTGTTCCAGATTCTACCTGTGCAAGCCCTTTTTTATATTTTTGAATCTTACTCCATTCTCCAGTCTCCCCTTGTCAATTTTGTCCTTTTCCAATCAAGATTCCTCACGGGGGAGCAGATCAGTAGTTTCTTGGTGTTCTGCCCAATTTCTTGCTTCCGTTTCTGCTATCCTCCTATCTCCTCTTCCTTGTTTCTATCACTTCATTGTTGATGATGGCTTCTTTTAAAAGACTGCATTGTGTTCCCGGGTGTTGTGTGCGGATACACTCCCTCAATTTCCTTAAAACCTGGAAAGTTAAATCTGTTTAAGACATTTAGAAATTTAGTGATTTATTTCCTATGGAAGAAAAAAGTTGAGAAATATTGTTTCTGTCTAAACGGATATAAAATTGCCGATAACTGGATTTTCAGGTTTCCTCCAGAAATGTTGACAAATGAATAACTAATTTTAACACAGGCTCTTGTTACCATTCTAGGAGCCAATTAAAGGATCATTTATTAGAGTAACCTGCACAGCAGGTATCTTTGACAGCTTCCTCCCCACCCCTATCCCTGCCTTTTCTGGGTAACCCTGAACTTGCAAACAATGGCCGGGGTCTGGGCAGGGAAGTACTATTTTTGTTATGTCTGATTGGTATCAGAGCTGGTGCTCTATGAATAAGGAAAATGAAAATCTATGTAAATGGAAATCTAACTAGAATAAGAACATATTGGCTATTTTAGAGCGGCCTGGTACCCAATGCTTTTCATCCAATGGGCTCATTTTACAGATGAAGAAATGGAAACAGGGAGACATTAGAAACACATCCAAGTCACACAGGGAATAGGGACCTATATCGGCGTCCACAGGTTTGTTTGCTTCTGGTTAACAGTCTTTAGGTGGCTTTGTGAAACCATCTGACCTCCAGCACGTGGACCGGATGTCATTTTATTGTGTCACCTCCTCCCTTTTGTCTCCCTCCACCTGTTTCTCAGCGTTCCTGCCATAACAGGACCAAGCAAACACAAGTAATTTTGTGCAAAAAATGCACTCCCAAGATACAGTTTCATAAAAACTAAGAAAAGGTGAAGTCTGGTTCCTACCCCCTTATGTTAATAAAAGTAGTAACCGTTATCACCCATTTTGGGCTTATTGTGTGATAGGCACTGGGCTAATGCTTTACCAACATTCAATCAAATATTTTAAGGACTTCCCTGGCAGTCCAGTGGTTAAGACTTCACCTTCCAATGTAGGGGGTGGAGATTTGATCCCTAGTTGGGGAGCTAAGATCCCACATATCTTGGGGCCAAAAAACTGAAACATAAAACAGAAGCAGTATTGTAATAAATTCAATAAATGGTCCATATCAAAAATCTAAAAAACCAGTATTTTAAAGTGGACTTCTATAACAATATGTTATTAATATTCCATTTTTGTGGATAGGAAAACTGAGGCTTAATGTTAAGTAACTTTCCCAAGACTGAAAGTTTAGTAACAATAGTAGAGACAAAGCACAAAGCCTGCTCATTGTGACCTTCATGAAATCTAATTTCCAAGGTTTGTTTCCTCTTGTGTTATATATTCAGCTACTTAGTAGATTTCTAAGGCATCATGATATATACACAGGTTTTAATTATGTGATTCCATGATAGGAAAATTGCAAACATTCTAGTTTTGTTTTACAAGTGTTACAAATTATTTTTATAGCCTGTCAGTGTTTATTTATAGTTATTCTACAATATACATATAGGATGTTTAATTGTACAATTCTTTTAGATGTCGAGTTCCCCATCACAAAACACTAGAGGAGAACCACTAACTAAGCAAATAGTAAAATACTATTTATTTGCATTTTCATTTAGCACATGCTACGGGCATATATGATTTGGCCCTTTTCTGATGAAACCATATGGCTCTTTTAGGCAAAATGTTCAGAAGAAAAATGTTCAGAGTTAAGAGATTCAGCTCCAACTGATATTTGGGATACTCCTAGTACCTGGTACAGAGGAAAAACCTATTTATTAAATGAAAAAAAAAAGATAAGAAATGGAAAAAGGTCCTCTGAGATAATTCTCAGCTTAGATTATCTTTAAAAGAGAGAATATTGCAGTAATTTTCCAACAAGTGCTTATTTGTTAGTTTTATTAAGATCTGTTTTCATTGCTTTATGATTTATTCACTCAACAAAAATTTATCAAATGCCTAGTAAGTGCAGGCATGGTGCTAGTTACTGGCTTTACAATGGGGAACAAAATGAATAATCTCTTCCTCAGTAAAACTTAGGTTTCAGTGACGAAAACAATAAAACACTATAAAGCAGTTAAACTTCAAAAGGTTAACAAGTGCTCTGCTTTAATGTCAATAGTCATTTTGTGAAACTGTTGAGTTGGGGAAGGGTGTTGCGTGCCCCCTTCAATCCCTGCACAATAAAAATGCTTAGGATAGCATGTGAGTACAAGCACAGTGAACCCCATTTGTTAGAAAGTAGCAGCATCCATAGTATTTAATTAAGTGGACCTGTTAAACCTAACAAATGATTATTTTTGGCCTTAAATTTTAAGTCACATTAAAGAACTAATTATGAGGTTCTAGTTTGTCCGTGGTCAATGTAGTAATGCTCTAAAGAGTTGACTTTAGCTTGTAAGTGATTATTTCATTTTTAGGCATTAACAGATTATGGAATTGTGCTTCTTCTTAATGCTGGAGAAACTGTGACTTTGAACACCTTCATTAATCGTGGACTCATCTATGCAGAATTAGAACAGTTCAATTTCGCATTAGAGGTAAACCTTTCTGTTTACTTGTAAAAATGAACCCACTTGATTTTGTATATTCACTTCTGAAAACCTGTGAAAAAGTTTTTTTGATAATAAATGGCATTATTAATGAACAATAATTCAACTTTAGTGAGAATTGTGATGAAGTACTTTGAATGACAGAATCTTTGCAAAAGTGTTTTTTTACTTTTTAAATACAAATGAATAGATAATATGTAAAAAAAATTTCTAAATTGATGAAATATCAAGACTATCATCTCTCCTAAGGGAGTGTCTTAGCTGTAGACAAAAATTAAAATGATTTAAGTGTCATTTACTTTGCTGCTCAGTGCTCTTCCTCGTTCATAGTTTTCCTCATTCCACATTGAAAATATGTCAAAATAAATCTGTTTGCTTCACGTGGGCAGAGAATAGCAGCCCAGAATAAGTTACTGGGAATAGGCTTTTAAGTTAGTGGGAACAGGCACTCAGAATTGCAATAGAAGACAGCATCTGCAATACACAGATAAGAAACAGGCGGATTTCTTTATAGAATAATGAAACAAAGTTCACTGTTCTCGTTTTTATCTGTATTGTCTATATAGAGTTAAATTAGGAATTAAGAGATATAGGCAAAAATCAAATAGTAATTTGAAGTTTGCCATTAAATAATGGTAGTTTTTCTTCTGTGTTTCTCAGGAACCACAACAGACAATTATGTAAGGGAGTGTTTCCTGTTTTTTCACCTCCAAATATAACTTGTATTATTTTTCAACTTCTGGAGCCATCTTTTGAGATTCTGTGCCACAGAATTACTTACTATTAAAGAAGTGACTGAGATACTGTATTCTAGGCAGCTTACATAATCGTGTTCCTGCTCAGTTACAATTTGTGTCTGACTCTTTCTGACCGCATGCACTTCAGCCTACCAGGCTTTTCTGTCTGTGAGATTTCTCAAGCAAGAATACTGGAGGGGGTTGCCATTTCCTTCCCAGGGAATCTTCCAGACCCAGAAACTGAACTTGGCACGTGGTAGGTGGATTCCTGCTTGGCAGGTGGATTCCTTACCACTGAGCCACCAGGGAAGCCAATTTATACTATGGTGAAATGTTATTTCAAGAGTTGAACTCCCTTAGGTTTTGGTTTTGAGATGTGCCCTTTGGAATTCCCTCAGATAGGGAAAGCTAAAGAATGTCTTTGGAATAGGCAAAAAAGCTATGAGACTCTGGGCAATAGTGTTGGGTGGCGAAAGTGAGGAAAATGAGGTTTGGAAGCAAAAGACTTCAGCTGTTGGAGAATTAAATCAGGGCCCATGTTACTACCCACCTAAGTATTCCTGTAGTACTTAACAGCAACGTTAACTTGAGTTATTGTACAGTTATACCTGCCATGTTCTCAACAGTACTGCATAATTTACAATTGTAACTTATGGATGAGGAAGCTGATATTCTAAACAGGTTATTGAAAAAGTGAGAGTTCCAGAAAAACATCTATTTCTGCTTTATTGACTATGCCAAAGCCTTTTACTGTGTGGATCACAATAAATTGTGGAAAATTCTGAAAGAGATGGGAATCCCAGACCACCTGACCTGCCTTTTGAGAAACCTGGATGCAGGTCAGGAAGCAACAGTTAGAACTGGACATGGAACAACAGACTGGTTCCAAATAGGAAAAGGAGTACGTCAAGGCTGTATATCGTCACCCTGCTTATTTAACTTATATGCAGAGTACATCATGAGAAACGCTGGGCTGGAGGAAGCACAAGCTAAAATCAAGACTGCCGGGAGAAATATCAATAACCTCATATATGCAGATGACACCACCCTTATGGCAGAAAGTGAAGAAGAACTAAAGAGCCTCTTGATGAAAGTGAAAGAGGAGAGTCAAAAAGTTGGCTTAAATCCCAATATTCAGAAAATTAAGATCATGGCATCCGGTCCCATCACTTCATGGCAAGTAGATGGGGAAACAGTGGAAATAGTGGCTGACTTTATTTTTCTGGGCTCCAAAATCACTGCAGATGGTGACTGCATCCATGAAATTAAAAGACATTTACTTCTTGGAAGGAAAGTTATGACCACCCTAGATAGCATATTAAAAAGCAGAGACATTTCTTTGTCAACAAAGGTCCGTCTAGTCAAGGCTCTGGTTTTTCCAGTAGTCAACGTATGGATGTGAGAGTTGGACTATAAAGAAAGCTGAGTGCCAAAGAATTGATTCTTTTGAACTGTGGTGTTAGAGAAGACTCTTGAGAGTCGCTTGGACTGCACAGAGATCCAACCAGTCCATCCTAAAGAAAATCAGTCCTGGGTGTTCATTAGAAGGACTGATGTTGAAGCTGAAACTCTAAAACTTTGGCCACCTGATGCGAAGAGCTGACTCATTTGAAAAGACCTTGATGCTGGGAAAGATTGAAGGCAGGAGGAGAAGGGGATGACAGAGGATGAGATGGCTGGATGGCATCACTGACTCAATGGACATGGGTTTGGGTGGACTCCAGGAGTTGGTGATGGACAGGGAGGCCTGGCATGCTGTGGTTCATGGGGTTGCAAAGAGTCGGACACAACTGAGTGACTGAACTGAACTGAACTGAGTCAACCAGGAAGTACTGGGACAAGATTTGAACTTAGGTCTCTCCTGATTCCAAATCCTGTATTCCTTCAGACAAGGCATGGTACTAACATTGACATTGAAGATATGGAGACAAATAAGACAGATTTCTAGTCCTTGAGGAGCTCACGGTCTGGTGGGAATCATTCTTGACCTCTCTCTTTTCTCACACCCGGTGTCTAAATCATGAACCAGTGTGGTCAGCTCTACCATCAAAACATATCTTGAATTCAGTCATTTCTCATTCTTTTACCCCTGTTCTCCTCCTCCTTCCAGCCTCTACCTTCTCCTGTCTGGGTTCCTGCAGTAGCTTTCCATCTGGACTCACTGCTTCTGCTCTTGTCCCTCTACGTGCTGTTCACACAGCAGCCGGAGATGCCTCTGAAAAACATAAAGCAGAGCAAGCTACTCGGCTCAGAGCCCTCCAGGGACTTCCCATCACACTTAGGCCAAAATCTGAACTCTTGACTGTAGCCAACCAAGACCCCAGTGACCTCATTGCTGCTCACTGATCTGACTTCATTGTCAATGTTCTTCTTTTCTCCACTCAGGTTACTCCTCTGTGGCCTTTTGCTATGCCTTGGAAATTCCAGGCTCCCTTCCTGCCTCAGGGTCCTCACACAAGCTATTCCCTAGGTGGAAAACACTCCTCCTATTGATCTGTATATGGTTCATGACCTCCTTTTGTTCCAGGTTTCTTCTCAAATGTGACCTCCGCAGTCAAAAAGAGTAGATTAATTAAAATGGAATATTAAAAAATTAAAATAATCCCAGATAAGTCTGGAAAGAGAACACAAAGGATCAGAAACAGAGGAGACCAGCAGAAAACAGACAATAAATGGTAGACCTAAATCCAACCTCATCAGCAGTTACATTACATGGAAATTCTCCAAATACCCCAATTGAAATAGTGAGGATGTTAGAGTAGAATTTTTTAAAAGTCCCAACAATATTTTGGCTGCAAGAAACAGACTTTAGATATAAGATATAGAAGGGTAAAAGTAAAAAGACTGAGGGAAAAAAACATGCCCTGCAAACACTACAGGCTTGCCTTGGAGATATTGTAGATTTGGTTCCAGCAATAAAGCGAACATAGCGATAAAGTGACTCCCATTAATTGTTTTGCTTCATATAAAAGTGCATATAAAAGTTATGTTTGTACAATGCTGTAATCTATTAAGTGTGCAATAGCATTATGTCTTAAAAATGGACCTATCTTAGTTAAAAAGTACTTTATTGATTAAAAAAATGTTAACCATCACCTGAGCCTTCAGTTAGTTGCAATCTTTTTGCAGTAGTAACATCAAGGATCATTGAGGATCACAAACTACCATAACAACTACAATAATAATGAAAATGTTTTAAATATTATGAGAATTACCAGAATATGATACAGAGACACGAACTGAACAAATGCTGTTGAAAAAATGGTGCCGATAGACTTGCTTGAGGCAAGATTGCACAATTTGTACAAAGTGCAGTATCTGCGAAGCTCAATAAAACAAGATATGCTTGCAATTAAAGGCAAAAAAAAGTTTTTCCCCTGTGTAAATTTAAAAAATTAATTTGAAATATTAAAAAAAGACGATTGCTGAGGCAGACCAATGAAGAAACACATGACTGAATAATAAGAGGGCTAAATGCAGAACCTAGAGAGAGCAGAGTCAGAAAACCTACACAGGGAAACATTCTTAGTGGGGATGACTGATTAACAGAGAGATCAAGTAGGACGAGAGCTGAAAATGTATTAATTGATAGTTGTGTGCCCTTCATTAGAACACGGGAAATAGAGTGTGGCATTTGAACTGGAATTCTTAGGCCAAATTAATGGGAAAGTTTGTAATGAAATCTCAGTTACAGTTGTAAGTTTGACTTCATTTCAGCAAAAAAGAAAAAGAAAGTCCTCTTGGGGGAAATACCTGGTAGAATATTTCATTAGATTATATTTGTCTAGACAATAAATTTCTTATTTCTTCCAAATAATTCCATGTAGCATCAAAATACGCTTCAGAAGTCTAAGTGGGGAGTTCATATTCTCAGATGGGTCTGGACTGATACCCTTCTCCTATAGTAGCGTCCCAGAGGGCTCCGTTTGACACTACTGCTCCCTCTTCCACCCCTGTTAGCAGAGAACTTATTCTACCCCCATTAAATAGCCAGCTTTGTGGAAGGAGAAGGGAGAGGGGAAGACAATGCAGGAACGGAGGGAGGAGGGAGACTAGCCTCATGGTTGAGTTCTCTCTAGTGAAGTGGAAACCAGAAGTCTGACGCTTAGCTTTTAAGACTGTAGAGTGCTCTTTCCTAGCCTTCTGGAAGTGGGAAGGGAGTCTGGAAACTAAAGTTACCTTTAGTCACTCCACAGGAGGTTAGGGTCCTCCCCACAGTCTAGTTTGGTCAAGTGAGTTCATAACCAAAACTGCCCAAAAGATTCTTGCTGAAGCAGTTCTCTGGGAAAAAGCAGTGTCATTTTTATTTTTTATTCCTTTGTTTATTCCATTTTTATTCCTTCACAGGTGTTGAACTCTTATTTTTTGAGTTCCCAAATTATGGGATATAATTCCATAATCCCACATTATGGCAAACATTGAAATCAATCTGTATCTCACATTATTTATGTATATACGTACACATACCTATGGACATATCTAGGACTTCCCTGGTGGCTCAGACGGTAAAGCATCTGCCTACAATGCAGGAGACCCGGGTTCAATCCCTAGGTTGGGAAGATCCCCTGGAGAAGGAAATGGCAACCCACTCTAGTACTCTTGCCTGGGACATCCCATGGATGGAGGATCCTGGTAGGCTACAGTCCATGGGGTTGCAAAGAGTTGGACACGACTGAACAACTTCACTCTCACTTTCACACATGCCTATACATATAAGTCTCATTGCAGTTGGCATGGTCTTTTGATATATAGACATTTATTTAAACATTTTATTTGTTTCAGTTTAGTGGTATTCTCGGGAAGGAAACGTTTTCTTGAAAACTTTCTAAGCCCGTCAACATGGGCAGATTCAGAAGAAAATGAGATGGCTGCACATTTCTGTCAAGCAATTTGACGCTGAGTGGCAGAAATTCTATGAAGGGGTAAACGTCCAGGAAATATTTTGCATCTCACTAGCTTGGAGTTGATGTCCTCTATTGCATAGGAACCTGGAATGTTAGGTCCATGAATCAAGGCAAATTGGAAGTGGTCAAACAGGAGATGGCAAGAGTGAACGTCGATGTTCTAGGAATAAGCGAACTAAAATGGGCTGGAATGGGTGAATTTACCTCAAATCACCATTATATCTACTACAGCGGGCAGGAATCCCTTAGAAGAAATGGAGTAGCCATCATGGTCAACAAAAGAGTCTGAAATGCAGTACTTGGATGTAATCTCAAAAACGACAGAATGATTTCTGTTTGTTTCCAAGGCAAACCATTCAATATCACAGTAATCCAAGCCTATGCCCCAACCAGTAATGCTGAAGAAGCTGAAGTTGAACAGTTCTATGAAGACCTACAAGAACTTTTAGAACTAACACCCAAAAAAGATGTCCTTTTCATTATAGGGGACTGGAATGCAAAAGTAGGAAGAAACACCTGGAGTAACAAGCAAATCTGGCCTTGGAGTACGGAATGAAGCAGGGCAAAGGTTAATAGAGTTTTGCCAAGAGAATGCACTGGTCATAGCAAACACCCTTTTCCAACAACACAAGAGAAGACTCTACACATGGACATCACCAGATGGCCAACACCAAAATCAGACTGATTATATTCTTTGCAGCCAAAGATGGAGAAACTCTATACAGTCAGCAAAAACAAGACCAGGAGCTGACTGTGGCTTAGATCATGAACTCCTAATTGCCAAATTCAGACTTAAATTGAAGAAAGCAGGAAAAACCACTAGACCATTCAGGTATGACCTAAATCAAATCCCTTATGATTATACAGTGGAAGAGAGAAATAGATTTAAGGGACTAGATCTGATAGATAGAGTGCCTGATGAACTATGGAATGAGATTCATGACATTGTACAGGAGACAGGGATCAAGACCATCTCCATGGAAAAGAAATGCAAAAAAGCCGAATGGCAGTCTGAGGAGGCCTTACAAATAGCTGTGAAAAGAAGAGAAGTGAAAAGCAAAGGAGAAAAGGAAGGATATAAATATCTGAATGCAGAGTTCCAAAAAATAGCAAGGAGAGATAAGGAAGCCTTCCTTAGCAATCAATGCAAAGAAATAGAGGAAAACAACAGAATGGGAAAGAGTAGAGATCTCTTCAAGAAAATGAGAGATACCAAGGGAACATTTCATGCAAAGATGGGCTCGATAAAGGACAGAAATTGTATGGACTGACAGAAGCAGAAGATATTAAGAAGAGGTGGCAAGAATACACAGAAGAACTGTACAAAAAAGATCTTCATGCCCCAGATAATCACGATGGTGCGATCACTCACCTAGAGCCAGTCATCCTGGAATGTGAAGTCAAGTGGGCCTTAGAAAGCATCACTACGAACAAAGCTAGTGGAGGTGATGGAATTCCAGTTGAGCTATTTCAAATCCTGAAAAATGATGCTGTGAAAGTGCTGCCCTCAATATGCCGGCAAATTTGGAAAACTCAGCAGTGGCCACAGGACTGGAAAAGGTCAGTTTTCATTCCAATCCCAAAGAAAGGCAATGTCAAAGACTGCTCAAACTACTGCACAATTGCACTCATCTCACACGCTAGGAAAGTAATGCTCAAAATTCTCCAAGCCAGGGTTTAGCAATATGTGAACCGTGAACTTCCAGATATTCAAGCTGGTTTAGAAAAGGCAGAGGAACCAGAGTTCAAATTGCCAACATCCGCTGGATCATTGAAAAAGCAAGAGAGTTCCAGAAAAACATCTATTTCTGCTTTATTGACTATACCAAAACCTTTGACTATGTGGATCACAATAAACTGTGGAGAATTCTTAAGGAGATGGGAATACCAGACCACCTGACCTACCTCTTGAGAAACCTGTATGCAGGTCAGGAAGCAACAGTTAGAACTGGACATGGAACAACAGACTGGTTCCAAATAGGAAAAGGAGTATGTCAAGGTTGTATATTGTCACCCTGCTTATTTAACTTATATGCAGAGTACATCATGAGAAACGCTGGGCTGGAAGAATCACAAGCTGGAATCAAGATTGCCAGGAGAAATATCAATCACCTCAGATATGCAGATGACACCACCCTTATGGCAGAAAGTGAAGAGGAACTAAAAAGCCTCTTGATGAAAGTGAAAGAGGAGAGTGAAAAAGTTGGCTTAAAGCTCAACATTCAGAAAACGAAGATCATGGCATCTGGTCCCATCACTTCATGGGAAATAGATGGGGAAACAGTGGAAACAGTGTCAGACTTTATTTTTTTGAGCTCCAAAATCACTGCAGATGGTGATTGCAGCCATGAAATTAAAAGACACTTACTTCTTGGAAGGAAAGTTATGACCAACCTAGATAGCATATTAAAAAGAAGAGACATTACTTTGCCAACAAAGGTCCGTGTAGTCAAGGCTATGGTTTTTCCTGTGGTCACGTATGGATGTGAGAGTTGGACTGTGAAGAAAGCCGAGTGCTGAAGAATTGATGCTTTTGAACTGTGGTGTTGGAGAAGACTCTTGCAAGTCCCTTGGACTGCAAGGAGATCCAACCAGTCCATTCTGAAGGAGACCAGTCCTGGGTGTTCATTGGAAGGACTGATGCTGAGGCTGAAACTCCAGTACTTTGGCCACCTCATATGAAGAGTTGACTCATTGGAAAAGACCCTGATGCTGGGAGGGATTGGGGGCAGGAAGAGAAGGGGACGACAGAGGATGAGATGGTTGGATGGAATCACCGACTCGATGCACATGAGTTTGGGTAAACTCTGGGAGTTGGTGATGGACAGGGAGGCCTGACGTGCTGCGATTCATCGAGTCACAAAGAGTCGGACACAACTGAGCAACTGAAGTGAACTGAACTGACTCAGTGGTATTCTTATTTTGCTTCAGGTTTCAGTTGTTTTTGTAGGGCTTTGAAAAGCTAAAGAGCTTCAGACAGCATATCTCTGGTGTTCAATAGAGAACAGTGTTCAGGTCACAGCATCAGAATCTTAGGCAGAGTTAGTGCTTTTAATTCTTTTAACCTCTTCCCCAGTACCATTTGGGCTTCCCTGGTGGCTCACATGGTAAAGAATCTGCTTGCAATGCAGGAGATGTGGGTTTGACCCTTGGGTTGGGAAGATCCCCTGGAGGAGGGCATGGCAACCCACACCAGTATTCTTGCCTGGAGAATCCCCATGGTCAAAGAGTCTGGCGGGCTACAGTCCATGGGGTCACAAAGAGTTGTACTCGACTGAGCGACAGCCCAACCAGTACCATTCAAGTCCATTCCAACTGACTGCCCTGACTTTACCTGTTGCAGTTAGCATTTCCGCTGCTCCTTTTCTGGAGGCTTCTAGGATCTCTGGACAAAATGACACATTTTCCCCTAAGTGTGGGTTGCCCAGGTAGGAGCTACCTTAGCTAATCCACACAAGAGTTGCAGTTATAGGGCCTGGCCCAAGTGCTTATCTGTCCTATAGTCCTAAGAGTCTCTGCCGGCAAATTTCTATTTCTGTCTGGATACAGAAGTCTCTGGTTGTGTTCACTGGGGGGGAAAAAAACAATGAAAAAGAAAGTAAGTGTGATACCTCATTACAATACCAGGCAAAACCACAAGAAGAGTGGAGACAGTAGTGCAAGGTTCTGAGTGAGTTTTTGGTTATGGTATTCTGTATTGGGTTATAGTATTCTCATAGATACTAAAAGGCGAACATAAAGTTTTAAAGAAGATGTATATTTTAAGGCTTGTATAAAATTTATTTGTGGTAGAATCAAAATTAGGAGGAAGTTTATGAAAACCCGAAAGGTAATGTGGTAAAATTAACAGAAATTTGTAAAACTCTTTCAGGATTTTAAACAAGCTGCACTGATAAGCAAGACTAATGTGAGCCTGTGTCAAGCTACTGCTGTGTGCTATCACAGGTATGGAGTGCGATTCATGTTGAAGTGAGAGCGAGTGGGACTGCAGATTTATAATAGGAGAAACAGAGGAGAATATTATGGAAGTGACAGAGTACAAAAATGGGGGGAGACACAGAGAATCACTGTATGGATGTGGGAACCACAGCTAAGTTTCTCAAACTATTTTAGCCAGATCAGCAAGTAAATGCCTGCTGATAGATAGCATTGGGGGTATCCATATGATTCAGGTCCACTTATTGGAAAGGACCTTGGTAATACACAGAATGAAATCATGAATAGCTTGAAATATCTAAGAATAGAATAATTAACTTTGTTCATTAAATGGAGCTAACTTTTAAAAAGTCTGTTTCCTAGAAGAGAGGTTGATTTAGTAAAATATTTTCAAGAAAATTTTACCTTTAAAAAGCATTTCTAAAACTAAAATAATTAAAATATACCAGTAAATATCTATAAAATATAATGAAATCTACAAAAAATACATTACTTAAAATTGCTTAAAATACATTACTTGTTTCTGGTATTGTTGTAAAAAATAAGTAAATTATAGAAGAGGAGAAAAGAATAGTAACATAAGGCTAAAATATAGAAGATCAGTTTAAAATTTACTCTGAAATAATATTAGATTGATTTTGCTAACTATAATTTATAGCTTACATTTCTACCCATACATTTGATATAAAAAATTAATTTCTGGACATTTTACTTTTAAAAGCATAGAAATTCAGCACGTGAATTTCACTTTTTAATGTGAAATAGAATGTATTTAGTTAAGTAATAGTTTACAGCATTTTTTGTGAGTGAAATAATAGTAGTTACTTGGATGAGAAAATTAGGACAGCAAGTAGACTCCGTAGATATACTTTTTAGGCAGTAGAACATAGTTTGAATTACTTAGAAAACTAACATTCTTTTTTCCCCTCTTTTAGGACATAACTAGTACAGGTATGGTTTCTCTATGAGAGTTATATTTTTTCAATTTTATGAATATGGTAGTATAATTACTGGACCTTGTAAAGGTATATTTGGTTAAAAGGCCCAAACTGGTCTCAGACCTTTAAATTTATACAGGCAAAAAGCATAGTCACATCATTGTCTATTTTAATACAGCATCTTTGTACAATTCATCTCTCTAAGTAATTGCCATTCTTAAAAAGAAATGGAATAATAATGACTGATGTGTTTGTTTTGGTGGGCGACTGGAGACCAGAAATGTCTGAGGTCACTGAATTCTCTTAAAACCAAAACCAGACACCAGAATTTTCTCAGCCTCATTCCTGTGTTTTGCAACTGTTAGAGTCAGTAAATTTTTCTATGTGTCAGGTCCTGATCTCCTTTATGAAATGTAATCACTGGGTATATATGGCGGGGCCTCCTTAAGCTGAAACTGCTTTGCAATTCCAAATAACCAACTTTCATCATCCCACCAGAATCTCTATTGTCTTTTAATAAAAGTAGAATTAAATCAACAGTAAAATTCTGATAACTCAGCATCCCAATTCCATGTATTTTAACAGTTTTACTAAATTTAACAATAAGGAATGTTTAGTGATTGGTTATATTTATTTCAAGAAAAATATTTTTGCTTTTCAAGTTGAGCTATAACATATTTATTACTTCAGCAGCATGGTTTGTAAATAATAAGATTCACTATTGGTGTTTCATAGTAGAGAAAGTCAAAATTCTCCCATTTGGAAAAATTTTAAAAAGGAATAAATCTGTAAACTTTAGGGCTTTGATCTTTGAACTCGAGGGGTTGCAGACTTTTGAAGTGTGCCTTTGTATATCTCTGGTTCTCACTCTTGTGGTTGCTAGGAGACAGCATTCCTTAGGCTGAATATCCTACTTGTTGCCCAGTTGGGTCACTGAGAGTATTATGGTAGAGTTAATTTTTAGATCTCTTTGAGAAAGCCACCTTAAGACTAAAAAAAAAAAAAGTCACAGAGGGAGAGCCTGATGGCTTAGCGTTATATATTCTGTCCACTTTTTACTTCAGCACATTTATTTCACTCTTCTTCTGTTTGCATACAATATTTCTGAATCTTCGACTCTGCAGGCCACATTCTTTAGTTTGGGGAGGTATTTATGATTTATTTGTACAACCCAGTAGGGCACATCTGGTCACGTATATGATTCATTTGGAAAACGTGGTGAGCCTTGGTGCCTGTGGCCTAACCTGCCAGCTCAGCACCTGGTCCTTAGTTAATAGACACCATAATGCGAGTCACACACCTTCCTTCGGTGATCACGTTGTTTTAGATTTATAGAGACACTTTTTATTTTAGAAAAACTAACATACTTTTGTGTTTGTGTAATTGATGTTTTAACAGTTCATGTGCCAGTGATCGTGTACCCCGATATAACAGACACTGCCACTTTTTTCCATTTTTAAACCATCATGTGATTATTTAACAGGAGCCCTAATCTACAGGACATTGTGTGACATACCCATCTGCAGAAAAATGAAGTTGCCGAATCTATGTTATTTCCTACTGGTGTAGGGGGTTGGGGGTGGTGTCTCTGGCTTTGGCTCCATCACCTCCTCTGGACTTATTTTTAGATATTATCAGCTTTGAAGAGGTTGCTAGGTGCCTTTCAAGGTCCCTCCCCAGGTTTAAGGTTTAATGATTGTTTACTTAGTCTGAATAGACTAGATGTTTGTTAAACATTAGTGCTGATAACTAGATGTGTGTCAAAAAATAACTTCAATTCATTGCCTAATTTTTTTTTTTAAATTGGTTTGATGATTCAAAGGGTGAAATTATGTTTTTGTAAACTATGTATTGGCATATGTACTCACAAAGGATTTTAAATTTCCCTCTGGATAAGAGGGAAGCAATGTGTATGATACAATTTGGATGCAAGCATACTAGAAACATTTTGGTGATTTGTGGGAAGAATATGAGAGACCTGGGTTGCCCTGGAAATTTCCATTTACATGGTCACCATAGATATGCATCATAAATAAATAGCTCACTACCTAGAGATAGAAATGAAAGTGAACTGTTCAAGTGTTGTTGTTCAAACGTGTCCGACTCTTTGCAACCCCATGTACTGTGGCCCACCAGGCTCCTCTGTCCATGGAGATTCTCCAGGCAAGAATACTGGAGTTGGTTGCCTTGCCCTCCTTCAGGGGATCTTCCCGACCCAGGAATTGAACGCGGGTTTTTGTGCCTTGAAGGCAGATTCTTTACCATCTGAGCCAACTAGGGAAGCAGTGGCCGTTAAAAACCTATCAGCTAAATGCATTTTATATAGAAATGCAAATTACTACTGTGTAATTATTCTTGATAAAGAGTTCATTATCTAGGCTAGAGTTATTTCTGTAATACAGTGAGAAAGTGGCTACAAGCATTGTAACCTTGTATTCAGTGAACTTTTACTTCTCAAATACTGCCAGCTATCAGGAAAGAGGAGGACAGTTTCACTTTAAACTGCTTGAGGGAGGGGAGCCCATGTTTTCTTTGTGAGAATCCACAGAGTGAACTCAGAAGGCAACAGCTGTCTCATATACATGAGTGTTAACCGGCTCCTGTTTGTAATGTCAAGCTCTCCCGGTGCTTTCCTGTTGACTCTTTTGTCATCTTCTGGCACAACCCTTGGTACACACTTTTGGACAGTGTTTGCCAAAACATGGGGGAAATATCATCAGCACCTCTGTTAATTTTCAGGGCATGCCCAAGCATTCAAAAAAATTGAATCACGTTACGGCAAACTGGACTGCTTTTCAGTTTCAAAGTGAATTCTTTTTCAAACCTGTGAACACATCAAGGAGAGAGTCTTAGCTAAGAGTTAGTCTTTAGCATCTTCCCCACACTTCATGATAGATGGTACAGCTCTTAGATTTAGTTTTCTGCAAACCGTACTATCCAACTCCAATATTTATTTATCTTTATGGTTGCCTTCTGTTTATGACATGAGATATTGATTTTGTACTTGTGGTATTTAAATTATTTTAAAAAATAGATTTACTTAAGTAAAAAAGTGATTTAAAGAGAAATACTCAATAAATGATAGGTGTGGTTGGGACACAGGGCCACTGTCATGAAGGAAGGGCTGAGGTTTGGGAAACTGTATTTTAAGAGAATGCTGAGTGATATCTGAGAGATGATAGTTTCTAGAACAGTTACCCTGGGTTCCGTGTATTTTTATA
This sequence comes from Bos indicus, assembly GCF_029378745.1. NCBI lineage: Eukaryota > Metazoa > Chordata > Mammalia > Artiodactyla > Bovidae > Bos > Bos indicus. The sequence goes on from NC_091780.1 coordinate 48,137,173, forward strand.
AAGGAAAAGTTAGAAAAGCAAGTGATGCATCTTGTTAAAGTTTGAAACCTTTTGGAGAAGTAACGAAAAGAATGGAAGGAGGAAAATAATCTTTATTGGGTGAGGGTCTCTGTGCTAAGGGTTTTTCACATGCTGTCATATGATCCTTCTAGCAGTTTTGAAAAATTAGTATTAATTTGTATGTTCAGGCTTAGTTTTGAACTCCAAGCCTTTCTTCTGACTCCACTGTTGAGAGGTCACCACACCGGCTCTTGTGCGCCAGCTACAAGTAAGTTAAAGGTGAAGAATGTGGGTAGGGATGACTTGTGGCAAAGCGTGGATTTTGGAGTCTGACTCACCTGGGTTTGAACCCCACATATTTGCTCTGTGCAATCTTAGCATGCTATCTACTATGTTACTTAATATGTGCAAACTTTTCTGAGTCATGATATTCTTTTAATCTATAAAATATAAAAAAATTATAACAAACTTACAGAAGTGTTGGAAGAATAATAAAAAATTATTTTATATTTTTTGTATAAAAATATAAGTGAATATTAAATATAAAATAAAAGTGAAATAGTATATATAAAACACTCAGCGCAGTGCCTGGTAAGTAAGTAGTTACTCAGTGTTAGCTCCTTCATTCTATTAAAAAATTCTAAACTCTCTATATTAATTGAAATTAAAAATACTTATTAGATTTGCATGTGAAATGGCAAAGTGACTTTATATACCCTTGGATAAATGTTTGATTACTTCAACAACCCTCACCTAACCACAGGAGACTAATCAAGGAAGATAGAGAGACAGAGTTATCATTTAGTCATATATATTCACAAGTTAATAATAAAATGCATTTCACTTCTTTTTCTCCCCTCCTCTTTCGGTGTCCAAAATGAAATGGGTTGCCTTTACAGAAGTTCTGAAGTAAGAATTCCCGTGTGACAAAAAATTGAGCTCCTTTCATTATAAAGGACATATTAAATATATAACAATGAACTTATTTTAATGATTTAAATGGTGTGTTTTATTAATAATAGTATGTTTTTCTGTACTGTCCACTGATAACTGTGTTCAAGAATGCCATTTAGATTTTTATAATTCTGAAGAAAGAACTCTAGAATATCATCTCAATGTATTCTGCTAAAAAGAAGGCTCTTACTTCCCCTCTTTCCTTCTACCAATATCTTCAAAGAACCCCATCAGACTGCCTCAGGTCGTATGGCAATAGTTCTTGGTGGTGGTGGTTTAGTTGCTAAGTCATGTCTGACTCTTGAGACCCCCATGGACTCTTGAGACCCCCTGCCAGGCTCCTCTGTCCATGGGATTCTCCAGGCAAGAATACTGGAGTGGGTTGCCATTTCCTTCTCCATGGCAATAGTTCTTATGATAGTTCATATGTTAATAAAAATTAAAGTTTTTTTTTAAGAGTTAATGCATTCCTTTATGTAAAGGTTATATACCGGAAAGGACTTAGATAATTCACCAGAAACAATTAATATTTTCATTTCTTTTCAGGAATAAAGAGTTTGAAGAAGCCGTCAACTTCTTCACCTGGGCTGTGAAAATTGATCCACGTTTTCTGGATGCTTACATTGGACGGGGAAATTCTTACATGGAATATGGACATGATGAGGCCACCAAGCAAGCACAGAAGGACTTTCTGAAAGCACTGCATTTTAATCCAGTCTATACAAAAGCCAGAATTTGTTTAGGCTATAATTTGCAGGTAATATCATATGACCACATTTTGGACCACTAATGCACCTTCTGGACAAGAAAGAGGTTATATTTGACCTTTCAGTGGTGATGGGTTTACACAATGCTGCTTTCACCGTGAACATTTTACCTTTATCTTCTTAGTAGTCTTCACAGTGTCAGTGGGAAGCAGGGGTTTGATGAGTTACAGGGAGCCTGCCTGGGGAGCGAACCCAGGAACCTGGTGTGATAGTGAGATGAAGATCTTGTGAACTTGAGTTGCCTTATTGCCTGTGCCCCTTTCTACCTCATCCCGTTATACATACCACTCTTATAGACAACTTTTGAGACTTTCCCAGTGAGTTTCACATATGAAAATCTGGTTAAAATTTATTTCTCTAGTTACACCTGGGCTCCATAGGTTTTATCCTATTAAATTAGTGAAAAGCTAAAGGGAATAGACAATGTAATGACATGACCTATGTGATGGACCAGACAACCACTATATAAGGACTTCTGAATTCAGGTCATCTTCCAAATGGCAGTGAATTAGAACACACTGGAAGCCAAGAGAACAGGCATGTGTCCTTCCAGCTAGCTGGAAGAGTGTTGTTCTTTGTGTTATCAAGCGTGTCTCTGAGTGATTTCTGGGACACTGACCTGACCCATACGCTCACTGAGCTATGTGGACGACAAAATATGGAGCGATATTCTTGGAAGAAAGTGCTAGATGTGTTATATTTTCCATGAAAAGGAAAGGAGTAATCTTTTTGTGTCTTAAGCCAGAAAGAAAAACACCAATACAGTATACTAACGCATATATATGGAATTTAGAAAGATGGTAACAATAACCCTGGGTACAAGACAGCAAAAGAGACACTGATGTATAGATCAGTTTTATGGACTCTGTGGGAGAGGGAGAGGGTGGGGAGATTTGGGAGAATGGCATTGAAACATGTATAATACCATGTATGAAACGAGTCGCCAGTCCAGGTTCGATGCACGATACTGGATGCTTGGGGCTGGTGCACTGGGACGACCCAGAGGGAGGGTATGGGGAGGGATGAGGGAGGAGGGTTCAAGATGGGGAACACAGGTAACACAGATTCATTTTGAATTGGCAAAACTAATACAATATTGTAAAGTTTAAAAATAAAATAAAATGTAAAAAAAATAAAATTAAATTAAATTAAACAATGGGCAAAAGTATGTTTAAATTATGGTAATTTTCAGAAATTCTTATTAACAATGTCTTTTTTTTTAATATAAATTTATTTATTTTAATTGGAGGCTAATTACTTTACAATATTGTATTGGTTTTGCCATACATCAACATGAATCCGCCACAGGTGTACACGAGTTCCCCATCCTGAACTCCCCTACCACCTCCCTCCCCGTACCATCCCTCTGGGTCATCCCAGTGCCCCAGCCCCGAGCATCGTGTATCATGCATCGAACCTGGACTGGCGATTCGTTTCTTATATGATATTATACATGTTTCAATGCCATTCTCCCATATCATCCCACCCTCGTCCTCTCCCACAGAGTCCAAAAGACTGTTCTATACATCTGTGTCTCTTTTGCTGTCTCACATACAGGATTACTGTTACCATCTTTCTAAATTCCATATATATGTGTTAGTATACTGTATTGGTGTTTTTCTTTCTGGCTTACTTCACTCTGTATAATAGGCTCCAGTTTCATCCACCTCATTAGAATTGATTGAAATGTATTCTTTTTAATGGCTGAGTAATACTCCATTGTGTATATGTACCACAGCTTTCTTATCCATTCATCTGCTGATGGACATCTACAGTGTCTTTTAAAGTTGAGGTTTTTTTTTTTTTTTTTCATTTAAAAAATAAATGAATTTGGCTGATCTAAGACTAGGAGGTGGCTGTGGCTTGGTTATAGTGAGGTATGCCCAAGAACTGATTAATAAGGGAAATAAGATTGCCTTCTGAGAGTTAAGCATGAAATTAGCCATTATTTGATCACAGTAGAAACTTGCAAAGTCAATTTAGAGACAGGGTGACTCCCAAAACAGCTAGAACTGACTGCAATCAAAAGACATGTGTTAATGTCATCGTTCATTGCATTTGCTGGGCACCTAGTACAGGACAGGGACTGACCTAGGCCTAGGGCTACAGTGGTGAAAAGACACTGGGTTCTTCTCGTAGAGTTTACTACCTATTGAAGGGATAAGCATCAAGCTGGCACATGAATAATTACTTAATTATACTCAGGATAAGTACAAAAAAGAAAAAAAGGATGGGTTTTAGGACAGTTTATATGAAGGAAACAGCTTTATTTGAGGGGATGAGGAAAGACTTTTTGAGAAATTAACATTTAAATCGAGGTATGAAAAACTAGTAATTAGGAGTAAGAGTTGGGGCTTAGAACACGGTGTTCCACAGAGAGGGACCAGCTCATTTGGTGAGAAAGAGACAGAGGGCTTAAAGGAGACAGAATGTTATGGACAAGGGGAGAGTGATGTGGGATAAGACTGCAGAACTGAGTAATGACTGGAGGTGAAGGTCATTGTAACTGGTCTAGGTCAGTTAAAAATGTGAATATAACTCACCAGAGCACTGACATCAGATCTGTATTTTATGAAGATCTCACTGGGTATATATCAAGCTGAAGGAGAATTGAAAAACTCGTCAGTATGAGGAGGAATTGAATCAGGAAAGGAAGGACTGAAAAATGAAAGCTAGAAAACCCCATCAAATCCTATTTAGGGCCAAGAGTGACCATTTTTTAGATAAATACGAAACAGATTCCCCTTCTACGTGCCTAGCACTAGAGACGTGGAAGAGAGCAAAACAGATGTTGTCAGGACCAGACAAGTTCAATTCCTTGTTTATCAAATGAACATGTGATGGTGATGTTGATTTTCACATAATTTACTGTGAGGGAGAAGTTTACTGGTTAAAGACAGTGTCTGCTGCTGCTGCCGCTAAGTCACTTTAGTCGTGTTTGATTCTGTGTGACCCCATAAATGGCAGCCCACCAGGCTCCCCCATCCCTGGGATTCTCCAGGCAAGAACACTGGAGTGGGTTGCCATTTCCTTCTCCAATGCATGAAAGTGAAAAGTGAAAGTGAAGTCGCTCAGTCGTGTCCGAGCAGCCCACCAGGCCCCTCTGTCCATGGGATTTTCCAGGCAAGAGAACTGGAGTGGGTTGCCATTGCCTTCTCCCAAAGACAGTGTCTAGTTAACTCTAAGTTCTATTTTGTATTAGTTTTATTCAAGAGTCAATTGGTTTACGTGAGAGTCAGCTTCTGAGACTGGCAAGTTGGGTTTTTGAGCCCACAGGAATAAAAGACAGGCCCTGGACTGTGCTGAATTTATCAACTCACTGCCTTTCTGTGATGATTTATTTAGTTGCCAACTGGTCTTCTCTAGGAAATACTCTGACATCTTTCTGCTAACAGTGTCCCTCTCCTGACCTTCTCTCTTTTTTTCCAGTTGGTACTAAGGTTGGTATAAATACCTGCTTGGTTGATTTGTATGCATTTTTCATGGGATGTGTATAGTGATCCTAAAATGCCAGACACTGGTGCAATTTAACAGCTAGGTTTTATACCATGATGGGCTTCCCTTGTGGTTCAGCTGGTAAAGAATCCACCTGCAATGCTGGAGACTTGGGTTCAACACTGGGTTGGGAAGATCCCCTGGAGAAGGGAAAGGCTACCCACTCCAGTATTCTGGCCTGAAGAATTCCATGGACTGTATAGTTTATACACTTTCACTTTATACCATTAGTTTATTTGTTTAATTATTGAGCACATATTTATTTTGTTATGTATAATATGTATAACTAGAGTTTCGATGCCAAGCAAATAAACGATTCCTGCCTGTGTGTGCAGTGAAAGTGAAAGGTGCTCAGTCATGTCCATCTCTTTGCTACCCCGTGGACTATACAGTCCATGGAATTCTCTAGGCCAGAATACTGGAGTGGGTAGCCATTCCCTTCTCCAGGGGATCTTCCCAACCCAGGGATCAAACCCAATTCTCCCGCTTTGCAGGTGGATTCTTTACCAGCTGAGCCACAAGGGAAGCCCAAGAATCCTGGAGTGGGTAGCATATCCCTTCTCCAGCAGATCTTTCCAACCTGGGAATTGAACTGGGGTCCCCTGCATTGCAGGTGGATTCTTTACCAACTGAGCTTTCAGAACTCAATGTAAATTTTGTAGTGATTGTCAGAAGCATTGGTGTTTCCATGGGGGTCAAGATTTTATGTTGTTGAAGACCTGTCTAAGAGATGACTGATAATCAGATTTATTTCAACTAATAAAAATTTCAGCATAAATACTCAGGGGAATCAGTCATTTGAATGTATTCACAGTACAGCCTACTTCCTTGTTTAAAATATCTTAGATTTAGCACAATATAAATATACCCTTACTAAAAGACTTTATTTAAGTTAGAATCATAAACATTTGTCATGATATGGACAATTTCCTACTTGGTGTAAATGGAAAATTATTTTAGGCCCAAGGAAAATTCCAGAAAGCTTGGAACCACTTTACCATTGCTATGGAAGTTGATCCAAAGAGCTACCTAGCCTATGAAGGAAGAGCTGTGGTCTGTCTTCAGATGGGTGATAATTTTGCTGCATTTCAGGATATAAATGCTGCCATAAAGGTAAAAATCCATTTATATTATCATTAGTGTAAATTAATGTCATCGGTGAATAAGATGAAGTAAGAAGCCCTCTGTTGCCTTTTAAAAGTGACTTGTAGAAAAAATAATATTTGTATTTTTTTCCCCCAGGAGTTTCACAGAATAGAGAGTTATTATAGCTTGCCAGTTTTCTAACTTAAATGTATTTAAAATTTTGAAAATACATTTCTAATAAATGTTGATTCCTCTTAGTACATGCAAATTTATAGCTTCATGATACATCAATATTATTTTATAATTAAAAAAATAATGTTCTGGCTTTGAAGGAACTAAAGAAAGAATAATGTAAATCCCCAGCTTTTTTTATAGTGAAATGGCAAATAAATTCAGAGACAGAAAATCTGCTTTTTGTCTTCTCGATTTTGGATTCTTTTTTTTTTTGTATATTTGGGTAGATATTGTAATATTTGAGATCAGAAAAAGGAAAGACCTGAAAGGTAATTGCTATACTGCATAGGACAAATAAACATGTTAACTTTTAAATTTCTCCTCCAGCTTAACAGAGCTAAACAGACAAGCTTTTCCTCATGCATCTCTTCTTAAGCCCCATTCTTTGCAAAGGAACTGAGTAAAGCACTAAGATTATTTGTTTTATTGCAACCAAATCAACAAAATGTTGGCATTGAACCAACTTCATGCCGAGTCCTTTCTCAAAATGTTTGCTCTAGTGGGGTTTCACCTGCCCTATAAAATCACTAGCTTCCCACAAAGAGATTTCATAATGTCCATTTTTGCAGACATGAAATCGGAGATAAATACTATTCCCAGACACTAACTACTCTTATATTATATTGCAGATCAATGCTACAGCAGAATTCTTAACAAATCGTGGTGTGATTCATGAGTTTATGGGTCAACAACAGAATGCAATGAGAGACTATCAAGAAGCAATTTCTTTAAACCCCACTTACTCGCTGGCTTACTTTAATGCAGGAAATATCTACTTTCATCACAGGCAATTTTCCCAGGTAATGTGAGTTTTCCTTCTCGTTTTCTTTTTGACACTAAGTGCTTTCTTCATTACATATAGTTTCAAAATGCAGTCCTTATGTCTCAGGCATTCATTAGCTCTTTAGGAGATTTTCTCTTTCATAAGAATGCTTATAATTATGTATTAAATGTTTACACCTCTGTGGATTTATTCTTCTCATTATTATCAGCCGCTCAACACTTGTCCAGTAAACATTGTTTTGGACTTCTCCAGGTGCCTGCAGTCTCCTTGCTGTCCATGGTTGCCAGCTTCCCACCTGGAATTCTCTGCTTTTCGCCCCCATTTAGCAAAATCTCAGACTTTCTTCCAGACTGTCTTTCATGATGTAATTGCTGCTGCTGCTGCTGCTAAGTCGCTTCAGTGGTGTCCGACTCTGTGCGACCCCATAGATGGCAGCTCACCAGGCTCCCCCGTCCCTGGGATTCTCCAGGCAAGAACAGTGGAGTGGGTTGCCATGTCCTTCTCCAATGCATGAAAGTGAAAAGTGAAAGCGAAGTCCCTCAGTCCTGTCCGACTCATAGTGACCCCATGGACTGCAGCCTACCAGGCTTCTCTGTCCATGGGATTTGCCAGGCAAGAGTACTGCAGTGGGGTGCCATTGCCTTCTCTGGATGTAATTGTCTAGCTCATAGTAATTTCTACCTTAAGTTTCAGTCACATGAGCACTTGACTGGGGGTGAGGAGATATGTATGTTACTTCTGGTTTTTATGGCAAGAGTCTTTTTTTTCAGCATCAGTTCATAATGTCTGAAATGAAAGTGTTGGGTTAGTAGATGATATTTTATATTTTGAATGTATTATATTCGAGTTGTAATGCATTACATGAATCAAACATTTGTTGTGTTTTTTAAATCTTTGTTTACTCTTTTGCTCTTTATCTTCAATTTTATTATATTCTTTGTCTAATTTTTTGAGTCAGAGCTTAATCTATTTATTCACTCTTTCACTTATATTGTGGTAAGTTGTTAAGGGTTATGCCTTTCCCCCAAGTAATGTTTTCAGCAGTATCCTCTGAATTTTGGTCTTTAATGTTTTTATTTTTGTTTTTCCAAAATGTTGCACTTGAAACTTTAGCCAAATTTCCCCTTTGATTAAAGGATAAATTGATGGAGCACTTAAAATGTTCAGGAGGGAGGATTTTTATCTTTGTGAATATTGAAATTTATTGGGTTTTAATGTGGTCTAATACATGATGACTTTTTTTTCTTTAATATTCCAGGGGCCTTCCCAAAAAGAGTTTCTATCATGGGCATATAGTGTTGAAATGTATAAGATATACCTTATTAATTATATTTAAATTAATCTTTATTCATACTATTTTGTTCATTTGGTTTATCTTCTACAGAGAAAGGTTTATTCAAGTATCCTATAATTAGTGTGATCCTATGTAGGTTTCTTTATATCTCTTTTGTTCTTGTTTAGTGGTTGAGTGGCAACCTACTCCAGTACTCTTGCCTGGAAAATCCCATGGACGGAGGAGCCTGGTGGGCTGCAGTCCATGGAGTCGCTAAGAGTTGGACAGGACTGAGCAACTTCACTTTCACTTTTCACTTTCATGCATTGGAGAAGGGAATGGCAACCCACTCCAGTGTTCTTGCCTGGAGAATCCTAGGGACAGGGGAGCCTGGTGGGCTGCTGTCTATGGGGTCGCACAGAGTCGGACACGACTGAAGTGACTTAGCAGCAGCAGCAGCAGTGGTTGAGTTGTGTCCAACTCTTTGTGACCCCATGCACTAAAGCCCTCCAGGCTCCTTTGTCCATGGAATTTCTCAGTCAAGAATACTGGAGTGGGTTGCCGTTTCCTTCTCCAGTTATATCTGTTTAATTCCCACCTTATGAAATATAGTATTTCATGTATAGATATTAATACATATTATATATACATTGTGAATTGTAATCTTCAGTGTTACAAATGCTTTTTTTTGTTTCTCTTTGGAATAAATTCTCCTTTATCTGATATGAAGATCCAGACCTCTGATTTCATTAGATTTGCTTCTGCTTGGTATTTTTGTCCTTCCTTTTATTTTCAGTGTTTAAAATTCTTTGTTTTAGTTTTGTCTCTTTCCTACAGTGTAGAGTTGGATTTTGTTTTAGATGACAAAATTTGAAAATATTTGTCTTTTAATAAATATCCCATTTATATTTTCACATAGTCAGTATATTTGGTCTTAGTTCTGTTATTTTATGTCCTATTTTCTGTTTACATGTATTTAAATTTTTATTCTGTGGTTTGTTTTATTTAAAAATTTAGAATTTTTCCTAACATTTAGGAAGGTTTACAGTTTTGCTTTGTTGTTCAGTCACTGAGTCATGTCCAACTCTTTGCAACCTCAGGAACTGCAGCCCACCAGGCTCCTCCATCCTTCACTATCTCCTGGAATTTGCTCAAATTCATGTCCATTGAGTGGTGATGCTATTTAAACATCTCATCTTCGGCCACCCCTTCTCCTTTTGTCTCCATCCTTTCCCAGCGTCAGAGTCTTTTCCAGTGAATAGTCTCTCCACATCAGGTGACCAAAGTTTTAAAGCTTCAGCTTCAGCATCAGTCCTTCCAATGCATATTCAGTATTGATTTTCCTTGAGGATTGACTGGTTTGATCTCCTTGCAGTTTTGCTTTAGTGATTACCTTTATAAAAATGCCTTTGTACCCTTACTTCCTTATTTCTTTAGTTTCTTTACTGTGCTGCACTGTGTGCTGTGCTGAGTCGCTCAGTTGTGTCTGACTCTTTGTGACCCCATGGACTATAGCCCACCAGGCTCCTCTGCCCATGGGGGTTCTCCAGGCAAGAATACTGGAGTGAGTTGCCATGCTCTCCTCCTGTGGATCTTCCCATCCCAGGGATCAAACCCAGGTTTCCGACATTGCAGGCAGATTTTGTATGGTCTGAGCCACCAGGGAAGTTCTTTGCTATGAAGAACAATAAAATGACCCTTTAATATCTTTCCCTCTTACTTCTCCCTTTCACACATTAGTCACTTTTAGTTCATAGTTTTCTCTTTTAAAAAAGGTTCATATTTATATACTTAAATATGCTTGAGCTTGTTCTGTCAACTTGTCAAACTTGTCACATTAACTTGCTTTCCATTCTCTCTGTATTTTCCCATTTTGTTGTCCTTCATTTTTCCTATGCTGCCAGAAGATTTAATATTTGCATACTATTTTTTCATCCTTACTTTTTGTTTTAGTCTTAGTTCTTCAGTTGAATATATTTAATTCTCCTCACCAGGCTTTTTGCCAAAGTTTTCCTTCTAACCAATCATCTTTTGGTGCCCTAAAATTGGTCTTCTAGTAGAGTCCTGGGGACTTCCCTCAGTCAGTAATGGTAAACAATCCACCTGCCAATGCAGGAGACCCGGATTCAATCTCTGTGTCAGAAAGATCCCCTGGAGAAGGAAATGGCAACCCACCGCTGTATTCTTGCCTGGAAAATCGCATGGAGAGAGGAGCCTGGTAGGCTGCAGTCCATGGGGTCACAAACAGTTGGACATGACTTAGTGATTGAACAACAGCCACAACAAATAGAGTCTTGAGAAAGGGTTCATATTCCTTGAATTGTTTCATGTTCACAGCTGTTAGCCTGCAGCCTTTATGTCTTAAGACAGCATGTCTGGATTTAGTATCCTTGACTCACTTTTTCTTTCCTTGAATGTCTTGTGTCTTTCACTATTTTTTGGTGTTATATATGTTGGTACCTAAAGTCTGATGCAAACCTGATTTTTGTTGTCGATGACTTTTTTTTGTCAGAATCACCAAAGTTTTTTTTGTTTTTATAAATGAAAAGTTTTACTCAAGTATTTGTTAGAATTGACCTTTTGGGGTCAAGTTGTAAGTACAGAGTATGCATTTTCAATATTTAGATTCCAGAAAATTTGTTGAATTCAGTGTAAGAATTTTTCTGTTTCACTATTTTGATTTTCTTCAATGGCAGTGAATACCAATTATTATAAATGGGATGCTTTTGACTTCTATATGCTAGTTATTTTTTTTCAAGCAATTTTTAATCTCTTAATTTCTGTTTCATTTTCTTTTGCATCTCTCTCCTAAATCTTTGGGCTTTCCTGATGGCTCAGACAGTAAAGAATCTGCCTGCAACCTGGGAGACTTAGGTTCTATCCCTGGGTTGGGAAGATCCCCTGGAGGAGGGCATGGCAACCCACTCCAGTATTCTTGCCTGGAGAATTCCATGGACAGAGGAGCCTGGTGGGTTACAGTCTATGGAGTCGCAAAGAGTCGGACACAACTGATCGACTAACACTTTCTAAATCTTTACTGTGTTTTCTATTTGTTATTCCCTTGTGGACCTTACAATTCAGGTTTCTTTAAAATTCTTTTCTATGCCATTTCCATGACATATCTTCCTGGCCACCTCTTTTTAAAGATAGATTATTTATTTATTTAATTAAAAAAATTAAATGCAATTTCTTACCAGTTTTTTCTAGTTCATTTTATAATGTTATAATTTTTATCTACAGTGTAGCAATACTTTTTTTCTGGTCACTTTTATTTTATTTCTGAAAATCTGTTAATTTTTTATCTTTGGTTTTTGCAGTGAAGGCAGGCAAATTACTTTTCTGTTAGTTACATTTGAGTGAGATAATTTTTTTCTCCTGGACTAAAAGCAGAGATTCCTGTGGGAAACCGGGTGATGGTCCATGGTAACTTTCTGAGTTGAGCTACCTCTGACGCTATTGCAAAGGACTTTACAGTCTGTTCTATTTAGCGTAGCCTGGTTTGGGAAGACTTTTATCACAAGCTCTGTGTTTCTCAGAACTTCTCACAGTCCTTGCTTCTAAGATAACATACTCATCTTAAAAAGTTGTTTTTATTGCTTGCATTTTCTGAGATCTATAACCTCTGTATTCTCCTCTACCACTCGATATTGTGACCATACCCCTTAAAAGTGATCTTTGGGACACCTTTATCTACTGAGAGGCTACAGTCCTTTGCATTTTGCTGGAAAAGTTGAGCAAGTACTTCCTGATTCCACTTAGCTCTTCATTCTTTTAATCTCCTTATGTTTATAATGTACCTGCCATCTGCTAGGAGTTAATGAAGACCCTGAGGATACAGAGCTAAACGAGACAAGGAAGACTTCTTTTATGATGTAGTTTACATTTTATTGGAGGAAGAAATAGAAAATAATATAATATTAGTAGTGTGATAAACATCTAATACTACCTCATGTAAGCAGTGCTATATCAGTATTAACATGTGTGTGGGACTATAGAAGTTTACCTGGGTGGATAATGTAGGTGGAGAGAAGGGGTTTAAGGAGCAAGCTCTGGGGCAACATCAGTGTTTAGAAGTGAGGCAGAGAGGAGATGCCAGAGAGTAGACTTAAGAAGGGAATATCCAGCCAGGATGATGGGAAGAAAAACAGGAGAACACATATCACCTCAAGAATAAAGTGCTTTAAGAAATGTGTCCTGTGTCAAATGCTGCTGAGAAGTCCAGGAAAGACGATGGAGAGAATCCTTGATGACTTTGGGAAGAACATCATTGGAATAGCAATGGCACCAGAGCCTTAAGTGGAAAGGGTTTTGGAGAAAATGTGAGGTGAAGAATTAGACAGTTCAACTAGTTGAAGAAATTCTCCTGTGAAGAGAAGTAGTGAAATGGGGTGATGGGTGGAGTGGAGTAAGGTGTTGCTATTTTTAATTTTTTTAAATATGAGGGATATTGATTCATGCTCCTATGTTAATGAAAGAATATGGTGGAAAAGGAGAAATTGTTGGTGCAGGAGAGAGTGATAGGGATAATTAGGATCAAAATCTTTCAGAATTTGATGGGTCTAAAGTTTGGAAGTTCCGGGGTGGGCTTTGAAGAGAGCAGGTCACACTATCCATTATGTCGTGAAGGAACGCACAGAGTACAAAAGAGAGTACCGCTGCTGTAGATGGATAGTTTTTTTTTTTAATTGCTTTTTAATTTGATTGCACTAGATTTTTGTTGCTTTGTGCAGGCTTTCTCTGGTTTCGGTGTTCAGTTCAGTCGCTCAGTCATGTCCGACTCTTTGTGAACCCGTGGACTGCAGCACGCCAGGCCTCCCTGTCTATCACCAACTCCCGGAGTCCACCCAAACCCATGACCATCGAGTCGGTGATGCCATCCAACCGTCTCATCCTCTGTCGTCCCCTTCTCCTCCTGCCTTCAATCTTTCCCAGCATCAGAGTCTTTTCAAATGAGTCATTTCTTCACATCAGGTGGCCAAAGTATTGGAGTTTCAGCTTCAGCATCAGTCCTTCCAATGACTGTTCAGGACTGATTTCCTTTAGGATGGACTGGTTGGATCTCCTTTCAGTCCAAGGGACTCTCAAGAGTCTTCTCCAACACCACAGTTCAAAGGTACCAATTCTTCGGTGCTCAGCTAGTTGCGGTGAATGGGGGCAGATCCTCATTGTGGTTTGCAGGCTTCTCGCTGCGGTGGCTTCTCTTGTTTCGGAGCGTGGGCTCTAGGCGTGGGGGCTTCAGGAGTTGTGGCACATGGGCTCCATAGTTGTGGCTCACTGGCCCTAGAGCGCAGGCTCAGTGGTTGTGGCACACAATTTTAGGTTCTCCTCGGCATGTGGAGTCTTCTCAGACCAGTGATGGAACCCGTGCCCACTGTCTTGGCAGGTAGATTCTTATCCACTGCACCACTAGGGAAGTCTGATAGGTAGATTTTGATAGTAGGCATTTCTGTTTATTGATTATAGTTTTTCCATTAGATATGAGTATCATTTACCAGTTAAGAGTGAGGATGGATAGGCAAAAAGGGGGACGTGTGGCTAGGAGTTTTGAAGAGGAAAAAGAACATGTGAAATAATTGTTCTAGAGAGTGGTAGTGTGAACATGCCAGGGAAGTATAGCAGGACTACCAGACAACTTTAAGTTCTCATTTGAAGTTTGTGGTTAAATTTAAAGTGAGATCTTGACTATACTGCTTTGTATATAATTCTTTCTATACAAATTCAGTATGGCTTTGTGTCACTCCACAACCATTTCTCTGAGTTAGTCTCTTATCTCCTCCTTCCAGGAAAGCTCTTTAATGCCTGGAATCACACTCCTGTCTCTTCCCCTATATTTCCTTACTCAGAAAGCACATCCATACCCATGGCTTATGCTGCATGTCAGCCTCTACCTTTCTTCTGAGCTCCTAACCCATACTTATCAGTTGCTAAAACAGGATGCTTTATAAGTGCGTTAGACTCAAAACGGAATTAATCTCTGTATCTTCTACACCCCTTCCAGCTCTTCTTCCTAGAAACCCTGTCTCAAACTCAAGATGTCATTCCTTAGAGTCACCTGAGTAAAAATATTGCATCAATCATGATTTTTCTTCCTCAGCTTCCTCTAATCAGTCATCTAATTCTGTCAGTTTTGCTTCTTAGTTTTTTCTCACACATGCCATTTCCATTCTATTTCTACTGCAATTGCCTTCATTCTTTCCCGAGTTAGATCAGTTGGCTTGCTGACCCCTATGATGAGGCTGGCTGACTTCAGAGGTGAAGTTAGATTCTGGGACAGAGAATTATCAAAGATATTATTGTGTAAAGCGTGAATGAGATCATCATAGCTCAGACCTCAGATAGCTGGGAGTCTAATGTCTTCCAAGGCTGACGGTCAGGGTAAGTTACCTTAAACTTTGTCAAGCTCAGACTACTCTCCAGCTGGGTTTTGGCAATGTTTCTGTGTGCTAGAGAGTTAGTTAAGACACACACAATGCCCAGGGCAATTTTCTGTTTCCATAACTGCTTGTGGTCCACATGAGAAGGAAACTCTCACATTTTAAGCTTATTTGTCCCTAATAACTCTATGGATATCATGTATAAGACTGTTTGGTTAGATCTAAAGTGTAGTTTGAATTTTGATCATACTTAAAAAGTATGGCTCTTTTTTCTTCAAACTAGGGGCACATCAGCTGGGCAAATATGTGATCTAAAATATAGTCTGTCCTCTGTCTTGATAGACTGGATACCTGGGCTTTATAGTGCATGCTCTCTTCAGAGACAGCAGACTTGGAGAGTAGTTTATTCAGCTATTTCTGTATGCTCTGTGTTTTTTTTTTTGTGGAGAAAATTCTTCTATTTGCTGTACACCCTCCTCCCCGTTTTATTTCTGACTATGGATGGAAGATTTAGGGCCAGGAGGAAGGGTCTTCAATAAACCAAATAATCTCTAGAGGGTTAAGACATGTATGTGTTCTGGCTTCTTTTGTGATTAGTTAGTAGCTTAATGGTTTTAAACCCCATTTGGATGCATCATGAACTACAGGTGACTTTTCAATAATAACTGAGTCAGCCTTCTAATTAATTACAAGTATGAGGGAACTTACAGGTATGGTTCTGAACGAATTTTAGATTTAGGGATAGAGTCTATTGAAATTCTAGAAACACAATTTGAATCAGAAAGCATCTGCTGCCGAGTCGCTTCAGTCATGTCCGACTCTGCGCGACCCCATAGACAGCAGCCCACCAGGCTCCCCTGTCCCTGGGATTCTCCAGGAAAGAACACTGGAGTGGGTTGCTATTTCCTTCTCCAATGCATGAAAGTGAGAAGTGAAAGTGAAGTCGCTCCGTCATGTCTGACTCAGTGATTCCGTGGACTGCAGCCTACCAGGCTCCTCTGTCCATGGGATTTTCCATGCAAGAGTACTGGAGTGGGTCACCATCGCCTTCTCCAAGAAAGCATCTAGAAGCTAGTAAATAAGTTCTAGCCTCCCAGGTGGCACTAGTGGTAAAGAACCCTCCTGCCAGTGCAGGAGACAGAAGAGAAGTAGGTTCAGTCCCTGGATCAGGAAAATCTCTGGAGAAGGAAATGGCAGCCCACTCCAGTATTCTTGCCTGGAGAATCCCATGAACAGGAGCCTGACAGGTTACAGTCCATGGGGTCGCAAAGAGTTGGACATGACTGAAGTGACTTCAGTCAATCCTAAAGGAAATCAGTCCTGAATATTCATTGGAAGGACTGATGCTGAAGCTCTAATACTTTGGCCACCTGATGTGAAGAACTGACTCATTGGAAAAGACCCTGATGCTGGGAAAGATTGAAGGCAGGAGGAGAAGGGCACGATAGAGGATGAGATGATTGGATGACATTACCAACTCGATGGACGTGAGTTTGAGCAAGCTCTGGGAGTTGGTGATGGACAGGGAAGCCTGGTGTGCTGTAGTCCATGAGGTTGCAAAGAGGCGGACATGACTGATTGACTTATCATGTACACACACGTGCATGAGGAAATTAGACCCGTTGTTAAATCAAGGCCATCCATTGTGGTAGGCATCTTTGTTCTCTAACTACTCCATGGGTGATAATACTCCTGTTCTTCTAGTAACCTCGTTAAATATATAGGCTTTCATTTCCTAAGTAGTATATATTTAAAGCTGTAATAGAAAGTTACATTGTTCACAGTTAGCCATACTATAGTGTTTTACTAAGTTCATTTATTTTAGCTGAGGTGGGTGTTAGCTTCTACCTGATTGAAGTCATCCTTTTGTGATTTTGAATTGTGTAGTTTTTATTGAGGACTTATTGGTTAGTTAAAATGAAACTTAAATTACTTTTTGAAGGAAGTCTTGGCCCTGCTTTGAGTCATTCCCTTGCCTCATTTGTAATGACTGCGAGTCCAGCCTCCTGTTCAGGAGTGAATTCTTTGAGCTTTTCACAGAGGAATGTCAATTCTGCTGCCTTTTTAAGGGATCCTTAAATTGCACTTAGCCACAGCACAGAACAGCTCCCATTCTGGGATGAGATGGATTACACAGTCTTGATCTAATTGCTTCTCAAAAGTCACAAACAGTAAAATTCATGGTGTATTGCTTGAGGGCTATGATCTCTCCATTTGCAGATACTGGCAAAAAATAAAGATGTATCAGTATAACTGAGTCTTTATTATATTCTACATATTGTTCTCAGTACTTTACCTGTTAGCTCACTTAGCTGTCATAGCAGCACTGAAAGTAGAGTTTGATTTTTTGCTTCCATCGAGTCAGAGTGTTTTAGCTACTCACCTGAGGGCGTGGAGCTAATATGTGGTGGAGCCTGGACGTCTGGCCCTGAGGTCTGGGCTCCTGGGCACCGCACTCCCAGTGCTCCACTTCACCCACAGTGGAAGTGAACTGAGAACAAATCCCTGGGAAATAGAAAGAAAAATAGTCCAATAAAGAAGACTGATAGACAATGATCAGAGAGGTAGGAGAAAAACTAGGGAGACTCCCTGTTTCAAGGACAAAGAGAGTTTTAAGGGGGAAGGAGAGACCAAGGGCATCTGTGCCACAGAAACGCTGTGGAAGGAAAGGTCTAGAAAATGTCTGCTGGACTTGACAACACCCTTAGCCTTACCAAAAACTGACCTCGTGGAAAGAGGGAGATAGATAGAAGCCAGACTGTGGTGTGCTGGGGGAAAATTGAGTGGTAAAGGAATTGGATTCAGCAAGCTGTATTGTTAAAAATAGCTTTTCCTAATTTAGGGAGGTTTCAAACTCCTTTGAATTCAAATTCAAAGGAGTCAAATTTTTATCCATTCTGTAACTAGAGAAGAGATTCCTACCTTGAGTAGCAGCATGTCTAATCAGCATCTCAAGCTATTTTTGGTGAAAGAGCAGTTTTTAAGATTTTTCTAACTTACTTCAGACCCCAACACCAGTCTATGGACCACACTTTGCAGGGTCCTTTCCAGCTTGAGAATTTGTTGCGAAGCATCTGGAATCTTGGATCTTCTTGAAAAGCTGATTTTTATCTTCTTTCTTCTTTCCTTATAGCTTTTCATAGTATAACTGTGTTTTTAAACCTTTTTGGTATGGTTTAGAATTTTATTTTCAAAGTTCACTTCTCTCTTTAGCCCTTACTCTGCTTTTATATGAAAAGTGTTAGTTTTCTAACTTATGTTTTATTTTCCTGTTGTGGCCTTTTTTCCTAACTTATAGTGTTGTACAGGGATATGGGATTTGTGTGTGTGTGTGGCGGGGGTGGGGTGGGGGTGGGGGCATAGACAGCAGGAGGAGGTGGTAGGAGAACATTTCGCTTCAGCAGAGAGGAGTATTTTATCTCTGATGCTATCTAAAACTGCTGACGCAGGATGATAACACAAAGCAGACCAACTATTGGTTGGTTTTATTATCATCTTTTACATTCTCTGCAAATACTGTACCTTCTTATCATCTGTATCTGATACAGATGGCCTGAGTTTTATAATAAAAGTATTTCAAATTGCTGTATAGCTGCCAGTTAAAATATATTCAGATTGTCATTATCTTCGCATTTCTATAGGCTAGTGACTACTTCTCAAAGGCTTTAAAGTTTGATCCAGAAAATGAATGTGCTACCATGAATCGAGCTATTGCAAATACAGTATTAAAGAGATATGAAGAAGCAAAAGAAGATTTTGCATATGTAGTTGAAAGCTGTCCATTGTGGGCTGCAGTATATTTTAACAGAGCATACTTCTACTGTTGTTTAAAGCAATATGAACTGGCTGAAGAAGACCTAAGTAAAGGTATAGTTTTTTTGGTAATTTTTTGAGTAAGATTACAATGTTTGAATTGTTTTTAGATGACAAAAGAAGAAAGACATCAGGTCTATTTGCTTAGATAAATTTACATTAGAATTAATGGTTTTATATATCTTATCTTTAATGTAATCAATATAGATTTGTTTATATAATAACTTACAGCATTGGTATGCTAAAATGTAGAAAATTATTAGGGAAACCATACACAAATATTGCTCGACTTTCAAAAAAGACATTGTACTGTGTTTCCCGAGTTAATTTTCTTAGAAAGATTCAAATGTAACTAAATAATGTACATATGAGGAAAAATGTTTTCAAATAGGTAATACTAAAGTGTTATTTTATTTTTCTATTATATACTATTATTTACTAATAATAACTTATAGTAATAATAAGGTGTTATTATAATTTATTATAAAATTTGTATTTAAAAAATGAGTCTTTTTGAGTGCTCACGTAAAAGATACCTTGAAAAATTTTTTTCTTTTACAGCTTTGTCTTTGAAACCTAATGATGCTCTAATATATAATCTTAGAGCAGAAGTTCGTGGTAAGATAGGTCTGATTGAAGAAGCTATGGCCGACTATAACAAAGCACTTGATCTTCAAGAACATGCCTCGGTGGTATGAGTACATAGACCATGGATTCTATAGCAATTTACACAGTTCTTCTTCCAGAAACTGAAGCCTGTTTGTTGCTTTTAAAAAAAGTTTTCACTATCTTCATTGTTGTATTCCTTGTGTTAGTCTTTTATATAATCCTTTGATACATTTTAACATCTTCTTTATACATTAATTATAAAACTTTTAGATCATTTTCTGCAGATTTGTAACAACTCAAAAATGAATTTTTTTCACAAGATTAGAATTTAAATGAGAATGTTTCTCAAGGGCCCTAGAAATACAAAATATTTTCTTTAAAGTAAAATAATTCCTTTAAAAATAATAGTGCATGATTTTAGAAAAAGGATCATGGACCTTTTCATCAGTACCTAGATGTATTCAACAATATCCAGATTAAAAAAAATAGAGAGCTGATGCCTATAAAGAAATTAAAGTCAAGCACATTTCCTTTCTCCTCCTTTGAACAATATCTGCACAGGTCTGAATTCTTCCTAGTACGTATGTTGTTCAACACATAAACATGTTTCTCTTTTTCATGTAGCCTCCCTCCCAGGACAGCGCCTATGAAGATTTTGAGCATCCGCCTCTTTAATGCAAATTTTATAAACATATATAAAAATCTGTATATACTTATAATTAGTGCATCATACAATTTGACAAGAATACATTAAAACAGCTGCTGCTGCTGCTAAGTAACTTCAGTCGTGTCCGACTCTGTGCGACCCCACAGACAGCAGCCCACCAGGCTCCCCCAACCCTGGGATTCTCCAGGCAAGAACATGGGAGTGGATTGCCATTTCCTTGTCCAATGCATGAAAGTGAAATTGAAGTCGCTTAGTCGTGTCTGACTCTTCGTGACCCCGTGGACTGCAGCCTACCAGGCTCCTCCATCCATGGGATTTTCCAGGCAAGAGTACTGGAGTGGGTTGCCATTGCCTTCTCCTTAAAACAGCTAAAAATTCTTAATAGAATGTTTCTTTAGTGAAGCAGAGAACCCTTTTCCTTTACCTCACTGGTAGTAACAGTTTCCTGACTTATACACTCCTCTGGATTTGCTCCGCTCAGTTTATTTTCCTTCTGTGTCTCATTCTTCCAGTACATCTCCAGCTCCTCAGAGACTTGTTTTCACTGTGATGAGACTTTATGGCAAAAAAACACCCCCATCGACTCAGTTGCCTTTGTTTTCCATTTGAGGTACCAGAGTTTCACAGTAGAAAGTCGATTTTAAGTCAGAAGCCACTGTGAGGCTGCTTCACACTCTTTTAGGATCGTTTCCTTGGCGTGGTACGTGGGTTCACGTGAGGACTGGGCCACGCCTGGTATTTCAGTGGGTGACTCAGCCACCTTTAATAAGCCTCTTCACATCCTCTTGTTCTCACTTGTCTCCAGAACCTTTAGTCCCAGGCCGGCAGCTGATGAGATCAGAACAACCTCCTGCACCCACTGGCAGACCCTCGTCTCGTGCCCCAGCCACACATCTCTCACCTACAGCCCTGGGGCATCTCTGTTAAAAGCTGAGGGGTAGCCTGCTAGCAGTGGCAGTACTGGGCTACATGCCCAGTGGATGTGCAGGGGACCCAAGTCCCTGTCGAGTGAACTTTGGATGATGAGAGAAAAAAACTAGGAAATCAGCTCCTTTCCATCTCTTGGTGAAGTGTTCTGAGACACTCAGTCTATACAGCCTCCTGTACAACTCACCTGGGAGACTAAGCTGGTACCCAGCTTCCAGACGTATCCTGCACTTGTGCTTTTGACTTCCCTGGCTTGCTTTCTTTTGTTTCTCCCCCTGCTTTTCTGGGTTTGCACTTCTTGATAAAGCCATTGCCCAGAAACATTGGCCTCTGGCTCTGCTTTCTGAGACAACCCAGGCTGAGACAACTAGTAATTTTTTTTTTTTTCTGATTACACACAAATCCTTATAACTTGAGGCAGGAATGATAAAAACCAAGGACCATGATGGCATAATGGAGCAAATCATATCTAATGTGCCAAAATGCTGCAGGTCCTGGGTCCATATCCCCCAGGGACCCAGAGTTTCTGTGTACTAACCTCCAACCTCTTGCACAAACCTACGGTTTTCCACCTGAGGCCCTTCTCTCAGTCCACACCTCGGTTAAGCCACTGGGCCAGGCTAGGTAGAGTGTTCTATGCCTCACAGTCATTGTTTTACTTTTTTACCTATGCCTTGTAAGGTAGCAGGTTTATTGCATGAGGAAACTGAGGCTCGGAAGGATAAGATTATGTGGCCAGCTAGTGAATGGTGGAGCTGAAAGTCAGCCTCTGTTCTAATTTAAAAGTCTCTACTCCTCCTGCTCCTTTTCACCTAGAGAGAAATCAAACAAGATAAACTCACCCAGGAAATAATCTTTATCATAGTGACAATAAAGCTCTCTGTCTGCCTAAGGTTTATTAGTACACAAAAAGGATTTCCAGTCTTAAAGAACACTTTTTTGTTTTTAAGAACAGTTCTTTTTTACTGGCATATATGTGTATTTATTTATGTCTATGATAGTAGTAAGTATGATGAGAGTAGTAAGATTATCTTGAACTTTAAACTTGAAACACAGTCAGTGGGCAACATTTTACATTTTGCCTTTGATGGTACAGGCCAGATAAGTATGACAGTAGAAAGGTCAGCATGTGGGCAGCAAGAAAGGGGAAAAAGAAAGGAAACCTCTATCTGCTAAAAATCCACTGCTGCTGCTGCTAAGTCGCTTCAGTCGTGTCCGACTCTGTGTGACCCCAAAGATGGCAGCCCACCAGGCCCTACCGTCCCTGGGATTCTCCAGGCAAGAACACTGGAGTGGGTTGCCATTTCCTCCTCCAGTGCATGAAAGTGAAAAGTGAAAGTGAAGTCGCTCAGTTGTGTCCGACTCTTAGCGACCTCATGGACTGCAGCCTTCCAGGCTCCTCTGTCCATGGGATTTTCCAGGCAAGAGTACTGGAGTGGGGTGCCATTGCCTTCACATTTTCATTTCACCATTATAAATGAGGCAAGTCTTATTCCCATTTTACAGGAGAAAAAATATGAGGTACAGACATTAATGGGTTTAGAACACCCTTGGTGTAGTGTTGTTATCCAAACTTAGTTTTGTTTTTATTTATGTAATATATTCCTGTAAGTTGACTTGCTAGAATCAATTGAATTTATTTAGCAAGAAGGAATTTATAAGAAAAAAAAGCATAATTATTAGTGTTTGTCCCTTGTTCTACCCACAGAAATCTTTCTGCACCCATGTTCCTTGAATCACATTATAAGAAACATTGTCCTCTATTTCTAGATGGGTGTAGCTGGAAGAGACATCACAGCGAGGGAGGGAAAAATGTCAATACCTCTGCATGAACAAGAGCAGAAGTTGATTTGTGCCTGGACAGACAGATCAGAGCTAGAAGCAATAACCTTGAGCTTTGAGAGCCCGTCTACCTTCTTAGTGGGAAGATCTCACTCTCCGAGGTTCCCCAGTGGCTTAAAAATGTTTGATAGTTAATGTTTGAGAATCACTGATTTCCAAAAATAGCAGGCACTTCGACCATCTACTGTGAGATTCCACTGTTCAGCGTCTCTTCTCCTCATCCATCTTTGCCTGGGGAATTTATTCTCAAGAAGAGATCTCCTCTTCCCAGGAGGGTGGTTTACTCTTTGTTTCTCTGCACTCCGAGGCACTGCTTCCTGATCTTTTAGAACACCCTTTATATCTGTAGATCTGTGTTTAATGATTATCTTCTCCCTAGACTGGAAACTCTGCGAGGGCAAGGATTAGGCCTATCTCATTCACCATGGTGTTGCCAATGGTTGTCACAGTTCCTGGCACATAGCTGGTGCTTCATAAGTATTTGATGAATTTCCTTAAATAAAATGTGAGTCTGGATGTTCACATTGCAAGCCATTATGACCCAACACCATACTATTCATTTCTCTGATAAAGTGGACATATGTGAGATTCTAGGCATAGCCTCTTAAAGGTCAAAGCAGTGACTGCATTCATCTTCAGTGCAACATATTTAACATCTGTGAGTAGAAGAACTGTAAGATGAATACCCTAGAAAATGAAATTAGGAAAAACCAAGATGTAGTGAATGAGCTCAGTCTGCTGTAAAAATAACAAATAGGTAGCTTAAAAACAATCCTGTCAAGGTGATGAGGGTGAAACGTCTGAAATTATGATGTATTAACATCTTAAGCTAATCACTGTAATTTTTATAATTGGATGATGCTATGACATAATCAAGCTGTAACCCAATCAAGTATAGTGAATAAAAGCTGTAACAAATTTTAAATTCCCTTTATATAAAAAGAAATCTTGCAGTAATCAAGGGGGGGCATGGTGGATATTGAACCTAAAATTGGGGCAGGGAATGGTCAGAGTGCAAACATTTATATGCTTGTTCCTGGCTCTATTTGCTGAACTAGTGCTCCAAAGAGTAGATAGGAACAATCTTTTGACTTCTTTATAATTAATCCCCATAAAGTAAATGGATTGTACCACTTTGTCATAGTTTTAATCCACTGAACCATTAAGGTAATTCAGCTACTTCTTTTCTTTCTGATTCTATGCTAGTCTAGAAACTTCAGTGATAATTTGACTTTGATTATATAGAACAATATTTATAGTATGCTACTGCTGCTAAGTCACTTCAGTTGTGTCCGACTCTGTGCGACCCCATAGATGGCAGCCCACCAGGCTCCCCCGTCCCTGGGATTCTGTAGGCAAGAACACTGGAGTGGGTTGCCATTTCCTTCTCCAATGCATGAAAGTGAAAAGTGAAAGTGAAGTTGCTCAGTCGTGTCTGACTCCTAGCGACCCCATGGACTGCAGCCCACCAGACTCCTCCATCCATGGGATTTTCCAGGCAAGAGTACTGGAGTGGGGTGCCCTTGCCTTCTCCGGAATTTATAGTATAATTCCAGTTTATTGTAACATATAAAGAATATACCTCTTAAATATATTTTAAAAACCTTAAATTATTTGAATACACCAGGCTTTAACACTGAGTACCTGTGGAGAATGGGATTGTTGGTGTAGGGTTTTTGGTCAAGGGTGTGTGGGAGGTTTAAAAGAAGTTCAGTTTGAATTTTTAGTGGAGGCTCCTGCATTTTCTGATTTGTTTAAATCATTGAGTGTGTCTTGGCTTTAGAATAGGAACAATATAAAATAATGTCCCCCACCCACTAAATTAAGTAGCTCATTTGCAGCAACATTTATGACTGTAAAAGATGCACGTTGCCTTTTCCCCTGGGTGTCTATAGTGAACTTCAAGCTAGAGCTGGCCTGCAGGCTCCCTTCATAGAGTTCAGCTGGTTGAGACAGGTCCTGCTCAGGAAGCAGCTCAGGTCCCTGTTTCACCATCACCATCTCTTTGGAAGAACTTTGTCTTGAAAAAAATCTTTTTCTGCTATACAGATAGTATGATCATGAAGAAGTGAAGTGAAGTCGCTCAGTCGTGCCTGACTCTTTGCGACCCCATGGACTGTAGCCTACAAGGCTCCTCCATCCATGGGATTATTCAGGCAAGAGTACTGGAGTGGGTTGCCATTTCCTTCTCCAGGGGATCTTCCCGACCCAGGGATCAAACCTGAATTGAATGTGGGTCTCCTGCGTTGCAGGCAGATGCTTTACCCTCTAAGCTACCAGGGATTTCCCGGTATGATCATAGTCACTTATATTTCCAAGGAAACTATATAATTTGCTATTCAAACATGTGAGTCAATTGAGGTCTCTTATCTTCCCAGCAACTGTAATTTTAATTTACTTGCAAAAGTGGAATATATTAGTTTTCAGGTATTCATGTAGTGATTTTGCTTTACTTTAGAGCTCTTCTCTGAAAGTAGAAAGATCTCCAAAGCCTCTGATGAGAAGGAAAAAAACAAAACAAAACACTGAACTTTGCTTTAATATATCAAACTTCATGACACAAATTATAATAGAGAAATGAATCATAAGAGGCCAGTGGTTTATGCTGATGATACTTGTAATTTTATAGCCATCACTTAAATTTCTAAGTGGAAAAAGGATCATTTACATTCCAAATATAAAAATGCTCCTTAATCTTACTTCAATTGGTTAATAGGTTAGACAGTTCCATTTATTGTTACTATATATATATAATTATTTGATACTTTGAAGTATGATATTTTTCTTGTGTGGTTCAGAGACCTAAGGGATAGATCCATACTTATATTTTAGAAAACATATCTTTTTTTTTCTATAACCTTCCATAGATGACCCATATAAGTCTGTAGATCAACTTGACTTATACTTAGAAAAGGTAGCTGAGAGTTTAACTTAATATTTTATATGACTGTTACACAGTAGTAAGCATTTCTTTTTTTAAGACAGTTACAAATAACAATATTCTGAAGTTATTAGACTGGGAGACTGCCATTTGAGTATGTTTGCTTTATAAGTTAGGAACAAATCTGTCTTTTTAATCTAAAGACCACGATAAGAATTTTAGTGTCTAAGTTAAGGTGATTTATTATATTACACAAGAAACTAGAGATGAGGTCTTCTTCCTTAAAAATGATAGAGCAATGATCTTATTAAAGTCTTGGAGCCCTATTCAGGAAATTTCCAAATTCTGTAGTACAACTCTGTGCCTTTGAAATGTGGGAGACATCTCAACACGCTTTTTCAGGGTATAATTTACCCTGAATAATGTATGAGTCGGGTAATTGCTCTGCAGTGTACTCTTCTCCACTGAATGCTGGCTTCTCTAGTATTGCATCTCCTGCTTTCAATTCCCATGCTGTGTGTTTACTATATTGGATCTCTGATGGTGAGTAGACAAGGTGAGGCGGGGTGGAAATGTTGGAGAACTGAAAGTCGTTGGCAATCCGGGAAATAGTTTCTATACACTAAACTTTTTTAGTGTAGTTTGGTTTTGGAAGTGTGATTTTTGTATAAAGCTTTCCTCTAGGGTTTCTGAACCTGGGATGTTTTTACCATTAGGAAATAAGTGGGTAGCCAATGCATATTAATTTTACTGGAGAAGTGTCAGAGGGAGAGAGGAGGGAGAAAGTTAAGCGATGTAAGTGGAAAGTAATTTATTATTATTATTTAAAAATGTTTATTGACTTATTTATTACTTGGCTGCACTGGGTCTTAGCTGAGGCATGTTGTGGTGCTTGGACTTCTCTGGTTGTGGCTAGCAGACTCAGTAATTGGGGAACGTGGGCTTAGTTACCCTGTGGTATGTGGGATCTTGTTTCCTGACCTGGGATCAAACCTGCAGCCCCTGGACTGGAAGGCAGATCAGGGAAGTCCCCTGGAAAGCAATTTAGACATAAAAATACAGCAAAGTCATGGATAGAACTTGAAAAATTCACATGAATCTTTAAAGGGAGACATCTCTCCCTTTGGGGTGGCTGCTCTGGGATGTGCCATAGACCCACAAGGGTTAGCATCTAGCCTCCTCTGTTGCTGGGCACTGGGGGACTGCAGCAGCCTCCAGTAGCACAGGGATGCAGCATCCGAGGCTCCCTTCATAGTGGGTGTCCGTGAGCCCATTTTACAGATGGGGAAACTTGGGTCCAGAAAGGTTAGATGGCCCACAGAGGCTCCACACTTAAGGGAGGAACCATAAGACAAACCCTGGCAACTGGAGGAATTTGAGAAACACTGTTTCTGGAATACCTTAAAATGAAAATACCTATAAAGTCAGATATAAAAGGCTGAAATTCCTCTTGTTTGGGTTTTTATTTTTTTAATTTTGATGTAATGCACATTTGCCTAGCCTGATGAGTAATTCATTTCTCAAAGTCCTTTCAACGATACGTGTATTTTTATTTGATGTTTTAAGTGCCATCTTCATATCTACTTGGATCCGTTCTATGCTATATAAACTATGTGGGATAATAAAAACACATAAGTGATTACTCAAGTGACAGGACCGCTTCTAAATGCTCTACATATATTAGCTCTTTAATTATGATAACCACCCCGTAAAATTATTATGATTAACACGCCCATTTTATAGATGGGAAAGCGGAAGCAGAGGGAGATGAGGTAATTTGCTTAAAGTCACATCAATTAAGCAGTTGAACACTCTGACTCCAGGGCGTCTGTTCTTCCCTCCGACTTTAAGCCATGTGAGGGAAGACAGATACTGAGGCCCTGCCCTGTTCAGAGGAGTTACCTGTCAGCAGCATGCAGGTTTTGGGGAGATCTGTGCCCCAGGAACTCAGGCTTTTGGCACCCAGAAATAATATGGTTTCTTGAGGAACTCCATGTTTTATCTTCTGTTTGGAGTACCCTAGACCCAAAGTAAGCATCTCAATTTTGTTTTAAAATAAGACTAAAGGATAAAATTCAACCTTAAAACCTAGTCATTTTGCTCACTATGCTCTAGGGCTGTAGCTTCTTTGGAGCCATAACTTTTATTTTCTGGAGATTAAGTCTCTCTGAGATTTATCCCTGGAAGTTTACAGGAAAACGGAAGGACCCTTTGAGAGGAAATGACTCTTGTCTCTTAAACAGGACAAGGCTTTCAGAGTAATTTCTGCCATTCAGCTCTCCTGTGATCCACAAGCAATAAATGACTGTCTTTTGAAAATGGCAATGGCTTATCGAATTCTTGGGCATCAGGCAAAGAACTTGAGCGATTTCTCTACACTTGTAATGTCAAGAGGAGTCATCCTCAGAGACCTTTGTTATAAAAGAGGAATTGTTTATGGCTATTGAAAAATCCCGGTGGAACTGTCCATCACACTTTATGAAATGTGCAAGTTACGTAGGTATCAGCTTTCTGGATCTCATTTTCTTTCCAGAGCATTCAGAATCAAACCCTTTCCTTGCTGCTTTCATACTGATAGACACAGAGCTGTTTCCTTTTTCTTCCTTTCCTGTTTTTGTTGACTCTCTCCACATACTTTTTTCTTTCCTTCATCTCCTGTTTTGAGATCATACTCTTAACTCACAGCTTCTCAAAATGGGGTGTATAGTCCACCTGGGTCAGAATAGGCTTGAATGCTTATTAAAAATGTGTATTTCAGGTCATTTCTCAATTGTACTAAAGCAGATTCTCTGCTGCTGCTGCTGCTGCTAAGTTGCTTCAGTCGTGTCCGACTCTGTGCAACCCCATAGACGGCAGCCCATCAGGCTCCCCCGTCCCTGGGATTCTCAAGACAAGAACACTGGAGTGGGTTGCCATTTCCTTCTCCAATGCATGAAAGTGAAGAGTGAAAGTGAAGTCACTCAGTCGTGTCGGACTTAGTGACCCCATGGACTGCAGCCCACCAGGCTCCTCCGTCCATGACATTTTCCAGGCAAGAGTACTGGAGTGGGGTGCCATTGCCTTCTCCGAAGCAGATTCTCTAGGAAGCAACAAAGAACTCTACATTTCAATAGGCTC
The DNA here is from genome assembly GCF_029378745.1 of Bos indicus. Taxonomy (NCBI): domain Eukaryota; kingdom Metazoa; phylum Chordata; class Mammalia; order Artiodactyla; family Bovidae; genus Bos; species Bos indicus. The sequence continues at coordinate 48,165,996 of NC_091780.1, forward strand.
CTGAGAGATTCCTAACCACACTGAAACAAAGATCTAGTCCAGGGAGTTTCCAGCTTAATTATGGAAGGCTTATTACAACAGATTTCTAGGGCCTGGTCTGGAGTTTCTGATTCAGGAGGTCCTGGGTGGGGACTGAGAACTTGCATTTCTGTGGAGTTTCTGGGGGTGCTAATGCTGCTGGTTTGGAAACCCCACTTTGTGAATTCCAGAGGTTGAGAAGCTGCAGTCTAATCTTGGAATCTTTTAATAAAACTTGCTTTCAGGCATTTTGGTTGTAGAAATTAAAATGTTAACCAAACCCCCAAAATGTGTCTCTGTACCTCTGTGGGGCCGTTCCTCACTTTCCACATCACCTGTTCACCCAGCTCATCCTTCAGAGGGTGATTCCTACCCGCTTAGGAAGGCCTGAGTCACACAACTGTGAGTCATCTCTCCAGCCCCTGCTTTTCACTTGTTCAAGGACACCGGCTCCCTTCTCCATGGGTATACAGTTTGTGTTTGAGGGAAGATGTTTCATCTTTCCTACTGTACAGGTAACTCCTTAAATACAAAGTCTGTGCCCTTTCTTTGTTTTGCTTCACGGGGGTGCTTTCTTGACATGCAACAGATGTTTGATTAATGAATGAATGTTTCAGTGGGAGAAGGATATATTTAATTCCTTTACGTTAGAGCCAGACTGGTTTATGTTTTATATTTTCCATTTGAAGGATCTGTCTTCACAACAGTGACAGTTATTCTTTAATTTAGCTCAGAAGGTAGGTCGTGTTTGCGATAAGCATCTTTATAGTAAGATATTAACATTCAAGGAACACTCTAGTAAGGTGCTGAGGCTTTTTTACTGGTTTCCTAGAAATAATCCTCTACTCTGGCTACAGAAACTGCAGTTCCTGGATCAACAATATTGGTCTCACCTGGGAATGTATTAGAAACCCAGGATCTTGGGGTTCACCCCAGAATCAGAATCTACAGGTGTTTTGTCTCTGCATTCAAATTTGAGAAGCACTGCATTACTCAAAAGAATTTCCTTCTGATTGAAAAAAAGAGTACTTAAAAAAAGTGACAAGTCAGTGCTGGAATTTTTGTTATTGGTGATTGTAAGTTTGTTTAAAAAGTCTTTTTTTTTTTTTTTTTAAACTAGATGCCCTTGTGGTAAATGGGAGCTCTGCTGTGGGTTTGTAACCATCATCAAAGGTTCTTATTAAATGGACTTCATGTTGTGCTAGATACTATTAAACAAAAGTAATGAATCTGAGATTTACCACAAAACGACACATCATTGATGTGGTTAAGCACCTATTGAGACACAATTAAACACATGAACCATAAAGATGCAGCATCAGTACAACATGAGTGAGTTTGTTTTTGAAGTTTTAGTTATTATTCACCCCCTATTAGCCAAAGTCTTTGATTTGAGAGTTTTCAGAACAAGCTTTTTTTTTTTTTTTTTTTAGCTATTTGGATATAGAGATTTGGTATTAAACAGTAAGCTGCCATAATAAAGGCATCTTCTCTTTGACTTTCATTTATAGTATAACTCATGTAAATGAGTCAGGCATCAAAGGCAAAAACAGTCTTAAATAAATTGTCAAAAGTAAGGGAAAGTGTTTAGGTGCTTGTATTAAAATGTTTGCTCATAATTTAGGGTTCAAAGTTTGTTATAATTATCCAAATACAAAAACATTCATTTAGCTTATTTGAGATTACTGGATTTACAATTGATTTTCCTGCTCCCTTGGAAATAGATTATGCAATATTTAATGTGCGAGGTTTCCATGGGATATGAACTTTCTTGGTTAACAAGGTCTCTTTCCTTTTATGACAGTTATGATTCTCAAAAGATGCTCGTTAGTAAGGTCAGAGTGGCTGCTCTGAAAATGTGCTCAGTAATGGATGAGCAGATCAGCAAGGCTATTGAAGGAGTTTCTGAGCTTTATATGTCTTTTTCATTACTGTGCTCTTTTTAATTTCTCTGGGAGGTTTTGTGTGACATAATTTAACCAAAGAACAGTGTCATCAAGAAGCTATTTAGGATATGGATTACAATGCTGGTTGTAAACATTCTGCCCTCCCAGGCCTGAGAATATTAGAACAACGGAATATAGCAGTTAATTATAAAAAATCTTTTTCCATTTTATGTATTATAGTATTTGGATGAATTATTTCTTTACCATTGAAGACTTTACTTTTAAAGTCTGCTGCTGCTGCTGCTGCTAAGTCGCTTCAGTCATGTCCGACTGTGTGCGACCCCATAGATGGCAACACACCAGGCTCCCCTGTCCCTGGGATTCTCCAGGCAAGAACACTGGAGTGGGTTGCCATTTCCTTCTCCAATGCATGAAACTGAAAAGTGAAAGTGAAGTCGCTCAGTTGTGTCTGACTCTTTGCAACCCCATGGACCACAGCCTACCAGGCTCCTCTGTCCATGGGATTTTCCAGGCAAGAGTACTGGAGTGGGTTGCCATTGCCTTCTCCACTTTTAAAGTCTACTAACTAGTTATATCCTCACTGTTAAACTTCTAGCATACGATTAATATATTATTCATAATGATTTTGTTTCACTGATGTTTTTATTGGAAACTGTGGGATTGAAAACACCCAATGGGTGCTACTATTTCAAAATACAGTATGACCATGGTTATTATGAGCAGAATGTGATAATACATCTCTTCTTAATGGGAGAATTAAAACATCTCCAAATCCCATATGCACTTTTCTAAGTTACATGAAAATTAGCATTGTAAACAGTCAAATCACTTGTAAGCTATATTTCCCCATGGGGAACCCCGCTTTGTCACTCTGCTTCCTCTCCTCAATATAAAAAAAATAAGTCCTGAATTCAGTAGTAGACAGCATAGCATAGAGAAGGCATTTGATACATAGTTATAGAAATAAGTAACTTAATATTGGAGAAATTTGACCTCTCAAAACAAAAAATGGAATTTAAAACATGAACATAGATGTCAGTAAATTCACAGCAAAAAGTCAGAACTTACTGCCAGGATATAGAATGTAATCATGTATGTCTCATAGCAGTAATAGTCAAGTGACGTGCAAACCACATTAATATTAATGTGGTTTAAAGTTCACAATAATAAACTTCTGCATAAATACATATAAGTTCCTTGATCTCACCCTGTGTCAGTTTTCTAAATCGAAGCAAATTTGAAGTAAGATACGTTTGTTCCCAGAGATGAAATATTTTAAAAGACTAGGGCAATTTTTTTTTTCTGAAGTGCATATCTGGACTAAGGTTTAGAATTGCATGTCTGGAAAAAACTATTCATAATCTGCTTTTCTCTCCTTTTCTTTTATTTTTGCATGTATTTATTTTGGCCAGCTGGCGAGACAGATCTTTTTCAGGGGCTCAGCCTTCCAGTCTGAGTGTGATTGTCCAAAACTAATCTTTGGATCAAATTCCCGTCTTACTCGCTCTGGTGTCTGAACAGTGTTGATGTCACGGGGGCATGGCGATCCAGTTGTCTGTCCCAAATGCCTGGTGATGTGCCAAGTAAAGAGCTTAGCTAGGAGGCCACAGGCTACCCTGCCTCACGAGGGGAAAGAGGTTGCCATACAGTCCTTGGGCAGCCTGTCTCATCTTTGCATCTCCTATGTCAGCTGATTACTAGGAAAGTAGACACAGGGGTCCCCAGAAAAAAAAATGGCTCCCCTTCCTAGCATGGTTGTCACCTTGTCTGGTTTTGTCCATCCATCTATGGGCTCACAAAAGGTTAGTTCAGGGAGGCAGGGCTGGAAAGTTATTCTTGCTCTGGCTTTGTTATTCCCCCATGGCACTGGTTCTGGGGGAAATGTAAAATTTGGTTCCATTAAAGGTGGAATTTGTTCTAATGAGGTTTCAAGATTTGGGGCTTACTTTGGGCCCTGTTCATCCTAGTCAGTCGTAGAGATGACCTTCCTTCTCAGAGATTCTGCAGTTCCAGACCTAGGCATCCCCTGAGAAAGCCAGGTGCCATCCACTGCCTGGGAAGCAACGCTCCCTTGGAGTTGGAGAGGCTGAATGTGGGGCTTTTCACTTTTTCGTCAACTGTAGCTTTGGAACATGAGCTGCAGGAGGTTTACTAGGTTCTGTGATAACATCGTGGACCTGAATTCGAGCAAACTCTGGAAGATAGTGGAGGACGGAGGAGCCTGGTGGGCCATAGTCCATGGGGTTACAGAGTTGGACACAACTTAGTGATCGAACAACACAAATACCTCACTCTCTCGTAATCTTGAATGTGGGTATCTCAGATAATGTGGTCATAAAATATTCTATGATCAAATCCCTTGAGCACCTTGCTCTCCTTCCTTCCATTGTGGTCCTTTACAGACTAAATGGCCACTTTCATCTTTCCCTACTTGAGATAGATGAGGCATCATGGTTTGTAGAAAGGCAATAGATCTGGTTGTCAGCTAGGTTTTCTAGTCTTGTCTCTACCAGTTGTGTCAGTTCAGCTGCTCTGAGCCTGTTTTTAGGATTGGGTCTTCAAGTCCCATCTAGCCTTTGAAGGCCTATGGATTTGATGAGAATAGAATTACCTGCTCAGCCTACCCAAATGGGTTGTTGTGGGAATTAAAGGAGATCATATTTATGAAACCACTTTGTAAATCCTCTACAAAAGATTAAGGAATGTGATACTATTAATTCCTTCTGAAGAATCAAAATAGCTTGCAATTTATTTCTAATCTTCAAGACTGTGTATGTATCTTTTGTATTTGGTCTTTAATGATGTGCACCGTAATGCAAGACAAATGAACAGACTAATCTCTTTCCCCCTAGATGTTACTCCAAGTCATTCTAAAGCAAGAAGTTGGAGTGAGGAACTTTTTTTTTTTTTTTTTTTAAACAGAGGTCAAATTAATCGCAGGTACACAGGGTTCTGGACTTTTTTCCTACTCCTTTCAAAGTTCTGAGAAGCAGGTGAGTTTACTGTTTCACTCCAGAGATTGCTTAAACAGAGCTGGGGACTCAACATAGTATCTCACCCATGTGGAGAGAAAAGTGCTGTAGTTCAGGACAACCCATAACTGGGGGCCAGTGGGTGGCAATGGCAGAAAGTATACACTCAGAGACCCCAGAAAAATGATGATATGGTTTGTACCTGGCTGTCACTGTTGAGACACAGCAGCGTTAAACTAGGTCATCTCTCCAGTTGTGATAGTAAAAGAATATTTCCCATTGTTCCAACTCACAGGGTGGTGTAGAAGCTAAAATACTCCAAGTATTTTATATATCTCTAGCTTATCTATCTATCTGTCCCTATAATTGGATGCAGCTTTAGAGTACTATAGGAAAAATGGGAGTCCTCTTTAAGGGTACTGAACTGAATTCTTCATGCACAGTGGTTCTCTTTCCAGTTAGCCTGTATGCTCTTTGAGGACAGAACTATATCTTAGACTCTTTTCATATTATCTCTCCTACTTTAACACTGTCAGACCCAACCCTTGATCTACAGCAGGTACTTGATAACTTCTATAGATGAAGAGAGGGATGCTCAGACAGAGAGGGAGGAGCCTTGAGATAGGAGGCCCCGTTCTTACTCTGACCTTCTTTTATGTCCTTGAGTTTTGAGCATATGGTTAAAGTTAAAGCTTAAGCTTGGTAAGGTTAAGCACTGTCCTTATGACTACTAATGAAACCTGGGAAGGTGTGCAGAGTGCTCCAGGCAGGTGAATCCCAAAGAAATTGCCTACCTTCTGCCCACTCTTCCATGTGGTGAATTCTAGATCACTTCAAGATGCTAGCCTATTAGAAGGAGGAGTCTTCAAAACTGACTTTTAAAAAATCAGGCTTCTGGAGAGTGGTGCAGATCAAAGGAAGGGGACCAGCAGTGTTTATAATGGTGTTGAAATTTAATTTCAATGCTGACCTTTTATTTGACATTTTAGATGATGCTATGGATATGCTCAGTTATTTGTTCTTAACATATTTTCCATCATTTGAGGGCACTAATCTACTTATATTCAAAGTCAGTAAAAGAATAAAGTAAACTTTGGGCTTAAAAATACCTTTTGGAAAAAAGCGTTCATTCACAATAGTAGCAAAATATGCAATGCATATGAATTATCTTAAGCAATATTTAAGACTATGAAAAGGCATAAAACTACAAAAAGGTAGAAGAAAATATGGGAAAGGAAAATCATGTTCCTAGATGAGAAGAGTTCTGTGTATATGCGCACATGTGCTAATTTCCCCAAATGTATGAAGTTACAAATTCTGTTAGGACTTAACAACACATTTCTAAAGTTCATCTGGGGCTTCCCTGGTGGCTTAGATGACAAAGAATCTGCCTGCAATGCAGGAGACCAGGGTTTGATCCCTGGGTCAGGAAGATCCCCTAGAGAAGGGAATGGCAACCCTGTCTAATATTCTGGCCTGGAGAATTCCATGGACAGAGGAGACTGGTGGGCTACAAGCCATGGGTTCACAAAGAGTCAGACACAGAGGAAGACAACAGAATGGTAAAGACTAAAGATCTCTTCAAGAAAATTGGAGACATCTAGGGGACATTTCATGCACAATAAAGGATATAAATGGGCACAATAAAGGATATAAATGGCAAGGACCTAACAGAAGCAGAAGAGATTAAGAAGAGGACAAGAATACCAAGAAGAACTATAAAAAAAAGGTCTTAATGACCTAGATAACCAATGGTGTGGTCATTCACCTAGAGCCAGACATTCTGGAGTGTGAAGTCAGCTGGGTTTAGGAAGCATTGCTGCTGCTGCTGCTGCTAAGTCGCTTCAGTCATGTCCAACTCTGTGCGACCCCGAAGACGGCAGCCCACCAGGCTCCCCTGTCCCTGGGATTCTCCAGGCAAGAACACTGAAGTGGGTTGCCATTCCTTCTCCAATGCATGAAAGTGAAAAGTGAAAGTGAAGTTGCTCAGTCGTGTCCGACTCTTAGCGACCCCTGGACTGCAGCCCATCAGGCTCCTCCACCCATGGGATTCTCCAGGCAAGAGGACTGGAGTGGGGTGCCATTGCCTTCTCCTAGGAAGCATTATTACAAACAAACTAGCGGAGGTGATGGAATTCCAACAGAGCTATTTCAAATCCTAAAAGATAATTCTATTAAAATGCTGCACTCAATATGCCAGCAAGTTTTATGCCAGCAATAGAGAAAACAACAGTGGCCACAGAACTGGAAAAGGTCAGTTTTCATTCCAATTCCAAAGAAAGGCAACACCAAAGAATGTTCAAACTACTGTACAATTGCCCTCATTTCATGTGCTAGCAAGGTAATGCTCAAAATCCTTCAAGCTAGACTTCAACGGTATGTGAACTGAGAACTTCCAGATGTACAACTGGATTTAGAAAAAGCAGAGGAACCAGAGATCAAATTGCCAACATCTCTTGTATCATAGAGAAACCAAGGGAATTACAGAAAGTCATCTACTGCTTCATTGACTACACTAAAGCCTTTGACTGTGTGGATCACAACAAGCTGTGGAAAAAAGAGATGGGAATAACAGACCACCTTACCTGTCTCTTGAGAAACCTGTATGCAGGTCAAGAAGTAGCAGTTAGAACTAGACATGTAACAATAGACTGGTTCCAAATTGGGAAAGGAGTACATCAATGCTGTATATTGTCACCCTGCTTATTTAACTTATATGTAAAGTACATCATGTGAAATGCCAAGTCTGGATGAACCACAAGCTGGAATCAAGATTTCCAGGAGAAATATCAACAACCTCAGATATGAAGATGATACTACTCTAATGTAAGAAAGTGAAGAACTAAACAGCTTCTTGAAGAGGGTGAAAGAGGAGAATGAAAAAGCTGGCTTAAAGCTCAACATTCAAAAAACTAAGATCATGGCATCTGGTTCCATCACTTCATGGCAAATAGATGGGGAAACAGTGGAAACAGTCAAAGACTTTATTTTCTTGGGCTCCAAAAATCACTGGGGACAGTGACTGCAGCCATGAAATTAAAAGATGCTTGCTCCTTGGGAGAAAAGCTATGACATATCTAGACAGCATATTAAAAAGCAGAGACATTGCTTTGTCAACAGAGATCGTTACGGTAAAAGCTATGGTTTTTCCAGTACGGATGTGAGAGTTGGACCATAAAGAAGGCTGAGTGCCAAATAATTGATGCTTTTGAACTATGCTGTTGGATAAGACTCTTGAGAGTTCCTTGGACATCAAGGAGATCAAACTAGTCAATCCTGAAGGACATCAACCCTGAATATTCATTGGAAGGACTCATGCTGAAGCTGAAGCTCCAGTACTGTGGCCACCTGATGCAAAGAGCTGACTCACTGGAAAAAAACCCTGATGCTAGGAAAGACTGAGGGCAGGAGAAGAAGGGGAGACAGAGAATGAGATGGTTGTATGGCATCACCAACTCAATAGACATGAGTTTAAGCAAACTCCAGAAGATAGTGAAGGACAGGGAAGCCTGACATGCTGCACTCCACACAATTGCAGAGTCATACATGACTTAGTGACTGAACAACAACAAAGTTCATCTGGAAGAATAAATTGATGATGTTGGTGAAAGTTTAAAAACTTGAGAAGATTAAAATCTATGAGGCTGTGGAGCAATGGAAACTCTTATACACTGCTAGTAGCAAAGTAAATTGATCACCACTCTGGAGAGCAGCATGAGGCCACTCAATATAAAGTTGAAGAGTATAAATCCCAGAACTCAGATCAGTGTATATCCTCAAGAAATATCTACATATATATGTATAACAGGACAAGAATGTTCATAGCAAAAGAAACCACATAAAACTTCGCTCAAAAAATAATGGATAAATAATTTAAATGATACATCCCATTCACACCATGGAGTGTATTTGGAAACAATGAAAAGGAAAGACTACAGCTACACATATCAGTTGCACAAACTTCACCAACATACTGTTGAACGCTGTCAATGTTAAGCAAGTTTAGACATGGGTATACATAGTAAGGATACATGCCTTATATAGATAGAAATACTCTATATGCCTTCTAAAGTGAAGTGAAAGTCGTTCAGTCATGTCCAACTCTTTGCGACCCCATGGACCATACAGTCCATGGAATTCTCTAGGCCAGAATACTGGAGTGGGTAGCCTTTCCCTTCTCCAGGGGATCTTCCCAACCCAGGGATCAAACCCAGATCTCCCACATTGCAGGCAAATTCTTACCAGCTGAGCCACAAGGGAGGCCCAAGAATACCAGAGTGGGTAGCCTATCTCTTCTCTAGAGGATCTTCCCGACCGAGGAATCAAATCAGGGTCTCCTGCATTGCAGGTGGATTCTTTACCAACTGAGCTATGAGGGAAGCCCATATGCCTTCTAAAATGGTTTAAAATTTCCTAATATCTTGAAAAATGTTAGAGGATAAATAGGCAGAACTAGCACAAAAATTCTATTGGAACAAAACAAACCAATCATGAGGCCCTCACTACACCATATCTGACATTACGAGGTGTTACAATGCTAAAATAAAATAGAAAAAATAGAAAAGAAAAAAGTCCTCAAACTGGTTTGTTTATCTATTTAAAAAAATGGGTGCATAGTTAAATAGGGGAAACAGTGAAAAGAGAATGAACTTTTTACCAAACAATGTGGGTCATCGAGACTGCTTGCAAAACACACAAGGACAAACAACTGCTTTACCACCACATGCCAAAATAAATTCCAAATAGATTTTAAAAAGTTGAAAATTCAAATGTAAATTCATAAGAATAGTATAAAAATTTGAATATTATGTAATTTTGAGTGTGCTAGATTTTCTGAATCTGACAGGTCCAGAAATCATGAAAGAGAAAGATGGATAGATATGACCATATGAAAAATTAACTGTATATAAAAAATACTATAAAAATTATAAAGGAGAACATACTAAAATATATTTGTAAAATATATAAATATTTGTTAAACATAAAATGAGCCCCATTCTCCATAAAAAACCCCAAACATATGAATTTTAAAATGGGCAAAGAATATAACTCAAAAGGAAGAAAATGCATGAATAATATGCATTATAATTACTCAAAAAAATTAGTATTACTATCTAGTGTTCAAGAAAATGGCCACTTTCATTCATTGTGAGAGGGCAGTTAAATTGGTCTAAGTTTTCTGGATTATTTGTCAGTATTCATCAAAGCCATATGCCTATCCTTTGACCTAGAAATTAGACTTTTATAAATGTGTCAGAAATGATTAGAAATGTAAGCAGATATTTAGACAGCATGCCCATAAACATTCTACTTTTAAAAGGAAAAAATTGGAAACATTTTAAATCGATAAAATCATATAGGTTAAATGAGTTATTGTCTATACAATCAAATGTTATTTCTCTATTAAAAACTATATCATAGCTTAATTTTATAACTATAAGAATATATACAACATCATATTAATAATAGTCATCATCTTTGAATGGTGGGATTAAGGTATTAAACAGTTTTCTTTACATTTCCTAAATTTTTTTTCTACATTTTTGTAGAAAAAAGATGTACTTTCTACATTTCTGAAAAGAGAACAAATTACATTGAATTTTTAAAGTCTCTTCAAAATTTTGAAACTATAAAGCAATTCTGAAATTAAAAGCAAATATTCATAAACTGCAGCAGGAGTCATGGAAGCATTTTCTATAAATACAGATTATTACTTTTGATTACAACTAACAGGCTCAGATATGCAGATGACACCACCCTTATGGCAGAAAGTGAAGAGGAACTAAAAAGCCTCTTGATGAAAGTGAAAGAGGAGAGTGAAAAAGTTGGCTTAAAGCTCAACATTCAGAAAACTAAGATCATGGCATCTGGTCCCATCACTTCATGGCAAATAAATGGGGAAACAGTGGAAACAGTGGCAGACTTTATTTTTGGGGCTCTAAAATTACTGCAGATGGTGATTGCAGCCATGAAATTAAAAGACGCTTACTCCTTGGAAGGAAAGTTATGACCAACCTAGATAGCATATTCAAAAGCAGAGATATTACTTTGCCAACAAAGGTCTGTCTAGTCAAGGCTATGGTTTTTCCACTGGTCATGTATGGATGTGAGAGTTGGACTGTGAAGAAAGCTGAGCACCGAAGAATTGATGCTTTTGAACTGTGGTGTTGGAGAAGACTCTTAAGAGTCCCTTGGACTGCAAGGAGATCCAACCAGTCCATACTAAAGGAGATCAGTCCTGGGTGTTCATTGGAAGGACTGATGCTGAAGCTGAAACTCCAATACTTTGGCCACCTCATGTGAAGAGTTGACTCATTTGAAAACACCCTGATGCTGGGAGAGATTGGGGGTAGGAGGATAAGGGAATGACAGAGGATGAGATGGCTGGATGGCATCACTGACTTGATGCACATGAGTTTGGGTAAACTCCGGAGTTGGTGATGGACAGGGAGGCCTGGCGTGCTGCGATTGATAGGGTCACAGAGTCGGACACGACTGAGTGACTGAACTGAACTGAACAGGTCCTGGGTTGATTTCATGGAGTTAAGACCGTTATTCCCATTTCATATTCTAAAATGTGCAAAATAAAGCATATTGAGTTTATCACATATTTAATGCCTCGTAATAGACTCTCAATATCTATGGGCTATTACTATTATTTTTACATAATAAGGAAAATACTCCCGTAGAAAAAGATGTTTTCACGAGTTTTCAGGAATGAGGGTGTGCATTAACGACTTTATAAATTACTTGAGGAAATTAAGAATACTTGCATGGGGACCGTGGGCTATGAAAGAAGCTCCCTCTCCCAGAGGCGAGAGACTGTGGGGCAGCCAGAAGGCCTTCCTGGAGGACACGCCTCTTGTTGGTAAGGCTGGCTGAGAACCATTCTCTACATAATAATTATTCACCATGCCAGCCCTATCCCTCCTTCCAGCCGATGGACGTTCCTAATTATGATTGACATAAGCTATTCAAGAGCTTTTACTCCCTGAGCCTACAGAAAGCTGGTAGCCTGAAACGGTGTTCTGGGCAGTACAAAAAAAAAAAGTTTAGGACTGAAAGCTGATGAACCATCTTCTTGCTTGTATATACTACTGAATATTATTGCAACAGGAATTAATGTAAAGTTTCATCATAAATCTGGCGCTGTATTCAATACTTTTCTTGGCTACTAAAATAAATATTAATTTTCCTGAAGTAATCATCAAATCTCTCCTGCTAAGGAATCTTTGATGAGTTCTCAGTTCCCTTGACCTGGGGCACTCAGTCCTCCATTTCCTGACAATCCCACTTTTCTGACCACAATTTTCTCTATTTCCTTTCCTGTACACTAACTGCCCAGACAATGGAACCACCTGCTTTTATTTTCAAGCATGTGCACCCTTTCCCTTCTCAATACCATCACTCAGATTATTTGTCTTTGAGAATATGTTCTCCATTGCCTTTGCACTCCCTAATTTCACCTCAACCCTTAGCTCCTATACAAAAATCTTTCCAAATTCTTCCAGCACAGAAATCATCTCTCTCTACCACCTGGCCAGTGCAGACTTTATCTGTGACTGTATAATGACCCATTTCTAATCTGTATTATGGAGATTTGTGTGCTTATAGCAGTGATTAGTGAAAGCTTTTAGATGGCCAAACTGAAGTCTAATTATTTTTGTTTTACAAAGCACTTTAATCCAGTGCCTTGAAATATAAACATGTGTTGAGTGAATGAATGAGTGAATGAATGAAATGCCTAAACGTGGCCCAGGCACTGTATCTCTGAGTTCCTCTGTGTGTAGTGGAGGCAACAGCTGGTGGTTAACAGGATAGCACAAACTTTTGGTCCTGGTCTCCATCGCTGTGTGGGCTTCTACTTAGGTTCCCTTACACTCTCACAGCAGGGCTTACCTGATGGCCCTAGTGGTAAAGAACCCACCTGCCAAGGCAGGAGATGTTAGAGACAGGGGTTCGATCCCTGGGTTGGAAAGATCCCCTGGAGGGGCGAATGGCAATCCACTGCAGTATTCTTGCCTGGAGAATCCTATGGACAGAGGAGACTGGCAGACTACAGTTCATAGGGTCGAAAAGAGTCAGATGACTGAAGCGACTTAGCGCACACACAGAGTCCCACAGTCAGTTCTAGGGGTCCTTGGGTACTGTGTCAGGGGGATTCATGAACAAACCTTGGTGACTGTTATTTCAGTGGCTGCCATCTATTTCTCTAAAGCTCTGCCTTTGGTAACTTCTCTGCCAAAAGTTTCTGTTGCTGACTGAAGCCCTTTGGGGGAACCTCACCAATGTGGGTCCTGCAATGAGTCTCCATAATGTATCTCATCGTGGGCTTGATTGCAGCCAGGGCTGGCCTGCTCCTCTTTGCCCCAGCAACATGGTATCCCACCTGCCAGCTCCTTTCATTTATCCTTTATTATTATTATTTATCCTTCCCTTTTTATTATGAGATTTTTGTGCTCACAGTAAGGAGTCTGAAAAATAGAAAATACATCAGTCATCTATTTCACTAATCCCTACAGCATTTTAGAAGCAACTGGAGAATTCTACAATGAGCAATTCATTGAGAAACATCTGAGGAAGGAGGTTTACTAGAAACCATGTAAAGTGTGGCAGTCCTCTGCATGAGGAAAACGCTGACAGCCCCATCACCAGCCTCCATTGTGGCTTAAGCTATTGTTTTGCGTCTCTCCCGCACTGACGACGGCCACCCTTGGCACATTTGGAAACTCTGCCTTCAGGGCAGTCCCACAACTTCACTGAACGGAGTATAGCACTTGTCTCTTCAACACCCCAGTGAAGTAATGAACTATCATGGTGGTTGGGGGGTGATGGTAATGGGGAGACGGAGTCCCCCCTCTGCAGGTAGGTCACTACCAAAAGGCCTCGTTCTCCTCTACGACAAAGACAGTGGACCCTTTACTGTTTGCACTTCATTTCCCTTGAGCTGCTGCCCTCTCTCCTACGCTGGCAAGTGTATGTGTTTGGCAGGGAGGTTGGCAAGCATTTCACAAGACGGTAAAGGTTAAGGTACGGTGGAGGTTGTTTAGTGCAGAATTGTAAATATTTGGCAAGGGTTTGTGGAGCTGCTTCTTTTGATACCTCTAATCCACCGAGACAGAAATAACTTCAAAGACATGCCTGGTCTGACTTGGTCCTCAACCAAAGGAAAAGATCAGCTACTGCTCAAGTATGTTTTCACTCACAGCCAGGCAGCCTGCCTTAGCAGGCGTCCTGGAGGATGAATCATCAGTTAATTGTCTCTGGGCACTTGTACCTCAACAGGGCAGGAGTGGAGCTGCATGAATAAATGTGAAGGAGCTTTTAGTTTACACCGTTCCATGCCGTCAACAGCGGAACGAGAAGTGAGGTTTGCAGTCTGTTCAGAAGGATGGGCTGAGCCAGCTCCCCTGCCCAGAGCGCGGCAGGCTTCACTCGGTGTGGCTGAAGTGGCTGGAGAGCAGGGAAGTCACTCTACCTTTTGGGCTTCTCAAGAGATTTCAGAACCTCGGGATGTCCAAATATTCCTGTGAGGTATGGGTGTCTGAGGACGAGAAGAGAGGAGAGGGAATGGGAAGCTATCCTACAATTACAAGTGGGTTTTGGGAGTTCTGCTACGTATTTTTTTCATATTTTAAATTTCTGTAAGCAACTACTGTAGAATTGAGGTCCTTGATTTTCTTCCATCTCCAAATTTTACCCTCATTTTCATCTTATAGAGTCTTATTTGTTCCCCAAAGCAACATCACCAACAGACAGGAGTGACAAGAACACATATTGCCATCTCTAGGGAGAAAATGGAATACATGACCGTGTCTGGTTAGTGAACACTCAGAAGTGATCAGAGACATTTTTGCCTCTTCTATTCTTCCCAACATCACATAACAATTTAACTCCTATCATTACTGCTAATCTCTATAGCCAATACTAGGCATGTGCTTGCTAAGTCGCTCCAGTCGTGTCCAGCTCTTTGAGACCCCATGGACTGTAGCCCGCCAGGTTCCTCTGTCCATGGGATTCTCCAGGCAAGAATACTGGAGTGGGTTCCCATTTCCTCTTCCAGGGGATCTTCCCCACCCAGGGATCGAACCCACATCTCATTATGTCTCCTGCATTGGCAGGCTGGTTCTTTACCACTAGAGCTCCCTGGGAAGCCCATCGGGAAGAAGTACCTGACACTAGGTACTTATGTCTTAATGTTAACATCATATAATTGGCAGCTGAAGAGGCTTTCAGAAATTTTGGAAGCTCTTGGGTTGAGATCAGCTTCTTCCTCAGCCAGTGCTTCCTGGATGTGAAGTTGAAGTTTGAGGCCTGACTGCAGCCTCCCAGCCACTTTCCGAGAAGAATCATTACCTGCGGGACTCTCACAGATACTCAGTAGAAAAAGCACTGATCCTGCCTTGGAGCTCATAGGAGACAGGGGGAAGTGTGAAATTATGGATGTTGATGCAAGAAATGTTTCATCAAGGAGGATGGGACCAGATTTATATCTCTGAGTTTAAGGAAAAAAAGATTTGAAGTAAGTCTGTGTGATTTAACAAAAAAGGCAAATGGATCAAAGGCTGGTATAATCGATGTATGCTGGGAGTTTGAGTTCAGAGAATAAAATCGTCAGTCAGATTGCTCCAAAAGGACGTCATGAATTAAAAATGAGACTTGAGCTGGTTTTCGAAGGATGTATCTGGGGACTGTAGTCTGGGAAATACATATATGTCTGTGGGGGTGGCACAGAGCAGCCAGCTGTTCACCAACCCCGTGTCCTCTTCTTTCCGGACATGCTACTGGGTTATATCAGATGCTGTTATGTGACTCAGTTCTGCTATGTGCTCCTCCATGCCTGACCTGTAATAACCTCCACTCATGAGTCTCCCTGTTGTCTCTTCCTCTGGAGTCACCCTGGAAACCACGTGTAAAGGATTGTAGGGCCACAAGATGGAAGGATCCCAAATCCCGGAATTATCACCTGGATGAGAACCACCTGCCAGGTAGGAATACATGTTTTGGATTTTAACTGAGCAAGGAATAAAGTTCTCTTGTATTAAGCCACTGACATTTTGTTTTATCTATTACAGCAAATAGTGTTATCTAGAAGTGAAAGACACATTTGTAGGGCAAGAAACAGATGCAAAAGTCCAGCAAGAAGGGCTGGAAATGGGAGTAATTAGAGCAAAGGGTAAAAACGTGAGTGGTGGCCAGTTTATGGAGGACATTATTTCCAAGAGGAAGTGCTTGCATTTTCATAACATTATTCTTCAAATTTGTCTTTTCACATTAAAAAAAAAAAAACACTTCACATTATTTAATTTTTTCTTACAACAGCCCTAAAAGTGAACGTCTTAGTCGCTCAGTTGTGTCCGTGTGTAGCCCACCAGGCTCTTCTGTCCATGGATTTCTCCAGGCAAGGATAACTGGAGTGGGTAGCCTTCCCTTCTCCAGGGGATCTTCCCAATCCAGGGATCGAGTCTGGATCTCCTGAATTGTAGGCAGATTCTTTACCATCTGAACCACCAGGGAAGCCCACAGTAGCCCTATGAAGCCTATATTAATATCACATTTTATAGATGATGAAATTTAGGCTTAAAGCAACTAAAGTTACAAAAGTTATTCAAGCATAGAACTAAGATTGGAACCGTGGTGATTGATTCCAAGGCTGCACTCTTTCTGTAACAGGCCTGATTCATACGGCCAATCAAACTTCAGAAATTGTTGCAAGCAGGTGATGTGCTCAAGATGGCATCTAAGGAGTTTTGTTTCCGAAGCAGCTTTTAGGATGAATTTACAGAGGAGTGATTCCAATTAGTGAACTTCTGAGTTCAGCCAGGGGCAAAGAAATAAGAAGCTGGAATCAAGATGATGGCAAATGCGAAGGAAAGGAAGGTCAGGGTGAAGCTTTAGAGGGAAAAATTCATTTGCAGGACCTGGTGCCTGGTGTGAGAGACAGTGAGACAGAATTTGACACTCTTGATACTCAAGTGTATCTTGGCATGCGTGTCAAATGGAGGGAAGGCCCTGGAGGAGTGAATTTGCATAGGGACGTTAATGTTCCTTGGGAGGAGGACACCTGTGCTCCTTTGGGTGATGGAGGAGGGGCATTTATTCCATTCCCAGGCTGTGGTCTATATCCCAGGTGGAGGGAGAGGAAGAAGGTAGAAGCAGTGACGATGTTTTCATGAGAGATTTTGTGAAACGGGGGGCACAAGTCAGGTAGTTTTTTTTTTTTTTCTCCCAGTAAGGCATTTTATTCAAGGCTAAGAATTAACAAGGATTAACACTGGTACTGCTTTGCTAAAATTCTTGAGTTCTTGATTTGAGTCCTCTTCTTTTTTTTTCTTGATGAGTCTGGCTAAAGGGTTATCAATATTGTTTATCTTTTCAAAGAACCAGTTTTTAGTTCTGTTGATTTTTGCTATAAATGCATATTTTTGGTCTCTATTTCATTTATTACTGCTCTTATCTTTATGATTTTTCTCCTTCTCCTTACTTTAGCTTTTGTTTGCTCTTCTTTCTCTAGTTACTTGAGGTGTAAGGTCAGGCTGCTTCAAGGCCCAAGAAACAAAGCGGAACAGGGAGCTGGCATGAGTGGACCTCTGGCGTTTTTGTTGCAGAACCAGCATGGCTCAGACCTGAGAGGGCTGGGTGGGTGGGTGGGGGGCCAGTGGTGGAATGTGCATCTTTTAGCAGCTGGTGTGTTTTGCAGATTTGGGAGCCTGGGGATAGTCCTGGGACAAGAAGGGCATCCTCTCGGAAGGTGCCAGTAGTGGGGCAGGATCTGTGCTCATGTGGAGGGAGCAGGCGCAGATTCCCATCTCCAGGAGAGAGGAGCCCAGGGCATCTCAGGAGTGCGGTGAGGGGCCGTCCCTGCAGGTGGGGACAATAGGCAAGCGAACTCTGAGTGATTGCTATTGATGTGGTTCTTTCCAAAGGTTCGTGAGCCCTGGGGACATGTTGGGTCTCACTGGGACCCACACTGAGAATAGTAATGTACAATGTAACGAGGAGACACCTTACGTGCACGAGATAGGATCATTTAAAGATTGAGACCAGAACAACAAAAATGAGCTTATTCATACAAATGTAACTTAATCCTTACCTTTTTTAAGCTTCTTATTGTGCCTTGTTACTTGATGGGACTTGGTCTGGCAGTGTCCTGGGTCTTTAAGAGGTTATATTTTCAGAAAATAAGGACTTTTTTTTTTGTACTTGAATGTTTCAAAATGCTTTCACGGTATGCGAAGAAAGCCACTTGATTAAAGCATTTGCAGTTTACATTAAATCCTTTTCTTCTTTGCAAAGAATTCAAGGTCCTGGCACAAACTAAAAGGGTTAAACTACACCTGGCCCTTTCATTGTATCATTTCACAAGCAGCGAATATTCTGAGTAAAGTCCAAAATGTGAGTCTTCATGCGAGTATTTGGTAATTTCTGCCCTCCACGCTTCTCTGCAACATGTCCCATCCCATGCATCTCACGATGCAAACTTGTTACTCATTTATTAAGCACTGCGTGGTGATGAAGCAAATTAATGCTTTTGTCACACCTCCATTAGTAGAAGAGGGAGAAAACCTGTAGAGACTAAACTTTGGCTCATTCATCTGTTCTTCCTTACCTCCCCTGTTCCTGCAAAACCCACAGACCACAAGCTGCCGGTAAAGCTCCTGCGCTCTACTGCTCCTGGGCAGGGGTGTTTGAGATGCAAATAGAAGGGGCTGGCTCTTTAAACACACAAAAGCCATCTATACATCGAGTGAAGATGAGCCCATCCTAAGCCACACGCTATTATTTTTCTTGCTTTGAGTGTCATTACCGCAGGCTTCTGCCTCGCTCCCATTTATCATCCTTCTCAAATAAACAGCTCCCACGGGAGACGGAAGCGGTGTGGCACCCTCTCCCCGCTAACCCCCCCATGCCCAAGCAGCTCGGTTTATTTTGACAGATTGCTCCATTAAAGCAAGTCTGTTTACTTAAAAACAGACAGCCAGGCTTCCTTCCATAAACGTCAGCGAGAGAGGGACAGAGCTGTCCCTTGTTCTCAGCCCGGCTGCTCTGCACATTGTTTCAGGCTTTCTGCATTTTGGATCGGAGGCTGGAGGCTGGAGGCTGGGTGCCCAATGTGGCCGCCTTTTGCAGGAGTTCTTCCTGGCCACTGCCCTGTGGAGGGGTTGCCTCATCCCGGCTCCACAGCAGGGGCCAATGTTATTTTTTTGGCAGGGATGCAAAGCAAACGGAGATGCGGAAGGAAAAGTTTGGCAGAGCATGTTACACAGGCCCAGTTCGACAACCGCCTAATCAGAATTTATGTTTTGCTCATTCGTTTTATCTTTCACAATATGCTTTAAGGCAACGTTAACACAAGTCATTCACTCATTCATCAAGTAATTCTGGAGTGCCTACCTGGTGTACCAGGCACCAGACTCGACAGTGAGGAAATGGCATGGAAGAAGCCAGACAAAAATCTTCATGCTTTAAAAATATATATATTTTTAAATTTATTTTTATTTTTGGCTGTGCTTGGTCTTCCTTGCTACCTGAGGGCTTTCTCTGGTTGCAGGGAGCCAGGCTCTGTGTTGTGGTGCAGGAGCTTCTCACTACAGACGCTTTTGCTGACGGCAAACAGGCTCTAGGTCAGGCAGGCTTCAGTAGCTGTGGCTTACCAGTTTAGTTGCTCTGAAGCATGTGGAATCTTTCCCAACCAGGGATCAAAGCTGTGTCCCCTACATGGGCAGGCAGATTCTTAACCACTGGACCACCAGGGAAATCCAAAAATCGTGGCTGTTTTGGAAGCAATATTCTGTTGGAAGAGGCAGAAAAAAAAAAAAAAAAAAGAAGCATATTTGGCACAATGTGGTTAAACATAAAATTACAGGTTTCCACATATTTCATAAATCAAGTTTGAAATAACTAACAATAGCATATGATTTTACAGTTTATCTTTTTTTTTTACATGTCAGGTTAAATCATAGGCAATTTCACAAGTTTAAACTTCCACATCATCTCATCTGATTTTGATAACTCTGTGGTATTGTTCTTTATCCTATTTACAAATGATGAAAACGTGGATTATGTAATCCAGAGATCACAGACTCACCTCAAACTCGGGTCTCGAGCAGAACAGCAAGGAGAGCAAAACCAAAATCATGGATCCAGTGTGTTGCCATTGTTTAAAATAACACTGGAAAAACAAAAACTCAAGGTTAATGGTTGTTCTGGCAGCTCTCATGTGGAGAGGGATTCAAGGGGTTTCATAAATGTCCGTATTGTCACTTTCCCCCAGTCCTTTCAAACTTTACCTCTTAAGGTGACACATGCTCAAGGAAACCCTGGGACTGGAATGTGTGCAAGCAGTGTGGAACCAGCATACACGTCCTGGCTTACAGTGAGATGTGGTCAAAAGATCACAATGTTTAAAATGCACGTACCAGACTCGGAGTTAAATCTGTGACTAGAGCCGGAGAATACGGTTAATGAGAGAGAACTTGGAGGAATCTGAGTGCTGCTAACTCTAGAATTGAAAAACGAAAAGCTCCCTTCTTATTCCAGGCAAAGTTCTGCACTGCGGAGAAACTGCTGGAAGTAGAATCCAAACTAAGAATAGAAATGATGAAAAAGGAATGAGAAGTCCTGATGAAAATGGGAGAGGGGACACAGAGAAAGTATGTCTCAGAAAGCTCAAGGCTGTATATTGATATTTATCTCTTCAAAAAATAACACGAGAGGGAATCCTCGTGCTATGAAATTAGAAAAGCTATCCACTCAACCCTCCTTCCTAAAAGTAGAGTAGAACCTCTGAAAAAATGAGCAGCAGAAAAAGATTGGGAGTGAATCAATACAGAGTTATTAAAAGCAGGGAAATAAGTAGAATAACGTCCCTACTCAATGAAAGGTTCTAGAAAAATATTCCCACAAAGCAGATGACAATTGTAAACTAATATTTCAAAAAAAGCTAAAAGAAGTGGGTAGAAATTATGAGAGAACAACAGGAATCAGAATTAGGAAAACTCAGGAGACATTGGAGAAAGTGACATTTAAATGTGAAACAACAGGAGTCACAAAAGAAGTATGGATAAAAGAAAAAATTTCAGAACTAGAGAAACTAGGAGGAAAACAAAAGAAAATAAGCATCATGAATATTGCTTAGAGAAATAGAAGAGGCAAAGGGGAAAAATTTTAAATATCAATCAGAATGAAGAACTGGAATTTGAGACTGATAGAATTAGTAAAGAAGATCCAATGTACAGGTGTTAGGTATCCTCAAAGAAGAAAACCAAATAAGTAGAATACATAACAAATGTTGCTGCTGCTAAGTCGCTTCAGTCGTGTCCGACTCTGTGCGACCCCAGAGATGGCAGCCCTCCAGCTGCCGACCCTGGGAATCCCTGACCCTGGGATTCTCCAGCCAAGAATACTGGAGTGGGCTACAGTTTTTAATTCAAGAAAACTTTCCTGAAATCAATGATGATTTCAAGCCTCAGATTAAAAGCAAAAATTTGGGAAACTGACCTCTAAAAGGTCAACCCTGATACCTAGTCTAGTAGGCACATGGGACTTGAAGGAAAGGAAAAAATCTTCAAG
Organism: Bos indicus; assembly: GCF_029378745.1. Taxonomy (NCBI): domain Eukaryota; kingdom Metazoa; phylum Chordata; class Mammalia; order Artiodactyla; family Bovidae; genus Bos; species Bos indicus. The sequence goes on from NC_091780.1 coordinate 48,187,465, forward strand.
GTATCCAGGCTAAAAATCTTCAAGGTATCCAGGCTAAAAGACAATTCATGGGTTACGGAAAGGAAATACATTTTCATCAGGTGGTTTGAGAGCAATGTGTTATGCCAGAAAAACAATGAACTAACAATTAGGATACTGAAGGAAGGAAAATGTAAGCTAAGGAGTTTATATCCAGCCAAACAAAATACAGAGTTCAGACCTGCTGTCATGACCAGGCCAAAAAATGAGGAAGCAATGGTTCTGAGTTCTTCTTGAGTAATCTACTAGAGAATGTGTCTTAGACAACCACAGTGACCAAAGAGGCATTGACACAAGGGTATTGGATGTTATTGGATGGATGATATGGTCCACTAAAATGAGGAAAAACAAAATAAGAATGGATGGGATCCAGGAAGCAGGATCTAATACCAAAATGTGGAATTTGTCAGATTTGACAAATTCTCCTTTGTGGAAAACTGTCTTAGAATCAGAAGGGACATTTTATAGAGGTCCTGGGGTATGCTTAGTCAGATGGTCAAAGTAAAGTAAGATGGTCAAATGTAAAAAAAAGGACAATTATTAATTCTGGAATAAATAGAAGGTTGTTCAGTTCAGTTCAGTCACTCAGTCGTGTCCAACTCTTTGCGACCCCATGGACTGCTTGCTGCACACTAGGCCTCCCTGTCCATCATCAAATCCTGGAGATTACTCAAATTCTCACGCTCAGAGGGCTCAAACAAACCTTGTGTGCACCAGGACCCAGAGACCCCACAGAGACTAAGACAGAACTGTGTTTGAATGTCTCCTGTGGAAGTACGGGTCAGCAGTGGACTGCCACAGGGGCAGGGGCTCTGGGTGCAGCAGAAGTGGGTATGGCATAAGCCCTCTTGGAGGAGGTCACGATTAACCCCACATAGAGCTGCCAGAACTTACACAGGACTGGGAAACAGACTCTTGGAGGGCACAAACAGAACCTTATGTGCACCAGGACCCAGGAGAAAGGAGCAGTGACACCACAAAAGACTGATCGAGACTTGCCCATAAGAGTCCAGGAGTCTCCAGTGGAGGCGTGGGTCATCCGTGGCCTGCTGCAGGGTTGGGGGCACTGAGTGCAGCAGTGCATGCATGGGACCTTTTGAAGGAGGTCGCCATTATCTTCATTACCTCCACCATAGTTTGGCCCCAGGTAAATAACAGGGAGAGAACACAGCTCCATCCATCAACAGAAAATTGGATTAAAGATTTACTGAATACGGCCCCGCCCATCGGAACAAGACCCAATTTCCCTGTCAGTCAGTCTCTCCCATCAGGAAGCTTCCTTAAGCCTCTTATCCTTCTCCATCAGAGGGCAGACAGGCTGAAAACCACAGTCACAGGAAACTAACCAATCTGATCACATGGGCCACAGCCTTGTCTAACTCAATGAAAATATGAGCCATGCTGTGTAGGCACACCCAAGACAAACGGGTCAGAGTTCTGACAGAGTGTGGTCCACTGGAGAAGAGAATGGCAAACCACTTCAGTATGTTTGCCTTGAGAATGAGATGAACAGTATGAAAAGGCAAAAAGATAGGACACTGAAAGATGAACTCCCCAGGTCGGTAGGTGCCCAATAGGCTACTGGAGATCAGTGGAGAAATAACTCCAGAAAGAATGAAGAAGGTTGTACAAGAAACTAAGTGTAGTCACAGTATATTACTTGACATAGTATGTTACCTAAATAATGTTTATATAGTCATAATAAAAACAGTGACTATGTTACCAACACTTTCGAGTCTGGCCTCAAAAAGACTCCTCCTGCCCGGTGTCATTAGAACCAATGGAATGATACCAGGTTTGATTCAGAAGCAAAGGAAAGCTTTGTTTTTTCCTAAGAGAACGGGAGGTGGTTCAGCAGGTAAAGAATCGGCCAACCAGTGCAGAAGAGATAAGGGTTCCATCCCTGGGTTGGAAAAGATCCCCTGGAGAAGGAAATGGCAACTGGCTCCAGTATTCTTGCCTGGAAAATTCCACGGACAGAGGAGCCTGGTGGGCTACCGTCCTTGGGGTTGCAAAGAGTCGGAGACACTGAGCCAGCACGCACGGAACAGGAAGAGAATGGAGAGGCCTGTGTTTGAGCTCTAGAGGGCATGCTCTCCCCATAGGCCCGGGGTGGGGCTGCTCAGCTGGGTTCTCTGCAGGCACCAGGAATGGGGCGGAACTCTCCTGGGTCTGGGGCAGGCGTCCTGCTCAGGCTTTAGATCACAGCACAGGCACAGCAAGCGACCTGCCGCCGCCGTCTTGAACTGAGTGCTGTGCCTGGTCGTCGGCAGTCGTTTGGCTGTGTCAGTTGCAGCCTATGGACCTGGGAACTCTGGTTTGAAGGGCTGGATGCGAGGCCTCTGTGTGTGGCCCTCTATGAACAAGTGAAACGAATCACAAAGGAAAAGAAAAAGGTTAGCCTGTGTTTTATTACCCGGATTCTACTTTAATTTCCCAGGAATTGCTAATGGTCTTTCTTTGCTGGTGACAAATGTAGATATGATTCAAAAAATAAGACATTATATTTGGAGAATAATGAAGGGAAGAGATGGTGTGATTGAATTAGTATCTAACCTGCCAGAGAAAAAGCCAATAGTAGTAGAAGTAGGGCTTAGTCGTGTCCGACTCTTTGTGATCCTATGGACTGTAGCCCGCCAGGCTCCTCTGTCCATGGGATTTTCCAGGCAAGAATACTGGAGTGGCTTGCCAGTTCCTTCTCCAGGGGATCTTCCTGACCCAGGGATCGAACCAGAGTCACCTGCATTGGCAGGTGGATTCTGTACTATTAGCGCCACCTGGGAAGCCCAGCTGGATCAAGTAATAGGATTATATTATATATTATTTGGAAATATGGAGGCAAATTGGAGAAGAAATGAAAAGAATTCAAAGACATTGCTCCTGAGGAAAAGGATGAGGAGGATAAGAGGAAGAAAGACTTGTTTCAGTTATAAGCCTTTTAGTCCTGTTTACTTTTCAACTATTTGCATGCAATTTTTAACAGAATAAAGAACAAAACAAAATAAAAAACTCCCACAGCCACCAAGGAACTCCAACTTTCAGAGCAAACTGAAGGCTTGTTGGGCTTCACCCAGCAGAGGGACCAGCCAGCTCACCATGTCCGCCCTCTGACTCCCCACCCCTTGCCTGAAGAAGAGGGATCCTTCCAGTTTTCTCAAACCCACAACCAGGAGCACTGATCATAGGATGTGAAGGTTGAAAATGCCCATTAGAGATCACTCTTTGCATTTCCCCCTGATTTACCGCGATGGAATCAAGGCTGTTGGTGAGAGAGTGGCTGGCCCAAAGGCTCTGCTCCCTTTTCCTGTCTAAACTGGAGCTTGGGTCTCCCGACCAGGTGCCACCGCTACAAAGTGTTCCCTCCTTCGAGTTTATTCTGGCCTGTGTGAACATCTCTCTCCTTGCTGCTGATTTTATCAGCGTCTTTCTTTTCCAATTGCTCTCTTACCTGTGTTCTGTTTTGACCTTAATTAAGTTTACTTTCAGGGTGTTTGGGCTGTTGTGGGGGTGGGAGGAGTCCTGCGCAATTTACCCTGCCCTCTGCTGCCCTCTGCTGGCGACAGATGGTATTTACTGTTCACCCTTTAGATCTAAGTTACACCAGCCTCATAATGAAATAGTTATTTTTAGCACTTTGGCCTCTAGCTCAGTGAAGAAAATCTTTTCTTTCAGGGAAATAATGTGCCCTCTGACCTGTGCCAGTCTGTGTTGCCAAGTCCAGTTGTTCTAAGCTTCCTTACTTCTTTAACTGTGATCTTTGAACTAATAGTGTACACCTTACCTGCTGCGGCTGCTAAGTCGCTTCAGTCGTATCCGACTCTGCATGACCCCATAGATGGCCTCCTACCAGACTCCTCTGTCCCTGGGATTCTCCAGGCAAGAACACTGGAGTGGGTTGCCATTTCCTTCTCCAATGCATGAAAGTGGAAGTGAAGTCGCTCAGTCGTGTCCGACTCTTTGCGACCCCATGGACTGCAGCCCACCAAGCTCCTCCATCCATGGGATTTTCCAGGCAAGAGTACTGGAGTGGGTTGCCAACACATTACCCAGGAGATTGTTAGAAATGCAGAATCTTGGACCTCACTGAACATTTTTTGAAGAAGAATCTGCAGTTTAATCTGAAGTGATTCATGTGCACATGAAATCTGGAGAAGCTCTGCTCTAGATCAAACTCAACTAGACTTCAGGAAAGAATTGAGATCACTCTTGTGTTGGTGCAGTGCATATTAAGTTGCTTCAGTCATGTCCGACTCTTTGTGACCCCATGGATCAGGCTCCTCTGTCCATGGAATTCTCTAGGCAAGAATACTGGAGTGGGTTGCCATTTCCTTCTCCAGGGGATCTTCCCGACCCAGGGATTGAACCCACATCTCCTATGTCTCCTGTATTGGCAAGAGGGTTCTTTACCATTAGTGCCACCGAGATAAATCTTACTACTCGGTAATTATCTCTGATCACCCTAATACCTGTTCCAGTCCTGTTACCTGGTAGTAATCAATTCTCGCCCAGATACCTTTTTCTGCTCTGTTTATGCCAGGACAACTGCCTACAATAACAGAGAGGAGAAAGTAGCATACTTGGAGTTCTAAGTTTTAAAATTCACTAAATTAAAATTAGTCCATTAAATGGTAGAAAGGCATAGCACATAGATTGTGCTACAGTATTTTAATCCTTCTGCGTATTTTCTCCTTTCCTCCCACTGTTATTAATAAAAATGTCATATTTTGGCTTTGAAGATAGACTACAATTATTCAACAAGTTTTTAAAAGCTCTATCTTGTTTATAATTTATAAAATCTCTGTGTATAGCTGAATGGGTACTTAGGAAACATTGATCTGGGGGGTATTTCAGAATGACAGAAAGAGGACATGTTATTAACTGTAGTCTCTCCCATGTTCTCCTGCACAACTTCATTCATTCTCAGGCATTCAGTCAGCAAACATTTAGCAAGCACTCACTACGGGTCCGGCACTGTGTTGGTGCTGAGACTTTATGGCAGATACGGTTCCTGCTTTCATGGATCTTCCAGTCTAAGTCAAGCCATTAAAGACATTAGGATTTAATAAAATTGTATCAAGTGCTTAAAAGAGAAAGTTAGGGCGATGGAAGATAGGTTGGTTGGCTTCATGAAATGAGTGACACTTAATGGATATTGGAGTTGGTGAAGAGTGGAGGTAAGAGCATTTTAGGCAGAAAAGTCCCTGAGAGGAGCAGGAGCAGGGTGGGAGCCCTAGGAAGGTGACTGTGGCTCCAGCACAAGGATGGAGGGAAAATCTCCCGAGAGGGGACCTGTGAAGTATATGCAAGTCAAATCTGCAGGGCTTCATAGGACCTGGAACTTAGTTGGGGATTTATCATTAGAACAATGGGAGACACTGGGGAGTTAAACTCAGGGGAATCACGTCATATGATCTTTTTGTTCTCACCAGCGTGCTGTTGTTGATATAAACTGAAGCTGACCCTGGATCTCTGGGCCATGGTACCATTTTGGGGAGGACAAGTCTTTGGGTTGAGTGTAGGCTCTGTGTCCTTGGGATGGCTCATCCCTCTCTCACTCTTTCCTTCTCCACATCTGAGTGTGTGATGACTCTCTCAGGGAGTAAACTGCTCAGACCCAGGTTCTAGGATAGACATATCCCACTGTATCCAGTGAGATGAGCAGGAAACCCAGTCTCCTCCTTCCCCCCTATAGACTGTGTCTATCTGTTTCTGTCAACTCTCTGAAATAGGTCCTTGCTTTTTCTCTCCTAGCCAGCTCCCTGCTCCAAAGTGTCATAGCCTCTCTGAAGTTTTTTCCTCCATGAAATATTCTGACTCCACATGAAATGATGCTTTTTCTTTGAAAATAAGCCTCCAGTGTTTCAAGGTTAAGGATATCTTTCTTTAGGCACTGACGTCAGTTCATCCCTGGATAGAATCACTGGAAAGGGAGGTTCAAAGGCAGAGTTCTACTTTGGCAAGAAGTATCTCAGAAGAATGATTTTGCTCAAAAAGATTTCCTTCCAGAGGAAGTACTTACACTATTCTAGAAGGAGGAGGTGGATTGTTTAGAATCTCTGAAAACTTAGTAGGAGGCATTTATAATTTTATAGCTTTCGGCAGAGTAGAAGAAAGATACTTTTGTATTGGAATATAATTGCTTTACAAAGTTGTATTAGTGATAATGTTAGTCTATTATTGAAAAATTATTGAATGAAATACACTAAGGTTTCTTAACAGAACTATTTTACATAAATAATATTTCATGTAGGACTTTAAAAGATATTTATTTATTTATTTTTGGCTGTGCTGGGTCTTCCTTGCTGCATAGGCTTTTTTCTAGTTGTGGCGAGCAGACTGCTCATTGCAGTGGCTTCTCTTGTTGAGGAACGTGGGTTCTAGGGCATATGGGCTCAGTAGTTGTGGCTCCTGGGCTCTAGAGCATGGGCTCAATAGTGTGGCACATGGGCTTAGTTGTTCCATGGCACGTGGAATCTTCCCGGACCAGAGATCAAACCTGTGTCTCCTGCACTGGCAGGTGGATTCTTTACCACCGAGTCACCAGGGAACATATAGTACTTAATGTCTGTCTATGTCATAAGCTCCATGGACAGTCAAGCCCATGGGCCATATTAACTGACCACTTGAGTTCACGGCTGAGGGTAGCAGATGTAGTCTTCAGAAATGTCCCAGGAAGCCCAGGAAAACAAGTCTTAGTGCAAAAACCAAAGTGGGTATGTGGTTTTGAAAAGAGGTTTCTCTAAACTCACACTAAGCACTACCCTGGCCACACTGGTGCTGATTACATTGGGCTGAAGCCAAGACTCTGATTTTGCAGTTTTAGTGTGCTACCAGTATTTCAAAGGAAGCTGTAAAATCCTCAATCCTGGCCAACTGTACACTGATTTATATGTTTCTATTTGTGCCAACGTAAGCACATGCCATATAACACACTGAGGGACTCTAGCAAAATCATGCAATAACAGGTTGCAACACCAAGAATTTGGAGCATCCACTGAGTTGTCCAGGCTCTTCTAGAACTTTGCATGTGCCCTCTTCGCAGGTAGAGTTTGAGGGTGATTTACCCCTCAGCCAAAGCCTATTCAAGTCACATTCTAGGAAATAAAAAATGCCACTTCCCAGGGAGCTGTCATTTCTCTCCCCATTTCCTCTTTCCCCATCAGTCTTCCTTGAACAAGACCAGCAAATATGGGAGCAAGAGTGTGGATCCAAACCATGTCCTGAGGATCAGCATTTACCAGATGAAGTTCAAGAAGGGAGACCAGGGTTTAGGTGCCATGAAAATCAATAAGGGCATGTCTAGTGGGGCAGAAATGTTGTCCTTGCAGCAGATATCTAAGGGCTCTCACACTTTCACTTGTCAGGAAAGATAATAAATACAGTAAAATATGTGATTTTCTTTAGATGGTCTGGATGATTCCTTTCTGTGTGGTTTCTCTCTGTGCCTTTTGTGTGTGTGTGTGTGTGTTGTTTCTGTGTACAAGAGAAAAATCTGTTTTTATTATGACTGGAGGTAAAAGTCAAGCAGGCTGGGCGTCTTTGCCTTTCCTTCAGTTATCTCTTCTGTACTGCAAAGGATTTATGGTGGGGGCAGGAGTGTTGCCGAATGAACAAAACTGGGTGAGCTTAAAAAGAAAACCATGGACAAAGAAAGTGGCTACATTGAGTGTGTTTAAAATGTCCTATTTTCTAAAGAGGTGAATATAATAAACTAACCTCTGAGAGTCACACTCACAGGTTCATTAAATGCCCAGAGCTGGAAAAAATGTGCAGAAATACTTGGCCTATTTCTCACTCTATCCTTGTTCTGGTTGGGCTTAGGAACTTAGACTGTCCCAGTGAAGGAGGAAAGAAAGAGAAGAGAGAGAATCATATTTAGAATGACAGCATTAAATTTGAAGAGACTAAGTAAACTTAAGTGCAAATAAAAGCTCAAGAATTAAAATGACAGCAGTTTTTTTAGAAAAATAAAGAAATGTAAAATTTTGTATATCTCAGTACACAGTCTATGAAATTTATATCTGGGTGCCAGCAGCAGCAGTCATTAAACTTCCCTTGTGGCTCAGCTGGGAAAGAATCCGCCTGCAATGCAGGGACCTGGGTTCAATCCCTGGGCTGGGAAGATCCCCTGGAGAAAGGAAAGGCTACCCACTCCAGTATTCTGGCCTGGAGAATTCCATGGGCTGTATAGCTGTAACATTCATGGGGTCCCAAAGAGTTGTACAAGTGAGCGACTTTCACTTTCAGTCATTAAACAGAGCACAGAGCCACATCTGTATCACAGAAGTCCTCAGGAACACTTCTGTGTGTGGAACTGAAAAACCATCCTAGAGAGTTTCACAAAACAAAATTGTCTCCCAAGGTAACAAATATTTACCTTCAGGGCACTTACCTGTCAGGCCAGTGGTTAAGAGGTTGGTTTTCAGTGCAAAGGCTGAGTTTTTGATCTCTGGTTGGGGAACTAAAATCCCACATGCTACGCATTGGGGCTTTACCTTCAGAAAAGTGAAGGCTAATAGGTCCTCATTAGTTGCTCCTTTGCTAAAAAAAAAAAAAAAAAAATTCATCGTCTGGCACCAGCCAGTTTGTAATGCCTAAATCTGATATTTATTAAATATATGCCTGGTATTGCATATCTATAAATTTAAATGTGGTATATCTTGGCCAGGAAGAGTTTACATTCTAGTCAAAGAAATAAAATACATACATATTCGGTAAATAATTAAGGGGTAGGACAGGATATGATAAAGTCTCATTGTGGTACAAGTGAATAATAGTAACATTTATTAAGCACCTACTGTGTATGACAGAGGATGAGATGGTTGGATGGCATCACTGAGTCAATGGACATGAAGTTAAACAAACTTCATGATAGGGAAGGACTTGGAAGCCTGGTGTGCTCCAAGTCCATGGGGTTGCAAAGAGTCGGACATGACTGAGTGAACAACAAATGTACCAGATTCTGTACTGGTTACTCTATATCTGTTAACTCATTTATCCTGGGAGCAATTCTCTGGGTGGGTAGGAACAGTCATTATCTGCATTTTCAGAAAAGGCAATGGGAACACAAGATTTCCACCATCACCAGACTCTAAGTGACTGAACTAATGAAACTCACAGTATGGTTCCTATGCTCCCCCTCTAACCTCTGTGATTTTCTGCCTCCCAGAGTGAGAAGGAAGGAGAACAAGGGCCAGCACCATCCGGGTAGATTTTTGGTAAAAGCATGGTTTGAACTGGGTCCAGAAATACTAGCAGGCTCATGTGAGTTGCCAGAAACAGGCTGGAAGGATCTTCCAGCTAGGGGAAGAGCGTGAACATGGGCTATGCCAGGCAGACTGAGTGGAGGGACAGTGAGAAGCCGTGCTCACTTGGAGCCAATGCATTTCATTGGAAAAAGAAGGGGCTTAGGGTGACAGCCACTTAGTCCACTTCTAGCTCAGTCACTTACTTGTTGATCAGCTTCTCTAAGGCGCAGTTTCTTCATCTGTCTAATGGAAGGAAATCAGTCCTCTCATCATTCTCTATTACTAGTAACTAACATCTCTACTATAATATATTACTAACAACTCATCTCTACTATAATATCTCTATTACTACAATATCTCTGTTAGTAGTAGAGATATTGTACACATAGTCTCTAGTACAGAAATTGTCACATTATAGGTACACAATAAAAGTAAGCTATTGTATTTTAAATACAATAAAATAATAATTTTACAATAAAATAATAATAAAATAAAAACTGTGTTAGCAGAAATGGGAACAAGATACAGAGATGGGATTGGATGGTGGAGGGCTTTGCAAATACACATGTCACGGTAGCAACTTGGGAAGTGAGATCACAAGTTTTAGTGTTTTTCGAACAGGGTTAGGGACCCACTAATGGGCAGTGACTAATTACAGTGGGTGGCAACGAGTTCGTTTTATCTTCAGATGAAATAGACCATGGACTGATATTTCAGAGAGCACCAAGGGTATTTAGGAATTGTTTTGTGATTCTCTTGATTCAGTTTATATATATTTTTGTGTATTTATGTATGCATGCACAGGGTCACAAGATCAAAATTATTTTGTACTGTGGTTCGAGGTTTACAAAAAAAGGTTTAAAAGCCACTGCTTTAGGTGATGCCTTCCTCTGCTAATTCCAGATGTCCTGATAGATAATAACTTGCCAACAAGATCCAGAGCAATTTCGAAATGCTTGACACTGTAGTTAAGTGCAGATTTTAGTCCTCGGCAGAATGAGACTACGTGGAGAGTTTATCTTGGCTTTATCCCGTGTGGCTGCAGAGGCACCAAACTGGCCAAACAATGTGAGGAGAGAGGAGTTCTCTGGTAAGAGTCACACTTTACTGCTTTTGACCTCAAGAAGCGATGTGGTGAAACTTGTTCTGAACCTGGCTAACAACTTTTATGAGTCTTTTAGAAAATTTGTGTCAGTCACAAACGTCTTAAAGAAACAAAACAAAACAAACCAAACCCATGGGAAATGATCATTCTTAAGTACTGTTTTCAATTTTGTTAAAAAAAAATTTTTTTTCCCCAAAATGTCTTTGTTCCCCACCAGCAGTACCTTCTCATCTAACCACTTGATAGGTTGGGTCTGTAGGCTTTCCTCAGAGTGAGGAAAGCCTACAGACCCAACTCAGTGGACATGAGCAAACTCTGGGAGATAGTGAAGGATGGGGAAACCTGGCGGGCTGCAGTCCATGGAGTTGCAAAGAGTTGGACATGGCTGAGCAACTGAACAACAGGGAGGCAAGGGCAAGTTCTTAAACTTCTGTCAATGGCAGTCTTAAAGATAAAAACAATAACAACAAAAAACCAGGTAAAGGGTGGAAAGCTGGAGGCAGAGGGGAATGTAAAAGATGGTTAATGATTACTAGTTAACGATGTCAGCCTAAAAGAATGCTGTCCTAAATAGCTTCACAACTGAGATTCCTCTCTGCTTCCTTCCACACAGGGTGTCTTTCTGTCCCCGAAGTCCCAGTGTGCCCCGCCCTGACCTCTCTAAGGGCTGCAGGGACTTTGACCCAGCTTCTTACTGGTGCCTTCCTGAAGTTATGTTTCTGTGCTGAAAGGAGAAATTATTCGTGCCTTCCAATTATTCTTGCATCCTAGGAAGTCACTCTGGCATCTCCCCTCTAGTTTTATTTTCCTACCTTGCTCTGCTTGTCCATCAAAGACTGTTCCCTTTTCCTCCAGCACAGTGACTTGAGACATTGCCCTCCACACCCTGTGTCTTTACTTTATAATATATATTCTTCCCTAGGGCTCTCTAGTAATTATTTTGACCTTAGAGTTTTCTGGAGGAGAGTGAATACCTGTATCTCTCAAGCTCCACTTCCACCTACCTAACTGATCCTATTCTTCTTTTGCTGAAGGCCAGGAAATTGTCTCTTTACGATTTGTCTCTTGACAATCTTTTTTTCCTCTAAAATTATGTAAAACAACTCTGTTTCTAGAACAACTTCCTACTTCCTGAATGTCTAACCTCTTTCCCCCTTCTGAGATATTTTCCAATACTTGTTAATACAGCAAAAATGTAGACTGGATTCCCAAGACTCCAGCTACACCCACTGATATCAGAAGAGAAAAAGACAGTTAAGGACATGAGATGCTAAATTCTATAGTGACCTGGGCTCCAAGAAGTCTGAACATTTTCAGGTCATCTGTTGGGTTGGCCAACAAGTTCATTTGGATTTTTCTGAAAAACTCAGATAAACTCGTTGGCTGACCCAATACTTAGCTATTTGACACTAGCCACTTTCTTTTGCATTTCTTGATTGTGAAATCATTTTGTGTGAGTGGTGGTAGGAGGTGAAACATTCCTTGGTGAAAGATATTTATCTTCTAACTTCTCTAAATATTGATTTGTTGTGTATTCAAAATGTTTCAATTCCCTGATTTGAAGATGATAAGAAAACAACATGTGGTTTTCTCCAATCTGTATATTTTCATAAAGGGAGTACAACCTATGAGAATAACATACTGTGAAACTAGAAAATAACAGAATGAAGCTGTCATCTTTCTCTTCTACTATTGTGATTTTAAACCAGGATAAATGAGAGGATTTAACATCCTTCGGAGGGATTTCTCACTCTTTTCTCACAGCCAGTGCTGGAGTCCTTCTCTCTGGACTTACGGTCATATCCACCATCACTTATTGAATGTCCAAGGGGCCCGTCTCCTGCTTGGGATGCTATATATTCATCCCAACAACTCGAAACATAGAGATTACTTATCAACATTTTTCTAATGAGGAGAAGCTCCGAGAGGTTAAATGGGCTCTTTTGTGCCAAGAGCTAGGTTTAAGCCAAGGAGTAGAATGTAGCTCGGCACCTTGCTCTTCAAAGCCAGGACCTTTCCCATCGTTTATGAATACTTACTTTGCCACTTTTGCATTTTCAGTATCTAAAGTCTGCACTGTCCAGGACTCTACTCACTAGCCACCTGCGGTGTCTATTGCATGCTTTAAATGTGGCTAGTCCAAAATGAGATGGTGTGTTTCACAAACCTAGTATGTAAAATGGATGTACTGTCTCATTAATAATTTTTAAATTATAGATTATATATTGAAATGCTAGCAGTTTATGTATATTGGGTTAAATATAGCTTATTATGACTTTTAAGCATATTATTAAAATTAAGTTCACTTTTTTCTTTTAAACTTTATAAAAATTTAAAATTACATTCATAGCCTGCATTACATTTCTGTCAGACAGAATTGATCTCAGTAGAAGGTGAGAGAATTGATACACTTTATAGTCCTCCATGTTTCCTCATCACAAAGCTGGCTTTGTTGATGACGGCTGTGTGCCAGGCTGGTGAATGTGGCAGGGGCTACTCCTCTGCGCTTGCAGGGGAGTGGAGTTCGTTCTCCGCTCGGGGAGTCTGAGCCCTGTAATGGTCCCTGCCGAGGTTCCTTCCTTCAGCTCAAGGTCAGCGGGGTGTGTTGGCTCACACGCAGATGTCCCATTTTCCTGGCTGGCTGTGTGCTACTGTCTGCTACCGTTTTACACTGTCTCGGAGCCACCAAAGTCAACATTACCTTGTTCCCCTGCAGATCACTGGGAGGCAGTCCATGGGGAGCTTTGGCTTTAAGAGGCTAAAGGTCTGTGAGTCTTTAGAAATGGTTCCAGAAGCCCCAGGTGAGCACTGTGGTTTGGGTAAAGATGGAAGTATTTTCTATCATCCCATCCAAGGTACACATAGACATCTGACCCACCCTACCGTGTATCCTAATTACCCATTGGCTTGACTGAAAGTTGACATCGTACATGTTGTCCTACATATTTTGAATACAATTTTCAGACCCTCAAACAAATTCTGGGTTATGACTTTCTTTGAATGACGAGTAAAGAAGAAAATGTAAAAGTAATGTGTTATTTTACTGATCAGGTTGGTGGCTACCTGTGTCAAATCTTTTTTTTTTTTTTTTAGAATGTAAACCAAATGAAACTCTCATCATATGTACTTAATCCATTCCATTGGACATTTATTTATTCATTCATTAATATAGCACTTACTGTGTGTAGGTACCCAGATGATACATGTTCCTTCCCCTCAAAGTACTTTTGAAGACTCCATTTCTTAATCTCCTTATGTTTCTCCATAAATGATGTTAAGGAAAACAATAAAGTAAATAAATGTTAAGAAACATATAACAATGAAATAACAAAATGTAAATAAAAGCTACTCCACTAGGGGAAATACTAATTAAAATAAGAAAACAAGAACAGATGACATAGCAGAGTAAAAACTGTTTATGAGCTTCCTTGTGGTCAAACGGAAAAGGAAGTTAAGGTTGATATTATAATTATTACTGTCTGCAAGGGAAAAGCTTTTCCTACCCCCAAATTTAAAAAGACATTTTTGACACGGGCTGAGTTTAGTATCTAGAAAAGTCCTCAACTGCACAGATTTATTTTTAGTGTCCCTTATAAAATCAGGGGGAAACCATCCTGTAGATGGGTGCTTTTCAAAGTGCAGTGTGCTCAGTCACCTGAGGAACTTCTTAAAATGTAGGTCCTGAATCAGTAAGTCTGGGGCTGGCCTGATATCCTGCATTTGTAATAAGCTTCTACTGCTCCTGCTTCCGCCCGCAGAGTACAATGTGAGTAGGACCAGCTACTATAAAGTGTACAAAAGCAGAGAATTATAAAAAAATCATGCATATGACATTCATTTTATTATAAGGAAAGGTGCAGTTTCTGAGATGTATTTTGATGTACAGCCTGGACCTTTTCTTTACAATCTGATCTGAAGGAGGAATGCTTCTACATTTCTACATTTTTGGACATTTCCCCCCACCCCCTTTTTTTTTTAACGGTTATCTCATACCAATTTTTAGCACCTAATTTTCTGATGTATCTGAAATAATCAACCAAGTTTTCATAGGAACAACTAATCTCTGTTCACCTACATTTTGATTACTTTATATAATAACAAATTATGAATTACAACAACAAAATTAAATAGTATAAATAGATTTGAGGAAAAAAACACAACGGAGTCTGGGCAAGCAAATAACCGGGGAAGACAGAAATGCTTGGATTTGTTAGCTGCTAGCATTCAGCTGGCCCTGGGCTTTCCTCGGTTCATTTTCAGAGAGAATCAGTAACAGCTGTTAACCAGCTAGCTGGAACGTGGAGGTCAGCTAAAGTGACTTCAGGAAAACAGAGGCCAAGAATTCAGTTCTCAGATAATTAGACTGGAGAGAATATATAAAGGCTTGGATGGGCAGCGTGTCCTCTAACAATATTCCTTCAGTGTTTAATCTCGACCTCATGATGTTGGACGGCAGCTGATTCAATACGGTGCTCTCTCGCAAGGCCTGGCAGGAGGCACAATCCTGGGAATCTTTTTTTTTTTTTATTCAGAGTAGGGTTCAGGGAATGGTAGCTGCTGACTGAATGGTTCTGGAAAGGCCCAGGTCATCTGAAACAAGCCAGTTCATGAGGATATTTAGTCCATAGCACTTCTGGTCTCCATCCAGTGACAGGGCTCCCTGAGGAGTCAGTCAAAGCTTCGCTTCCATGCCTGACCAGTGGCCCATGAGAGACAGAAGAGGATAAAACATTTTCAGCTCATAAAATACAGAGGATTGGTGCCTGGTATGTGTAAAGAGCGCCTACAAATAGATAAGAAGAAATCAGA
Source organism: Bos indicus (assembly GCF_029378745.1). NCBI lineage: Eukaryota > Metazoa > Chordata > Mammalia > Artiodactyla > Bovidae > Bos > Bos indicus. Next base: position 48,202,645 of record NC_091780.1, read on the forward strand.
TCCAACTGCCAAAGGGAAAAACGTATTTGAACAGGTAATTGACTCCACAAGGTCTCAGGGAATGTAGATTAAAATGAGCTCTTGGATTAACAAAAATTTGAAAGTCCTACAATGGGCAGTGTTAGCAGGGGTGTGGGTTAGTGGGCACGCATACACTATTGTGATTATGTAAATTGATAACGTCTTTTTGAAGGGTGATCTCAACAGTATTCATTCAAAAAATGTTTTGAGTGTCTCTGAGGTGCCAGCACTGCTCTATAGACTGGGAATATACCAGTAAAAAAAGGAAGTTCTGTCTCATAAAGTTTACCTTTTAGCGGAGGGAGATAGTAAACAAATAAATATACCTGGGTTGATAAAAGCTGAGAAGAAAATTAAGGGATGAGAATGACAGAGATGGGGAGAGTGCTATTTTATAAAGATGGCCAGGGACACCCTCAGACAAGGTGACATTTGACTATTTGCATCTCTTAGAAGAATGACGTATCAATATGCATAAACATCGAAAGAGCTTCAAGATCTATTGTTTATTGTAGAGCTATATTGTGGGTATAATTCCTTTATGTTAAAAAGGTATGTGTGTGTGTGTGTGTGTGTGTGTGTGTAAAAAAGAAGAGAGAGAAGACAGGCAGATGGTGGCTAGGTCTTACAGAAGGAGGTACAATTTGGAACCACAGTTTATACCTGGGCACCCCCACCCACTTGTGGTAAGGCCTTGCATCCATTAACCTTTCTAGGAATCAGTCTCCTTATCTGCAAAATGGGATGACTATTTCTCAGAGTAGTTGTGAATGATAAATGAGTTGATACACAGGCAGTGTTCAGAACATAGCATATAGCTTACTTGCTGCTACTGCTAAGTCGCTTCAGTCGTGTCTGACTCTGTGCGACCCCATAGACAACAGCCCACCAGGCTCCCCCATCCCTGGGATTCTCCAGGCAAGAACACTGGAGTGGGTTGCCATTTCCTTCTCCAATGCATGAAAGTGAAAAGTGAAAGTGAAGTCGCTCAGTTGTGTCCGACTCTTAGTGACCCCATGGACTGTGGCCCACCAGGCTCCTCCGTCCATGGGATTTTTCAGGCAAGAGTACTGGAGTGGGGTGTCATAGCTTACTTAGTGCTTAGTAAATATTAGCTATTAAAAGGGTCCTCAGTTCCACAAAATTGAGGATGACTCCACACAAGGCAGGCAGCCATCAGCAGAAAGTGGGACCCTTTGACTTGCTCTTTAGCATCTTGGCGTTTCTCAGATATCTATGAAGTCTGAAAAATATTTCGTTATTAATCAGGGTACAAAGGACTGACTGATGTGTGGTTTAGAGGTCAGGGAGCAAGCGTGGGACATGATGGAGTCTGATACAATGGAGCTCAGAGCTGGCTCCACCACTTAATAGCTTTCACCTTTGTCAGTTGAAAAATAAACAGGTCTCCAGACTCCCACGGGAGTGCTGTTTGCACTTATGGAGAGTGGGAAAACAATGGGCAGGCTCTCTCTGCTTTGTTGACATTTGCCTTAATAACCTATAATATTGGTCCTCAGAAAATCAAGAGGTTTAGGTGGCTTTCCAGATTTCTAGGAAATGTAAGTTTGCACACCTGAAAGTGAGTCATTAGCTTTAAAATAAATGACTAAATATTTAAGTTTCTAGAAAGCAAGTTGCAAACTCTGCCCATTGCATTCCTTTGATTTCAAATGGCAGAAATGGGTGACACATTTAATACAGCTGAGGACAAATGTTAAGGGACCCAGCCTGAACTTCTGTTGAGGAAGAAGGAACCCAGATTCTCCAGTCTTCCACTGGACACCACTCTTCTTATTGCTTCCCCAATACAGTCTCTCCCTTTTATCTTCCAGAATAATGTTGCCAAGTAAGATGAGGTATAGAATGATCCTGCCAGGGTCCCTGTGCATTAAGAGCTTTGGGACAGAGCCAGACACATTTATCGGACTCTGTCAGCCAGCCCAGGTCCTGACCTACCAGACCCCCTTGTGGAGTCCATAACGCTCTTTGTCAAGACAGCAGGGTCTCTCTCCCCCTTTAACTCTTCTCTACTTTGCTGTCTTCTATTCTCTTCATTCAGTTCTTCTCCTCCCACTGTTCTGTGCATCTGCTATATAATTTCTCATCTTGTTACCCATGGAGCATAGTTGCCAACACTGCATCCAATTTTAAATGAATTTTAATACCCTCACACGTGCTCAAGCTTCCCAGTTGGCACTAGCGATAACGTGGAAGCTGCCTGCCAGTGCAGAAGACATAAGAGACGTGGGTTCGATCCCTGGGTCGGGAAGATCCCCTGGAGATGCAGATGGCAGCCCACTCCAGTATTCTTGCCTGGAGAATCCCATGGACAGTGGAACCTGGTGGGCTACAGTCCATAGGGTCACAAAGAGCTGGACATGACTGAAGCGACTTAGCATGCAGCACATGTACTCAAAATAGACATAGCCTACAGATGTTGTCTCAGATGGAAAAAGTTGTCATTTACCAAACTAGAGCAGGCTTGATCAGATTTCCACATCCTCATCTTTTTAGGTGCTCCATAGTGTCTTTGAGTGGAGGAGGACATGGCAACACACTCCAGTATTTCTTCCTGGAGAATTCCATGGACAGAGGAGCCTGGCGTGCTACAATTCATACGGTTGCACAGAGTCAGATGGGACAGAAGCAACTTAGCACACACGCAAATATATTTGAGAAATAACTTTGGGGAATGAGTTATAATTTATTGGGAGAAATTAGCGTTAGCAAATACTTAAGTAATGTCATGATGGGGGACCAAGCAAAATTTGTCTCTGTCCCTGACTGTTTAAGAATTTAAGCATAAAAGCAGTAGCATTGTTCCTGGTGGATGGCAGCCCCAGAGTTAAACGCTTCTGGTTCAGGGCAGTTTCTTCAGAGCTTTCTTGGCTGATGAGTGCTGTGATGAATGCTTATGTGTTCTGTTCTCGACACTTAAATTTGCACATGGGGCATAGTGGTCAGGTTATTGAAGAGGGAACAGGAAAGCAGTGACTTTATGAAACTCATTTATTCTCTTTATCGGGATTGCTCCATTGTTTGTCAACTCAAAATATTAGTGAGGATTTAGGGAAATAATCTTGCTCTCTAATTAGATGAAATTGGAGGCTGATTGCTGCAGCCATAAATGATCTTTGAGGTGTTACTAATTCAACTAAATCTCAGATGCCCAATTTGTGAAGCCTGTTGATGATATTATCCTAGTGAAGAAGGGGTGGGGAGATTGGGGATGATTAAGAAAATTGGTTTTGCTCACAACTTAATGATGGTACTTGAGGGTAATGTAAAAAACAATAGCAACTTCTAAAGTCAAGATGGCTTGTCCAGCAGTGACCTATTACTCAGTTACCTCCCAAGATTCAGATCATTAAGTGCTCAGATACACAAAGAAGAAATAAATTACTAATTAGTGCTGTTAAGGCTAATGTTCCTGTCTAGTGTTGAGACTGACTTGCTGGTGTCTGCTCCATCCTGAGGCCTGGCGTGCTCTCCTTACAGAGTCCCCACATTGTCTCTTTCTGGGGAGCAGTGGTATTGCGTGCATGTGTGCTCAGTCATGTCTGACTCTTTGTGACCCCACAGACTGTAGCTGCCAGGCTCCTCTGTCTGTAGAATTTTCCAGGCAAGAATATAGGAGTGCATTGCCGTTTCCTACTCCAGGGCATCTTCCTGACCCAGAGATTGAACCTGCAACTCTTGTGTCTCCTGCATTGGCAGGCGGATTCTTTACCACTGGGCCTCCCGGGAGCAGTGATAGGAAAGAGGCAAAACAGTCTCTGTGTGATGTCTCTGCTTATCTGGCATCAATAACCCCAAGCTACAAGGTCTTGTTATTCTCTGTCTCCATCCATATGGAGTCATGTCCAATAAGTCACTTCAGTCATGTCTGACTCTTTGCAACCTCGTGGACTGTAGCCCACCAGGCTACTCTGTTGTTTTCTTAGCCTTTGTTCAAAGAAATTTGCCATCTAAGAAGTGTTGGGTGTCCATCAGCAGATGAATGGATAAGAAAGCTGTGGTACATATACACAATGGAGTATTACTCAGCCATTAAAAAGAACACATTTGAATCAGTTCTAATGAGGTGGATGAAACTGGAGCCTATTATACAAAGTGAAGTAAGCCAGAAAGGAAAACACCAATACAGTATACTAACGCATATATATGAAATTTAAAAAGATGGTAACGACAACCCTGTATGTGAGACAGCAAAAGAGACAACAGATGTATAGAACAGTCTTTTGGACTCTGTGGGAAAGGGTGAGGGTGGGATGATTTGGGAGAAGGCATTGAAACATGTATAATATCATGTAAGAAACAAATCGCCAGTCCAGGTTTGATGCAGGATACAGGAAGCTTGGGGCTGGTGCACTGGGATGACCCAGAACGATGGTATGGCGAGGGAGGTGGGAGGGGGGTTCAGGATTGGGAACACGTGTACACCTGTGGCAGATACAGGTTGATGTATGGCAAAACCAATACAATATTGTAAAGTAAAAAAAAAAAATTAAAAAAAAAAAGAAGTGTTGGGACGGAAATGAGGATATGTAGGATGCGTTCTTGCCTGGAAAATCCCAGGGACGGGGGAGCCTGGTGGGCTGCCGTCTGTGGGGTCGCACAGAGTCGGACATGACTGAAGAGACTTAGCAGCAGCAGCAGGATATGTATCCTTAAATATGTTTCTTTGCTTTGTATAATGTCCCCAGCATTTATTCTTCTCTCAGAGAAATGCTGGCTTTCTAGGGAGGGCTCATTCTGTATTATCAAGACAATTCAAAGGAACTGAAAAATGTGTAAGTGATTTGTTCATATGTAGAAGGTAAAAAAGATCCGAGTACAAGAGGCTACATGGACCACAGACTCTACTCTGTCTTGTGATGACCAGGTACACTCAGGGCAGTTGACATAAGAGTAGGGGTGGATACTTTGGGGCCCATTTAATCAGTACTCAGTCTGGTGGGGTAATTTTGGGGCAGCCCCACAGATCTAAAGGGCTCTACCAGAGGCCTACAAGCCAGGGAAGCCGCAGGCCTTCTGTGAGTGGAACTGAGAGCAGTTTTAGGAGCAGATGTGTAATAAGTAAGCCTCCACTTTATTAACAAAATCAATTCTGAAGTCTCCAGGTTCCTACTTGGCAACTGCAAAATTCTAAACTCTTGTCAATGTCATTATGATGATTTATGTGTATCTCTATGCCTTAAAAAAAATGTCTCTCAAAAGAGTGGTGGCTTTAATTAAGTTTATTTTAAAATACAAGTGTTGGCCATGCTGCTGGATAATAGAAAAAACTTCACCTACTGAGGAGGATCGGGAATGATCTTCAAGGTTATGCAAAAAGGGCCACTTAGACATGAACTGTCCAGTGGCGTTGCATTTCAGAGAGGACAAAAGCAGGGCTTAAGAAGATGTGTATTGCACGTTGGATCCTGTTTGAAGGAGCTAAATGTCAAAGGTTACATGATTTTGTATCTGCTGAGAAATGAGGACGATCCATTTCCAGAATATATTAAATTAAAAAAGGCAAGGTGCTAAAACTGTATATAATATGCTACCTTTTGTGTATAACCAGGGCAGAAAATAAGAATATATATTTGATGTGCTTGTATTTGCACAAAGAAACCCTGGAAGGATAAACGAGCAACTAATAAAAGTGGAGGGATGGTGTAGGTGGTGAGAGGGTGGGAGCATGACTTCTCAGACTATACTTTTATATTGCTTTGATTTTTTTTGGTATTTTAAAAATTCTTTTCCATTATGGTTCATTACAAGACATTGAATATATTTCCCTGTGCTACACAGTAGGACCTTGTTATTTATCCATTCTATATATCGTAGTTTGCACCTGCTGTTCCCAAATTTTGATTTTTTTTTAACCCATAGATGTTTTCCTTCTTTAAGAAGAATAAGTTAAAAGACAAAACCATGATTAGATGTTTTTTGGAAAACTTAGCTCGTAATGAAATGTGGCTGGGAGGTTGTGAAGCATGAAAACATGGCATTTGGACATAAGCACAGCATGGTGAGGCACTAGAGAGGTGAGTGGCCTGAGAAACCGGGGACATAAGTTCAGGCCTCAGTCTTAATTCTAACATCACTTAACACTGGATCAGCAAATGGGCTTACTGTATGATGCCAACCACATTTACGATTAAATACGAAGAGGCTGCCTGGAGTATTCTGTTGGGAAAGATTTGGAGGCCAGCAGGGAAGGTTTCTGCAGTTGACCATGTAGGAGAGGAAGGGAATGTGACAGCCTACAGGCTTTCTATTTGTCCGTCCTTGTGACTCTTTTACCTCACCTGTGTAAATTTGGGGACTTAGTCTTTAGTCTCATGTAGTTCTAAAATGTTAATAATGAATGAGATACATTCCAAAAAGAAAAAAAAAACGGAGAGGTCAGGAGGGGAGCTGCTGCAGAGGACAGAGTATGTTCAGCAGGGAAAGATTGCCTGCAGTGGAATGCAGGGAAAGCTAAGTTTCAGAAAAGCTCCGTCCAGCCATGGGTGAACAGGTGTCTGGGACCCAGGCTGAAATGGCCTAGTATTTCCAACTCCTCAGTTATTCAGTTGGAAAGTAGGATAAAGATGTAACACTTTCGCAGAGAATTTGCTGGAGGAGATTCTAGGAATATGACAGGCTTGAGAGCCCCCATTCCCATTTCCTACTGGAACAGATAACAACTACAGGAGTTTAGGAGAACACCTAGGCTGCTGGTGGAGTTGAGAGACAGAAACGGTGAGGGCTGGTCCCTCCTCAAAGCCTACAGTGAAATGAGAGATTTTTTGCAGCTTCTTCAGGGTCCAGCAAGTGGAAGACTCTGGGTCCTCTTGAAAAGGAGCCAGCCTATTTGTTGTGCGTGGTTCCCAATGAACTCCCCAATCCTATATTCTCTTTAAGTTGGAGAGCCACAGTTCTGAGTCCAGGGCCAGAAGCAGAGCAGGAAGTCAAGTATGCTTGAGGAAGGGGACTGTCTACCCACCATCTTCAGTAAGACATCAGGCAGAGATCCCTTAAAAAGACGACTTACCGGTGTCATGGAGACAGAGTCCTGGAGATGATACATTTCAGTGCTCTTGATGGCAGGAGTCTGCAGAGAGAAAAAAAACATATCTGGAGAGCCGACCCAGAGCCCCTTGAAGATGGAAGTTTTCTTCTCCTCTCTGCTACCTGACCCTCCTTTGCTCTGGAGTCACTAGCAAAGCAGACTGGACTCAGGCTGCTGGCTTCTGCCTGTCAAGTGGGGACCCTCCTCTCCTAGTTTACCAGGCTGACAAAAGCTTCTAGGTTACACTGTTCAATGCAGTAGCCACGGGCCACATGTGACCATTTAAATTAACCAAGATTACTTTAAATAACAATTTCAGTTCCTCAGTTGCAGTAACCACATATCAAGTGTACGATAGCCATTTGTGGCTACAGATTACTGAATTGAGTAGCAGAGATTTAGAACATTTCCCTCCCCACAGAACATTCTATCAGATGGTGCTGCTCTAGAGTGTGTGTCTGGAGACCACTATGAACAGATGGATCCACAACAATAAAGAATGATAAAAAGTAAACCTAAAATCAACAAAAGGAGTTAAGGATGCATATTTACTTTCATACAAGACGTGAATAGGTTAAATTCATTCATCAAAAGACAGAAAAGTTCAGATTTCATTTAAAAATAAGCTACTAATATATATTGCTTAAAGAAATTCATGTACCGCAACATGGCCAAGAAAAGTTGAGAAGTTCTTGTATGTGAGTGGTACTCGTGTGGTACAGACTTTATGTAGCTGTTTGTTATTTAATTTTACAAGGGGTATTGCCCAAGCTGTGAGGTTTTTTTTTTATAACTTTATTTATTTATTTTTGGCTGTGCTGGGTCTTCACTGCTGCGTGGGTGCTTCTCTAGCTGTGGTGCGCGCGCTTCTCATGGCGACAGCTCCTTTTATTGCAGAGCACAGGCTCTGCAGTGCTTGGGCTTCAGTGGTTGTGGCACATGGGCTTAGTTGTCCTGCAGCATGTGGGATCTTCCGGGACCAGAGATCAAACCGGTGTTGCCTGCAGCAGCAGGCAGATTCTTTACCACTGAGCCACCAGGGAAGCCCCCTAGCTGTGGTTTTAGAGGAGGATGAACATTAGGCTTGGGGTGTTCATGCGAAAGTAAATTAATAAGCTTGTGGACAGGAGGCATCACTATCTTTTTGTGATTCTCTCTGGGAACGTTATTCTGCTAGAGGTGGGGGGAGCAGGAGAGATGAAGGGAGAATCACTCCCTTTAGGATTATTCTTGTCACAGAGGCAGGCTTCCAACCAGCTGGAAAGAACCCTGTGCCATCCTCCTGGGAACACTTATTCCGCCTGCTCTTTTCTTTACAACCCACCAAGGAGCCTGTCCTGGCAGAGCCATTAACATGCAGGGCCACCTTAAGAAACATCAGGTCCCTCCACCATACTAGTTACTTCTGCCTCTGGGGGCTGGAAAAGGCAATTGGCACCTGTATGCCCTGATTACTCTCATCAAATCCCTCCAGATTCAATAATAATAATAATGCTTCCATTGGCATTGCCAGCCAATGTTCATGACTTAGGGTAGTCCTTGCATATTTGAACATCCTTCCCTTCCTCCAATGTTTCATAAGTTCTTGGGAGATTACAGTGTAAATAAGAATAGGAATTGAAAATGTTTGACGTCTATTTGGGGCATTATATAATATAAATCTTGCTGAGTCAAGCTAAGAGACTAGAGTAAACCTAATGTGCATAAGAATATTATCTTAGAATGCATATGTAGAGGAAAAAAAAAACACTTGATATTGGAAACACAGGTTGCTTATTTTTTGTCAGCCATTTCCTTGTACATAATTCTGTGATAGCACATAACAGCACAATGCATGGCATTAAATTAATGTCATTTTGGAAAATGGTATCCACAAACTTACATTCTAATAGAAATATAATTCAAAGTCATGGTGCAAGCTAAAATGATAAAACCGGAGCTAAAAGCTGAAATGAAGTGTACCCAGTTAGAATAATATAAGCAAAGAGGATTATTTTAGTTTTCTTTCTTTTTTTTTTTGTACTGCTTGAAGATGTGAGTAGAATGCAAACTTAGAACCTAAAATGACCTAGGTGCTCTGTGCTAACTTTTGCTTTTTCTTTTCCAGTCCAGGATTTATGGATTGCAGCCCAGAGTCCCAGTTGATCAGAGAGATGACAGATCTTCATACTAAACATAGGCAGAGAGTAAGTGAGAGCTCATTTTCTGTTCATCTAACAACTGAACATTTTTTTTCTAAGCTTGCGAGTATTAGAAGGGGGAACAAGAGAATTTGTTCACCTCTTACACTGTTGGTGGGAATGCAAACCAGTACAGCCACTATGGAGAACAGTATGGAGATGCCTTAAAAAACTGGAAATAGAGCTGCCATATGACCCAGCAATCCCACTGCTGGGCATACACACCAAGGAAACCAGAATTGAAAAGACATGTGTACCCCAATGTTCATCGCAGCACTGTTTACAATAGCCAGGACATGGAAGCAACCTAGATGTCCATCAGCAGATGAATGGATAAGAAAGCTGTGGTACATATACACAATGGAGTATTACTCAGCCATTAAAAAGAACACATTTGAATCAGTTCTAATGAGGTGGATGAAACTGGAGCCTATTATACAGAGTGAAGTAAGTCAGAAAGGAAAACACCAATACAGTATACTAACGCATATATATGAAATTTAAAAAGATGGTAACGATAACCCTGTATGCGAGACAGCAAAAGAGACACAGATGTATAGAACAGTCTTTTGGACTCTGTGGGAAAGGGCGAGGGTGGGATGATTTGGGAGAAGGCATTGAAATATGTATAATATCATATATGAAACGAATCGCCAGTCCAGGTTCGATGCATGATATAGGATGCTTGGGGCTGGTACACTGGGATGACCCAGAGGGATGGTATGGGGAGGGAGGTGGGAGGGGGGTTCAGGATGGGGAACACATGTATACCCATGGTAGATTCATGTCAATGTATGGCAAAACCAATACAATATTGTAAAGTAATTAGCCTCCAATTAAAATAAATAAATTAAAAAAAAAACCCAACCAAACAAACAAAAAAAGAAAATGTGTTCACTGAAGGTTATCGTAAAAAAGTCATTGTGTGACTTTTTGATGGGTTGTATTTGTCCTCCCGCCCCACGTGCTTGGAGGAGTGTACCCTAGCCTGGATCATCCCCCTCTCCATTTACAAGATGTAAGCAAATGAGAAGGTCTTCCAGCATAAAATCACTACCATGGATAGGCAGATGCTGCCCTGGCATTTGAACTGGAAGTAGTGGAAGAGTAACTTCCGGGGGTTTAAGGAGTTTTATGATACTTTGTGATGTTATGTCCTTTTTTCAGAAAGACACAAGTGATAAAATGTGTGACCGTTCTTATAAATTTTTATTATGTGTGATGTTAGACAAACATTTGGACATTTGGGGTTTGTCTTGTTGTTGTGTTGTGTTGAGTAGCTAAGTTGTGTCCAGCTCTTTGCAAACCCACGGACTGCAGCACACCAGGCTTTCCTGTCCTTTATCTCCCAGACTTTGCTTAAACTGATGTCCATTGATTCAGTGATGCCATCCAACCATCTCATCCTCTGTCATCCCCCTTTTCTTCCTGCCTTCAATCCTTCCCAGCATCAGGGTCTTTTCCAATGAGTTGGCCCTTTGTATCAGATGACCAAAGTAGTATAGCTTCAGCTTCAGCATCAGTCCTTCCATGAATATTCAGGGTTGCTTTCCTTTAGGATTGGCTGGTTTGATCTGCTTTCTGTCCAAGGGACTCTCAAGAGTCTTCTCCAGCGCCATGATTTGAAAGCATCATGCATTATAATTCCCGGGGATCTGAAGAACCTATTATTAGATACATGTAGGATCTACATTTTTTCTCTTATACTATCCTTAAATAAAACTACTTTAGGCTTGTTATCCTCTGGCAGATCCAGAGAACACAGGCATGGAGGATCCCAAATGCTGACTAATAATTTATGTTCCATTCAGTTCAGTTCAGTTACTCAGTCGTGTCTGACTCTGTGACCCCATGAATCGCAGCACGCCAGGCCTCCCTGTCCATCACCAACTCCCGGAGTTCACTCAAACACACGTCCATCGAGTCGGTGATGCCATCCAGCCATCTCATCCTCTGTCTTCCCCTTCTCCTCCTGCCCCCAATCCCTCCCAGCATCAGAGTCTTTTCCAATGAGTCAACTCTTCGCATGAGGTGGCCAAAGTACTGGAGTTTCACCTTTAACATCATTCCTTCCAAAGAACACCCAGGACTGATCTCCTTTAGAATGGACTGTTCGGACCTCCTTGCAGTCCAAGGGACTCTCAAGAGTCTTCTCCAACACCACAGTTCAAAAGCATCAATTCTTTGGCACTCAGCTTTCTTCACAGTCCAACTCTCACATCCATACATGACCACTGGAAAAGCCACATCCTTGACTAGATGGACCTTTGTTGGCAAAGTAGAACTTAGTAATTCAGGAAATTTGGGGCCCTTTGCAATCACCTGCCATCTCTTCTTACTGCCCTTAGGGTCATCACAGCCCTTACTGTAGTCCAGGGAAGTCTCTCCTCTGGGAGAGCTTGCCTAACCCCTTTCTATCCTTTTTATTATAATCTTTTCTCCTGGATCACAGAATTGGCTGTAAAATAACATATTACCATTAGGTGTCGCTCTCTAACATATAATGTACTTAGTGAAACTGGAGCAATTTCAATTTATTAAAAAAAACACTCAATTGATATTTTAGGACATTTAATCTGTAGATTTTGAAAATATTTCCCTTGCAAACAAGAAATTGTTTCAGATAGAATAACTGGGAAATAGAATTTAAATAAAATTTCAAAGTTTATTTTATTTTCTGGAGGGATTGCAAAAGGATATTTGAACATTTTAAGCTGGCACTCACTCAAAGTTTCTCCTGACTTATTTCAAACCTACATTTCCAAAATTACATCTTATTATATCTGCCTTTAGTTACCTTACCCCTCAAATTGTGCTACTTGCCTTTAAAAAAATAACACTCATATACATTTCCATGCTACTCTATTTCCTAGGAGCATCCTTCCAATCTCTCTTAATGTCATCTGTTCTTACTCTTATAGATAAACTCACGTACTAAGTCCTCTATGAAATGTTCTCTAATCTCAGATGAAAGCACTTATTCCTACTTCTGTATCTCTGTGACATTTTACTGTGTTTCTTGTGTAGTGTTTGTAAACACTAGCTCAAATGATAATTATTCACATACTGTCATGAAAGCAAGGACTACGATATAATCCCCACAAGTCTAGAACATTACTTAAAATAAAAGTTAGACAAGGTAGTAATGTTAGTTAAGTGAATGAACTGATACTTTAAAAATACAGAAGCAGAAAGATTTTAGTCTAGTTGACTTTTGAAGCATTGCCGATTCACTGGATACTGGAACCAGGCCAGATAATGATCATTAAAGAGTAACAGTAAATGGATGAAGAGATGCATCCTACACAGGGCTGTAGGGAGCCAATCAGTGCAATTGATTTATTTGCCATGATAATTGATGACATGAGAAAGTAAACAGCTCATCAATCCCTTAGAATCTCTATTTAGAACTTCTGCTTTTTAGTCATGCACTTGTGCATAAGTAAGAAGTATAGTAAGAAATACAAAATATTCTGTCCATATTAATTTCAGAAAATTTGTTTCCTTCATCTATCATATTCATGATGAAACTTAGAGACAGGGGATGCTTGGAGGAGAGGATGGAAATTCTATCAAGGTTAAGACTTAAGGGAAGTCTGAAACAGAAGTTAGAGCTACCGCTTAGCAACTCACCCTGTCAGGGAGGGTGAACAGCTGAACTCATCCACAACAGTGTTTTTCTATCACTGTTGGCCTTTGTGATCGTTATTGGTGGGTGACCTTGTTCACCACCAAAGGATTACTCGGTTACAGCCCAAAGGTTGGTAGACTGTCCCGCTAAGCAGAGATTCTGTGAGTCCCGACAGTCTCAAATGTTCAGGACACCCACGCTCACTGGGACTTGGCCCCTAACTTCTGGTGCAGTGTTGAGAGAACTGGCTATTATTTTAATTTCAAAAATTACAAGAAACAGCCTATAGAAATAGAAAGAGCTATACATTTCATTTGATAAAATTACCCAGGACAGACTAAAATATAATGGATTATGCATACTTTTGATATTATTTTTATCTTCTTTTATACTCCTTCATCTTAAACAGGTTCCTAAAAAGTGACCTAAAACCCCCAAACATATACAGAGGTTTCTAATGTTTCATGATGACCAACTAGACATGGAGATATGGGTTTGATCCCCAGAAGGGGAAGATCCCACATGCCATAGAGCAACTAACCCCGTGAGCCACAGCTACGGGGCTGGTGCTCTAGTGCCTGTGAGCTGCAACTCCTGAAGCCTGTGCACCCTGGAGTCCGTGCTCCACAGCAAGAGAAGCCAGTCCAGTGAGAAGCCTGTGCACCACAGCTAGAGAGTAGTCTGTGCGTCAAGAAAGAACCAGCGCAGCCTAAAATAGATAAATATATAAAACTCTTGGGGGAGAGGGGAGGGATACCTTCTCAATTGCTTTTGGAGCAAACTGGGTGTGTAAATAACAAGTATGTGTGAAAGGTCATCATAGTAAAAGAAGGAAACTTAAAATATACCTGCTTTGAGTTATGAAAGGGCAAAAAGAAAGGTATCTGTGAAAGAGTATTTGAAGGGGGAGTGGATAAAGATTAAAAATGAGCTGCCAATGTTAAGAAAAGAATCCATAAAAATTAAAACTCCCCTGCAGAATTAAAAATCTACTTTGGGGATAGTTAATGTAGAATCTATTTTATAATGCAGAAGAAAATGAAAAATGATTGATTTGGGGAATGGAACGTGAAGGTATGAATAATTGGCATCCTTAAAGATGAGACTAAATGAATAGAAAGTATAAATAAGTGTATAATCAAAGATATGTAAAGAAAAGTTTCTGGGTCTGAAAAAAATGCCTGACAGTATGGATTGAGGAAAATGTTTCAAGGAAAATAAAAGAAATCAGGTATATGCTGGTGAAAATGTGAATTTCCAGTAGAAAAACAATTAAAGTTATCAATCTAGAAAAATAAGAGATACTTCTAAGGATAAGAAAATAAAATAGATTATCCTATATATGACTCAAAACTTAAAAAATTTTTTTTTATTTTTGGCTGTTTGTGGGATCTTAGTTCCCTGACCTGGAGAAGGCAATGGCACCCCACTCCAGTACTCTTGCCTGGAAAATCCCATGGACGGAGGAGCCTGGCGGGCTGCAGACCATGGGGTGACTAAGAGTCGGACACGACTGAGCGACTTCACTTTCACTTTTCCCTTTCATGCATTGGAGAAGGAAATGGCAACCCACTCCAGTGTTCTTGCCTGGAGAATCCCAGGGACGGGGGAGCCTGGTGGGCCACCGTCTATGGGGTCGCACAGAGTCGGACACGACTGAAGCGACTTAGCAGCAGCAGCAGTTCCCTGACCAGGGATCAAACCCATGCCCTCGGCAGTGAAAGCAAGGAGTCCTAACCACTGGACCCCCAGGGAATCCCCCAAATGAACTGAATGACAAAAGAGAAACAGACTCTTAGACATCAGATCAGATCAGATCAGTCGCTCAGTCGTGTCCGACTCTTCGCAACCCCATGAATCGCAGCACGCCAGGCCTCCCTGTCCATCACCAACTCCCGGAGTTCACTGAGACTCACATCCATTGAGTCAGTGATGCCATCCAGCCATCTCATCCTCTGTGGTCCCCTTCTCCTCCTGCCTATATTTATGGTCACCAAAGGGGAAAAGGGGTGGTGTTAGTGTTAGTTGCTCAGTCATGTCCAACTCTTTGCGACCCCATGGACTGTAGCCCGCCAGGATCTCTGTCCATGGAAATCTCCAGTCAAGAATACTGGAGTGGGTTGCCATTTCCTTCTCCAGGGGATCTTCCTGACCCAGGAATCTAACCTGGGTCTCTCACATTGCAGGCAGATTTTTTACCGTCTAAGCCACCAGGGAAGCCCAAAAGGGTGGAGAGGGATAAATGAGGAGTTTGGGATTAGTAGATATAAACTAATATATATAAAATATTAGATAAACCACAAAATCCTACTGTATAGCACAGAGAACTCTATTTAGTATCCTATAATAAACCATAATGGAAAAGAATAGGAAAAATATGTATATGTATAACTGAATCACTTTGCTATATACTAGAAACTAGCACAATATTGTAAGTCAACTATACATCAATTAAAAAAAATTAGATTGTCCTAAAGGACCATGATGAGAGCACTAATTGTTACCCAAATGAAATGTAAGAATAAAAATTGAAAGTGAATACAGAATGAAAAACAATTTGATAATATTTTAGGCACTTAATCTTGGGCAGTACTGGCAAGAATTGGGAAGTAAAGGAATGTTAAACTAAAACTTATGCTACTCTTGGATTTTGTAATTAGAAAAAATATAAATTCAAATAGGGTTTTGAAAAAAGTTCATGTTATTTAAAAACTAGCTCTACATTGTCTAAATCATTTAGTAAAATGAATATATAGATATGACTGAACTCATTAGCTTTATGCATATATATATGAATTCAGCAAAATGCTAACAGAGGTTACTTCTAGTAACAGAGACTATGGATAACTTTTATATCCTTCCTTATGTTTTTGTATTTTTATAAAACAGTGAAATGATATTAAAGTTATAAGTCAGTCAAAGTAAAAGCAAGCAGTGTTTTTTGTTTGTAAAGGAAAGGAAGTAGACTCAAGCTACCATTTAAATATTTAGTAAGGTTTGTTTTCTTATTGCATCTTTGAATAATTATGGATATCAAATAGGAACAAGACAGGAAAATCTTCAAACCCATTGCAAGGTTCTAATGATATTGACAATGCTTTAAGTTTGTCTCTTCTTTTGAAGCAGTAAAATCTTTTAGGGCCATTAGAGCTGCCTTATGTAATCTTAAAGGATGTGTTATTCTCCACCTCTATAAAGCCAGGCCCATTATCTTAAGTACAGTATCATTAGTAATCAGCCTCCCAACTCTGCACCAGATTGCAAAGGTGATATGTAAAAGATAAATTCAGGTACAGATAAATTGTAAATAGCCGGAGGTTTAATTCCAAACTTAAATTTACTTTCCTTGGGAGCTGAGCTGTATCACAATATGCCACAAAAATGTTTTTCTTATCCAGCAGTCAGACTTAAGTGGTTGAGGTAAACTTTAACAAGCATGCTAAGAACTACAACCCCTAAAACATAGCCCAGGGTCCTAACTGATGTCTGTCTCCTAAACTCATGCACACAGTGGGTAAAAAGGAAAGAAAAGACACCCAAGTTAGACTACTAAAGTCAGAGAGGAGAACGATTTGATCTAAGGCCTACAGAAGTGCTGCTTTAAGGCATCCTTAGGAGATGGTCCCATTGCAAGGCAGCCCCTGGGTTCATTTTTTTTTTTTTTGCAGCAGGTGTGAGAAAAATCAAAAGCTAAAAAGCAAAAAAAAAAAAAAAAAAAAAAAATCCAAACAGCCTCTTCATTCTGTAGAAACCTAAGTTCTAACTTTCCTCTCATTTTACCAAAAGTTCTCTTCTGCCTCAATATGGCTTTGGACTTGACCCATTCTATAAATATCCTACCCTCTGAAGGATAACAAAATAACTAAAGAACCCAGGGAAACAAGTTCACTGAGTGAATGAACAAATCGCTCAGAGAGGACAACTCGGTTCTAATGCCAGCCTGAGATTTGACAGTGGATAAGGGAGTCTAGACGTGAGCACTTTGCTTATTTCAAGCTAAACATGACCTGGTTTATCCTTTCTAGTCAAACAGTTCAATTTTCACACATTTCTGCTTACTTTAAGAACAATCTCCATCCTCACGCCCTCCTCCCAATGGCTACACACAGCATTGTGGGCTAACTGTCCCTGATTTGAAAAAAGATCTACATCTGTATTCTGAAAGGGCTCCCCAGATTTTAGTAGGGTGCATAAAAGAGGATATATTGAGGTATGGTGGAAATTCTTGAACTCTTAGAAAAAAATGGTCCCAAAGTTGGGCTATGACAAAGGGATTATTGGGTGCTTTCTCTGTGCAGGGCTGGGCTTGACTTTTTATTGACTAAAATATTCTATAAGTCTGTAGTGGCTGAAATTAATATGCAGATTTTCATCTGGTAGAGATGAAAATAATTTCTGTTTCATGGAACAGGCACTCCCCCAAGGGATATACTTTATGACTCTGTAAGACATAAAGCAGTTTTGTATCTAACTCATCAATTTTATCTTTACATTCCTTTTTGCTTCTTTCTTTCTGCCTACCTTCCTGAATCCTCACCGAATTGCTCTCTCTCTCTCCTCTTTCAAAGAGTTTACTGTTTCTCTTATTTTTAGAGAGTTAAAAAATCATTGGCAGGTGCTCCTATTGCATTAGAATTGTGGTTTTACCTTTTTGAAAATGATTCTTGTAACAGTTTTGGAGATCCTCCATTGAAATGCCCAAGTGCACTCAGCTGAAAGGGTTGCTTCTTTGAAGTCACCTCTGGAGATGCTTATGCTCAAGCATTCTTTTCTTGCCCCCTGGAGTAAATGTCAAGCAGCAATAGAAGTTTAGCTTTTGCAGATGCTCTGCTTCTTCAGATTTCTCTCTTTCTTGGTATTGTGTTTTTGCTTTTTCCGGTTCCTGCATGGTCAGTCAGTCAGTTCAGTTGCTCAGTCGTGTCTGACTCTTTGCGACCCCATGAACTGCAGCACACCAGGCCTCCCTGTCCATCACCAACTCCTGGAGTTTACTCAAACTCACGTCCATTGAATCAGTGATGCCATCCAACCACCTCATCCTCTGTTGTCCCCTTCTCCTCCCACCTTCAATCTTTCCCAGCATCAGGGTCTTTTCAAATGAGTCAGTTCTTTGTATCATGTGGCCAAAGTATTGGAGTTTCAGCTTCAGCATCAGTCCTTCCAATGAATATTCAGGACTGATTTCCTTTAGGATGGACTGGTTGGATCTCCTTGCAGTCCAAGGGACTCTCAAGAGTCTTCTCCAACACCACAGTTCAAAAGCATCAATTCTTCATGGTCAGTAAAGTCATTCCCCATTAGTGGCATCAGTGGTTGGGAATTTGGTTTTATGGCCTGACCATTGTGATCTCTGTCAAATGGATGATGGAGATCTAGTCTCTGAAGAGTGGGGGTTTGATCAATTGGGATCTTTTCCTGTTTTCCTACTTGTGAGCTCAAATAAGTTGAAAAATATTTGGTGACCATTGGGAAGAGTAATGAATGGCTCTTGAAATCTAGACTGATGAACTTTTGACTTTCTGGGTTTACTTTTGACCTGCAGTTGAAGTTGTGCAACTGGGCTAAACGCTGTGTGATTGTAATTCAGAAAAACATTTACCTCTTGTGTGTGAATGTGAAATATTTTCTTACTTCTGGAAGATATTAATAAATTAGATTACATTGTATAGTAAGTTTAAGGAACTGTGTTCTGATTGGTTTTTAGAGATGAACAAATGCTTATATAAATTAAATATTCCTAGAATTCATAGAAAAATAAATAACTAATCTTTTACTACTTTAAATGCACTAGGCATATGAGGGAAAAAAATCTCTCTTACAGAAACTGCAAGCTTAGAAGCATATTAAGAATCGAAGTTTACATAATGAAAGTGAATCTTTGGATGAATTATACTAATTTAATAAATGTTTATTTATCAGTGTTCATTATAATACAGTGCATTTTTTAAAACATGATTTGGATATGTCTTCTCATGAGGAGACTAGTTTAATATAAGCTTCCTAAACCCATTACTCTGGATTATTAACCAAATAAATTAATATTATAGATACATAGTGCTTAAAATTATAAAATTATAAATTTTTCACAATTCTGACAAACACTTTTACAGCTATAATTATATTTGCAGTGTGTCAGTTTGAACATCATTTCCAAGATTGGTAGGTAACTTAAAATCTTGGAATTTAAAAAAACTGTTATTTAGGAGATAATCAATAGACACACATAACACTTATAAGTACTATTTAGACTAAAACATAGATTACTAGGCATAATTTCAAGCTCATATACCTTTACATCTGACTTTGATACACTGTAGTATTGCTATATCTTTGGAATACTCATGTTAATGAATGTTCTATTTTTGTTATTTATGACAGTGTAAAGGGAGTGTGTATGTGGAAGAAGTTTTGTTATTAGTATTCATGAGTTTTGTTAGACTGATAAAATTCTTAAGTATGATACATTTCTCAGTTTTCTATCTTCCAGTTTGCTCTGTGAAGTAGAAGTTATTTTAGTTAAAAGTGATAATTAATATGGATGCTTGAAAGTATAGTAGGAGCCACAGTGTGAGAAAAATGAAACTGTATATGTACTTTGGTTTTTTCAAGAAAAAAAGGAGAGTGATTTAATCCCACATTAAAGGGTGCGAGTTTGTCCCAGAGTATTCTCAAGAGAGCACAGTGAAGGACAAAAATCTGAGTATGTAGAGCAAGTTGTTGAGAATTTGAGGAAAGTGATTTTATTTGCCTTGAATCGAAGAATTGATGCTTTTGAACTGTGGTGTTGGAGAAGACTCTTGAGAGTCCCTTGGACTGCAAGGAGATCCAACCAGTCCATTCTGAAGGAGATCAGCCCTGGGATTTCTTTGGAGGGAATGACACTGAAGCTGAAACTCTAGTGCTTTGGCCACCTCATGCGAAGAGTTGACTCATTGGAAAAGACTCTGATGCTGGGAGGGATTGGGGGCAGGAGGAGAAGGGGACGACAGAGGATGAGATGGCTGGATGGCATCACTGACTTGATGGACGTGAGTCTGAGTGAATTCCGGGAGTTGGTGATGGACAGGGAGGCCTGGCGTGCTGCGATTTCATGGGGTCGCAAAGAGTTGGACACGACTGAGTGACTGATCTAATCTGATAATAGCTTAGTCTGAAAAGAAGCTATGACGTATTAAAATTTTGGCAAATTTGTTCGATTTTGAAGAATTTGGTCATGGGATAACTGAAGGAATGAAAAGGAGCTTGTGAATCTTTTACTTTCAAATATATTAATGAAAAATTAGAATTTAGCTTTCTCTCTATTAAAATAATAAATTAATCTTAAGGGATTGAAAAATGTTTTTGTGTATCCTTTGTAAAATCTATTCAAATAATAGAGGCTCTGCATCTCATCAGAATATTTTTTTCTGTTCTGTATTGACTTTGTTTTTTTTAGTACTGTCCTTAATTATTTTTTAAAAAGCAAAAATAATTAACAAAGATGCTTCACTTGTGAAAGAATCAAAACTCCTTATAATCATGTCATTCTGTTTATTGTTTAGTCTCTCAGTCTCATCTTTTGTGATTCCATGGACTGTAGCCTGCCAGAATCCTTCATCCATGGGATTCTCCAGGCAAGAATACTGGAGTGGGTTGCCATTTCCTTCTCCAGGGGATCTTCCTGACCCAGGGATTGAACCCATGTTTCCTGCAAGTCTCCTGCAGGATTCTTTACTGCTGAGCCACCAAGGAAGCCCAATATACCCTACTGATGTTATTTTAAAATACCTTATTGACACTTTGATTAAATAGATAGGCAGGTACTAGTTCTCAGTATGGAGACGGCATTGGCAACCCACTCCAGTACTCTTGCCTGTAAAATCCCATGGACGGAGAAGCCTGGTAGTCTGCAGTCCATGGGGTCGCTAAGAGTCAGGCACGACTGAGCGACTTCACTTTCACTTTTCACTTTCATGCATTGGAGAAGGAAATGGCAACCCACTCCAGTGTTCTTGCCTGGAGAATCCCAGGGACAGAGGAACCTAATGGGCTGCCGTCTAAGGGGTCGCACAGAGTTGGACACGACTGAAGCGACTTAGCAGCAGCAGCAGCAGCAGTTCTCAGTATCCATAATGTTATTTTAATTAAGTCTTCAAAGCTCTTCTAATAACTCTTTTGACTTAAACCCTAAAATTAGAAAAATAAAACCAGTATGTCTTTTACATCTAAAACTGTATTTGAGAATTAACAGAGGGCCCTGGAAGATAAAAAAGATTTATTATTTTACCTTATATTTGTACCTTACCTTTATACCTCTAAGGATGCTAGAAATAATTATGAGTGTTTAGTATGTTCCATGTTTCATAATTAATTTGACATGACTATAAGAACAATATGGAGTAATTGTTAAATCAGAAGACATGCTGACTCTTCCCTTGCTAAGTCTGTATAGGTAAAATGTTATTAAGATAAATATTTCAGAAATTGTACATTTTGTGAGAAAGCCCTTGAGATTTATTGGTGCTCTCATTATTTCTATTTGCAGGAAAACAATGATCAAACCCTTATGAAATATTTATGTACTATACTTCATTAGCGGAGAAGGCAATGGCAAGCCACTCCAGTACTCTTGCCTAGAAAATCCCATGGACGGAGAAGCCTGGTAGGCTTCAGTCCATGGGGTTGCAAAGAGTCGGACACAACTGAGCGACTTCATTTTCACTTTTCACTTTCACACATTGGAGAAGGAAATGGCAACCCACTCAAGTGTTCTTGCCTGGAGCATCCCAGGGACAGGGAAGCCTGGTGGGCTGCCGTCTATGGGGTCGCACAGAGTCGGACACGACTGAAGCGACTTAGCAGAAGCATACTTGATTAGAGAATATTATTTTCCTCCATTCTGATACTATTAGTCATTGCATTGTTGACCATCATTCAGTTTCATTATTGAGCAAGTTTCAGCTCCCCTTGGATGTTTGTCTAAAGGCTTTCGTATTTACTACAGACTAGTATAAGGCATCTTCAACAAAGAGGGACAGTTGTAGAGTCTCATGGGTGGACTCTATCACATACTATACTGAGACTTTAAAGGACAGATACTTGAATATATACTTCTAAGCTCTCAATGCTTAGGGGACTTTCAGATTTTACCAGTGGGCTGTTAGGAATTCCAGGACTTTTTCCAGTCTTGAGGCAAAAATGTATGATGAAAGAAGACTATTTGGCCTTGGATCCAGTGGAATAAAAGTGTGGGACTAGACAAACTGATAAGGAAATTAAATTGTGGTTATTTGTTTGAAATATAGTTTGAATCTTTAATGTTTCATTATTTTTTATATATATATATATATATATATATATATACACACACATATATATATAAAATTGACCCTTAAGAATTAAGAAATGCTTCTATTTAGTGTTCTGTCTTTAATAGCAATAATATTATTTACAGAGCTTCAGGAAAAATCTATTCTCCTTTTCACCAGAATATAACTGGACAAATTATGCAACTGAATCTATATCTGTAGTGTCATATCTGAAAATAATCTCATTTAATCAGGTATG
Source organism: Bos indicus (assembly GCF_029378745.1). Taxonomy (NCBI): domain Eukaryota; kingdom Metazoa; phylum Chordata; class Mammalia; order Artiodactyla; family Bovidae; genus Bos; species Bos indicus. The sequence continues at coordinate 48,225,071 of NC_091780.1, forward strand.
ATATGCCCACTATTAATAAATAAGGTTTGAGTTTTGTGTAAGGAGCTTCAGTCATCCCTTGTGTATTCCTTCTCAGAAGACCACTTGGTAAAAGACTCCAATTAAACAAGAAATGAACCATATCAGAAAGTAAGATAAGGGAGGATGAAGAGAGAAAGCAGGGAGAATCAATTTAAATTATCCATTGAATAGAAAATTATAAGTTGCCTGGAAGTGTATAACATTAGGAGCTGAATCTAGACTCTTAAAATGGAAGGAATCTACTAGAAGAAAAGTCTAATAATAGTCTAGAATAAAAAAAGCATAAAATTGTAGCAAACCATCTCAGTAAAAGCAAGAATTGGGCTGGAAGGGGCAGAGTAAAAGTATTCCCAATGTCTCATGGGGCACGAAGAGGGAACATGAAGTAATCTAATAAAAGTACAATTTTATTCAGAAGGAGTATATTTATGAGGGAAAACAGTATTTTATTTCATTTATCAGCAGAGACAGACATGCGTCTAATTATGAGAGCAGGTAGGTAAATGGAAGGTGCATCAAATTAATAAAGGAAAAAGTGGAATAAATAGTGACTTGATTTTATCAGAAAAATGGGAAAAGAAGGCACCTTTAATGAAAAATTAATAATAATCTTTTCATTTATATCATAATTTTATGTCTCTCTTACAGAAGTTTTTGAAATCACTTTCACTGTTTCTGATAGTTTAGTTCAGTCACTCAGGCATGTCTGACTGTTTGCAACCCCTTAAACCACAGCACGCCAAGCCTCCCTGTCCATCACCAACTCCCGGAGTCCACCCAAACTCATGTCCATTGAGTCGGTGATGCCATCCAACAATCTCATCCTCTGTCATCCCTTTCTCCTCCTGCCTTCGATCTTTCCCAGCATCAGGGTCTTTTCAAATGAGTCAGCTCTTCGCATCAGGTGGCCAAACTATTGGAGGGTGCCCATAAAACATGATAGGGATGATAATATTCCTAAATCTTTTCATGTTAACAATATACCTAGAATTTATGCCTTTTAGGCTCACGAGTAATGCAGTATTCTGTACTGAAGTAAGTATGGTGGTGGTAGTTCAGTTGCTCAATCGTGTCTCTTTATGACCCCATGGACTGTAGACTGCCAGCCTCCTCTGTCCATGGGATTCTTCAGGCAAGAATACTGGAATTGGTTGCCATTTCCTACTCCATGGGATCTTCCCAACTCAGGTATTGAATCTGCATCTCCTGTGCTGGCAGGCAGATTCTTTACCACTAGTGTCACCTGGGAAGGCCAAAGTAAGTTTACAAAATCCCTATTTAAGGGCAGGCTGGGCTTCCCAGGTGGCCTAGTTGGTAAAGAACCCACCTGCCAATTCAGCAGACATAAGAGATGTGGATTTGATCTCTGGGTTGGGAAGATCCCCTGGAAGAGGAAATTGCAACCCACTCCAGTATTCTTGCCTGGAGAATCCTATGGATGGAGGAGCCTGGCAGGCTGTAGTCCATAGGGTCACAAAGAGTCAGACATAACTAAAGAGACTCAACACACGCACTTACAAGGTTGATATATTGTTGCCTCTTTCATGCCTATTAAGAAATTTTAAAATTGAAAGTTCACGAGCAGTGGAGATTTTGTAACCAGTATCAATAATATCCCACATCACTTATTTTTCCCCTTTAATTGAATATATTTTTAAAAATTATGTCCATCTTGGTGACAGCATACTTGAAAGGTAATAGGCACTTTATTTTTGGATTGAATGATTGATGGACTGAACCAATGAATAAAATAATTCATTCACACTAGAATGTTAGAGACTATGTGTTAGTGGACTCTGTGTTGAGAAATCTGTATTTTAAAAGAGATTAGTATGTATCACAAAGAAGAGAAAGGGCTGTGGTAGATATTTCGCAACATTTCTGTGGAAAGAATACCTGTGAATTTTCTGATTACACCAGCCTGGCAAATGCTTAACCTTCTTGCACCCTGATATTCTTCCTACATTTTGGAGCTCTTTGTCAGGCTTCTGTGGGTATCTTCGAAGTATTCATCAACTCTGTATATCCCCATGATGTGGGAATAAAAACATCAATGGACCCTTCCTAATCTTGACAAGAAAATCACTAGTTCACATGTAGAGAAGCCTCCAGGTTTATGGACCTTTGGATCTGGCAGTCAAAATCTGGTATAACCATGGAGAACTTTATTATTTGGCTGTGTTCATCAAAGTATCTTTCCTATTTGACAGACTTTGTTAAGATGATTTTTAAGATCCTAGTAAATTCTTGCCCAGAAAGAGAAAGTTGCAAGTTGCTTTATTTTTTCCAGAAACATTCCCCAAACCCACGAATCTAAACACTAGACTACTCAATGTACCCTCATCAGAATAAATATTCCTTTTCAGGATGATGTGTGTGCGAAAGTGTTAGTCGCTCAGTCGTGTCTGGCTCTTTGTGACCCCATGGACTGTAGCCTGCCAGGCTCCTCTGTCCATGGGATTTCCCAGGCAAGAGTACTGGAGTGGCTAGCCATTCCTTCTCCAGGGGATCTTCCCGACCCAGGGATTGAACCCAGGTCTCCCGCATTTCAGGCAGATTATTTACTGTCTGAGCCATGGTTTTTTCTTCAAGATTCACTTTGAAACCCTTGCCTTGCTGTGTTCACCAGTCCTAAACTATTATGTCAAAAACTTGACCTATCCTAATCAAATTCCCCCTCTCCTGCCTTTATAAAAGAAAGAAATACCTGCCTAAACCAGACACTAAAAACCTTTTAAACAGCTTACCTTTGCTCTCTTCCCTCTGAAATGCTACCAAGAATCTTTCAAGGAGGTGATCTCCTCTACCTGTGTGTGTGCTCAGTCGTGTCCAACTCTTTGCCATCCCATGGACTGTAGCCCACCAGTCTCCTCTGTCCATGGGATTTCCCAGGCAAGAATACTGGAGTGAGTTGCCATTTCCTACTCCAGGGCATCTTTCTGACCCAAGGATCAAACCCATATCTCCTGCATCTCCTGCATTGGCAGGCAGATTCTTTACCACTGAGCCATCTGGGAAGCCCCTCCCATACCTTAATAAGCAATAAACTCAGCATTGCTCTTTGACAGGGTATTTTGGTGACATTTTTTTAGGAAATCAGAATTTGAAAATCTAGAAGGAGAAAACTGTGGAGTCTGATTGACTTATTCAAGTTATTTAAATAGATGAGTTTACTTTCTAAAAGGAAATCTTAAATTTTTTTTTTTTAATGTGATGCTGGTGTGCTGGAACTGACTTATATTGACTCGCACTGGCTCTCAGAACTGATTTTCCAGTAATCAAGTATTTGCAAGTTGTTAAAACTTTGGTAGCTTTAACTTGCCATGGTAGGAATATTTTTATCATAGAAATTACATCCTGTCACAAATACTACAAATCAGGGCTTTTTTATTCGGAGAGCTGTTATACTTGCACATCACTAGTTTATTGCTGGGTTAATTTCATGTGCCTCAGGGAATCCTTTGCGCATATTGGGAAATAGGGATGAAAAACATCCCCTCTTTTGAGAGACTGGAAGCTTTAAAGCTCTATTATTATGAGAGATGTATTTATGTTTTTCCATTATAAAAGCATTGTTATAGAGAATAATACACATACCAATAGGAGAATTTATTGCCTCACATCCCTGGTACATATTTTCCTAAGTTTATTACTTCTATCCTACTATTGATAATATTATAAATGGATGCACTGAGTGATAAAAAGCTCAACAGTTAGGAGTTTCAAGTTATTTAATATCTTGTAGAATATAAGCTTTGAAGGATCAAATACATAAGGGTATGTGACATGTGTTGGTTGCTCAGTCATGTCCAACTCTTTGCAACCCCATGGAGCCTGCCAGGCTCCTCTGTCCGTGGAGTTCTCCAGGCAAGAATACCGGAGTGGATAGCCATTTCCTTCTCTAGGGCATCTTCCTAACCCAGGGATTGAACCTGGGTCTCCTGCATAGCAGCCAGATTCTTTACCGTCTGAGCCACCAGGGAAGCCCATCTAAGGGTACAAGGGTATATCCAGCTGGAAAAGTAATGCTCAGTCCTGTTCCGAGGAGCTGACTTTCTTCACTGTCCCAGATCTACACGTTTTCAGCCCAGCTTCCTGAGTCAGTCCCTCTGCTCCTGATACCTAGAATATTCAGCTGCTCTGGATTCCTCAGCAAGGCCAGGAAGGTCTGTCAGTTGAAGCAGGCTGGAATTAAAAAAAAAAACAACAACAGACAATTATACTAATAATATTAATTATTATTGGTCAAAAATTTGTTTGGGTTTTTCCATAAAAACTTGAATGGACTTTTCAGCCAACCCAGTAGAAAAGCAAAGTAAATAAATGAAATACGAAAGCATGGTCATGTGTGGTGCACATAATTAAAATCAACCTTTGCTTTTCTTCTCTGCTACATTTCCCCTCCCCTCTTTCTTCACGTTTGTTCTCTGATTTGAGAAAAGGGCTGGAGTGAAAACTGGTTCAACTCTCCCCCGCTGGTGAATGCTGGATAGTAAAGGAATAGATGTGTGAACTTATTTATATTTTACTATTCCGTGTATTTTATGTATTTCCTGGCCTACATGTATCTTTTTCCTGGGAGCACACAGACTAAAGGAATAGGTGACAGTGACAGCCAGGAGAACCATGTAACTCTTGTCTTTGGTCTTTCGTATTTTCTTTTTGTGGGAAGGAATTGAATTATTGGAATGAGATCAGCACTGAACCCTGGGGGAATTTGATTGATAAAGGACTTAAAATTTAAACCTAGTTATGGTGCCTATAACTCTCCTCAAGTTGGCAGCAGAATAAAGCAACTTCTCTTTCACTGTGTGAGTTAAAAAATATTAAACAGCAACCTCTGAGATCCCCGGGTAGGTGCTCATTGGCAGTACTTTTCTTCACCTGGACCTTTGGCTTTCTAATAAAGGGAGGCAGAGAGCTGAGAAAACAGAATACTCAGTGCTTATTTGCAGAAGCCTATGAAATCATAGAACATGAAGGAACCTTTGGATAAACAACACTGTGCCCCAGACTTACAGAAAAGGAACGGGAGTAAAATTAACATGCTTAATGTCACATTGTTAGTGGTAGAGTTAGAAGCAGAGCAAATGAGTGGATTCCAAACTTGTGGTTTTTGGCATTAATAGCTGATGTGATGTTGGGCTTGTATGTGCACACGTGCGTGCACACACACACACGCATTTTAAAAGTTTTACATTTACCTCTTTTCCTATTTCTCTGCCTCACTTCCTCTCTTTTTCCTGTTTCCTCCTTTGTTTTTAAAATATATGCAAGTCTCACAAAGAAAAGGAACAATCTTTAGCAATGAACAAAATAACTTCAGATTTTTTTCCTTTATTGTTCAAGGGTCATTTGTGAGCAATTAAAAAACCCTTGTTAGAGTCCAGCCTGAATTTCCATGTATAGAAATGCAGCTAAGCCACAAAAGTCATTAATGAAAGAGTGGGATTTTTTTTTTCAACAGATTTTCAAACCTGTCTTCCAACAGGTGACACCCACCGTATATGAACTTCTCAGGCAGAGTTAATTTAGTGCTCACCAATCTGTGGTCTTAAAAAGCATTTAGCCATATTTTTCCTGTGGGCAAACTCTGCATGAAAAACTTCTTTTGGAATTAGCCACATTACCTCTTTCTGGTCACTAGAGTATCATTCAGTAAATTGCTTCTTTAGTGTTCCTTAGTGGCTGGAAAGAAGTGATAAAGTTACTAGGTGATTTTTGCACTGTGAGAATCTGGCTATAATTTGTTAAAAAGAAGACACTCCGTATTGTAAGCATTTCTTTACAGTATTTCTGTTTTTATCTTTGTTCGTCCAGCAGACATCTGTTGAATACCTACTCTAAGTAGGCTCTTTATTAGGCACTAGGGTCGGGGGCAAGATAAGAAAAAACAGTCCCTGATACCAAAAAATCAGGCTAGTGAGAGAATGTTGTTGTGTAGTTGCTAAGTTGTGTCTGACTTTTTTGCGACCCCATGGACTGTAGTCTGCCAGGCTCCTCTCTCCATGGGATTTCCCAGGCAAGAATACTGGAGTGGGTTGCCATTTCCTTCTCAAGAGGATCTTCCTGACCCAGGGATTCCTGCATTGGCAAGTGGGTTCTTTACCCTGAGCCACCAGGGAAGTCCAGCGAGAGAACAGCCAGTACCAAACAAATGCAGTGTGATATAGCCGCATTAAGAGATGTGCACAGGCTTAGATCGGGCTGTAGCGGTGGTGGCGGTGGTTGTAAATGGCAAAGGAAATAGTATGGTTGTGGTAGCAGTTGTGGGTGCTGATGTAGAGGATGCAATGGGGATCGCCAAGAGCTTCTTGAAGACGGTTATTGCTGAGTTGAGATCTGAAGGATAAATAGAAATTAGCCAAATGGAGGAGAGACATGTTCCCTTATTGCTGCCCCTAAGTGCCTCAAACATGTATGCAATGCATTTTAATTAAAAATCCCAATTTAGCTGACATGAGTACAGTTCTGAGAGGTTCTTCAACTTCTCTTCTTAAAGTTCGAATTGGCCTTCCTGACATGCGGTATACATCTCATGTGTGCGTTATCACCACTCCCCACACATTTGTAACCTATTCCATCGGAGAATGTATTACATGCCATGGTTTTTGGCCCCGTGTCAGTATTTGATTCAAAGCAATACCTTCTCCATCGCCTTTGCTCTAGCAAGAAGTATGCCATGCATCATCAGACTGCCTGGTAACATTGACACTTTTATGTATCCCTGAGAAATAATTTCTGTAGCTGAAAGGCCAAAAAGTTTGTAGAGCAGGATTTTGGAGAAATAAGCAAAATGAAGACAACCTGTTAAAATCTCTAGGGTTGATACACTTTACAAAAAATGGCATTCGGGGGACAAAGGTCACTGAGGTGAGAAAAATGATTCATGAGGCTGTCACATAAATTTCATCTATGTGCTATAATTTTTAATCTGCTCCAGGTCAGTAGGGGTCTAGAATGCCTGGCCAACAGGAATGGGGCAGTCAAGATATTCCTCATGGGAACCTTAGAAGAAATACAGGTTATTTTATATCTTTCTTGCTATAGGAACCAAGAGACCATGAGGTCACTCTTGATACCCTAGAACATATTGGACTCTGCTTAATACATCCACATGTCTATTTCTAATCTACTGAGCAGTGGTTTTCATTTCAGTTCTCACCAACGTGTTCTCTGTTTCACTAATGTTATTCTCTTATAACAGCCTTCCCAGGCATGAAAGACTTCTCTATTTATCTTTCACAAAACTGGTGGTAGAAAACTTTATCTATTTTTAGTACTGACTTGAATTGAAATGTTGAATAATCAGGCAAGTAGCGGTGGTATGCTTTCAAATATTGACAGCTATTATTTAGTAAGTGCTTGCAGAATCTACCTGTGATGACTACTGATTTCCAGGCACTGTATCAAGTGTGTGCATTTTCATACTGTAAGACCACTGAATATCTGGCAACTGACCTTGAGTAAAACTGAGATAGGGACTTCCCTGGTGGTTCAGTGGTTAAGACTCCACACTCCCATTGTGGGGGCCTGGGTTCAAATTCTGGTCAGTGAACCAGATCCTAGATGCTACAACTAAGAGTTTGTATGCCACAGCTAAAGATCTAAGATCCTGAGTGCTGCAACTAAGACCCAAGGAGCTAAATAAATATTTTTTAAAAAATGAGATAAATTATTTTTACAGGTTTTTATCCTCTCTAGGTGTATTGTTTAGTTTGCATTTTAGGAAGCTTGCTTTACACGGGTTGATTCCACTCTTGTTACTGTCTCAGATACTATGAAAAAAGAACACAACAGGCCCCTAAATGGAGTCATTTATGCTAAGCCCCACATCACCAAACCTAGACTTAATTATAGTTTCAGCTCTCCCAGAAATGGAATCTTAAACCCGTCAATCAGGAATTGCCTGATCGGCACTGGTTAGGTAATCTGCCTGATGGTCCCCTGTCCCCTAAAGGAAAGTTAGCTTCCAGTGACCAATCCTCTTTTTTGCGTTGTATAACTTCCTTAGTTCTGCTCCTTTCTGCCTATTAAAGTCTTTTATTTCATACAGCTTTTCAGAGCTCCTTTATGTCTGCTAGACTGGATACTGCCCAATTCATGAATCGTTGAATAAAGCCAAGAAGATCTTTAAAATTTATGCAGCTGAATTTTTTTTTTAGCAGATACTGATTTTAGAATAGCCCCTTTTCTCTGATTCTCTGAAACTTGTCCATGGCGGGCAGAATTAAATTGTGTAGACTTGGTTTTGAATCCCAACTCTACCATATGTCAGGAAAGTGATCCTTGGCAAGTTATCTAATGGTGTTAATACTTCCTACATAGGTTATTTTTTGCCCCTTTCAGTAGAATAAAATGAAATAATATACGCAATTTTCTTGGCATAGTGTCATGTACATTATAGGTACTCAACATATATTAAAACCATTACTGATAAAATACTAAAAATATATGCTTACTGTAGAAAACATGGAAAACACAAAAGGATTGAAAAGAAAGTAATGAAATACTCATAGTGGGATCCTCAAAGATTTACCACAGGGAGTGTTTTGTTGTGTTTTCTTCTCTTCTAAAAAACACTGTGTACATTTAACAATAATTGACATAGCATTGCATATATAATTTTGTGAACTGCTCTTTTTGTTTTTACCTCAGCAGGAGACTAATTTGATTAAGAGATAAAAGCAAAAAAAAAAGTCAGAAGTGCCTTCCACACTGGAGCATTTGAGACTCTGTTCCTAGACCCTAAATGGGCACTTCTTCGTCTTTTAAATTACTTTTCTGCTCAAGGACTGATAAAGTTGAAGAGCTGCTCCCCAGGGTATCTGGGAGGCAGTAATTATTCAGCTCTCTAACTGAAGAATAAATGTCCAGTTTTTACTCTGTGCTTTTTCCAGGCCTGTGCTAATCAGGATGCTAGCTCATCAGGCTTTCAGACAATTAGTGATGAACATTTTGCTCTGGTTGTTCAATAACCTTCCCTTTCCTTTTCAATGCCTTCTCATTAGTAATCAAAAGAGAAATTGCATCAAAAAAGCTGAACATACAGTTATCTGACTCAAATGCCATGACTGGTTTGTGAATTACTCAAGAACCTGGGAGTATTTCACTTGGAAACCAGATGTGCTTGTAAAGATGTGCTTGTAACGATGAGAAAAGGGATGCACGCAGTTCAGGGGACTGATGGTGGAAAGGTCACGGGCTGCTTTCTTCTTGGCTACTTGCATCTCTCAGAGTGATGGAAACATGGTTCAGCTTTTAGGGACTGTGAGGGGTTGCTGAACTGCTTATTTTGACTCTCACTCCATTACAGAAGACACTATCATGTCAAAATTACTTTCACTATTTTTAGGAGAGAGAAGATTAGAGATTCAAGGCAGCCAATCAGTTCTCAAAGCAAATATATATACTATGGACTGTAACCAGCCTAGAAAGTAAAATAAGACCACAGGTGTTAAGTATAAAGAACTGGCCATGAACTTTCTGTATAGTCTAGTTATGCCAAAGCATACATTCCTGACTGGAGTAGATTTTTAGAATTATCATCACTACCATCAATATTTTCATCATCATCACCACCATCACCATATCTGGTATACATGAATGAGTACAGAAGGGCTTACCTGATAGTTCTATTGATAAAGAATCTGCCTGCAATGCAGGAGATTGACCCGGGTCAATTCCTGGGTCAGGAAGATTTGCTGGAGAAGGGATAGGCTACTCACTCCAGTATTCTTGGGCTTCCTCTGTGGCTCAGCTAGTAAAGAATCCACCTGCAATGCAGAAGACCTGGGTTCAATCCCTGAGTGGGGAAGATCCCCTGGAGAAGGGAAAGGCTACACATTCCAGTATTCTGTCCTGGAGAATTCCATGGACTGTATAGTCTCTGGGGTCACAAAGAGTCGGACATAATTGAGCAACTTTTGTTTCCACTTTCAGTGAGTATAGAACCTACATCATATTTTGGAAATCTCAGGGATGCTGAAGACATTATTCTTTAAACTCATATGCATCTTTTAAAGTGCCTGTGTTAGACTTGATCTGCATATTGGACTTCTGGATTTCTGACAACTGATTTTTCTGAGTAGGGACTTTTCTGACTTGATTGTTCTATTAAACTGGTAGATACGGCATGGTGTGGGTTGAACTGTATCCCCCAAGAAATAGTTTCAAATTCACACCTCCTGTATCTAAAAGCAATCTTATTTGGATATAGGGTCACTGTAGATGTAATTAAGCTAAGCTGAGATCATACTGGACTGGGGCAGGGAAAGGGTGCTAAATCCAATGAGTGGTGTCCTTCTAAGAGGACGTGTGAAGAGGCAGAGAGGTGCACAAGGAAGAACTCCATGTGAAGACCAAGGCAGAGATTGGAGCGATACAGTTGCAACCCAAGGAAGGCTTGCAGGAGTGCTGGGAGAAACTAGGAGGGGCAAGGAAGGCTCCTTTCCTAGGGTCTTCAGAGGGAGCAGATTCTTAGGCATCCATGAATCAGAATTGTGAGCAAAGACATTTCTATTGTTTTAGGCCACCAAATTTGTGGCTATTGTCATTGTAGCCCTAGAAAACTACTACATAGTGTGGATGAAGTTGAGCTCCATCTATAACTAGTTCGGTTCAGTTCAGTTCAGTTGCTCAGTCGTGTCCGACTCTTTGCGACCCCATGAATCGCAGCACGCCAGGCCTCCCTGTCCATCACCAACTCCCGGAGTTCACTCAAACTCATGTCCATTGAGTCAGTGATGCCACCCAGCCATCTCATCCTCTGTCGTCCCCTTCTCCTCCTGCCCGCAATCCCTCCCAGCATCAGAGTCTTTTCCAGTGAGTCAACTCCTCGCATGAGGTGGCCAAAGTACTGGAGCTTCAGCTTTAGCATCATTCCTTCCAAAGAAATCCCAGGGCTGATCTCCTTCAGAATGGACTGGTTGGATCTCCTTGCAGTCCAAGGGACTCTCAAGAGTCTTCTCCAACACCACAGTTCAAAAGCATCAATTCTTTGGCACTCAGCTTTCTTCACAGTCCAACTCTCACATCCATACATGATCACTGGAAAAACCATAGCCTTGACTAGATGGACCTTTGTTGGCAAACTAATGTCTCTGCTTTTAAATATTCTGTCTAAGTTGGTTATAACTTTCCTTCCAAGGAGTAAGTGTCTTTTAATTTCATGGCTGCAGTCACCATCTGCAGTGATTTTGGAGCCCCCCAAAATAAAGTCTGACATTGTTTCCACTGTTTCCCCATCTATTTCCCATGAAGTGATGGGACCAGATCTATAACTAAGCAGCCCCTTTTCAGGAGGACTAGAGGTCTTTTACATTCTAGGACTGTTTTATACTGCTTCTTATTCTTTACTGACTACCACTGTAGAAAAGAGAGAAATAGGGTGTTCTCAGAGGGAAGAATATAGTAATTGTAATAATTATAATAATAATAATTTTACAGTAATAATTGTAAAAATAATTGTAATAATAATTATTATTAATAGCTATTTATTTTAACTCTAATCTTATTTGCATCTATTATCTATTATTATTCCAATAGCTCAGAGGGACTCATGGGCATACACATCCTTTTATGTTGGGTTTTCTTAGAAGCAGGCACTGAGACAAGGATTTGTGTAAAAGTGGTTTCTTTGGAGATAATCCAAGGAAGGGTTGAGAAGGGAATGGAGGCATGAGATAAGCAAGAGAAGGAAACAAATATACAGCAAGTCAGTCAGTTTAGCACTGGGATGCGATCATATTGGCAAGCTCTGGAGTACAATGTAGAATACCCCTCAGAATTACTCACTGGAGAAGGGGAGTTGGAAGACAAACACCTGTATTTTTGCCACAGATGCTCCTTTATTTGCTTCAAGAATTTTGTTCTTGTCTATGTCCTTAGAGGGTATGGTTTGCATTCTTAGAGTTTGCTTTTTACCTCTGTGAGTTTCACTTCTTAATCTTCACAGTTGAGTTCCAAAATCAGAATGGGAAGGACTTTTTAGGGATAAAAACAAATAAAATTGAGTGTAGTCTTCAGCTTCTGCCATGATAATGCTGGAACCTTCTAGCCTGTCACCTTTTCTGCATCGTTTTGGAGGGAACTTTCCTCCTAGATTTGCCTCTTCATTATGTGCAGTTCAGAATGCCCAGAAGAGAGGAGATCCTCAAAAGTTAGCTTTGAGGTCAAAGGTCAACATGCCCTGAATCTGCTTAAAACATCGTAGTGTAATGCCTTTGAAGATTGAATTTGTAAACAACTGAATAGCTGTGGAAGCTAGTTGATCTTTTTAAAAATAAAAATTTCAGCCTTATTCTTAGTTGTTGAGTCAGAGTAGGTGCTTCAGAAATGTTTTAAGCTCTGGGTTTGATTTGGCAAGGAGAGTATTTTTAAAGTTAGTAAAAATTATGTAATTTTCTCTCTCACTACAGAAGTGATGAACAAGACCAGAGATAGCCTTTTTTTTTTTTTTTGGTATTTACACAGAAAGACTTACCCTACAGGAACATGCTGTCCCCAACCCAGAAGGCCTTTTGGGTATTACAAATTTTGCAAAAACTTCAAGGCATGCGGGAGAGGGAAGTTTTCTATCACCTTCAACAATAGTAAGTGGCAATGGAACACCTGTCAAATGAACCTGGCTTTCCTTCCAGCAGCAGCAGCAGCAGCAGCAAAACTTTCAAGGTGTGATGAATTATTATCCACCATCTGTTTTACAAAATGTTAATTCCTCTTGAACCAAAATTACAATCCAGCAAATGAGCTCTTAGCAAAGAAACAAGTCATCATTCATATGCAGCTATAGAGAGACCTTGAGCTGGAAATTATTAGCACAAATGCTTTGCCAGAAACAGTGGAATCTTATTAAAGACCAGAGAAAATGGGCAATTAGATAAGGAGACACAAAATAAGCAGTCAGTGATGGAAAGAAGGGAAACTAGTCGCTTCAGAGGTTAAACTAGAGGATGTAATTCTGCTTTATCCTTTAGAAAACAATTACTGACCATCTCTATAGAATTGTTCATGTGGTGTTTGTCCAGGGTTGCTGTGTAAGTGTGCCCCAGAGTTGTAAAATGTAGTTGTGCTGGGTTTTTCTATTCTATGACTGTAGTAAGATTATTGTGTAGACAACTTGTACCTAAAATCCATTCTTTATTTATATGTGATATGCAATTGAACTTGAGATGAATAGCATATTTGGGGGATATTTTATTTAAATAAATACATATCTAATATAATTCATAAATATATATTACTTTTTAGGAATTGTACAAAAGTTTTAGTTATTGATATTGACTAAGACTACTTTTCCTTATGAATTATGGATTATTCTATAGCCATATAAACAATATATACAGAGATCAACAGTAATACATTTTATATTAAACCATAAGATAATAGGTGATTTTTAATATAATGTGATTCACAAAATTCATTTGCAAATAAAATTTTATTATCAAATATCATTTGCTGATGCCTTTTAAAGTTGTAGATTTTTCAAAGTATATATATTTTCAGTGTAGATTATTCAGGTATCTTGAATTTATTATCTAAATTGCTAAATATAATATGCAGTATATTTAGTAATTTTCCTTCAGCTATTTATTTGGCTATAAATCTTTGGTGTCTTAAATAAAACATATTTTTTCTCTTAAATTTTCCTGAACTCTGCATACCTCTCTTCTATTATGGATATATAACAGACATAAAAAGCAATACAATGAAAGTTGTCTAGGGACTGGACTGTTTAATAATTGCTGAAATTTAAGATTGTTGCTGCTGCTGCTGTTCAGTTGCTAAGTCACGTCTGACTCTTTGCAACCCCATGGACTGTAGTCTTCTGTTATTGGGATTTCCCAGGCAAGAATATTGGAGTGGGTTGTCATTTCCTTCTCCACGGGATTTTCCTGACCCAGGGATCAAATCTGCATCTCATGCACTGGCAGGCAGATTACCACTGAGCCACAGGTTCTGAAAATTTGGGGAATGTAATCAGTTTGAGGTAAGGAACTAAAGAGGATATACTGGAAAATATAGGAGTGGGTCTCAAGTATGGTTCTGAGATCCCCGATAAATTCATATGTGCATCTAATCCTATATATACTCCATGGCTATGTTTATGTTTTGTTTTCATATCCCTATATATAGCTATCTATTTACAGTAATTCAAACAAGAGATAGCACATCTAATGGACTATAAACTATATTTTACATATCTAAAAATTTTAAAAGTCATGAATTCAGTACAATTAATTCCAATTTATTTGTTCTTTGGATGTCTATCTGAGATGATGTTTGCTGATATTACTGTTTATTTTGGTGATAAATGAAGAGAATTAGATCTTCCTGGGAAGAATTGTCCTCCCACTCTTGGCTCTCCAAGTTTTTAGATTTCCTTTGTTCTACTCTGAACTTGAAGTTGTGAGATTGTTTGTTGAGAAGGCTTAATTAACATCATTTGGGTGCATTTGAATGGCACTGAAGCCCCTAGAGTATTTTTTTTTAACATAACATTGTGTGTGTGTTTGCTGATCACACTATATCAATAATATAAAATTTAGTTACAGGACATTTGGGGGAAGTAAAAAATGTAAAGGAAAAAAAATGAGTCATTCATAATCCCTATCATCCAAAAACAGCCACTATTAACATTTTGGTGCATATCCTTCCAAATATATAGTTTAAAAATTTTCAGACATAATAATTCTAAAGGCATAAATATGGTTACCGCAGCAGTAATTATCATAAACTTCACGGGCTTGAGCTCCCTCCAGCATATGTAAGAATCCGAGCCCTCTTCAATACTGTGCCATGTTATTTTAGGCTGGCCAGGAGACACTCTTAACGGCCTCATTACAAGCATGTCATTCACACTCCATCATCTGCAAAACCACTTGGATGACAGCTCTTCAGTTGCCTTGATGTCATGGCCTGGTCTTTCTGGTGATCAGCCCCCATCCAAGAGTCCACAGAGAGTCACTTTAGAACAAAAATCATTTCTATTACCAAGGAAATTCCAAGGGATTTAGGAGCTTGAAGTCAGGCACTTCCATCACTCAAGAAATTATAACAGCCTTAGGAACTCTGTCTCAGGAACAAGGGCAGAAACCGACATATATATTTACTGTCATTCCATATTTACTCACACTGGTTTGACCTATTCAGAAAAGAACAGGTCTGCACTACCTATGAAGTTCTGAGTATACCTGTCCTGCCCAATCCTATTTATTTGCACACCTCAACTATCCCTCTGTGGTCCTATACTTCCTGTTCAGTAGCCTTCCCAAATCATGCTCTGGTTTTTTGCCAAGATGGCATTTGAGACTCTCCCTTGATTTCTGTTTACTTCATCTACATTTGTATCTTTTAATTTTAGTGGCAGCATGAGAAAGTGTTCCATTGTCTGGTTTCAGCCTCACTGAATTCTCTATTCATTTTACCAGCCTCCTTTCAGCCTCCTAAGACCGCAAATGCTTTGTGGTCTCCTCCTTTTTTATTGCCTTGTTTTCCCCTAAAATCTTGCCAACTGTGGAAAATTATTGTATTTTTACTAACTAACTTGATATCCATCCTTTAACACTATAGATTTCTCTTCTGATCCGTGTTACTCAGACAAAAGAAAAAAAGAATGTTCACTGAGTGATTTGTTTTGAAAATCTCTTTGCTCCTTCTTATAAAATTGTATCAAATCATTGAAATCTCATTCAAAGGTCCTGCTTTACTGTATATATTGAATAGTTTATGTAATAGATTCTTCTGCAACTTCACTTCTAAGATATAAAGTAAGAATTATAATGATGAAACATCTCATAGGGCTGTTATCAGCTTAAATGGGCTTACAGTATTACCTGGCACATACTATAAGTGCTTAATAATATCATTTGAATAACCATTACTATTACTATTGCTATACTGCCTTTTTTTTGAGAGTGGCTTTATGTTTCAGTATGAATACACTGGGCTTACAAATGGGAGGAGGCTAGAACCCTTCAAGTAGAATCTATAGGGTATCAAAAGTAAATGACTGTCTTTTGTAATAACAATGAATTTAGATGGAAAATTTTATCTGCTTCAGTATATTCTGCACAATACTGGTTATTGTTTTCATGATGTTGAGCTCTCCTGTATCCTCGCTGTTGTGTATTTGTGTGCCCTTATGGAGGCCAGATCTCTTTGAGTTACAGTTGGTGTTCAGTTTTGTTAGTGGTAAGAGGGACATTTTAAAATCCTTTCTGAGAGTCATTGGGAATGGATTCCCCATTGTGTGGCATCATAAAATTTCCTATTGTTAAAAGATAAATTGAGCCATATTTAAAAATTTTAAGAGTTTATTTAAGCAAAAACTGATTAGAATCAAGCAGCACCCAATCTGGTGGATAGACAGAACCTCCGAGGAACTGTACAAAATGAAAGGCTTTTATAGGGCGAAGGGAGCAGGCACAAGGAAGTTATGCTAGGACATAAAGCAGGTTGGTTATTGCAAGTTTACTTTTCTTTAGGGGATGGCAAGGGTCTATCTGGCAGGTTACTAGTGCTGATTAGGTGATTCCTGAGTGGTTCGTTTATGATTCCATTTCTGGTAGAGCCAAAACTGTAATTAACATAAGTCTCAGTTTACGGATGTGGGAGCTTAGCATAAGTGGTTCCATTTTGGGCCCGTTGTTTTATTTTTAACACTGTGTAACGCCATTAAACCTGAGATCTGCAGCTGATGAGCCCTACTGTCTATGTTCACTATCTTTTGCTTTCCGAAAGCGCTGCATAATAATAATATATTTTCACCAGATTAGGAGGCTGTTACCAACTGTGCAGATGGCAGGAGGCAAAAGAACAAGCCTGGAAGTCAACCATCCAGAGTTGCTTTTCACTTATGAGGAAGTCATAAAACAAAGCAAGGGATGCAGTGTGCATACAGTTATGAGAAAAACATAGAGACAATTCCATGTGTCCTCAGTGAGGGATTACAGGTCCTCTGCTCCTCCCAAAGGGGAGCTCCTCAAGGACAGGAGACCTGACGTAAGCATCTTCATAGCCTTGTGCCTGTCTAATTGTAATCAGATGCTTTCCATTGACCTGAATTTGTGGCAAGGCACTTACTTGGCCTTCTCAAATTCCCATCAGAGCCTGAGGAGTAGGCAATGATAGACTCAATTAAAGAGCCAGAATAGAGGAGATCTGGGTGGTTAAACAGAGAGTGGCAGAATGGAAATCTGGGTTCAGGTCTGCTGACCACAGGACCTTGATGGGCAGGTGGCAGGGTCCTTGAGCTGGGCTGCCTGGCTCAGATCCTGACTTGGTCACTCACTAGCTGTGTGAATTTAGGCCGACCATGTAATCTCTCTGCTTCTCCATTCCGAAGATGTAAAATGGGGATGATAAATATATTAACCTCATAGCAGTGTTATCAGCTGAAGTTTATAGTATTGCCTAGCACTTACTAAGTATTCAAGAAATATCAGCTGAAATAACTACTACTGTATTACCATTCTCTAAGTGGATTTTATATTTTAGTTTGAGGGCACTGGACTCAGTAGGGAGCTAGAACTTTGAAAACAGATTCTGCAGGGTATGAAATATAACATTACTGCTTGACCTCCTTTAGTATCTCTTAGTATTTTTCTTGCTATTACATTTGGATTTCTGGCTCAGTTTGAGTCATCCCCTAAAAAGAGACAGAATGTACTAAAATTCTACCTGGATAACAGTTTCAATGCTAAACAGTATGTCTGTCCATAGGAAGTCATACAAAGTCAAGGAAAATTTCATTTTAAGAGTAAAACTGATCCCACAAAGGAAAAGCATAGTGGTGACACGTATTTGCTAACTTTTGGAGGGAGTTCCATTCCTCAAGATAAATATATGATTCTGAATATTTTAATTCATCAAGATTTTCATTTTATAAAATACTGAATAAATTAGTATTTTCTAGGCAGAGAAGCTCATGGAAACCCAGTACTTCTAATTTAATTTCCTTTCTTTAAATAGTTGTTGGATAAATATTAAAATGAAAATATCCTTTTCTTTTAAGCAGGGAAGGGATTTATATTTATTGCATTTCTTCCTTGACCAGATTAAGGACAAGATTTTATCCTTCCAGTTCACTACTCAGTGGTGAATCTGGACACATATGGTATTGATCATCTCTTTTAGGGTTTACAACTGTTCTGTGGGTGTGCTTGGGTATTAAGAGAATGTGGGGGCAGTGGGAGAGGTTGCCGTGTTTTTCATATTTTGTCTCTTTCATTAAAAAAACATTTTTAGAAGTGCACAGATATTTTGTACTTTTCAAAGACATAAAAAGTAATCTTCATATCCAGAAAAAGTACATTTGGGAAAAATACATAACCAGCTATGGCTTTTTGAAATGAATTTTAGAAATTACCTTGTGCATTCAGGTTTCTTATGCTGTAAAGTTACTCTTTCTCCCCCACCTCCCTTTCTGTATACTGTGGAAAAGAAAGGAAAGGGATCACTATTAGCAGCTCGAACTTAAGGGGTAGGTTGTTAGGCTCCACTTCCTTGACTGCCGTATATCTGCACATATTATTTGGAATTCTGCTGGGAAAAGTTGTCTGTTCTCCCCAAATTATTTTTTTTATTCAGTCACTTACATCATCAGGGATTTGTGTGTGCTCATGCATATTTATATTTTGAGTTATAAACTAATAGTACTTTATTAATTTGGTTGCTCAAATTTTTCCAGGTTTGTTGCTCAAAGTTCTATTGGGAACCCTTTCATTTGGCTCCTAGATCCCTTTGACATACCTACATGATTGTTATTTATTATTACTCTTTTCTTCTGTAAAGCATTTCCTTACTTGCTGATAGTACAAGATATTCCAGGCTCATCTTGTATATTTCCTGCCCCATCCTAGAATCAGCCATTTCTTCCAGGGGCCCTATTGCTTTTTTTTTTTTTTTCTGAAGGACAATGTTAAAAGCAATATCTGGGCACTGAATGTGTTCCCCAAGGAGCAGTTGGCTCTCACAGCTGAAAGAACAGGAGATTAACGTGTGTATTCTAATCTACATATATACACCTATCAGAAAACTACTGTGTATGTAACCAACTGTATCTATATGATAAAATTGGTCTAATGAGTTCATACTGATGTTTCAAACTCTATTATTTCATAGATCATTCTACTTTTCTCCCTTTGCTTATCTCTAAGGTTCCACTTCCCCCTTCTGTCATCGGTTTACTTAATTTTTCACTTCTGGCATTCACATACTGTGCTTTCAGAATTGTTAACCCATACTCTAATGGTATGTACAGTTTCTATGATCTTTAAGCCTTACAGACTCCATTCATTTCCAGAATTATTTAGGTTGCCACTTTATTCCCCTACTAATGTTGCTTCATATAATGAATTACTTCATATATTTGTAAGACATTTAGATTCTTTTGCCACATCCTTCAATCTTTATTGGATCCTGCTGCTGCTGCTGCTAAGTTGCTTCAGTCGTGTCCGACTCTGTGTGACCCCATAGACGGCAGCCCACCAGGCTCCCCTGTCCCTGGGATTCTCCAGGCAAGAACACTGGAGTGGGTTGCCATTTCCTTCTCCAATGCATGAAAGTGAAAAGTGAAAGTCAAGTCGCTCAGTCATGTCAGACTCTTCGCGACCCCATGGACTGCAGCCTACCAGGCTCCTCCGCCCATGGGATTTTCCAGGCAAGAGTACTGGAGTGGGGTGCCATTGCCTTCTCCCCTGTTGGATCCTACTACCTCCTAAATTGATTTTTAAACAATTGTACATAAATTGAAGTTTGCTCACTATGCTATAAAGTTCCATGTTGTTGTTTAGTTGCTAAGTCGTGTCCAACTCTTTCGGGGCCCCATGGACTGTAGCCTTCCAGACTCCTCTGTCCTTGGGATTTTCCAGGCAAGAACGCTGGAGTGGGTGGCCATTTCCTTCTCCAGGGGATCATCTCAACCCAATGTTTGAACATGCATCTGCTGCATTGGCAGGTGGATTCTTTACTTCTGAGCCACCAGGGAAGTTCGATGGTTTTTGTCAAATGCTTTACGTTTTGCATTCAGCATTACGGTATGACACAAAATAGTTCTACTACCCTAAAAAGTAAATCTATTCAATCACTTCCTCCCTCTGAGTCCTTGGCCACTCATACACTTACCATTTTTATAATTTTACCTTCTTCAGATTATGCCAAAGCCTTTGACTGTGTAGATCACAACAAACTGTGGAAAATTCTTCAAGAGATGGAAAAACTGGACCACCTTAACTGCCTCCTGAGAAATCTATATGCAGGTCAAGAAGCAACCGTTAGAACTGAACATGGAACAGCAGACTGGCTCCAAATTGGGAAAGGAGTACATCAAGTCTGTATATTGTCACCCTGCTTATTTAGCATCATGCAGAATGTCAGGCTGGATGAAGTACAAGCCAAAATCAGGATTGCTGGGAGAAATATCAATAATCTCAGATATGCAGATGACAACACCTTTATGGCTGAAAGTGTAGAGGAACTAAAAAGCCTCTTGATGAGAGTGAAAGAGGAGAGTGAAAAAGTTGGCTTAAAACTCAAAAGTCAAAAAACGAAGATCATGGCATCCAGTCCCATCACTCCATGGCAAATAGATGGAGAAAGTGGGAACAGTGAGGACTTTATTTTCTGGGCTCCAAAATCACTGCAGATGGTGATGCAGCCATGAAATTAAGATGCTTGCACCTTGAAAGAAAAGCTATGACCAACCTAGACAGCATATTAAAAAGCAGAGACATTTCTTTGATGACAAAGGTCCATCTAGTCAAAGCTATGGTTTTTACAATAGTCGTGTATGGATATGAGAGTTGGACTTTAAAGAAATCTGAGTGCTGAAGAATTGATGCTTTTGAACTGTGGTGTTGGAGAAGACTCTTGAGAGTCCTTTGGACTGCAAGGAGATCCAACCAGTCAATCCTAAAGGAAATCAGTCCTGAATATTCATTGGAAAGACTGATGCTGAAGCTGAAACTCCAGTACTTTGGCCACCTAATGCGAAGAACTGACTCATTTGAAAAGACTCTGATGCTGGGAAAGATTGAAGGCAGGAGGAGAAGGGGACAACAGAGGATGAGATAGTTGGATGGTATCACCGACTCGATGGGCATAAGTTTGAGCAAGCTCCAGGAGTTGGTGATGGACAGGGAAGCCTGGCATGCTGGAATCTGTGGGGTCACAAAGAGTCGGACATGACTAAGAGACTGAACTGAACTGATCTGAACCTTCTTCAGGCTGTCATATAATTGGAATCTCACAGTATTTAGCTTTTTCTGATTGATTTTTATATGCATCAGTATGCATTGAAGATTCATCTGTGTCTCTTTGTGGCTTGATTCAGTTCAGTTCAGTTCAGTTGCTCAGTTGTGTCCGACTCTTTGTGACCCTATGAACTGCAGCATGCCAGGCCTCCCTGTCTATCACCAACTCCCAGAGTTTACCCAAACCCATGTCCATTGAGTCAGTGATGCCATCCAACTATCTCATCCTCTCTTGTCCCCTTCTCCTCCTGCCCTCAATCTTTCCCAGCATCAGGGTCTTTTCAAATAAGTCAGCTCTTCGCATCAGGTGGCCAAAGTATTGGAGTTTCAGCTTCAACATCATCCTTCAAATGAACACCCAGGACTGATCTCCTTTAGGATGGACTGGTTGGATCTTCTTTTAGTCCAAGAGACTCTCAAGAGTTTTCTCCAACACCACAGTTCAAAAGCATCAATTCCTCGGTGCTCAGCTTTCTTTATAATCCAACTCTCACATCCATCCATGACCACTGGAAAAACCATAGCCTTGACTAGACAGACCTTTGTTGACAGAGTAATGTCTCTGCTTTTTAATATGCTGTCTAGGTTGGTCATAACTTTCCTTCCAAGGAGTAAGCATCTTTTAATTTCATGGCTACAGTCACCATCTGCAATGATTTTGGAGCCCAGAAAAATAAAGTCAGCCACTGTTTCCACTGTTTCCCCATCTATTTGCCATGAAGTGATGGGACCAGATGCCATGATCTTCGTTTTCTGAATGTTGAGCTTTAAGCCAACTTTTTCACTCTCCTCCTTCACTTTCATCAAGAGGCTCTTTAGTTCTTCTTCACTTTCTGCCATCTGCATGTCTGAGGTTATTGATATTTCTCCCGGCAATCTTGATTCCGGCTTGTGCTTCCTCCAGCCCAGCGTTTCTCATGATGTACTCTGCGTATAAGTTAAATAAGTAGGGTGACAATATACAGCCTTGATGTACTCCTTTTCTTATCTGGAACCAGTCTGTTGTTCCATGTCCAGTTCTAACTGTTGCTTCCTGACTTTTATCCAGGTTTCTCAAGAGGGAGGTCAGGTGGTCTGGTATTCCCATCTCTTTAAGAATTTTTCACAGTTTACTGTGATCCACACAGTCAGAGGCTTTGACATAGTCAATAAAACAGAAATAGATGTTTTTCTGGAACTCTCTTGCTTTTTCAATGAGCCAGCAGATGTTGGCAATTTGATATCTGTTTCCTCTGCTTTTTCTAAAACCAGCTTGAACATCTAGAAGTTCACGGTTCACATATTGTTGAAGCCTGGCTTGGAGAATTTTAAGCATCACTTTACTAGCATGTGAGATGAGTGGCTTGATAGCTCTTTTCTTTTCATTATTGAATAACGTTCCATTTGATGTATACTAGTTTGTTTATCTATGCTAATAGAAGGCATCTTGGTTGCTTCCAGTTCTTATTGATTATGAATAAAACTATATAAACTTTCATATGTACTTGTTGCATGGACATAAACTGACTCGTTGGAAAAGACCCTGATTGTGGGAAAGATTGAGGACAGGAGGAGAACGGGGCAACAGAGGATGAGATGATTGGGTGGCATCATTGACTCAATGGACATGAGTTTAAGTACACTCTGGGAGATAGTGAAGGACAGGGAAGCCTGGCATGCTGCAGTCCATGGGGTCGCAAAGAGTCAGACACACCTTAGCAACTGGAAGGTAACAACAGCGCTTTCAAATCAGTTAGGAAAATGCTTATAAATGAGGTTGCTGAATTGCATGGTAGGGCTACATTTAGTTTTGTGGGAAACTGAACTCTCTGCCAGTCTGTCTTCCAAAGTGGCTGTACCATTTTTCATTCCCCTAAACAATGAATGAGAGTTCCTGTTGCTCCATACCTCACCAGTCCTTGGTATTGCCAGCTTTTGGTTTTAGTTACTCTAATACATGTTTAGTGGTATCATATTGTCATTTTAATTTGAATTTGCCTGATGACGAATGATGTTGAGAATCTTTTCATGCACTTATTTGCCATCTGTAATTTTCTTTGGGGCATTGTTCAGATCTGTTTCCCATTTTTTGACTGAGGGTTTTGCATTTGTGTTGGCTTTTAAGACATCTTTGTATATTTTGGATACAAATCCTTAATCAAATACATGTTTTGCAAATATTTTTTTCTTTATCTGTGGTTTTTCTTTTCATTCTCTTAAGAGTGGCCTCACCAAAGGATACAGCTTTTAATTTTAATAAAGCCCATTTTATCAGCTTTTTGTTTTGTGGATTATGCTCTTGGTGCTGTGTTAAAAAACTTATCACCAAACCTAACATTGTGCAGTTACTCCCATGTTTTCTTCAGTAAGTTTTATAATTTTGCATCTTACATTTAGATTTATTATATATTTTGAGTTACTTTTTGTGTAAAATGTAAGATCTGTTTCTAGGTTTATTTATTTATTTATTTATTGCATATTCACATCCAATTGTTCTGGCACCATTTATTGGAAAGATTGCTCTTTTTCATTGAATTCTTTTTGTTCCTTTGACCAAGTTCAGTTGACTATATTTGTGTGGGTCTAGTCTGGGCTTTATTCTACTCCATTGTGCTATGTATCTTTTTGCTGAGATGATGCTGTTTTTATTACTGTGCCCTTAAAATAGGTCTTTAAATAGAGTAATGTTAGTCCTCCAACATTGTTCCTCTTCTCCCTCTTCCTCTCCATCTTCTTTTTCCTCTCTTTCTCCTCCGCACCCCTTCTCCTTCTTGGTATTATGTTCATTGTTCAAGGTCTTCTGTCTTTCCATATAAACTTTAGAATCAGTTTGTTGATAGCTACAAAATAGTTTGCTGGTATTTTGATTACGATTGCATTATATCTGTAGATCAAGTTGGGAAGAATTGACATCCTAATTAACAGTATTGAGTCTACAAGTCCATGAACATGGACTATTGCTCCATTTACTTAGATCTTTCATTTTTTATCACTCTGTTCTGTTTACAGGTCCTGCACAGACTTTGTTAGATATAAATGGAAGTATTTAATCTTGGAGGGATTCTACTCTAAATGGTGCTGTCTTACTAATTTCAAATTCCACTTGGTTATTTCTGGTATGTATAAAGGAAAGTAATTGACTTTTGTGTATTAGCTTCATATCTTGTGACTTTGCCAAACTTGCTTATTAGTTTCAGAAGTTTTTTGATAATTCTTTGAGATTTTCTGCCCAGATAATCTGTGAATAGAGATAGTTTCAATCTGTATACCTTTTATTTCTTTTTCTTGTTTTATTCCACCAGCTAGTACTTATTGGATAGCATTGAATTGAAATGATGAGAGAGAAATCCTCGTCTTATTTTCAGTTTTGGGAAGCAAGTAGCCAGTATTTATTTCACCATTAAATATTATGTTATCATATGTGTTTGGGAGGTTATCAAATTGAGGATGTTCTCCTTCATTCCTAGTTTGCTGAATGTTTTAAAATCATGAATGGATTGGATTTTTGTCAAATGCCCGCCTGTGTCAGTTGGCATAACAACATGATTTTTACTCTGTAGCCTATTTATTAGGTGGATTATATTGATTGATTTTCAAGTGTTGAACCAGCTGTGCCTACTAGAAATAAATACCACTTGGTTATGCTGTATAATTCTATTTAAACATTGTCAGATTCAATTTGGTAATATTTTGTTGGGGATTTTTATCTCTATATTCATGAGAAATGTTTGTCTGTAGTTTTTGTTTCTTGTACCATCTTTCTGTGTTTCTGGTATTACAGTAGTGCTGGCTTCATAGAATGAATTAACAAATATTCTCTCCTCTTCTATTTCTTTTAGGAGATGAGTATCATATCTAAGTCTGTTTCTGATGCTTGCTTTCTCTCCTCAGAGTATTTCTTCCTGCCTTTTGGTGCACCTTGGAATTTTTTGTTGGAAGCTGTACATGTTTTATTGGATAATAGAAGCTGGGGGAAATAGGCCTTCACTGTGATAATATATGTTAACATAGAGTTGGGCTGTATTTGCTCTTGTTGCTCTTGATAAAGGTACCAGACACTTTAAGTTCCTCTGGTACCCTGCTTTCATTTCCCCTCTTGACTTTACATTTCCCTAAGTCCTTCTCCTCCTAAAGAATTTGTGTCTTGCAGCTTTTCAGCTATAATCCACTGATATCACACTGAGAATCCCTGATATGATATTTTATGGGTCTGTGTTTATGGCGTGGGATACTCACAAATTTTTTTAATAGCTTTTCCTCTTTCCCCTACCTCCCTTAGATGAGACAGGAAGGCTGTCAGGGCTGGAGTCCCAGGGCTCTGAAACAAGCTCTGGTAATCTTTTATTTGGGGGAGTAGGCCTTTGTTCGGGAGAAGGCAATGGCAACCCACTCCAGTACTCTTGCCTAGAAAATCCCATGGGCGGAGGAGCCTGGTAGGCTGCAGTCCATGGGGTCGCGAAGAGTCAGGCACGACTAAGCGACTTCACTTTCACTTTTCCCTTTCATGCATTGGAGAAGGAAATGGCAACCCGCTCCAGTATTCTTGCCTGGAGAATTCCAGTGACAGAGGAGCCTAGTGGGCTGCCGTCTATGGGATCGCACAGAGTTGGACACGACTGAAGCGACTTAGCAGCAGGCCTTTGTTATATAGAAGATTCTGGATGTACTTCACAAGGATTCTTCTTTTCTTCCTACTAGAAACACAAGTGTTACAAGTTTATAGCTCCAATGGCCTCTGCTATAGCTAGGCAGATTTTGACTGTGACGCCTTGGATTTGCCAGTTTCTTCAGATTTGGTTGTGGTGGTTTGCCCTGCAAAGCTCAGTTCTTTCATGGGTTTAAGAAAAGTTATTAGCTTTTTCAGCTTGTTCAGCTTTTTCTTGTTGTAAGGATGGGGCAAAGATTCTAAGTTTTTTACATGTTATGGCTGAAACTGCTAGTCCGTTCTCAATGACCTGTTAGTTTATTCTATTAACCTCTAATTTGTTGTTTCTTAATAAGGTATGGCATTTCCCTACCATGTCTTACCCATTGTTTCATCCCTCACTTCCAGCTCCCCACTGCCCATGTACACATACTGTACTTGTCCTCTGAGGACCTCTCTGAGAATTTCTGTCTTGGCTTTTGTTATCTCTTAGTTTTTTAGTTTTTTGTTAATTATATTTTTGATTCATCTTGAATTTATTTTGACTGAAGGAGTGAGTTAGCATCTACTTTTTTTGTTTTGCCCAGTGCCAGGCCATTTTTTTTTGGATAAATCTATCTTTTCCCTGATGATATAAAATACTTTTACTTTTTATATACTAAATTAAAAATATATTTGATCTCTTTCGGAACTCTCAAGTTTGTTCTATTGATCTGTCAGTTTACTCCTGTGTCAATACCAACATCTTAATGTGAGTTTCATAGTGTGGTGAGAAAAATACAGTATTTTTAAAATAGTAATTCATTAATAGTATACATTATGTTAAGAATAACTGATGAACTGATATATTTATAATATTTATTTAGCTTCTTTATGAACAGGTATCTTTTTATTTCATACAATTCATATTGTACTGTATCTCTTAGTAGAATTAAAATTTTTTTTCACATAGACCCAATATATTTCTTATATATTTTTAACTGTTTTATCTTTTCTTTGTATTTTCTTGGCAGTAATTATTTGTATATAAGAAAGCAATCAATTTGGGGACATTAATTTTGTAACCAAAGATTTTACTGCATTATCTCTTTGTGTCTAATAGCTTTTTAGTTATGTCTCTTGGGTTTATGGTTATAAAACCATATCATTTTCAAGTAATGATAATTTTGTATTTTCCTTTCTATTTTTTGCCTCATTTATTTCTCTTGCTTAATGACAATGGCCAATCTTTTTTTAGAAAAATATTAATAGAACACACTTCATTGTAATAAACTTTTTTCTTAATCACACTTATCTCATTGTCTTGTTAGACTGTAAAATCCTTGGTGTAAGGACTTTTATTCCTAATGTTTAAAATAACACAGGCATAAAAAATAGGTACTCAATAGGCAGCTATTGAATGATCTAGGCAGGATAAGATAAACTAGGCTGAGCTGAGGTACCCCACTCAAATACCTTAGCCTATATAAAGTGAGTATTCCCAAATGCCAAGTGTGTGCTGGAGATAGCTAGATTACCTCTTCATTCATCACACCCATGAAAGTCTGGTTTGAGTCCTATACCTAGAACCTATGATTTTTTTTTTTTATTTGGGGGTATTTTGGAGAAGGAAATGGCAACCCACTCCAGTACTCTTGCCTGGAAAATCCCATGGACGGAGGAGCCTGGTGGGCTGCAGTTCATGGGGTCGCTAGGAGTTGGACACGACTGAGCGAATTCACTTTCACTTTTCACTTTCATGCATCGGAGAAGGAAATGGCAACCCACTCCAGTGTTCTTGCCTGGAGAATCCCAGGGACGGGGGAGCCTGGTGGGCTGCCGTCTATGCGGTCGCACAGAGTCGGACACGACTGAAGCAACTTAGCAGCAGCAGCAGCATAGTTGCTTTACAATGTTGTATTAATTTCTGCTGTATAAACAATGTGAATCAGCTATATGTATACATATATCCCCCCGTTAGATTCCACCCCCCTCTTCCTCGCGTCCCACCTATCTCACCACAGAGCACTGAACTGAGCTCCTGTGCTATACAGCAGGTTCCCATTAGCTATTGTTTTGCATATACATCAATCCCAGTCTCCCAGTTCATCCCACCCCAACCCCCACAGTGTCCACCTGTTCATCTTCTATGTCTTCCTCTCTATTCCTGCCCTGCAAATAGGTCATCTGTACCATTTTTCTAGATTCCATATATATACAGTGAAACATTACTCCGCCATAAAAAGCAATGATATTGGGTCCTTTATAGAGACGTGATGGACCTAGAGGCTGTCATAGAGTGAAGTAAGTCAGGAAGAGAAAAACTAACATTGTACGTTAGTTCATATGTGTAGAACCTATGATTTTTGACCACAGTTGAACCTTCAACATGGACAGAGGAGCCTGGTGGGCTACAACCCATGGGGTCACAAAGAGTCGGACATGACTGAGCATGCATGCATGAACCTTCAAGGAGCTGTGTCCTTTGGGCCTGCCTCAGTTGGGCTGGAGTGAGGGAATACTCCTGCCCAAGGTCAGTCTTTTAAGCACAACTGCCCTGAAAGACAGAACTTTAAATTTTTAAAGGTGGTGTATACAGAGAAGCAGCAGATGAGAAGCCAAAGAGCTTTGTAGATTCTACCTGCCATCCTGTAGCAGAAGTCTCATGACAGCCTCACAGAAGCAGCAGGAACCTTCCAGTTTCCTGGTCTTGTGTTGTGGGTTGGAAGATGGAGGCAGAAACTTGACATTTCTATGCATAATAAGCATCAAGATTTTTGAAGAAAACGGAGAGGCAGATTTATCTACAAGGCAGCTTTGAGAGCTCCATCAGTGGGGCCTGCCTGGAAAATGGTCAGGGAAACGGAATGTCAGCAATAGAAATGTGAAAAAGATAACTCCTGGTTGGAATGGCACCAGAGTGAGAAAAACAAGTGCAGTAAACAAGCCAAAGACACCTGTCTGTATTCTTGGGTTATGTGCAGGAGCCAAAGTAGTTAATGACTGCTCAAATTATGGGCAGACTTGAAACCCAAAGCCTTTGGGTTATAGACTGATGGACAAATGTCTCTGGCTCAGTGTTGGCTCCTACAACCCTAATATGGTGGCTCAAGAATATCGTGCTCTCCTTTTCAACTCTATTCCAGTAAGTCCTTTATCATGCGTTCCTATTTCAGAGAAAATTGCTTCTAACTTTTCCATTAGAAAAATGAATATTATGATGGATTTCATTTTTCCATTGAAGCTAATTGACTGTGGGCAATAATACTAAGCAAAAGCAGAGGGATGTTGTTCACAAATTGCCACAGGGAAGCAGAGATCACAGCTCATTTGAGGAATTGAGGCTTCTGATTAGGTGTGCTACTTGAGAGGCAGGTTGCTTCTCAGTGCCCAGCAACTTATCCCCAAATGGGGTTTGTGCATTTGTTTGTTCATTCATTAATCCATTCATTCTTTCACGAAAATTTTTTTGAGGTATATCACGAACAGAACTATAGATTCAAAGACGAGGAGACTATCTTCAGGCTGGAGTGGAGATCATCTTCAGGATAATGTGCTTTTCTTTATTTAGTATGTAAAAATCATTTTTGGTCATGAATCTCTATGGACAACTTAAGGAAGCGATGATTCCTCTTCCCAGGAGAAGACACATAAGCCCCTAATTTTCCACACAGTTTCAGGGGATGCACAGCCATCGGATGCATGTCCATGGAGCCCCACTGGTTGAGAACTCCACTAGGTCTGCAACAGATATCAGGATCGATGGCAGAAGAGGTGAACGTCACACATGAGTGTAGTGAAGGTCATGGTCTCTGACCAAGCCTCTCTTTGACAGCTCATCCACTTTTGTAACCCATCTGTCCCTGTTTCTTTTTTCATTTGAAGTCTTAAAAGTTTCCATCTCTGTAGTAGTGTAATATTACTGAACACTGGTGAGGGTCTAGTTGAGGAGGGACACTGATTGTTTTTTTTTTTTTTTTTATTCTTCCAATTTTATTTTATTTTTAAACTTTACATAATTGTATTAGTTTTGCCAAATATCAAAATGAATCCACCACAGGTATACTGCCAGTTGGCAGGCTGTGTTTCTACAGGAGTATTCCACCCCCAGAAAGCTGATGAGATTCTGGTTGGATCCATCCACAGTCTTGCCTAGGATTCCATGACTTGTTAATGGCAGAGCCTGAACACAGAATTCCTGATTCTCAGGTCTGTGCCTTTATCACTGGCTTATTTCTTATTTTAAACCCTGTCCCATCTTTGGTTCTATCTTTTGGCCTGAAAACTCCATGTAAGGTCTACTAGGCACTTTTTCTGAAGAAGAGATAAGAATTTATTTGACAGAGTTGTTAGAGACAAATATGGAGTTAGTGAGGTATTTTCCTGATTAAAATGAATATGTTAATACAGTGTTCAACATCTCCCCATCATACACAATTTCAAAGCACCCCCAAAGTATCTCAAAAGAAGCATTTTGTCTTATTTAAGAGATAAAATTAAAAAAATAATAATTGTGGTCCTAGATGAAAGCAATTTTTTTTTCTTTTTTGGAAAAGATGGTTTTCTGAACAGAGCTTTCCTTTTTGTGATGTAGGCCATTAGTGTTGCCCAAATAGGACAGAAAAATGCAGAAGTTAGGAAGTAAATGCTGACAGACTCACAACCTCAGGGGCCAAATAGCACTACAATGATTTCTCACATATTTTAACTTTCAAAAGACCCTCGAGAGTGCTTTTATTGCACATTTTATGGAGCCATCTGTCTTTTTACCAGAGATAGTATATGTTCAAAACTTTAAATAATATTTTTCCCCTGTGTCAAAGGACCAAAATCTTTACAAATTGTAGTCTCTATCTAGTAGGAAATTCACATGGTTCACAGTGGAAGAAAGAGTCTTGGCATAGCCCTAGAAGCTTGGTGCATCTGCTGCCATGGAAACAGCACACGGTAGGCATTTCTCGTTACATGTCTTCCTAGCTCAGCCAAGAATAATCAGTGCTGTAAATCATCTTAGGTGATATATCCTTTTGGGAATTTTCCTTTGGTGTCATTTAAAGTTCATTATACTTCAATTGAGACTTTGTAAAGAGGAAGGCTTCCTCCAAATTCATATTTTGCAGCTTGAGAGGAACAGTGAGGGGCAAGATATGAAGGAACAGCATTTTGCTTGGGGTAAAGCACTATGGCAACTATGTGAAAGAAGTGGTTTAAGTCTTAAGAAAGTCTAAATATAACCACTAACTCAGACACTTATAAGTCTAAGGATATGTGAATATAAAGTATATAGGACTTGATAAAGGAAAAGCATTTGATATAGTCGACTCTTATTTACTAGTGTTCTTACTCCTACTGCTGCTACTGCTTTTCAAGTCAGATTTATAAAAGTATTATGCGGTGTAATGGAAATGCTCCTGAACTGACTTTCACATTGTGAAAGATGCCTTAATTTCCAAAAGAATATAGGTTACCCAAGTAAGAACACAAGAAGAGAAGAATCCTCCATTTAAAGTAAACCTGCCAGCAACACTTTTTCAGGTTTTTTGGGTACACTGACAACGTCTTTTTGGAAGATTGTTAGTATTCAGGATTGGGAATAAGTATACTTATTTCTTAGAATTTGATCTAGAGAATTATGTTTGGGTCAGAGAGTAATCTAGGTGCTGTTGGTGTTTTAAGATGAGGGTAATGGTGGTGATGGGGAAGTAGGGAGAGTGCCTGGGAATGATCAGTAGTTCTCAAATTTGTATGCATGAGAATCACTTGGGGTGTCTGTTAAAAATATAGATTTCTAGAAGCTAGTCCCCATTGATTTTGATTGAAGGGTCCCATTGGTAGAGCTACCCTATGGGCACAGGCTCAGGCACTTTTGCCCCCTGCTCCCTCCCTCTATTCTTCACTTACCAGCTGCCAAGATCTTGGAAGCATTGAAACTCAGCAAAAAAGGAAATCCATTGAGAACAGTCTCTAAAGGGTCAAGCAGTATCCGTATATTACATGCGTTCTGCCTATCCCCTGCCTAAACCTGGGATTCTTCCACTGGGTGAGTAGTTGTGGGCCCCACAGTGGCATTGCTCATTTGGTTGATGAGGACACTTTGACAGAGTTGTTGCTGCTGAAGGAGAAGTAGAGGACAAGATGGCAGAGTAGAAGGACTTGAGCTCGCCTACTCTCACAAAAGCACCAAACTTACTAGCTGCTAACAACCATTGACGAAAAAGACTGGAACCTAGGGAAAAAGATATCCTACATCCAAAGACAAATAAGCCAGTATGAGGAGTACGGCAGGTGCTTTCATGATATAATCAAATCACATACTGATCAGATGCTGCTGCTGCTGCTACTAAGTCACCTCAGTCGTGTCCGACTCTGCGTGACCCCATAGATGGCAGCCCACCAGGCTTGTCTGTCCCTGGGATTCTCCAGGCAAGAATACTGGAGTGGGTTGCCATTTCCTTCTCCAACTGATCAGGTGGGTGACCCACAAACTGGAAAATAGTTATATCACAGAGGTTCTCTCACAGGAGTGAGGGTTCTGAGTTCCACATTAGGTTCCCCAGGCTGGGGGCCTGGCATTGGGAGAAGAAGCCCCCAGAGCATTTGGCTTTGAAGGTCAGTAGGCCTGGAGGAGGGCATGGCAACCCACTCCAGTGCTCTTGCCTGGAGAATCCCATGGACAGAGGAGCCTGGCGGGCTACAGTCCATGGGGTCACAAAGAGTTGGACATGACTGAAGTGACTTAGCACACATGTATGTATGCATGCATGCAGGGCTTGAGTGCAGCAGTTCCACAGGACTGGGGGAAACAGAGACTCCAATCTTGGAGGATGCACATAAGATTTTGTTTGCACCAGGATCCAAGGCAAAGCAGTGACTCCCTAGGAGCCTGGGCTAGACCTACCTATGGGTCTTGGGGGGTCTCCCAGGGCACAGGGATCAGCTATAACTCACTGTGGGGACAGGGAAACTTGTGGCAGGGGCTCCAGGGCATATTCATAGGTGTGAGCTCTCCTAGAGATTGCGATTTTGGAACTAAGACCTGGCCCCACCCAACAGCCTGCAGGCTCCAGTGCCAGGCCAAACAACCATCAGGGTGGGAATGCAGCCTACCCATCAGGAAGCAGGCTGTGTAAAGTCATCCTGAGCCCACAGCCACCTCTAAACACACCCTTTGAAACAGCTTGGGCTTCCCAGGTGGCACTAGTGGTAAAGAAGCTCTCTGCCAATTCAGGAAACATAAGAGACATGGGTTTGATATCTGGATCAGGAAGATCCCCTGGTAAAGAAAATGGCAACCCATTCTAGTATTCTTGCCTGGAAAACCTCATGGAAAGAGGAGCCTGGTGGGTTACAGTCTATTAGGGTTGCAAAGAGTCAGACAGGATTGAAGAGTGACTTAGCACTGCCCATCACAGGAGCAAGACCCAGCTCTACCCACCAGTGGGCAGGCACCTTTCCAGCCCACCAGGAAGCCTGCACAAGCCCCTGGACCAACCTTACCCACCAGGGGGCAGACATCAGAAGCAAGAGCAACTACAGTCCTG
Source organism: Bos indicus (assembly GCF_029378745.1). Lineage (NCBI taxonomy): Eukaryota > Metazoa > Chordata > Mammalia > Artiodactyla > Bovidae > Bos > Bos indicus. The sequence goes on from NC_091780.1 coordinate 48,258,490, forward strand.
CAGCCTGCAGAATGGAGACCACAAGTTAGAGAAAATGTGATGGCAGAAAAGTATGTTCCAGATGAAGGAACGATATGAACTCCAGAAGTGTAAAGTGGAGATAGGCAATATACCTGAAAAATAATTCAGAGTAATGAGAGTAAAGATGATCCAAGATCTCAGAAAAAGAATAGAGGCACAGACAGAGGAGATATAAGAAATATTTGCTAAAGATCTAGAAGACTTAAAGAACAAACAAGCAGAGGTGAATAATACAATAATTCAAAACAAAAATACATTAGAATGAATCAACCAATAAATAAGGCAGAGGAATGAATAAGTGAGCTGGAAGATAGATTGGTGAAATCACTGCAGCAGACCAAAATAAAGAAAAAAGAATGAAAAGAAAGGAGGACAGTCTAAGGATCCTCTGGACATTAAATACACCAAAATTCACTTTACAGGCATCTGAGAAAGAGAAGAGAGAGAGAAAAGGCCTGAGAAATATTTGAAGAGATAATATCCAAAAGCTTCCCTAACATGGGAAAGGAAATGGAGCACAGAGAATCTCAATCAGGACAAACTCAAGGAGGAACATGCCGAGACACACATTAATCAAACTGACAAAAATTAAAGACAGAAAACACGAAAAGCAACAAATAACATGCGAAGGAATCCTCTTAAGGTTATCAGCTGATTTTTCAAAAGAAACTCTATAGGCAAGAAGGGAGTGGCACAATATATTTCAAATGATGAAAGGGAAAAACTGCAACCAAGAGTACTCTACCCAGCAAGGCTCTTCAGATTTGACAGAGAAATCAAAAGCTTTACAGACAAGCAAAAGCTAAAAGAATTCAGCACCACCAAACCAGCTTTATAATAAGTGCTAAAGGAGCTTCTTTAGGCAGAAAAGAAAAGGCCACAAATAGAAACAAAATTACAAATGCAAAAGCTCACTGGTAAAAGCAAACATACGGTAAAGGTAGGAAACCATCCACACACAAATATGATATCAAAACCAGAAATCATGAGAAGAGGAGTCAAATGCAGGATACTGGAAATGCATTTGAAACTAAGAGACCAGCAACTTAAAACAGTCTTGTATAATTACAGACTCTTGTATCAAAACCCAATGATTTTGAATGAGAAAGTAGAGAGTGGGGACCATGCAGCTGCATTGTCAAGAAGTCCCTTATCTGATTCTGATCAGCTAGCTCATGTTCCACACTGTGAAATGCTAGAGATCCCATCTTGACTTTGACCTGTAGGCTAACACTTCTAGATTCCATTCTAAATAACAATAACTTACAAAATATACTCATGGTACATAAACGTGTTTGGTTTAAAAATAAGTATAATGAACTATGATTTATATTAAAAATTCAGATGATACAACTGCAGTATAGCAATTAACATTACATTAAACATTGTAGTGTGCTGTATAAATACGCAAACTATTTTTACTAAAATTTGATAGTATATAACTAATTTCCTCCTCCCTCATAAAAATGACCGGTTTCCAAAATGTAGCTCAGTAGTATCTGTGTTCATTATTCTCAGCTTGTTTATGGGTTACAACCAATAATCTCCTAATGAATATCATCCCATCCTCAACTACATGAGTCTGTATTGCAAACAAACCTAAAATTCTGCATCTTTCAGTAAAATACAAAAGCATAATGCTTTTGATCAATAACAGGCTGACAAAACTTAAATACAGTTTTTACAAAGAAGTCACATAATGTATCTACAGAAAAACTGCTAGATTAATGGTACATTGCTTGTCATGTTATCCCAGAGATGATAGGTACCTTCCTTTCCACACCTAGGCAGACATCATTCATTGATCATACCATGTTCCCAGCTAAATTAGATGCTGCTTCAGAATCCTCTCCAACAAAGGTAGTCACTGCCAATCTTTTGGAGTTGAGGATGAAATTCTGTTTTCCATACCAGCCCCACACCAAACATAAACTAGTTCTCTCCATCACATACACACACATTCTCTCTCCACTGCCTCCACCTCTGAAGCAATCAGAAGCAAGTCATCCATATGACTCATCATAAAGTCTGGTGAAGTAAAAGTGTTAGTTGCTCAGTCATGTCTCACTCTTTGCGACCCTATGGACTGCAGCCCACCAGGCTCCTCTGTCCATGGTGATCCTCCAGGCAAGAATACTGGAGTGGGTTGCCATTTCTTCCTCTAGGGGATCTCCCTGATCCTGGGATTGAACCCAGGTCTCCTGCATTTCAGTCAGATTCTTTACTGAGCCACTGGGTAGAAGGCTCTATTTTACCATAAGTTAAATCAAGAACAAGATTTACTTGCTTGTAAAAGGAAGTATGGGACTCCATGTCTCCTTTTGCTTTTCTAGAGATTCTCCCATTAGTGGCACATTTGTTCATAAGCTTTAAACAGATAGTTCATCAGTTCAGTTCAGTTCGGTCACTCAGTCGTGTCTGACTCTTAGCGACCCCATGAATCACAGCACTTATTAAGAAGACAGTGATTTCAACTCACATATTGAAATTCACCAAAGTACTGAGGAATCAAGAAACCTAACTTTGTCTTTGAAGTTCCAATTTAAAATAAACCCACCAACAAAAAAACCTAGATTATTTTAGGGAAGCATCATATGTCTCAATTTAGCCATTTTAAATGCTTAGCCAGTATCTTAGTCCATTCAAGTTGCTATAAATACCACAGACTGGGTGGCTTAAGCAACAGAAATTTATTTCTTACAGTTCTAGAGACCAAATCATGGACAGATTCATTGTCTGTTGGGGGCCTGCTTTCTGTTTTATAGCTCATCATCTTCCTGTCTCCCCACATGGTAGAAGGGGCAAAGGAGCTCTCTTGGGTCTCTTGTACAAGGACACTCATCTCGTTTATGAGGACTCTGCCCTCATAACCTAATCAACTTCCCAAAAGCCTCACCTCCAAATGCCAAGACATTGGGGATTAGGTTTCAAGATATGAATTTGGCTTCCCTGGTGGCTCAGACGGTAAAGCGTCTGTATGCAATGCAGGAGACCTGGGTTCTATCCCTAGGTTGGGAAGATCCCCTGGAGAAGGAAATGGCAGCCCACTCCAGTATTCTTGCCCGGAAAATCCCATGGACAGCGGAGCCTGGTAGGCTGCTGTCCATGGGGTCGAAAAGAGTCGGACACGACTGAGCAACTTCACTTCGCTTTAACATCCAGTTTACAGCAGCCAAATTATTTACTTTGTATTTTCTATAGAATCTATATTTTGTTAAATTATGATGTTATATCATGTTTTAAAGTTAAAAATGAAACAATCATTTAGATAACTTACAACATTCAGAAAAATCCATAAAATCAAATTAAAATCACCTATAAAAAGACTACCCCAAAATAACCACTTTTGACACTTTGGTATATTTCTACTTATTCTATTTTCTATGTATCTTCATATGAGTGTGTCTTTTTCTTTTATTCTCCCACAATAACTGGCTAAATTGGGGCATAGAGTTTGCATCTTACCTTAAAAAATGTACTATTTAATGAAGCATTTGATTTAAAATTTGTTGTTGATTTGCTCAGTCATGTCCGACTCTTTGTGACCCCATGGACTGCAGCATGCTAGGCTTCCCTGTCCATCACCAACTCCCAGAGCTTACTTAAACTCATGTTTGTTGAGTTGGTGATGCCATCCAACCATCTCATCCTCTGTTGTCTCCTTCTCCTTCTGCCTTCAATCTTTCCCAACATAAGGGTCTTTTCCAATGAGTCCATTCTTCAAATCAGCTCCAAAGTATTGGAGCTTCAGCTTCAGTGTCAGTCCTTCCAATGAATATTCAGGGTTGATTTTTCTTTAGGATGGACTGGTTTGATCTCCTTTCTGTCCAAGGGACTCTCAAGAGTTTTCTCTAGCACCAATTTAAAATTAGAGTATGAAATTAAATTATCTTTTCAAATTGTCTTTTCATGTGTCTTAGTCTGGGTCCTCTGAAGAGCAAATGCCAAGGTGTGATTAAACCTGCAAGGATTTTATTTGAAATGCCTGTGGTAGAGAAAACTGTAAAGGAGTCAGATGAGACTGGGATAGCCATCATACCTCCATGCCAGGCTGACCAAGAATAAGTCTGTTCTAGTCCTTGGTCTCTTGGTCAGTAGCAGGGGAGCAGGCCTTGGGAGGGATAGCTTCAGTGCAGGTGGAACAGTGGGTGTCAGAATGCAGCAGCCAGGTTGACCCTTGCACAATTATATTTCCTGGAATTAGAGGTCTATGACAAACATTTTCATGGTCCCCACAAGGGTCACATGATGGTCCATCATATGAATAGATTTTTTTCCTCCAATCTTTCCCAACAATTCTGCATCAGTGATTAATTTCTTAGTTGGTTTCCTGAAAATGAAGTTGCTAGATCATGGTATGAAATTTACTTATAAATATTTATCCATGTTTATTATTCCTATGTTTTTTTTCCAAATGAATTTCTAAATAAACTATGATTTATTTACTTGAATCTCAGCAATTATTTGGAAAGTATACATCATTCAATTAGTGGCTATTTTTAGGTTTCAAAATAATTTTTTAGTTTGTATTTGTTACCAGCCTATGAAAGCTATTTAAGATATTGTCATGCTTTCCTTTTCTTTCTCCCTTTAATTTTTCTTAGACTAACTTTTACCATTTTCATGAATATTATACAGAGTTTGCTGCTGCTGCTGCTAAGCAGCCCACCAGGCTCCTCTGTCCCTGGGATTTTCCAGGCAAGAATACTGGAGTGGGTCGCCATTTCCTTCTCCAAAACACACACTATAAAAGAAGAGAAAAAAGGGCTTCCCTGGTGGCCCAGTGGTTAAGAATTCTGAGGCTAAGTGAAAGAAGGTGAAAGGGAAAGTCGCTCAGCCGTGTCTGACTCTTTGCAACCCCATGGACTATACAGTCATGGAATTCTCGAGGCCAGAATACTGGAGTGGGTAGCCTTTCCCTTCTCCAGGGGATCTTCCCAACCAAGGGATCAAACCCAGGTCCCTCCTGCATTGCAGGCAGACTTTTACCAGCTGAGCCACAGGGGAAGCCCTATCATACTTTAAAAGAGAATCACCCATTCTGGTTAACTAAGTGTGTCTTTTGATGCTGGATTTTATGTTAGCAGCAATATCACAGGGGAATAGAGCTATCTTCACTGAAACAGAATTTTCTTTAAAACCGATTTTGAACCAAGGAAACTTAGCACTGATTTAACATGTTGTTGTGGACTACTGTGGGTTGGCCACCAAGAGCTTCTTCTTCCCACTCATCAATGAAGTTCTCTGCTGGGTAGGAAAGCTGCCTTCTGTCCCCAGCCACATGCTGGCATCATCATTCTAATGAGGGTCAATTTCCATTTCTCCCACCTCTTTGCTGCATAATGTTTCACAGCAGAAATATTTGTCCTCTAATGTAACATAATTCTTCTGGCCGCGTTGATGACAAAATGCTGACTTCATGCTGAAAATGTAATTCCACATCCATCTCTCTCCTGAGAAGAGAAAGTTCTAATCATCTCATATGAAGGTATTAGCAGTGTGAACAGACCCCAAACTGCAGTGATCTGCATAGGCTTTTGACACTGGGAAATGAATTCTTCTGTAACGTGTAATTTTCTAACTTACCTAATGGAAATTTTTACTCCTTGTCAGGGAAATAGATCTCACTGTGTCTGTCTCCTCAGTGCTAACCTACAGAATCATAAAGAAGAGATGAATCAGGGGAACTGGCAGGGGTGTGGTGGCTGATCAGTGTCCTGTTAAAAGGATAACAGAACTGTCCTGTGCAATATTAACCACCCATGACACCGTTTAGTCTGATAACAGACAGCCCTGTGAATATTTAACTTTCACAATGTTTGCTTTACTGATAGTGGGTCACTTTCATATATGAAATATTGCCTATTGCTTATTATTAATTAGACCTGACTTGACCTTCAGAATTCAATATTCTTTCAACAGTGATATGTATAATTTATTAATACTATGGTAGATACATTCAAAATGTGAGAATGTTAGGATTTAAAACATCACAGGTTTGGAAAGAATCTTGATAGACCATCTAATTTATTCACTCATCTGTCTATGGAAAATCATTTGCATGCTAGGTGCTGAAGGGCATTCAGTGAAATACAAGACACTTTCTAACCCCTTATGTACTCAGGCTCCACTTTCAGGGGAAAATGAAATGACCTCATAGGAATACAAGGCAGTGCGGATTGACAGACATTGAGTCTCTTGAGTTCAGAGCAGAGTAAGAGAGATGTGGGCAGCAGGCAAAGGCCTCGTAGAGGAAGAAACAATTGGAATGGCCATGGAGAGAAGGGCAGGGTGTGGGTAGGCAGGGGAAGGGAACAGCAGGAAGCCAGACAACACCTGCTGATGACTGTAAGGACTTAGGGGACATGTTTGTAGGTCACTTAGCACCCCAGCTGGCTCAGGCCATGGTGTGACATTGAAAGTCCTGACCACTTTTTAGAACCATTGATGGCTGAGGCAGGTGGATGCCTTTTGGCGGGACATAGAGCTCCTTTGATCTAGTGATTTATAGAAGGCCTCTGTGATATGAATACAGGCTTATTAACTATGCCTCTTCTCAAAGCACTCCATATTTTAATCAAACACACTGCTTCCTGTTCCTTGTGGCTCGGATTAATTAACTAGCATCATGTGATGTTAAGTGCAGGTGGAGATAGACAAGCAAGAACCTGAGGCCAGTACACGATGCGGCGTCACGTCTAAAAGTTAAGACTTTGATCATTAAAGTGTTAGAAAGTCATTCATGGGGCTGGGCTTTAATTGTGGGGGGGAATGTCATAATTAGATTTGCATTTTAAATGGATGACTGAGTACAGTGGCGATATCCATATCATGTGGTTGTTAAGCACCAGAATTCTGGAGACACTCTGCCAGGGTTTGGATTCCTTCTCTGATCTTATTAGCTCTGACTTTATTAACTTCTCTAAGTCTCAGTGACCTCATTGTTAGAATGAGGATCAGTTCAGTTCAGTTCAGTCGCTCAGTCATGTCCAACTCTTTGCAACCCCATGAATCGTAGCACGCCAGGCCTCCCTGTCCATCACCATCTCCTGGAGTTCACTCAGACTCATGTCCATTGAGTCGGTGATGCCATCCAGCCATCTCATCCTCTGTCGTCCCCTTCTCCTCCTGCCCCCAATCCCTCCCAGCATCAGAGTCTTTTCCAATGAGTCAACTCTTTGCATGAGGTGGCCAAAGTACTGGAGTTTCAGCTTTAGCATCATTCCTTCCAAAGAAATCCCAGGGCTGATCTCCTTCAGAATGGACTGGTTGGATCTCCTTGCAGTCCAAGGGACTCTCAAGAGTCTTCTCCGAAGAATGAGGATAAAATCCACTTTTTGTTGTTGTTCAGTTGCTTAGTTGTGTCTGATTCTTTGGGATCCAATGCACTGCAGCACGCCAGGCTTCCCTGTCCTTCATTATCTCCTAGAGTTTGCTCAAATTCATGTCCATTGAGTTGAAGATGCCATCCAACCATCTCATCCTCTGTCACACCCTTCTCTTCTCCTCTTCCCTCAATCTTTCCCAGCATCGGGGTCTTTTCCAATGAGTCAGCTCTTCGCATCAGGTGGCCAAAGTATTGGAGCTTCAGCTTCAGCATCAGTCTTTCCAATGAATATTCAAGGTTGATTTCCTTTATGATGAACTGGTTTGATCTTCTTGCTGTCCAAGGGACTCTCAAGAGTCTTTTCCAACACCACAGTTCAAAAGCATCAATTCTTCAGTGCTCAGCCTTCTTTATGGTCCAACTCTCACTTCCGTACATGACTACTGGAAAAATTATAGCTTTGATTAGACAGACCTTTGTCGGCAAAGTCTTATAAATTCATTGTGAAGATTAAGTGAGATAATGCATGTAACATACTTAGTCCAGTAACTGGCATAGAAAGAAAGAGCATTTAGTATTATTGGCTGTTATTACTCTTCTTATCTCTCCAGGAATAGTATAAAAGATACATGACTCTACTGGCAGCTCTAAGGAAGGGACTGGAAGGCAAAGACTAGATAGAAATCCGTTGATGGCAATATTATAAGAAAGGCATTAGTTAAGGCAATAGCCTAAGGATTGAGAAGGCCCAACAAAGTTAACATCGTAATAGGAGTAAAATCAGTGGACTTGGGGGTCTAAGTAAAAGTGGGGAATAAAGAAAATGGAGAAATCATGCACGATTGTAAGATTTCTAGCTGGAATCTCTTGTGGTGTGGTGCCTTGACCAAAAATCAGAGCACAGCCTGATAGCTGAAGTGTGTTTCCAGTACCTGAAGATCTCCTCTGGTGGCAGAGGCAAAGGACATGGGACCATGGGATTGGAAAATTAATGTTCTGGTAACACCCCTCAACCATTGTTTGACAGTTGCTCAGTTGTGTTCTAATCTTTGTTGTCCCATGAACTGTAGCCCGCCAGGCTCCTCTGTCCATGGGATTTTCCAGGCAAATATACTTGAGTGGGTTGCCATTTCCTACTTCAGAGGATTTTTGTGACCCAGGGATTGAACCCACGTCCCCTGTGTCTCCTGCATTGGCAGGTGGATTCTTTACAACTAGTGCCACCTGGGAAGTCCATTGTGGGTAAATGCCTTGGCACCTTTGCACCACAGGTGGGGTACTCTGAGTTTTATATTCTACTCCCAGAGTTCCCCAATGGGATATGGCTCTAGGTTCCCATATTGGTAACTTGTTTGACAACTCAGCCTTTTTGGCTGCCTTTTCTTCCTGGCCTCACTGCTCTAATCCTTGAGTAGTCTTTCTTGGATCATGATTCATATAAACTATTTGCACTGGAATTCTTATCTTGGGATTTGCCTCTGGAAGAAATAAAACTAAGAGATAGAAAAGGGTAAAGGGAAAAGGGGATAGGAAAATAAATTCTGATTTGGACATTTTGAGGGGTACATGCCTTTGGGATAGTCGCCTAGAGATGGTCCAGAATGCAACTGAAATAAGGAAATGGAATTATTTTAATAAATAGCTGGGTTCTGATATTCTAGATTGGTGAGTAAACTGCAAAAAAGTATTGTTGAAGTTTTAGAAATGGACAGTTTGTAATTTGTGAAATTTGAAAAAGCTAATGGCAATGCAAAATGGACACAGAAATAATGTTCTTAGAAAGGTGAGAACAGAGCAAGAGGGTGATGTGATGGAGTCCAGAAGACAAAAGTGTTCAGGAAGGAAGTCCGGATGTTTTTTATTATTATTATTATTAAAGTACAAATCCTTTAAGGAAGTCCATGTTTCATCTTGGTAATGACCAAAGTGTTTCACACATAATAACAATAATAAAGTGAAAAATTTTTTGAGTAAACATTGCTTTTCTCCATCCCACTGTGAAGATAAAGGAAAAACAGAGGTGGTGAAATTAAGGGACCAAGAGTAACTTAACAAAAATTCTCACCTACACGATCTTTTCTGTTCCTTGGTTGGTTAGTTCTCTGCCCTTGTTTGCTACAAAATGGATTCTTATTGCGAAGAAATGGGTCCTACCACGTTCCCTTAACTAGCAGTTTCTTTTCTGTGTGAGTTTATTCCCAATACAACTAAGATAAGATAATTTTGGCATTTGGAGTAAAAGTTCGATGGGGAGAAATCTTGAAGGAAGAGGAGGAAGAAAGGACAGGGAACTCCATGATACAAAAATCCAATTCTTGCTCACCCCCTTCTGCCACTACTCTTGCTCCAAAATCCTCCTTCTGTACTTTATTATTGCCTCTTAGGTTGGAACAGAAGGTTGAAACATGTCGTCATCACATTCTGGTACTGAGTCCTGATGTCCCTCGGTTTTATTCTTTCTCTGTGGTTTGAGACAGTATAGAGAAGTTATAGTTTTCAGTGCCTCATGTTACAAGTTCTTCTAAATGATAAAATATTTCCATTGAAATCTTTTCAATGACCTGTTTATTGCAGGTAGACTTAGACACAATACAATTCCTAATCACGTTAAAGAATTTCCATTGCCTTTTGAGTTATGGGGATTTAATTTGCAGGGCAAAGTGATATTTATATTGTTTCTGAAGAGGGGGGCATGCACACACTTGTCTTAGGTTTCAAGCCTTTCCTGAGTGCCTGCTCTCCTTTAACACTTTGCTTCTTGTTTTGCAAGATTGTCCAGAGAAACTTGCTTCAGACTCTTCTACAAGGAAGAAAAAATGGCTTCTTCTTGGAAATAGAAGAGATAGACTCAGTTGTTTGCTATCAGGTCAGCCAATTTTATAAACTTTAGAAAAGCAATGTCCTTTTAAAATACATATATCATTTAAAGAATAACTTCTGATCAGCTCTTTATACTCTTCAGTGTTCAGTACCCTTAAGCATTCAACATCCCTAAAATTGTATTCAATGCCCTGTTGCCTCCTGAAGTATCTTTTCTACATTGTCTACTGCTGTACTAAGTCAATTACGAAGTTGTCTTTTCCCATTTATATAAAGCCATTAAACCAGTGTCCTGTCCTGTACAGATACAATAAGCAATCCCTGACAGTTTCCCACTTGATTATATGCTTCACTGGGTGCTTCATGATTGAAAATATTCTCCTGTGATTTCCTTTGTTTTATGCTCATGATCTCACCCCTGTAACATAAGAAAAGATAAAGAAAGACCTGATTCAACAAGATGGCTTTTCTAGGTAGTAGCTATACCCGTCACTCCAATGAAATGCACAACATTTTGCCCTTTACCTTCAGGCTGGAGTGTTGAATCTGGGTTCTCCCCTGTGGGTTACTGAGTCTTTCATTTTCCAAGAGGTATTACTCAGCCCTTGGGTTATGATTTCTCTGGAAGCTGTTCTTCAAAAGCCAAACATCTGCTTCCACTGGCCTTCTCTGGTGTTTTGAAAAAACAAAATGACCGTTACATTTCTGTTCAGGATTATGTTTTCAACTTCCTGACCTCTTGGTTATTTGGACCAGTAATTAGCAAGCTCCTACAACCTCCATGACATGGCAGGAAGCTCTCAAACAGTTTTTGAAAAAGAATCACAGAAATGCCTTTGCTCAACCAGATGTTATTTATTGGATGCAGAAATAACTTTGAACTGTAGTCAGACCAATGGATGCTTTGAAATGAAGGTTTTGCTTGAATTCTTGTTCTTATGTGATTTAACTACCAATGCTTGACTTTTAAAAACTTATAGTTGTGTTATGCCATGAAGTGATAATTATGGGCAGCCAGGTTGATCACATGAGAAAGAAGGAACCTATTTTGTTCAGCATTCACCTTTTCTTCCATCTCTCAAATTCTTTCTCTAGAATATCAGGAGAAAATATAATTGTTAGGCTAATTTATTTTGCTTAAAGATTTAGGTCTGCTAAAATAAAGTTGCTTCAAGAAGAAGTAACAATTTAAGACTTATTTATTAACCACTGGTTAATTAATCACCTTGTATATAATACTATGAATATAAAAATGTTAGAAATAGGAGGACTGAACACAGAGATCAATCTTGTTCGATTTCCTTATTTCATAGACAAAAAGAATGAGGCACAGAGTTGAGGTGATTTCTCTTAATACTGACTCCTTCTGTTAGAACTGGCACCAGAACACAGGTCTTAGTCCAGCTCTCTTTCTTTCTGATGAAATTCTTCCACAAGAACATGTTTTTGTTAGAAAAGGTAAAATGTTAAGGTGCTAGGGGAAAAAAGGGCAGCTTGAGGGGCAAAGGTAGGGTGTTGTGAGACAAAACCAAAGAAGCTTGGATTGTACTGATTGAATACTGGAAAACATGGGAAACACAACTTAAAGATTTCAAGTTGGAAAAAGGCTGGTATCAGTGATGAATCTTATAAACATTGGCTTAAAATACAGCAGCACTTGGTGAAAAGTTGAATATCAAGGATGAAGGAAAGAGAAAAGTAAATTGTGATCACAGGGTGACCTTTTCAGACTTTGGCACCTACCCTACCCTTTGGCTTATTTGTCACTCTCCTTGGATGGACTGGGGGCATGTTGGGGTGAGGATTATACCCCATTTCTATGGACCCAGAACATATCACAGAGGCAAATATTAGGGGTTCAGTAGAATAACTTGTACCCCAGTGTCTGGGAAGACAGTAATATTATAAACAAAAAATGCGGGCTTTAGATGTGGAAGGAATGCCATTTAGAAATTCTGTGTTTATGGAAATGGCAGGAACCTTATATAGAAAGACCTTAACTATGGTTCGAAATACTGGGTCTTGGATGAAATGTCAGGCCCAATGATAAAGAGTTGTGAACTGGCAGGGTGGAGTTCAAGTTGAGTTTTGAGATTGGATGGAATCTCTGAGAATGGGGAATTAGGGAGGAAAAAGCAGGGAGTTTAACTATAAACTGTCAGTTCCCATAAGAGTGCTGTCTGAAAAAAGAAATTATATGTAAATCCACTGTTCATTATTGAGTTTAGGAGTTTCTGTTTGCCCAGCAATGGTAAACAATTCCCTAGTTTATTTGATATATTTTTTTCTCTTTATTTCTACTCTCAAAAAGCAGAGGATAGCATCTCAACTGGGTCAAAAGGAGAACAGGGAGGGTCAGGTGGCTTAGTTTCCTTGCTATCCTGAGGCTCATTAATGTTGAGGCATTAATGCTAAGGAGAAGACTTGGAGATTAATGGAGCAAAGATGAAAGAGGAAAAAGTGCAAAACCTAAGAAAGCAAGACAAAGTTTCAAAAGAAGCCTTCTCAGCCAGAATAATGTGGAATTGTGCATGAGGAATGAAATTTTTATTATTATTTTTTGTTCCTGATATATGAAGACAGAATAAGGCCAATAGAGTGCATGAGAGGGCAGATTATGGAAAAATGTGATTGGAATGTTTGAAAGCTCAAATTATCTTTTCATTACTGCATCGTAAAAAGACAAACATTTCAGAGACTGAAATATGTTCTGTGTTTTTTTTTTTTTTCTGGGGAATTATATTGTTAAAAGTCCATTATATCTTCTTTTGTGATATTAATGTACTTGGTTGGCCTGGTGAATCATGGCCAAAGACTTTTCAGCACAAATCAAAAAGCATTTAATGAAGATTATAGCTGAGTAGTGCAAGAGGGCAGAAGAGTGATGGCCTTGAGCTGTATGAATGTCTCTCAAATCCATGAGTGGTTTGACTCACCTGGAGCCCAGATCAGCCTTAGGGTCTGTAATATGACTAATACGACATAATGAAAAGTGTTATATAGTATTATGTAGCATGGATTGGGTGATGAGAGATGTAGCTGGGGAGATCGCCAGTGATCTGGTTATCAGGCCTTGCCTGTAAGTCTGTTTAAGGAATTTGGACTTTCTTGAGGAAGTAAAGTGATGTGCTCTCCATTTTAGACATCTCTGTCTGGCTGAAGTATGGTGATTGGATTGTTACAAACTTTGGTGGAAGACAAATAGTGCAGGTGAGAGCCCTAAGATAAAAGCAATGGAGTGGAGAGAAGTGGGTAGATTTACGAGTTATGTAGAATGACAGGGATGATGGATTAGGTGTAAGAGGGAGCATCAAGAATGACTCTTAGACCCTCCTTGACTTGAGTGGCTGGGTAGATAAAAGTGCGGCTCACTTTACATTCCCACTAACAGTCTACAAGTGTTCCAACTTCTTCATATCTTTGCCAACACTTGTTATTTTTTTAAAAAACTAATAGCCATCTTAATGGTGTAAGATAGTATCTCACTGTGGTTCTGGGATGTGTTTTGATATGAGGTCTTGTGGGCGATACTGGTGAATGAAAAGGAATCTTTGTGTTCTTTATGTGCAGTTTAAATAACAAGAGAAAAAGCAAGATGGTGATGACATAGCCTTTGAATCTCCCTAAATTCCCCTCAAAAATTAGGAAAAAGGTAAATAAACACCACCACTACTACAAATAACAAAAAAGACAGACGCCTCTGTAAAAAATGAAGAGTGAAACACTCCATAAAGCCCTAAAACCAAACAGCAAACCAATAATAACAATAAGAATTATGCCATATAAGCAACTGTGTGATAGAAGAGCAGAGAAGACACAGGGAGCAGTCAGAAATTAACATGTTCCCTTTTAGGGTGTGAAGCTCCATAGGCTTCTCTGAGAATGACAGCTAAATTTGGGGGCTTTGGCACAAAGAAATGTTTCAAGAAGAATGGACTACATATATAAGATGCAGTATAAATTTGCTGATGGACTGATTAGTAGTAAAGTAAAATTGCATTTCAAATTTGATTCTGGGGAGAAGGAGGGAAGGGAATATTAAAGTTAACCAGCTATTTTTACTGTTTTTCCTACTAGGGAACCAACAGAAAGCATCCTAAAGAGAGAGGACTAATGAAACTACATATATGTGTGTGTGTGTATGTATAATATGGGCTTTCCTGGTAGTTCAGATGGTAAAGAACCTGCCTGCAATGCAGGAGATCTGGGTTCGATCCCCAAGTTGGGAAGATCCTTTTGAGAAGGGAATACAAATACACACACACATATATATACATACATATGTATATTTGTATGTTTTCTTATAGGAAAATCATGCATTTTTCTCATCCAACTTAGCTCTGAAAGCACAGAAAAGTGAGTTCTGCATTACAAGATCAGTTGCACCTTTCTTTCTTACCATAGAGGATGCATAGACATTCCCCTGATCTTTAATTTGTTTTGGTTAGTGGGTGACATGGAATAATGACACCTCACTCTCAAGATGTCTATGTGATAATCCCTGGCACCTGCAAACATGTTAGGCTATGTGGCAAAGGGAAATTAAGGTTGAAGATGGAATTTAGGTTGCTAATAAGCTGACCTTAAGATAGGAAGATTGTCATGCAGTATTGAGGTGGAGCCAATGTGATTACAGGTGTCCTTAAAAGGGGATGACAGAGGCTAAAAAGAACCAGAGAGGTGGCAACCTGAGAAAGACCTGGCCTGATGGGTCGCTGGCTTTGAAGATGGAAAAGGAGGGCCACAAGCCAAGGAATATGGGCAGCCTCTAGCAGCTGGTAACAGGAGGAACTGGATTCTCTTCTAGAGGCTCCAGATAGGATTACAGCCCTGCCAATGTTTTGCCTTTAGCTTAGCAGGGCCCGTTTTGGCTAAGATAATAAATTTGTGTCATTTTAAGTTCTACATTTATGGTGGCCTGTTATAGCAGCCATAGAAAAATAACACAGTTAGTTTAGATGTAAATTCTTCTTCATAGAGTTTATGTTAGATGTTGGTATGTTAGTGCTCAAAATCTATCCTACCTTCTTTGCTCTGCAGTGGGTATCAAACTTTTGGCTTTAGTCCATATGATCCATGTGATCTTTTTATGTTACAACCAAGGACATACACACCTCTGAAATAAAAGACTTTGTAAAACAATCTTCCATTACTACATAGGAATATATTCTATTCCATTTCATTAAAAATCAATTTATTTCATGGCCCATTAAATAAATTGATTTTATGACTTACAAGTAATTTGCAATGTAGAATTTGAAAATGCTCTTCTAATATGCCTTTCTGCCTGGTAAAACAACTAGAATGCTAAAATTTTCATTTCCTGAACTCCTTTGATAAGGATATATATATGATAAGATTTGACCAATCAAATGCACTTACATGAAATTAGAGGCTACATTTCAACTTTCCTTCCTCTTGTTTTCTTCTGGAAAACAGAGTTGTGGAGACACTGGATTAACCTATAGTGGAATTTTCCTGTCCAATCATTAGCTTTGTAGGCATTGAGAGGTAGGACTTGGAGCATCACTAAGACATTCGTGAAGTCAGAATCCCCAGGGGCAGCTCTCTGATTGCTCCATTTCCTGGTCGTGCTCTTGGCAGGTCAGTTCTGAAGTGGTTTGATGGGAGTCATTCCTCAAAGTCCAACCTAGAGCTCTGCCATTGATTTTATAAGTACCTGAATCTCTTTTCTTCAACTGCTTTCTTTGGAAAGTAATTTCTGTTTTCTGTAGAGCAACCCTGACTGGGATGGTATTTTAACCCGATGGATATAATCGGACTTCCCTGGTGGATATAATCAGTGAGATCTCTTTAAGACACGTGGGCAAATCACAGCTACAGAACCTGTGTGGGACTGGACCTGAGGGTAAGCAAACACAGGGAGCAGTCGTATCAGGGGCTTCCCCGGCGGTGCTAGTGGTAGAGAACCCAGCTGCCAGTGGAGGAGACTTAAGAGCTACAGCTTTGATCCCTGGATGGGGGAGAGTCCCCTGGAGGAGGACATGGGAACCCACTCCAGTATTCTTGTCTGGAGAATCCCCCCAGGTTCCTGTGCAATATTGCTCTTTACAGCATCGGACTTTACTTCCATCACCAGTCATATCCACAACTGGGTGTTGTTTTTGCTTTGGCTCCATCTCTTCATTCTTTCTGGAGTTCTCTTTCCACCGATCTCCAGTATTGTATTGTTCACCTATGGGAACCTGGAATGTTAGGTCCATTAATCAAAGCAAACTGGAAGTGGTCAAACAGAAGATGGCAAGAGTGAACTTTGACATTTTAAGAATCAGTGAACTAAACTGGACTGGAATGGGTGAATTTAACTCAGATGACCATTATATCTACTACTGTGGGCAGGAACCCCTTAGAAGAAATGGAGGAGCCATCGTAGTAAACAAAAGAGTCCAAAATGCAGTACTTGGATGCAATCTCAAAAACGACAGAATCTCTGTTTGTTTCCAAGGCTAACCATTCAATATTATGGTAATCCAAGTCTATGCCCTGACCAGTAATGCTGAAGAAGCTGAAGTTGAATGGTTCTATGAAGACCTAGAAGACCTTCTAGAACTAACACCCCAAAAAGATGTCCTTTTCATTATAGGAGATTGGAATGCAAAAGTAGGAAGTCAAGAGATACCTGGAGTAACAGGCTAATTTGGCCTTGGAATACAAAATGAAGCAGGTCAAAGGCTAACAGAGTTTTGCCAAGAGAATGTCCTGGTTATAGCAAATACCTTCTTCCAACAACACAAGAGAAGACTCTACACATGGACATCACCAGATGGTCAATACCAAAATCAGACTGATTATATTCTTTGCAGCCAAAGATGGAGAAGCTCTATACAGTCAGCAAAAACAAGACCAGGAGCTGACTGTGGCTCAGATCATGAATCTTATTGCAAAATTCAGACTTAAATTGAAGAAAGTAGGGAAAACCACTATATCATTCAGGTATGACCTAAATTAAATCTCTTATGATTATAGAGTGGAAATGACAAATATATTCAAGGGATTAGATCTGATAGAGTGCTTGAAGAACTATGGATGGAGGTTCTTGACATTGTACAGAGGCAGTGATCAAGACCCTCCCCAAGAAAAAGAAATGTAGAAAGACAAAATGGTTGTCTGAGGAGGCCTTATAAATAGCCAAGAAAAGTAGAGGAGTAAAAGGCAGAGAAGAGGAAAGATATACCCATTTGAATGCATAATTCCAAAGAATAGCACGGAGAGATAAGAAAGCCTTCCTCAGTGATCAGTGCAAAGAAATGGAGGAAAACAATAGAATAGGAAGGACTAGAGATCTCCTCAAGAACATCAGAGATACCAAGGGAATATTTCATGGAAAGATGGGCACAATAAAGGACAGAAATGGTATGGATAAAACAGAAGCTGAAGATATTAAGAAGAGGTGGCAAGAATACACAGAACTACACAAAAAAGATATTCATGACCCAGATAACCACAATGGTGTGATCACTCACCTCCAGCCAGACATCCTGGAATGTGAAGTCAAATGGGCCTTAGGAAGCAACATTATGAATAAAGCTAGTGGAGGTGATGGAATTCCAGTTGAGCTATTTCAAATTCTAAAAGATGATGCTGTGAAAGTGCAGCACTCAATATGCCAGCAAATTTGGAAAACTCAGCAGTGGCCACAGGATGGGAAAAGATCAGTTTTCATTCCAATCCCAAAGAAAGGCAATGCCAAACAATGTTAAAACTTCTGCACAATGGCACTCATCTCACTTGCTAGCAATATAATGCTCAAAATTCTCCAAGCCAGGCTTCAACAATATGTAAACTGTGAACTTCCAGATGTTCAAGCTGGATTTAGAAAAGGCAGAGGAACCAGAGGTCAAATTGCCAACATCCACTGGATCATCGAAAAAGCAAGAGAGTTCCAGAAAAACTTCTGCTTCATTGACTATGCCAAAACCTTTGACTGTGTGGATTACAACAAACTGTGGAGAATTCTTAAGGAGATGGGACTACCAGACCACCTTACCTGCCTCTGGATAAATCTGCATGCAGGTCAAGAAGCAACAGTTAGAATTGGACATGGAACAACAGACTGGTTCCAAATTGGGAAAAGAGTATGCCAAGGTTGTATTTTGTCACCCTGCTTATTTAACTTATATGCAGAGTACATCATGTGAAATGCCAGGCTGGATGAAGCAAAAGCTGGAATCAAGATTGCTGGGAGAAATACAAATAACCTCAGATATGCAGTTGACATTAGCCTTGTCAGAAAGTGAAGAAGAACTAAAGAGCCTCTTGATGAAAGTGAAAGAGGAGAGTAAAAAAGTTGGCTTAAAACTCAACATTCAGAAAACTAAGATCATGGCATCCAGTCTCATCACTTCATGGCAAATAGATGGGAAAACAGTGACAGACTTTATTTTTTGGTGCTCCAAAAATCACTGCAGATGGTGACTACAGCCATGAAATTAAAAGATGCTTGCTCCATGGAAGAAAAGCTATGACCAACTTGGACAGTGTATTAAAAAGCAGAGACATTATGCCAACAAAGTTCCATGTAGTCAAAGCTATGGTTTGTCTAGTAGTCATGTATGGATGTGAGAGTTGGACCATAAAGATAGCTGGGTGCTGAAGAATTGATGCTTCTGAACTGTGGAGTTGGAGAAGACTCTTGGTAGTCCCTTGGACTGCAAGGAGATCCAACCAGCCTATCCTAAGGGAAACCAGTCCTGACTATTCATTGGAAGGACTGATGCTGAAGTTGAAACTACAATACTTTGGCCACCTGATGCAAAGAAATGACTCATTTGAAAAGATCCTGATGCTGGAAAAGATTGAAGGCAGGAGAAGAAGGGAACAGAGGATGAGATGGTTGGATGACATCATTGACTCAGACATGAGTTTGAGCAGGCTTCAGGAGTTGGTGATGGACAGGGAAGCCTGGCTTGCTGCAGTCCATGGGGTCTCAAAGAGTCAGACACGATCGAGTGACTGAGTGAAACTGAACTGAACATTCTCCCCAGGTGGCTCAGATGGTTAAGAATCTGCAGAATATTCTACCACTGGTAAGTATTATTGCTGGATTTCAACTTGTCATCGACATATTTTAACAGTTGATGAAATGTGTTATGTGAATAATGTATTTTGTGCTCTTAAAAAAATAAAAGAATCTGC
The DNA here is from genome assembly GCF_029378745.1 of Bos indicus. Classification (NCBI taxonomy): domain Eukaryota; kingdom Metazoa; phylum Chordata; class Mammalia; order Artiodactyla; family Bovidae; genus Bos; species Bos indicus. The sequence goes on from NC_091780.1 coordinate 48,277,814, forward strand.
CTTCAATGCCAGAATCTGCCTTCAAATGCCTTTGATCCCTGGGTTGGGAAGATCCTCTGGAGAAAGGAATGGCAACCCAGTCCGGTATTCTTGCCTAGAAAATTCCATGGACCAAGGAACTTGATGAGCTATATGTAGTCCATGGGGTTGCAAAGAGTCGGATACAACTGAGCGACTAACACTTTCACATTCTCCAGAAGTCCAGATTGACCATCTAGATGTTAACCATGGGTTAGATAAAGAAATATCTTTCAATCCACAGGAAATTTCAGCGCATTTTTCATTTCTTGACACAGAAATTCTCCTGAGCTCTCTTTTTCCGGAGGGCAGAGGGAAGAATAAATGAGAAATGGCTCCTCTGAACAGAAGAGCAAGTTTGAGTTCAGCTTCATTATCATAGATTGGATCTGCGTCACGGTGACCGCTTGGGCATCATGATAACAGCAGGGTGTGTTTTTCAGTTTCAGTCCTCTTAACTAGCTACACACGATCCTCAATAATCACCAGGCTGACTGTGTCATGTACTCTTTCTCTGGTCAGCCTAATACACAGATTTGCTTTGTGGAATTTTATTTATCCTCTAATTCTTTGAAATACTCTGCCTGAAACACTTGCTGAGGGGAGAAATTCTAAATGAGTGGATAAAGTTAGTGCTTTTAAATCAATAGCTCTGAATAGTACATAAATAGTTAACACATGAAGAACAGTGCTGACAGATCGCAAGTGCTAAAAAATTACAATAGTCCCTGTTCATCCCTGGCTTTGCTTTCCACAGTTCCAGTTACCCTTGATCAACCACAGTCTGAAAACATTATATGGAAAAAAATACCAGAAATAAACAGTTTGTAAGTTTTCAATTGCACACCATTCTGAGTAATGCAACAGAATTACTCAGGTCCAGTTCCAATCCTCCCAGGACATGAATCATCCCTTTGTCCAGCATATCTTGCCAGTTAGTCACTTAGAACCTCTCTTGGTTATCAGGTTGACTGTGGTGGTATCACAGTGCTTGTGTTCTAGTGACTCTTATTTTACTTAATAATGGCCCCAAAGCATGAGAGCAGTAATGTCCAAATCTCAATTTAGACATCCCAAAGAGAAGTTGTGAAGTCCTTCAAGTGAAAAAGTGATAGTTCTCCACTTAATAAGGAAATAAAAAATAAATCATAGGCTGAGATTGCTAAGATCTATATGAAGAATGACTCTTCTGTCTATGAAATTGTGAAAAAGAAATTCATGTTAGTTTTGCTGTCACATCTCAAACAGCAAAAATTACAGCCACAGTGCATAAGTACTTGGTTAAGAGGGAAAAGGCATTAAATTTGTATAATGAGGTATCTTGAGAGAGAAAAGTTATAAAATAATTTTTATTACAGTATATTGTTATGCTTCTATTAGTAGTTATTGTTAATTTCTTTCTGTGCCTAATTTGTAAATTAAAGTTTATCATAGGTATTCAGAATTGGTAGTGGATAGGTTATTCTAAAAACGTGTATGGAGAAATCATGAAAAATGATAAATACATTTAATCAGATTATTTTGGTGGCCTTGAAAACAGCTTTTTAAATCCCTCCTGCAATGCAGGAGACCTGGTTTGGGAAGACCCCCTGGCGAAGTAAATGGCAACCCACTCCAGTATTCTTGCCTGGAGAATCCCATGGACAGAGGAAGCCTGGTGAGCTACAGTCCATGGGGTCGCAAAGAGTTGGACACGGCTGAGCGACTAACACATACAAACAATAAAGATTGTTTAGGGGTTACTTGAATTTTTAAATTAACCTTTGATGTATTAAAGTAATAATATGATGAATCTAATTTTTTCTTAAATGTTTCAGTTTTACTTAAAATATGATTCTACATATAAATTTAGAACATTTCAGCAATTACTTTTAAGAGAGGTTTTAAAAATCTTTTGTGACTTAGAGACTAAAGTTATCCCAAGCATTTTAAAATATAAATGTGTTAATAGTATTATAATAAAAATGTCACTAATTCTTTTTAAAAATTTTCAGAAAATTTCAAGTACTCAAAAAACTTATACTCTACTAAAATAAATTACAAATATGGTAATTCTGAGTTCTCTTAACACTGCAATAGTATTACCAAACTTAACAATTTTTTAAATATTATGCTGAAAATCAGACAAATCATTAATTACACATTTTTTATTGTGGTATAATACAAACAACAAAATTAACCATCAGCCGTTTTAAAGCATCTGGTTCAGTGGTATGAAATACATTCACATTTTTGTGTGGCCATCACCACTATCCATCCTCATAACTCTTTTTATCTTGTAAAACTGAAATGTTATAAACAATAACTTCCCATTTCTCCTCTAACCCCAGCTCCTGGAAAGCACCATTATATTTTCTAAAGTACCTTCTACAAATGGAATCATATGGTTCTTGTCTTTTTGTGGCAGGCTTATTTCACTTAGCATAATGCCCTTCCAGTTCATCTATGTCATTGTAGCCCGTGTCAGAACTTCCTTCCTTTGTAAGGGCCGAATGCTATTGCATTGTATGTATATCCCACATTTTGTTTATCTATTTATCTGTTGAGGGACTCTTGGCTTGCTTCCGTGTTGTAGTTATTGTGAATAACTGCTATGAATAGAGGTTTAAAAATATCACTCTGAAACTCTGCTTTCCATTCCTTTAGGTATATCCCCAGAAGGAAACTTGCTGAATTATATGGGTATTCTGTTTTCAATCTTTTGAGGTACTGTCATACTCTTTGCCACAGAGGCTATACCATTTTACATTTCTACCAACAATATACAAGAGTTCCAATTTCTCTGTAACTTTGCTAACACCTGCTGTTTTCTGTTTTGTTTTTTTTTTTTGATAGTACCAATTCTAATGGGTGTGATGTGGTATCTCATAGCAATTTTAATTTGTATTTCCCTAATAATTAGTGATTATTTGGGAAATAAGCATCTTTTCATGTGCTTATTGACCATTTGTACATCTTTGTAGAAAGGTCTATTTCAGTCCTCTGCTCATTGTTGAATCACTTTTTGTGTGTGTGTGTGGTTAATGAGTCTTTATGTATTCTGCTTATTAATCCCTTATCAAGTATATGATTTGCAAATATTTTCTCCCATTCTGCAAGCTGTGTTCTTACTCTGTAGATGGTGTCTTTTGATGAATAAAATTTTTTAATTTTCATGAAACCAAGTTAGTCTATTTTTTCTTTTGTTACCTGTGCCTTTGATGTCATATCCAAGAATTATTGCCAAATACAATGTCCTGAAGCTTTCTCCCTACATTTTATTCTGAGTATTTTATTGTTTTAGGGCTTTCATTAACACCTTGATTTATTTTTTAGTAAAGTTTTATATATGGCATCAGGTGAGTTAAATTTCATTCTTTTGCATGTGGCTATCCAATTTTCCCAGCACCATTCCTTTGAAAACACTTTTCCCATTTAATGATCATGGTTCAGTTCAGTTCAGTTCAGTCGCTCAGTCGTGTCCGACTCTTTGCGACCCCATGAATCGCAGCACGCCAGGCCTCCCTGTCCATCACCAACTCCCAGAGTTCACTCAGACTCACGTCCATCGAGTCAGTGATGCCATCCAGCCATCTCATCCTCTGTCGTCCCCTTCTCCTCCTGCCCCCAATCCCTCCCAGCATCAGAGTCTTTTCCAATGAGTCAACTCTTCGCATGAGGTGGCCCAAGTACTGGAGTTTCAGCTTCAGCATCATTCCTTCCAAAGAAATCCCAGGGCTGATCTCCTTCAGAATGGACTGGTTGGATCTCCTTGCAGTCCAAGGGACTCTCAAGAGTCTTCTCCAACACCACAGTTCAAAAGCATCAATTCCTCGGCACTCAGCCTTCTTCACAGTCCAACTCTTACATCCATACATGACCACAGGAAAAACCATAGCCTTGACTAGACGAACCTTTGTTGGCAAAGTAATGTCTCTGCTTTTGAATATGCTGTCTAGGTTGGTCATAACTTTTCTTCCAAGGAGTAAGTGTCTTTTAATTTCATGGCTGCAGTCACCATCTGTAGTGATTTTGGAGCCTAGAAAAATAAAGTCTGACACTGTTTCCACTGTTTCCCCATCTATTTCCCATGAAGTGGTGGGACCGGATGCCATGATCTTCGTTTTCTGAATGTTGAGCTTTAAGCCAACTTTTTCACTCTCCACTTTCACTTTCATCAAGAGGCTTTTGAGTTCCTCTTCACTTTCTGCCATAAGGGTGGTGTCATCTGCATATGTGAGGTTTTTGATATTTCTCCCAGCAATCTTGATTCCAGCTTGTGTTTCTTCCAGTCCAGCGTTTCTCATGATGTACTCTGCATATAAGTTAACTAAGCAGGGGGACAATATACAGCCTTGACGTACCCCTTTTCCTATTTGGAGCCAGTCTGTTGTTCCATGTCCAGTTCTAACTGTTGCTTCCTGACCTGCATACAAATTTCTCAAGAGGCAGGTCAGGTGGTCTGTTATTCCCATCTCTTTCAGTATTTTCCACAGTTTATTGTGATCCACACAGTCAAAGGCTTTGGCATAGTCAATAAAGCAGAAATAGATGTTTTTCTGGAACTCTCTTGCTTTTTCCATGATCCAGCAGATGTTGGCAATTTGATCTCTGGTTCCTTTGCCTTTTCTAAAACCAGCTTGAACATCAGGAAGTTCACGGTGCCTTTGTATGTTCATGGTATGATCATGGTACCTTTGTCCAAAATAATTTGACATATAAAAAAGTTTTCTATCTGGCCTCTCTACTCTATTTCATTGATCTATCTATCTATCTATCTATATATATATCTTTATGCCAGTATCACATTGTTTTATTACTATGGACTTGTAGTAAGTTTTGAAATCATAAAGTGTGAACTCTCGAGTTTTGTTCTTCTTTTTAATATTATGTTGGCTATTCAGATCCCCTGGAGATTCCATATGAACTTTAGGATGGGTTTTTCTATTTCTGCAAAAACATCATTGGGATTTTGATAGCAGTTACACTGAATCTGTAGATTGCTTTGGGTAGTATTTTAACAATATTAAATCTTCTAATTCATGAACATGGGATGTCTTTCCATTTATTTATGCCTCTTTTAATTTCTTTAGGCAATGTTTTGAGTTTTCATTGTACAAGTCTTTCATCTGCTTTGTTAATTGTTAAGTTTTCTTTTTGATGCTATTGTAAGTGGAATTGTTTTTGCAATTTTCTTTTTCAAAGTTTGTCTATAGAAATTCAGCTGATTTTTGTGTATTAACTGTGTATACTGCTACTTAGTACTAAAAACTTTTTATTTGAAATCTTTAGGATTTTATGCATATAAGATATATAAATGTCTTGCAATAGAGATACCTGCAAATAGAGATAATTGTACTTCTCTTCTTCTAGTTGGGGAAGGCAACGGCACCCCACTCCAGTACTCTTGCCTGGAAAAATCCCATGGACAGAGGAGCCTAGTGGGCTGCGTCCATGGGGTCGCTGAGGGTCGGACACGACTGAGCGACTTCACTTTCACTTTTCCCTTTCATACATTGGAGGAGGAAATGGCAACCCACTCCAGTGTTCTTGTTTGGAGAATCCCAGGGACGGGGGAGCCTGGTGGGCTGCTGTCTATGGGGTCACACAGAGTCGGACACGACTGAAGCAACTTAGCAGCTTCTTCTAGTTTGTATTTCTTTCTTTCTTTTTTCCCCTGATGGCTCTGGCTATTATGATATTCTAGTACAAGGTTGAACAGAAGTTTGAAAACTGACATTCTTGCATGTTCTTCATCTTAAAGGAAAAGCTTTCAGTGTTTTACTATTGAATATGATATTTGCTATGGTTTTTTCATACATATATTTTATTATGTTGAGGTAGCTTTCTTCTAGTCCTAGTTTAACTGAATGTTTTATCTTGAAAGGGTGCTGAATTTTATCAAATTGAGATGATCATATTTTTCCTCCCTTCATTGTGTTGATGTGATTTTTTTTTTACAGTGATTTTTTTCATGTACTGAACAATTCTTGCCTTCCAGAAATAAATCCCAATTGGTTATGTTAGAAAATCCTTTAAATATGCTGATGAATTCTGTTTGCTAGTGTTCTGTTGTGGATTTTTGCATCAATGTTCATAAATGTTGTGGGGTATAGTTTCATTTGCTTGTAATGTAGCATCTGACTTTGGAATCAGGGTGATGCTCACCTCAAAGAATGAGAAAAATCTTCCCTCCTCTTTAATTTTTGGGAAAAGTTTGAAAAATTGGTATTAGTTATTCTTTAGATATTTGGTAGAATTTACCAGTGAAGCAATCATGTGCAGGGCTTTACTTTTTTCAGAGATTTTTGATTATTGATTCAATCTCCTTACTCATTATAGATCTATTTAGATTTTTTATTTCTTGTGATTTACTCTTGGTAGATTTTGTGTTTCTAGGAATTTGTCCACTTCATCTAGGTTATCCAGTTTGTTGGTTTGCAGTTATTCGTAGCAGTCTCTTATAATCCTTTTTATTTCTGTAGAATCTAGGTAACATCTACACTTTCTCTTTTGATTCTAATAATTTGAGTCTTCTCTCTTTTTTTCTTAGTCCATCTTGTTAAAGTTTGTCAATTTTGTTGAACTTTTTGAAGAACCAACTTTTGATTTCATTGATTTTCTCTTTTTAAAAATTCTTTGTTTATCTGTGCATTAGTCTTTATTATTTCTTTTCTTCTGCTAGCTTTAGGTTTTCATTTCTATTTCTTTAGGACTGGCTGATGGATGTCATATTTGGAAACAGCAGAAGTTGGGAAAAGCAGATGGTATTGCATGTATAAATATATGTGTGGGGTCCTTGTTATTCAGACAACCTTCACCTTCCATCAGCCCTACCATATTGCTGTTGTTCAGTCACTAAGTCATGTCTGACTCTTTGTGGCCCCGTGAACTGCAGCAGGCCAGGCTTCTCTGTCCATCACTGTCTGTCTCCCTGAGTTTGCTCAAACTCATGTCCATTGAGTCAGTGATGCCCTCTAACCATTTCATCCTCTGTCATCCCCTTCTTCTCTTGCCCTCAATCTTTCCCAGCATCAGGGTCATTTCCAATGAGTCAGCTCTCTTTCCATCAGGTGGCCAAAGTATTGGAGTTTCACCTTCAGCATCAGTCCTTCCAATGAATATTCAGGACTGATTTCCTTTAGGATTGACTGGTTTTATCTCCTTGCTGTCCAAGGGACTCTCTAGAGTCTTCTCCAGCAGTTTGAAAGCGTCAGTTCTTCGGTGTTCAGCCTTCTTTATGGTCCATCTTTCACATCCATGCATGACTACTGGAAAAACCATAGCTTTGACTATATGGGCCTTTGTTGACAAAGTGACGACTCTGCTTTTTAAAACACTGTCTAGGTTTGACATAGATATTCTTCCAAGGATCAAGCATCTTTTAATTTCATGGCTGTAGTCACCGTCCACTTTGATTTTGGAGCCCAAGAAAATGAAATCTGACACTGTTTCCACATTTTCCCCATGTAGTAATAATGAGTCACTCCCAGGGGAAAAGGGGTGTTAACTCAATTATCTGTTTAATGTGTGTATGGTGGGGGGAGGAGTGGGAATACAGAGATAGTTGGCACTTTAATATACATTTCATGGAACATAACCAATAACAACTTCTGGTCTTGAAATCCAAATGTGGTTACAAGCTCAGAACCTCTGAGTAGATAAATTAGGAACCCGAAGCCAAAACCCAAAACCAAACAAAGAACAGAAGCACAAAAGCAAAGCATAAACACTACAAATTTATGTGAGAGATGTCTAGAATCTATGAGATTGAGACAACATAAGATTCAGAAGAATTAAATTCTGGGTGTTAATCACCAGTTACTCTTCACAATAAACATATGGTACAACAAGGAAGTTAAAATGGTATACTAAAAGATATCTGTGCTGTGCTTAGTCGCGTCCGACTCTGCGACCCCAAAGAGACTACCAGACTCCTCTGTCTTTGGGGTTTCTCCAGGCAAGAATACTGGAGTGGGTTGCCACTTTGTACTCCAGGGGATCTTCCTGACCCAAGGGTCGAACCCATGTCTCTTGGGTCTCCTACATTGGTAGGCAGATTCTTTACCACTGCACCACCTGGGAAATTATGGAGTAGGTACTATTTTGTGGATGGAAAAGCTGAGACTCATATGTTTAAAATAATGTAATGGATTGCACAGAAAGCAACTTAGAAACTCAGCCCCGGTTCCCTGACTTCAAATCCAGTACTTTCACTCTGCCATGATCTCATACTTTTTGGTAAATGAGAGCCAGGAAAGAGAATTTCATGTTATTTAGCAATACAATTTAGAGATGAGGCTTTGAGCACTGGATGTACACAGAGTGACATGCTACAGGGAATTCATCTTCTGGGGTTCCCTATTGTGCTCATGGATAAGACTCTATATTTTGGACAAAATATCAATCTCTGAGCCTCAATTTCCTCTTGTAAATAGAGATAAATTGCATTTTGCATTTATTTACTTTGTCTCCCCCACTAGAATGTCACCTCTGTGAGGACAGGGACTTTTTATCATCCCTGAGAATTTGTTAGTATTTGTTGAATGTGGGAAATGAATCACTATACTCAGTTCTTATTACCTCTGTTAGTTTCCTAGGGCTGCTGTAAAAAAGGAACACAGATCAAGAAGGCTTAGAAAAGCAGAAATTCATGGTCTTACAGTTCTGGGGGCTGGAAGTCTAAGATCAGGACTTTGGCAAGATGTGTTCCTGCTGAGGGCTGTGACAGAGAATCTGTTCCATGTTTCTTTCCTCAATTCTGGTGGTTTTCTGGTGGTCTTTGATGTTCCTTGACTTTTGCTACATGACCCTGATCTCTTCCTTCATCTTCATGTGGTGTTTCTTTGTGTGTGTATCTGTGTCTAAAATTTCCCTTTTATTAGGACACAAGTCATACTGGATTAGGAGCCCACTAATATACTCCAGTATGATCTTATTTTAACTGATTACATTTGCAACGAACCTCCTGAAAAAGGAGGTCACATTCTGAGGTATTAGAGGTTAGGACTTCAATATATGAATGGGGGATGACGGGGGCAGGGGCAGGCATAATCATTCAATCCATAACATTACTCAAGTACACTCTTGAATAAAATATAGTCCTTGCTTTGAGAAATTAATAAAATTCCAAAATGACGAAAGAGGTAATTCTTGGATGCTTATAAAATTTGAACAACAAATGGGTTTTATGCACAATAAATTAAGGAACTTTTGAGTTAAACCATTTAAGGAATTTTTATTTTAGGCTTTCTCAAGACTTTAGGCTAAGAATGCATGTTGTGTACCCTTTTCATGGAGGATCTCACATGATTGTTTTTCTACAGACTCAATGCAGTGCTGGCAGGATAGAAAAACACTGCTTTGAGAGTTAGGAAGTTGATCTTGGAAAATATTTGATGTTTGCTCCTCAGCTTCTATATTTATAAAAGGTACCAACCTTTTGCAGAAACTGCTATTGAGGATTGTTGCAAGGACAAAATAAGATCGGGTTTCTAAATGTGTTTACAATTAGTAAAGGACTATAGATCCTTAAAGCATTGTACTTAAACCATCATCAGAAATGTACAACTTTCCTCAGGTGGGTAAAGATATCAGCTTTAGTGCCTAGATTTAGAAACTGGTATAGTAAGAAATTAAAAAAAGGATCTTAATTGCTTATTTGGAGTAAACATACAGCTTCTCTACCTCTCTGCTCATCTGGTATATTTTGCTTCCTGGTGATTGTTGCCTGAAGTGTGGAATGACACGCTTGCTATATGGTTTCCATGACCACACATGACCGTAGCTCACCCAGTCCCTGCTGCATGGTAGCCAGTTTGGTAAAGGAACCCTGATTTCTGTGGTGAGGGAAAGAGAGCAGAGGAAAGGAAAGCTAAATGTCTTGATTTGGGGAGAGTGGCACCTTCTTAATCTCAGAGCTACATTGTAATTTGCCATTGCTTTCCACATACCTGCCAGGAAATAGCTGAAGATCATCCAGCTATCTAGGAGCTTGGAGAAAACTGGTTTGAGTTTTATTCTTTCTCATCACCAGGGACATAAAAATGTGTGTGTGTGTGTGTGTGTGTGTGTGTGTGTGTGTGTGTGTGTGTGTTTGTGTGCGTGTGTTTATGTGTATGTTCCCAGTTGTTAGTCCTGTCTGACCAGAGCAGGAGAGAAAGCTAGTGGCAGACTATGAGGTGAAAAGTACATCAATGCCTGTTTTTAGAATAGGCATTATTGGATTAAAAATGGAATGCAAGCATGGAAGTGAATGTTCTTCAGCCCTTTCCCTCAACAATGGACGTGCATTTGCTTCAGACTGATAGAATTTTGGTGATAACCATGGTTACTAAAATGGGTCATTTTATACTCAGTGAGAGGAAGCAGCTTGACAACAGTTGCTCATTTCACAATAGTAAAACTCTTCATGGCAGTTAAAAATGGAAGAGTCATCTTATGTTTGTAAGCAACTTATTTCAGCCTGAATTATCCATTTAAGCTAAACAACATGGTGAGATTCTTAAGCTAAAGAATGGGATGTTAAAATCTGGTAAACACTCAGACGTGAGTACTTGAATGAGGAAATATTGTGATGTAAGCATGGCACAAATGGTGTAGAGAAGTGGAACAAGATGCTTTTCTTTAGTATATTTATTAGGCATGGATTGGATCTAGATAATGGGATGATAGCACTAATCCCACAGATAGACAGTAACAGAAAACCATAACTCCATTTACTAAATTTTTCTCCAATATCACCACAAGAGTTTTTATTTTGAGAATATCCATAAGGCACAAATACATCTTATGAAAGAAAATTGATGTTTTGATCCATTCCCCATTTTGACAATATAGAACACTGATTTGTATTATTTGACCTACTTTCTGAAGAGGAGAAAGCACTTACTTCTCAGTATTCAATACATTTATACTTGAATTTGATGTAACCAAAAGGAAAATATCGAGTAGCCAATGGACACAGAACTCTTGGGTTTTAGAAGCTTCTCTGCTCTTGAGCAAAGCTTGCTCAGGATCCCAAAAATATATGTCCATGTTATAAAGCTCTTAGAGAATTCCTTCAAATAGGATGCAAATACAAAGTATAGTCTGGTTTCTTGTCTTTATTCAAAAACCTTTCCAATAAATATTTAATGAATGTCAGTTATGTGATAAGCTGTTTGAAATCCCCCTCATTTAATTTTAAGAACCTCTCCTTCCAACTGATAAATGAATGTATTTAAAATTTTTTCTTTCCTTGTTTACGTAGTTTTATTTATTTATTTTTAAGTTGTTATTTTTTATTGAGGTGTAGTCGATTTACAATGTTGTGCTAATCTCAGTGTATGGCAAAGTGATTCAGTTATACATATACATATATCTATTCTTTTTCAGATTCTTTTCCCATTTAGATTATTACAGAATATTGAATAGAATTCCCTGTGTTACACAGTAAGTCTTTGTTGGTTATTTAACATGTAGTAGTGTGTATATGTTACATATGAATGTATTTTAAATAGTGGCCACAATGTACAAACTGTAGAATATTTAGGTTGAACCATATGGAATTGTCATATTTGACCGATATTATAAAATTCCTTAAGTTTTGACATACACACACACACACATATGCACACTTCAATAAAGCGAAGTTTGCGTCTTACCCCCTGTTATTGCATATTCTTGTCATTGTTATTTCTGTTAATTCTAATGTATAGGGTATGCCTGAATTAACTTGCTGCATGATGAACAACTAGAGAATCTCAAAGGCATGAAATAGTAGACACAAGACGCACTCCAGATCTTCTGGTCTGCTTCATATATCTCTTAGTCCCCTTGGCCCAGCAGACTCCCACTGCATGTCTGTGTCATGGCAGTATTAGAAGTGCAAGAGGGCAAGCAAAACATTCAAGGCTCCTTAAGGCCTGGGTGTCACACCAACACAAGGTCATTTCTAATACCCCATCCCTTTGGCCAAAATAAGTAAGTAAAGCATGACTATAGAGAGGAGGTGAAGAATTGAGGTCAATAGTACAAACCTACACAGTGACTAGCATTTAAAAAGCAATGCATTATCTCTTTATGTCACTGAAGTTTGCTAGGGAAATACCTTCCTATGCGAAAAGGAAAACATCATCATAGTTGTTCTCATCATCATCATCATCAATTTGATCTCAGGCACATATCATGCTTTCTACATGCCAATGCCTCATCTAAAAGCTTTACATTTAATTTTTTCAATAACTCAATGAAGTCATCACTAATAGTATCCCCCCATTATGACTAGAGAAACAAGGCACAGAGAAATTAGTAAAGATGTTCATTGTTTGCAAGAGATTGAGAATACTGGTATTTCAAACTGCACTATTCTAGCACAGAATCATGTACTGGAGGATGTGACTATGTTTAAGAGGTTTTAACTTCTTGTCAGGGCACTTATCTGCTTTCTAAGTCACAGAGAGGAGGACCATCTCCACAGTGGATGGGATGACCACAGAATACTAGTGGGATTCTGTTGGTTACTCCCCAGTTCAGTGGCCTAGCCAATCAGGTATTTTTCTGGACTGTTTTGTCCATTTTTCTACCTGGGAACAAGAGAGTCAGGTCTACCACTCGCCATTTTTCTTTTCTTTTCTTTCTTAGTGATGCTTTTGTTCATCTAGTAGTATATTTTTCCTTTCAGCACACTGGTAGGATGTCACTTAAATGCATTATCAAAAGACTCATATACTTTTACATCCAATAAATTATTGCATCCAGCCATTCTATCTGCAATACTTATCCCTTTGCTTTATAGAACATGACGAGCTTCCCTTTGGCTACAGAAGTAACTTGACCCAAAGAGAACCAGAGATCCAGGGCCAAGGTAGAGCAGAAAAACAAAAATGAATTCCTGAAGCATTCAATTCCATTTAGAAACTAGAAAAGAAAACACAGCTAGTCTGGTCCAGTGTGAGAAATTACTCTCAGTATTTTATATAAAGAAAAATCAAGACTCCAAAGGAATATATGATAGATAACATATGCATGTGTGCTAAGTTGCTTCAGTCATGTCCGACTCTGCGACCCTATGGACTGTAGCCCGCCAGACTCTTCTGTCCATGGGATTCTCCAGGCAATAATACTGGAGTGGGTTGTCATGCCCTCCTCCAGGGGATCTTCCAAACTTGGGGATCAAACCTGGGTCTCCTTTGTCACCTGCATTGCAGGCAATTTCTTTATCACTGAGCCACCAGGGAAGCCCATGATAATGTATACATTCATATAATCTTTGGTAAGTCCTTATATACCATTTATTCTTACAAGATTTTTAAAAATCCATGAGTTTATTTTTTTTGGATCTGCTCCCCCAATTTTTTGACTCAATGTTTTTCTTGCCACAAATACTTTGTATTAAAAACTTTTTACTGGATGTATTAAATTGTAGCTTTTCCCGATATTATTTTCACTTCTAGGCATTTACAAGTTAATTACGTAGTCAAGTATTAGGGAAATGCTTTCTTTTTGCTCATCAACAGTCAAGTGTCCCTGGATGCCCTCTGTGCTGGGTGCTGGTCCAGCTGCTTGAGCCATGAGCAAATGGGGGTACCTTGCTTCAGTGCACAACTTCAGGGTTTACTTTGGAAATCTAGCCTGGCTCACCATCTGCAAGGTGGATGACACAGGCTCTTTAGGGAAAGGAATGCTGTGAGTTTTAGAATGATACCTAAGGCTGCTCTTTCCTTGCTCTTCCCAAACCACAAAAGAAGTGCTACTCGCTGTAAATGTGTAAGAAGTGCATTTGGTAATGCTATCTTTTTGAGGTGTCATTCCTGTTGGAAACTTTCTGGCTTCTCAGCTTTCACTGCAGTGATATTTCAGGGTTACAAACAAGCATCTCATTAGGGAGTGGAGATAGCGTCTGTCTCATTTTTCAGAAACCCTGACAACAAGTGTGAGTCTTGGCCAGCAGAAGGACTGAGACACAGGTGATGTGAGATTGGGGGTGCAGCCTCGCTGTTTCAGTATTGATTTGCTTTGGCAAAACTTTCGTTTTTTAATTAAAAAAGATTAACTCCTCTTATGGACTGGGAACTGTGCTAGGCATTGGACATAAAGAACTAAAGTGGTGTGAGCCCTACCTTCCTAGAGTTTGGTGGATGAAGGATGATTATCACTAATAAATCACAAACAAGCTGACACATAAGTAAAATAGTTTCAAATTGTGATCTTGGCTAAGGAGAAGCCAAGGGGGCTGAGACAGGGAATAACCTGCAGAGGAGAGTTGAGGGAGCCACACTTGTTCCTCCTGCTTCCTTTTCATGGGGTGTGTGAACAGGGTCCCCTCCTCATGCTCAGATCAGAAATCATCCAAAAGAGTTGCTTTAGAAAATGAAATGATGGTTTATGTACAACAAGGTTCTCTGGAGACCCTGATGGTTTGCTCTCCGACTCCGAGACAGAGTTTTGGCTTTCCTACATGCCAGGGCTCTGCTGAGCTGACAAAAAGCTTTCCTTCGATTCAATGACTTATGGCACAGAGACAATGCCTTCTGTGCAAATGTTCCTAAAGGCTCAATTATTAAAAGAAAAATGACTCTCAGCTAGGATGTGTTATGTTTTTAGTTTTTCATACACGTATGTGTTCGATACTGAACTAGTTTTATACCGAGGCACTCCTATACTGATCAAATAATAACATACAGTTAACATAGCTAATTGATTCTTTCCTCCAAGAAGAATTATGGAGATTCGGGTTAATTAGCAGGATGTTAGACTCATAGATGATATTTGAAAATATTTGTTGTGTATTGTGAAACCTGAAGAACTTGAAGAATTAAACCAATGTGCTACAGCCTGTATATACCATTGTTGGTTGAGTTACTAGTAAACTTATATTTTTATGAATTCTTCTCTGAGAGATTTCTTCGAACAAGGGATGTGTGTGCATACATGCTGTTTTTCAGGAATATCTGTATTATCCATAAAAACAGACGGTTTAGAGGAAAATGTAAGACAATTTATAAAATATTATGAGCTGATTTTACAACCTGTTTCTTCTAAAGAGTGGATTTTAGCATGTTGCTTATAGTAAGAGCCACTGGGCTGTGTTGATGGTTGGTCACGTGCTGTGGAGCCTTCGGAGAGTATTCTTCACTGTCTTGTCAGCATGGCTGCATATTAGTGAATACTCTAATAATATGAGCACTAAGATGCATCCATGCCGACAAGACAGTGAAGGAATCGTCAGGGAATGGAAGCCAAACTGTGGACCAATACCTACCCCTTCCATGCCTGAACATTAGGCTGGCAGGGAACAGCCTCATAAATGGATAGTGTCTGCCTGCCTAGGGTCTACACAAGGAGGAGGAATAAATGTGGCTGACTTCTCCTACACACGAGGTGGGTCTCCAGCTCACAAATAAAGCCCTGTGTCTCTCCTGAGCTACTTTCAGGAGGTTCATTGACAGCATGTCTCTCTTATTTATGATTAGCCCAAGATGGTTTATAGAAGCACTGGCTTTTCAACAGCTAGAAAAAAAAAAGGAAAGATGGCAATGGAGAGGCAAGTAAATATCCTGATAATGATTTTTGTTTCCTTTCTTCCTTCATTCCTTCTCCCTCCTTCTCATCTTCTCTCCCCTCATTCCTCCCTTTCTTCATTTTTGAAAAAGTATGACTTACCTACATACTTCAGTCATCCCTTGGGAATGAGCAAGGCTGTCAGTGGTATTTCCTGGCAAACTGGACCTGGTCCCTTGCCCTGATTTTGTTGCCACACCAACAAAGCACTGGGCTCACTTTCTCTCCTTGGAGGGGTGACCAGCAGGTCCCAGCAGCAAGGCTGAAGGATGGCAATACCCCAATCAGAGTCTCAGCCTAAAGCAGCTCCCACCAAATTGGGCCTCAGTCTAGGATAAACCTTTAGGTTTCTTTAGAATATTTGGAATCTTTATAAGTCTATAGTTGAACAGATGGTGAGGGATGGCTTTCAAATTTTTTTTTCCCTTGAGAGGGTTATCAAACAGTAAAAACCATCCTGTAATTTTGAAGGTGAAATTCCTCATCTTCCTTCCTATGTCTTGATCACACATGAATTCCAGAACATTATAGGAATAACTTAATTAATCATGTTTTTCAGGTTTTATTTTGTGTGTAGATCCCCTGGGAGGGAACATTCTGTCTCAGTGAGTAGGTGAGGCCCAAGATACTGTGTTTCTAATAAGCTCCCAGGTAATACTGATGCTACCACCCCAGGACGACACTTTGAGATACAAGGGGCTATTGAGTTTGAATACCCATGCCTTAGAATGGACTCTGGCATGTGCATTCCTATTTTTCAAGGATTTTCACTTTAGCTGCTGCTGCTGCTAAGTCCCCTCAGTCGTGTCCAACTCTGTGTGACTTTAGCTAGATCCAATTTAAAAATGTATCCTTAAGTGATGCTAAGTGAAATGTCTATTGTGAAACTCTGCAAATTATCTTGAAAGATAACAAACTGAACACCACAGTTAAAGATTGCTTACAAGCTGAGGTTGTTCATCACCTTTACAAACCTTGTCTTTTTGATATGGAGAACCATGAGGAAAATTGCTGAGTCATAACAGAGTTCATTCCTGTTAAGTGTATCCTGAGACAGTGAGACTCTTCCTGTTCCTTCCAGTGACTCTTAGTGAACAGCAAATTGTCTCCTTTCTGATTCAGTTTTTACAGTCACATATTGTGAAAATGAGTGGATACTCTTCCAACACAGCTTGACAGGTTCTTTATTGAGATTATACAATCAAACATGGGACTTATGACTTACATACTACATATTTCATTTAGATGGATCTACGGAAATGTGTAAAAAATATAATTTTCAATCATGATGCTTATTATGTGCCAAATACCATGTAGTAAGTAATACATTTGATCCTCCAAAAAAATCACATGAGGAAGGTATTATCTTCACTTTATGGTTAGAGAATTAGAGGTACCAAGACAATAAATAACTTTATCCTTGTTAAGATAAGCACGTGGGCCTTTTATGGTAAGAGGTTGCAAGCTGAGGGCCTACAACTCAACTTCTGATTTTTTTATTTGCATGAAGATTTTTTAAAAACTTGAATTAATTGTCAATAGATCCTATTTCCTGTTTCTTAAAAAATACCTGAGTATCTGGCAGCTTTAGACTTGCATTCCTGTACAGCAAGCATCGGCTGGTACAGAGTAGCAAAACTGCCTTTAGGAGGGTTATGAGTGCTCCAGCTTGTCACAGTTTTCACCTCTCCCATTTTACTCATATTTGTTAGTTTCTGGCTCCAATAACCATTTGAGTTTGAAGTCTCTGTGCATACTCATTGTTGAAGATCTTCATGAAACTAGGAATCACCACCGTAGTTAGGATTTTATTGAGCTTTCACAGGGTGGAAGTCACTCTGCTGGGTTCCACAGGGCTTGGGTACTAAAGACCTATGGCCCAGCCCTCAAGACTTCTGCTCTGATCATACAGAAATGTTGTCAGAGTTTAGAAGTATAATATTTCCTGTCATGTAGTATCAAGGAATATGGTCAGTAACCCTAGGGTGTGTTAATGGCAGGACTATATTCTGGGCTAACAGGAAACTAATTCAATTGTGCTCCATCTTGCCTCTCCTTTCTTTCCTTTCAGATTTACCATTTTACTTTTTGCAATAATTCACAGCATAAGATTCAGAAGGTGCCAAGTGTAAGTCCCTAGAGAGGGGAATCATTTCAAAGGTTTGTACTATAAAAGGCCTCATAATATTTATGTTGAGAGAGAAAAAGTGAGTGAGATATAGGGAGTTTTACTTTTTCAATGTTTTATCCTTTAGAAAAGAATTGGATTATCTTATTAAAGAGTCACTTGAAGAAAGGCATTTTCAATTTGGGCATGACTGACTCATCACCTTTCACAGTCTGGGTCATCAAAGATGTGGCTCTCCCAGAGAGAATTTCCAAGACCTGGGACAGTGAGAGGGTGTGTGTGTGTGTGCGCGCGCGTGCATTTATGTGTGACTGTATGCCTGATGAGAGAGCTCTTCTGACTGAAGGGGCCTGGTTCAAAGGGAAACTACATTTTCTGGTCTGGGTGAGTGGGAAGGGGTATAGTGCAGATGGATAAGGCAAGTGAACATGCTTTCAATCAGCCTGAAACACTAGCTGGCATAGATTTCTTTTGCTTCCAAGCAGTCATGTAAATATGGGTGCTTAGGCCAGAGCTCATTATTATTCCTGAGTGGAGTCCTTGGCCTCTAAAGAAATGGCACCTGCTATGAATTTCTGTGTTCTCTGACTTCTGTAATCTCTCCGCAAAGCCCTCCTGCTTCCTACTCTGCAAGAGTTTCACAGGATGTGTCTTTGAACTATTTATCTCCAGGAAGGACTGGGGGCTCTATCAGTTCTTCCAGCTTCAAGGGCAGCAGGTACATTAACTCTAGACTGTCCTGGACCTGTTAGCTGAGGCAGTGGCAGATAGAACACAGAAGTAAAGGAAAGGGAGACAGAAGAGAGTGGTTATTTGCTAAGGGCAAGGTTATGGGGAGATTTTAGGGAGATTGGTGCAGAAGAGAGAAACAAGACAAGGAGGATTTGGGATAGTGGACGATCCAGTCAACCAGTGCTTGCCCGGCATGATAGGGGAAAGAAATGTGACTATAATAGCAATCTTTACTGAGCTCTCATTATGGAGAGCTGGCCCTGCTTAAGTACTATGAGATACTAACATTCTCATTTTACAGAGAAGGAAGCAGAAACACAGTGAGGTTAAGTAATTTGTCCATTGTCACATAGGGAGTAGGTGGTAGAGCTAGGATCTAGGCATCCTGGTTCTACTGCTCAAGCTGAAAAAACACTCTGCTAGGATGGTTCTGAAACAGAGGAGAAGAAAAGGAACAAGGCTGGGGAAGAATTGGGTAGAAGAGGGGCAAAGTGAGAAGGAAGGTGGAGAATTCTCCACCCTGTTTGGTCTCATTCTGGATGAGGATCATCAGAAACTTGACGTAAGAGAACCAAAAGCTAAAGGAGTTCATCACCACTAACTTAGCCTTAAAAAAATGTTGGAGACTTCCTTAAAGAGAAAAGGGCATAACTAGAAACAAGAAAATTATGAAAGAAAAAAATCTCAGACATGAAAAATAATATAGTAAAAGTAGTGGTCAACCACTTATAAAGTTAGTGTTGGTAGTGGTTATTCATGACCCCATGGACTGTAGCCTGCTAGGCTCCTCTGTACATGGGATTCTCCAGGCAAGAATACTGGAGTGGGTTGCCATTAAGTTAGTAGGAAGGTTAAAAAACAAAAGTACAGAAATTATCTATATCTGACATAATATATTAGGTGATATACAAAATATAAATATATATAAAATATAACACCAAAAACATAAAACATAGGGGTAAAATAAAAATGTAGTGCTTTTAGAATGGGCTCAAACTTAAGTAACCTTAAATAGACTGCTCTCTACCTCAGCTGTTATATATAAACCTATGATAACAATAAACCAAAAACCTATAACAGATACACATACACACAAAAAAGAATACATAATAACCCTAAAGAAAGTCATCAAATCAAAAGGAAAAGAGAACAAGAGAAGAAAGGATCAGAGAATGACAAAAACAACCAGAACAATGAATAAAGAGGAATTAAGTAGGTATCTATAAATAAGTACTTTAAATGTAAATGGACTGAATGCTTCAATTAAAAGACATAGGATGGCTGAATGGATAAAAAAAATAAGGCCTACATATGTAAGACCAGAGCTTCACTTCAGATGCACACACACACACACACACATTGAAAGTGAAGGAAAGAAAAAGGATATTCCGTGCAAATGGAAAGACAAAGCCAGGTGGCAATACTTATATCAAACAATACAGACTTTAAAGCAAAGACTAGCAAGAAACAAAGAAGGGCTTACATAATGATAAATGGATCAATACAAGAGGAAAAGCATTTATAAATATCTATGCACCCAACATAGGAACACCTCAATATATAAAGCAAATATTAACAAACATAGAGGGAGATACTGACAGTGGTACAGTAATAGTAGGGGAACTTAGTACCCATTTACATCAATGGATAGATCATGCAGACAAAAATCAATAAAAACATGGGCTATAAGTAACACTTTACACCAAATGATATATGTAGCACGCTCTACCTCAAAAGAGTAGAATACACTTTCTTATCAAGTATACATGGAACAATTCTCCAGAATATAACACATGTTAGATTATGAAATGTCTCAATAAATTTAGGAAGAATAAAGTGACATCAAGCATCTTTTTTTGACCACAATTATATGAAACAAAATCCGTTACAAAAAGAAAACTGGAAAAAACAGAAATGTGTGGAGGCTAAACAATATGCTACTAAACAGCCGGTGAGTCACTGAAGAAATCAAGGGGGAGGTTAAAGAAAAATACGTTGAACCAAATAAAAATGAAAACACAGCATTCTAAAATCTATGAGACATGGCAGAAGCAATTCTAAGAGGAAATTTTAGAGTGATACAGGCCTACTCCAGGAAATAAGAAATGTCTCAAATAACTTAAACTTACACCTAAAGAAAGAATAAACAAAGCCCAAGATTTGTAGAAGGAAGGAGATAATAAACATTAAACATCAGATAAATAATATAGAGACTAAAAAAATTCAGTAGGTAAGATCAACGAAACTAAGAGCTGATTCTTTGAAAAGATAAGCATAATTGATGTCTTTAGCCAAACTTATCAAGAAAAAAAGAGGGCCCAAATAAATAAAAGACTTATTGTGGCAATCAATTGGTAATGTATATTCATGTAAAATCACTGTATTGTACACTTGACACCTTGTATGTCAATTATATGTCAATTATATGTCAATTATATGTCAATTAAAAATGAATCTAGGTGTCTGCTTTTGCTGTACCACTTGTGCATGTGGCTTTGAGCCTCAGTTTCCTTGTGTACAAACTATGCATGATAGAGTACGTGCTTGTCAGAATGAAATGAAAAAATATTAGAACACACTTTGGGCATAATGCTTTGTATGTGGTGGGACAGTAGGTGCTGAAGCTGTTTCTGTTAACACATGAGTAGAAAGCTTAATCTGATCATCTCACTGGTGTGCACGGTAAGATACTTTCCTTCTGTGACACATGTTCTTGGCTGATGTCCCTGCCTCTCTGCTGTTGGGTAGACCTGTCAACTTCTTTATTTGCCTCTTAGCACTCTGTTGATTATTTGAAGTCTGCAAGAGCATCACATTTTCCTCTTTGCACAGGATCAGTGATCTTGGCCTCCTGAGCCTGTGTTACTGACCATTCTGTTAGTTACTGCCACAGCTAAGTGGTATCACTGGCAAAGTCACTGCTATGAACCTAACAGCCTCTTGGAGTCCTAAGGACCACGTTTGAGCAGGGTCATTTGCTCAAAGTCACACAAAATTGATTCTTCTGTTTTCTTTATAGTGACTGATCACATCTCAGAGTTTACCAGACCCTGCTGTCACTGACCTGGTGCTGTCTAGAGGTTGCCTTCTAATTGGACAATGTGGCTGAGAGGAGACAGGTGTGCACAACTGGGAGGCGAGGAGACAGCAGTACCTGCTTGTTTCCCATCTCACCTGTACCTAGCTGACTTCAGTCCATCATCATCTCTATCGAGGACCCGTGTAGATGCAGCAGCGTCACAGGCTTAGTGCCCTCTGGTCTTTCCTTTCAAGGATCTGCTCTGCAATTCACTTCCCCTTCCTACTTTTGTTTTATTCTCTGCAGGTTGTTAATTAATCTTGACTTGAAATGTCACTGCTCCTAGCGGTGTTTGATTTTTAATAGAAAAATAGTGAAGAAAGAAAAGCCTGTAGGATCCCAAAGGATACATCTTTCTGGAGGTAGAATTTCAGGTTTTGGCACAAGATTTCCTAGTTGCTGAAATTCCCAATCCTAATCCTTTTCACTTTTGGCTCCTTGTGCTCAGACTGCTCCTCTTCCTAATTAACAGCTAGCTTTTCACCTGTCTTCATTCAGGTCCCTGCAAAAATATCATCTCCCCAGAAAAGCTTATGCTGGGTTCTTCATGTAGTCTGTTATCCCCCACCAACATTGATCTTGCCTTAATCTTTTAATAATACTTACCACTACTTGATACTATATTCTCTATTTTAATTATCTGTGTACCCTAAACAGAATTCAAGCTATGTGAGCCCAGAGACATTGTTTCATCATTACCCTGTGCCCTAAAATAGTGTCTTATTAGGCACTATAGGATTTTTAAAGAAATTCAAGTGAGTCATTGGAACACATTTTTTCTGGTACTTCTTAATTTTATCTTTATATTTGTATATAATATGACTGTGTCTTTAGCATATTGTGTACCTTTATTCATTGGTTGAATTAACAAAAATTGTTAACGTCTACTGAGTTGCGATCATTGGGCTGGTGATGAGAATAGGAAAAAATACATAAGGCACAATCTCAGCCTTCAAGCTGCTCATGTCTAGTAGAGAAACATGTGAGTAACAGACATATACAATAGAGTGTTAAGATTGGCAAGATAACACAGATCTGTAGTGTTTCAGTATAGTGATAAAGATGAGTAAGAATTAGCCAGGAGACCCGGATGATAAAGATGTCTTTCCAGACAGAGGAGATTAGCATTTGTAAGGTCAAGAAGGTATAAGAGTTCACGGAAAATTCATTAGGTGCAAGAAGTTGATAATGCCCATATAGATAATACAAACAAAAATTAAGTGAGGTGGAGCAGAACATGAGTGAGATAAGGTGGGAAGTTATACAAAGTCATGAATGTCATTTTAAAGAGCTTGAATTTTTTCGGCAAAGAGCCAACAAAGGAGTTTTAACAAGATGAGATGTAATTAGATACGTGTTGATTTACCCTCCTTGCTTCCTTTCAGATTTCCTTCTACACCCAGGATTAGCATCAGCCACAACAGGGGACCAGCACAGGTGTAGAAAAAAATTGTATATTTGCATTAAGTATGACCAGGGTCAGTGAGAGAAAAGAAGTCTATAGTACTCAGGTGGTTCTCTGGTTGGCATAGCTCTTTATAAAACTTTTTTAAATGCAAAATTTCAAACACAGGCAAAAATAAGCATATGATTTAATTAACCTCCATGAACTTACTACCCAGCTTCAAAATTTGTCAATATTCTGTCATTCTTGTTTCATCTGTACCTCTATCTAATTTTGATCCTAGCCAGTAAAAAGTAAGAGGTTTATAAGGTTCAATCAGATGGAGTCATAGACAAGGGAGTGAGGGAAGAATATAAATTCAGAGTTCTGGGATTGGTCTCAGGCAAGCTCAGAATGGAGGAAAGAGGAAAGAAAGGAATGGATGGGAATAAACGTCTAGGTGGAAGAAATGATGCTGGTGGGAAAGCAAGCTTCTTAAATGCAGGGTCTATGTCCTATCTGTCGTTGAATTGCTTGCAGTCAGCACAGTACTGCACATGGTAAGCATGCAATAAGCATTTGTTCAATTGAATTGAGCTCATGCCCAGGGTCCCTGTCTTCTTCATGAAGTCTAGGCTTGGTCATTGATGGTAATGAGACAGACATAGAGAAGAGAACCCAGGGTCATGGAGCTATAAACTAGCTTCAGTGGTACATGGAGTACATGCCACTGGTCCACACATGAAGATGCTTCTTTTAATGTGCTCTGCAAAGTATGTGCAATATCAGGAAGGTAGTTTTCTTCTTCAATGTTTAAAAGAAAAAGATAGTGAGTGATTTAAGAGCAAGCATTTTCAGTCTTTGCATTCCCTTTTATAGCTCCCTGCTTAGAGGACTCTTGTGGTTCAAAAAGATTGCAGAAAAGATTTTGAACTTCAATTTTCCTCTCTGGTTTCGCTTTCATTTCCTTTATTTCTCAGTTATCATTGTATATCACGAATGCAGCTTGTTCTTCTCTAATCTAACAAAAGTATCTTGACTCGGTTTTCTAAAGTGCCAAGACTGAAACTCAATGAGTCAGAGATCTTCCTCCATGTGCCACCTTGTTCCAGAGAAGACAAAACAGGATAAACTAAGATAAAATAACAGATTTAACTTGGAATTTATAAAATGTGATTATGTGGAGCAAATTAACATATTCAGTGCTAAAGTTGCAAACAAGTTGTAATGATCTGTTGGATAATGCAGCAGACTGGGTGAAATGCATGTTTCATGTTATATATTTATAATTATTCATCTAAAATGTATTCTGAAAAGCAATAGGCATTCAGATATATTAATCTGAATATCAAAGATGGTGTATAGTTGTTACAGTTACTGGGTGTTACCACTTGATATAAAAGAAATGAGGGGAAGAAGGTTATTAGAGTTTTTAAAGCTATTTTACATATGTTTCTATCTCCATCATTCTGCCAAAGTTTAAAATCTTTAGGACTCAAATTTTCATTACACAAAATTTCATACCCTTCACATGCTGGTAAATTTTTATGGTCATGAAGTATCCTATCCTTCCTTCCTATTTTCTGCAAATGTTATTCAATTCTAGAAACTTATTAAACACTTGGCTCAGACAGGTAAAGCGTCTGCCTATAGTGTGGGAGACCTGGGTTCAATCCTTGGGTCGGAAAGATCTCCTAGAGAAGGAAATGGCAACCCACTCCAGTATTCTTGCCTGGAAAATCGCATGGACGGTGGAACCTGGTAGGCTACAGTCCATGGGGTTGCAAAGGGTCGGACCCGACTGAGCAACTTCACTTTCACTATTAAACACCAATCATGATGACTGCCATACTCAATGAACTCAGAGTCTGATTGATAGCACCCAACTGAAAAAATCACCTCATATATAAAGGCTTTCCCAGAATCTACCAGTTGTTGAGGTCTTCTCTTTCAAGTTCCAGTCACTTCCTACTCCTATCCCTATTATAGCAATTCTCACAGTATTATATAATGATATTTTGGTTTTGTTTCTAGATGGATGGAGGGCCAGGGTCATGCCACTTTCCTCTGTCTTTTGGGAGACAGCTTTCCTTGCCATTCCTCTGTGTCTCATGTCAACTTTTGTCAGGGACTGTCTTTTCAAGAATGTTTGTATAGCAAACAGCCTGGGAACATTCTGTGTCTCACATGCCCTGAGGGGCAGAGAGAGGATATTTTTCTAAGCAGGATAATAAAGATATCTCCCATGCAGCAAAGGTTGAGTAGATTTCTAGCAACCTCCTTTAAAAGATGGAATTGCCTAAACTCCAGTTTCCTCAGCTGTGAAACAAACCCACCGTGTGCACAGCATCCACCAGGGCTTCCTTCCACATCACCTGCAATCAGCTTGGGCTGAGGAAGGAAGGAAGAAGGATGTGAATTTGAAGCTCATCCTGCCTGCCATGCTGTGAGTAATCAGGCCTTTTTCTTTGAGCCCAGGGTCTTGTATCTTCTGCCAACATCCATGAAATGGGGTAGGCTGATTTGTTAGCTTGAAAGTAGGGCAAAATTGCAGACCTTTCACTGTTCTTGAGTTTCTTCACTATCTAGGGCTTTGCCTGGCACAGTGTAGAGGAGTGAACTAGCTGTTCAGTGTGAGTGCATTTAATTATAATTTTAGCTATAGAGGGAATGTTGTCATCAGTATTTTTCAGTTACCAGTGGCGTTATCCTGGTAAATTGCTTAACCTGCCTCACGTCAGTGTTCTTATGTGTAAAATGGAAAGAATGAAAGTATATGTTTGTGGTGGATATAGAGATGTGCTGTCCAGATCTCCTTCTGGGAGGCACGTGTGGCCCAGCTGCAGGGACTGCCTTTAGGATCTGATTCAGCTGCAGAAATGACAACCCACTCCAGTATTCTTGCCTGGAAAATCCCATGGATGGAGGAGCCTGGCGGGCTACAGTCCACGGGGTCGCAAAGAGTCAGACATGACTAGCTACAGAGTTCCCTCACCTGAGACCCCACCCTCTCCCCGGTGGTCTGTATCCAGTGACTGAGCAGTGTGTGCAGGTTGTACAAAGGACGGCCATTTGGTCCCATTAAAGATAACTTTCATTGCTTCATTGAATTTCATGGTTTCATTGAGTCATTGCTTCAGAGCCCCTGCTAGATTGGCTGAGGTTTTGCCAGACCTGTGTAGCAATTCAATTTTTCTCTCTGTGCAGTTGTGCTTCCTTTTACAGATTTCCCTTCCTTTTATGGCTTTTGATCCCTAATAAACACCTTACTGCCCATCTGCCTTCTTTTCTCAAACTCTTTCCCAGCATCTGCTTCTGGAGAACTCCAACTGCCTCAGGATTACTGAGGTGGTAAGGGCGTGTAAATCACTCAGAGCAGTCCTTGCGTGTGGTTGTTACATATTGTTGTTGTTCTCATGAACATTATTATTATCATCAACATATGGAATACCCTAGAAGAATAGTATTTGCCACTAAGGCTCTAATGGCATCGTGACCTATGTAAGCAAATAACACTCTCGGCCTATAAATGTCTCCAAGTTACAAAAATCAAAACACTAAGGACAACCAATCACAAATAGCCAACTAGGCTTTAAGCTATAGCCAATCAGGTAATTTATTTTCTTTGTTTCTGCCGTTTCTCTGTGTAAGTCCTTTTCCCTGGCTCCTGTGCTTCTAATCACTTGCAGTTTGGTGCTGCTTTATTTGAATTAATCTTTGCTTAAATATGCTCTTAAAAATTTTAGTATACCTCCGTTTATTTAACACTGGTAGAGAGCAAAAAATGGTGGTGGAGTCACTCAAAACTGTACAATACGACGATTCGTTGAAATAGTCAAGAGATCTTCAACCTGGAGAAGTAAAGTTTATGAAGCACCTAGGAGATGCCTGTTGTTTAGTTGTTCAGTCACGTCCGACTCTTTTATGACCCCATGGACTGTAGCCCGCCAGGTTCCTCTGTCCATGGGATTCTCCAGATTAGAAAAACAGAGTATGTTGCCATTTCCTTCTCCAAGGGATCTTCCTGACCCAGGGATTGAACCAGTGTCTCTTGCATCTCCTACTTGGCAGGCATATTCTTTACCACTGAGCCACCGGGGAAGCTGCCCAGCCAACACTCAAAATGGCTGTGGTCTGAGGGTGAGATTATACTTTGGGTAAACCCAAAAGTGAAAACAAAGACAAATGTAGATACCAATAAGGGGTATTGGGGCTCAAGGTAAGAGAAGCTTTTGAACATAACTGCTTTCAATGACTCAAGCTTTCACTGGAGGGACCCTTGGCAGAGATGCTACCCAGATGCAAGGTCTTGATGAGGATGAGCAGGAAGGGAATATACCTGATGACTGCTGAGATTACTGGTCAGAAGAAAATTGAGAAATCTATTATTTAAACTTTCCATATAAAGCAGAAATCATGTATTTATGCTCTCAGTATTTCCAAAACAAATATCATAGAGTTGTTAGCTGTGTACTGTTGACTCAATATGGATGATGAACCAACTTCTTCTTGGCTAGCTTAATTCATTTATTATAGAATCATGTGCTCAAATAGATAACTAAATATCCTTACTACTTCACTGTGTAATGGAATGCCTGGAGATGTGGAACTTTAAAAATATGTATGTATTTAATAAGAGTTGTTGTCATAAAAGTTCCTAGAGAGCAGGATATTCAGGACACTCTGGAGAAGAACATTTTGGGGGGAAGACCACTTGAGTGGCTCCTTTTGCTAATGCAGGTGTAAGGTAAGGATCCTTCCTCTGACTGTTCTGGATTCTGTTTCCTGTCTCAATTTCAAAAGTTTCTGGGGAAGAGATGGGTAACTTTTTCAAGGGATTAAAGAACCTTCCAAAGACATGGTGCTCTCGGTTTTGATAGGTTTCCTGTAGGTTAGAAAGTTGTTAAGTTCTCTCTGATGTACTGGGGTGGCCTTGCCTGCACTAGTTCTGAGATGAAACCACCTGGAAGGAAAGCCATGTTCTGAATTCTGAACTGGTATTGCAGGCCTTCAAGAAGTTCTAGAGAGCCAGCCCAAATCACAGCGTTTCTGACATCATATAGACGTCTGGTGTGTGTGTGTATGTGTGCATGCACATGTCACAGAATGAGGCAAAAGTAGCATCCTTTTACCCCAGGTTACCTTAGTCACATATTTTCATCTTTCCTGAAGCCCTGGCAATGTCTGTGTCCCTCAATATCCTTAAGGGTGATGCGCTGTTGATTATGGGCTTCTCCCCTATGTAGTGGGCAGGCCAGGTGGACATCCACCTGCAATGCAGGAGACCCCGGTTCAATTCCTGGGTTGGGAAGACCCCCTGCAGGAGGACCTGGTAACCCACTCCAGTATTCTTGCCTGGAGAATCCCCATGGACAGAGGAACCTGGCTGGTTACAGTCCATGGGGTTGCAAAGAGTTGGACATGACTGAGTGACTAAGCACAGCACACAGCACAGGCTGGGTGGACAGTAGCGGAAAGAGTGGTTTCATCATCTGCAGCCTGTTCCAGATGACAATAGGGGCAACTGCTTTGTGACAATTTGTGTGGAGCAGTTATATATAATAAAAGTGATTTCTCTCTATGTGTATATCCATTGTCAAACTAGATGTTTCCAATCCATATCCAAAACTGATTACTTAGGTCAACCTAGGAACCTATCCAAAAATCCCTTCTGGGGTTTTCTGAAGGAGCTAATATGTGTTTTCAGCAAAAGGGACTGCTAGCAATGTCTGACTACAAGCTCATTGGGGTGTCTATCCAGGTGATACAGACTGGCTCACCCTCTTTTTTTTTGGTTATGTTAACCTAACAGATACATTTCACTGTCCCCCTCCCCATATCTGCTTAATTTCCTTTGGTGATAATTGCATACTTTTAGCATAAAGAGCCCATCCCCTAGGGAGATGGTCTCCAGTTTAACATAAGAGTTTGTGTGAAAAGACCAGAGGTAGTTATAATATTGGGAAGAGAATTTTTACCTTTTTCTACTCTCTTCTGAGAAACTGCCTTCAGAAAACAAGTGTGACTGGACTCTGACTTTTAGTAGCAACAGTGAAAGAAAGAAAGTGAAAGTGAAGTCGCTCAGTTGTGTCTGACTCTTTGAGACCCGTGGACTGTAGCCCACCAGGCTCCTCTGTCCATGGGATTCTCCGGGCAAGAATACTGGAATGGGTTGCCATCTCCTTCTCCAGGGGATCTTCCTGACCCAGGGCTCGAACCCAGGTCTCCCGCATTGCAGGCAGACACTTAACCTCTGAGCCACCAGGGAAGCCTTTCACTAAAGCCAGTCACTAAAGTGTGACTGGACTCTGACTTTTAGTAGCAACAGTAGCAAATACAATTAAGGGGACTAGTGAGACTTTCTATGCCTTTTCTCTGATTAGTAACTAGGACTGACCTTCTTTGTTTGCATGAAACCCCTGGGCTTCATAGACTTATGAGAAGGGAGTGAGACGCTAATGAGAAAATACACATATTCTCCAGATGGGGGAGGGGCTCAGGGTGAATGAACTAAAAGGAGTTTTAACCTTCTTCATAGGTGGGATGTACCAGATCAGCCCAGCTCAGTTCAGTTGCTCAGTTGTGACCCCACGCACTGTAGCATGCCAGCTTCCCTGTCCATCACCAGCTCCTGGAGCTTGCTCAGACTCATATCCATCGAGTTGGTGATGCCATCCAACCATCTCATCCTCTGTTGTCCCCTTCTCCTCCTGCCTTCAGTCTTTCCCAGCATCAGGGTCTTTTCTAATGAATCAGTTCTTCGCATCAGGTGGCCAAAGTATTGGAGCTTCAGCTTCAGCATCAGTGCTTCCATTGAATATTCAGGACTGATTTCCTTTAGGATGGACTGGTTGTATGTCCTTGCAGTCCAAGCAGCTCTCAAGAGTCTTCTCCAACACCACAGTTCAAAAGCATCAATTCTTCAATGCTCAGCTTTCTTTATGGTCCAAGTCTCACATCCATACATGACTACTGGAAAAACCATAGCTTAGACTAGACAGACCTTTGTTGCCAAAGTAATGTCTCTGCTTTTTAATATGCTGTCCAGGTTGGTCATAGCTTTCTTTCAAGGAGCAAGCGTCTTTTAATTTCATGGCTGCAGTCACCATCTGCAATGATTTTGGAGCCCCCAAATATAAAGTCTGTCTATCACTGTTTCCATTGTTTCCCTATCTATTTGCCATGAAGTGGTGGGACCGGATGCCATGATCTTAGCTTTCTGAATGTTGAGCTTTAAGCCAACATTTTCACTCTCCTCTTTCACTTTTATCAAGAGGCTCTTTAGTTCTTCTTTGCTTTCTGCCCCAAAGATGGTGTCATCTGCATATCTGAGGTTATTGATATTTTCCCCGGCAATCTGGATTCCAGCTTTTGCCTCATCTAGCCTGGCATTTTGCATGATGTACTCTGCATATATGTTAAATAAGCAGGGTGACAATATACAACATTGGCACACTCCTTTTCCGATTTGGAACCAGTCTGTTCCATGTCCAGTTCTAACTGTTGCTTCTTGACCTGCATACAGATTTCTCAGGAGGCAGGTCAGGTGGTCTGGTATTCCCATCTCTTTAAGAATTTTCCACAGTTTGTTGTGATCCACACAGTCACAGGCTTTGGCATAGTCAATAAAGCAGAAGTAGATGTTTTTCTGGAACTCTCTTGCTTTTTTGATGATCAATGGATGTTGGCAATTTGACCTCTGGTTTCTCTGCCTTTTCTAAATCCAGCTTGAACAACTGGAAGTTCACAGTTCACATACTGTTGAAGCCTGGCTTGGAGAATTTTGAGCATTACTTTGCTAACATGTGCGATGAGTGCAATTGTGTGGTAGTTTGAACATTCTTTGTCATTGCCTTTCTTTGGGATTGGAATGAAAACACCTCTTCAATTATGTGTCCACTGCTAAATTTTTCAAATTTTATGGCATATTGGGTGCAGTACTTTCACAGTATCATTGTTCAGGATTTGAAATAGCTTAACTAGAATTCCATCCCCTCCTCTAGCTTTGTTTGTAGTGATGCTTCTTAAGGCCCACTTGACTTTGCATTCCAGGATGTCTGGTTCTAGGTGAGTGATCACACCATCGTGGTTATCTGGGTCATGAAGATCTTTTTTGTACAGTTCTTCTGTGTATTCTTGCCACCTCTTCTTAATATATTCTGCTTCTGTTAGGTCCATAATATTTCTGTCCTTTATTGTACCCATCTTTGCATGAAATGTTCCCTTGGTATCTCTAATTTTCTTGAAGAGATCTCTAGTCTTTCCCATTCTATTGTTTTCCTCTATTTCTTTGCATTGATCACTGAGGAAGGCCTTCTTACCTCTCCTTGCTATTCTTTGGAACTCTGTATTCAGATGTTTATATCTTTCCTTTTCTCCTTTGCCTTTAGCTTCTCTTCCTTTCTCAGCTATTTGTAAGGCCTCCTCAGACAACCATTTTGCCTTTCTTTTTCTTGGGGATGGTCTTGATCACTGCCTCCTCTATAGTGTCATGAATCTCCATCCAGATAACACTGGTTTAAGATAAGCTAGTTCATTACAAAAGGCACAACCATGTACATCATGACATTGCCTGCATCAAATAAACCAGACTGGATTTCAGTCAAGCTAAATTTCAGACCCAGATTAATATTAACTGCTGTCTCAGTACTGAATCTTCATGGTGCTTACATCCTCTTCAGTCATTTGGGACCTTCTTCAGATGGTGAGTGTTCCCCTCTGTAGATGAGACCTTTAGTTATGAACTCAATAAATTCTAAGCACAAGATATTTGTGTGAAAACCTCAGCCTGAAAGTCTGATGCGATGATGGTGAATCAAAGACTCAGGGATTTAATTTTTTCAAGCAGTGGTGAAAAGTGGAAATAAAAGTACTCTAATTAGTAATGACATCCCCGATGAGCACTTCAGGGATAAAGGGAGCAAAAATGGGTTAAAATTCATATGTCTGCTAGGGCTGATCATGAGACCATTTGTGGAGGAGCAGGAACAGAAGTTCCTAACTCTAGTCTTGCCAGACATTGTATAAACTTTTTTTTACTACATGTAAATGTTTAAGTCATGGAAGCAGAAGCAGTTGTGCCCACTGATAACATGGTCTGATGTTTTCCCAAATACCCTTTAGTTGAGAGTATTAACTTATTCATCCTTTGAAGCCACTTATAGAAATGTCTTTGAGGTCTTTAAATGTTAAAAGCTGTTTCCAGAAATTTCCTATTGTATGCAACTATTCTGGTTAAAGCTCAACTAGTGACAAAGGGTCTCAAAAAAATAAATAAATAAAAAATTAAAAAAAAGGAAAAAATAGTAAAAGAAGCAAAAAGAAAAAAGAAAAGAGAAAGGCATTGCATTTAATCTCTACTCAGCTCTGCTCCAGGTATTTCCCTCTATGTGTTACCTTTAAGTTAGACAATTCTCTCCCAGAGGGATATCACTTTGTCACTAACCTCTAGAAAACACAAATCAGGGCAAAGAGGAAACAGCTACAATAATAGGTATGAATCTCTGCATTTTCACTTACCCATCATTAGGGAAGGAAAGAGGCCAGATTGACAAAGAAAGGACCCAGACAGAAAAATATCCATTTGTCCATAGAGAAACCATAGGGACTTGATGGAAAGAAGCCCAGAATATACAAGATTGTCTTCTCACTTTTAAAGCAATATTTTAAATGTTCTGTAGTAGATTCATTCTACCTTGATCAAGCAAGCATGTTTGCATTATGGAGTTTTGTATCAGCAGTGTTCTTAATAACAGCAAATAGGAAATAACCATTTCTACCACTTCATGGCTGGTTGTAAAAATCAGGGGTCAGCAAGCCTTGCCCTGTGGGCCAAATCCAGCTTGCATATAAAGTGTTTTTGGAGAACAGCCACACCCATCAATTAGGTATTGCTTGTGGTAGAATTGAGTAGCTGTGAAAGACAGATAGCTCACAAGGCCTGAAGTATTTATGATATGACCCTTTGCAGAAAAAATTTGCCAACCACGGATTAAATGGTTGCACAGGGCGCTCTGCTACAATTAAAAGAACACAGAAGATTTGTATAGATGATATGAAAAGATATGTGATTTTCAAGAAAAAGTGAAGCAGTATAGTGTGAATAAAAGTATTTTAAGATTTTATTTGCCTAAAAGCATTGCAGGTTGATTCTTTACCCACTGAGCCAGATGGGAAACCCCAAAGAATATAAATATACCTCAAATTTTTCTGGAAAGTATAAAAGAAGTTTAACAGTGATTATCTCTGTCATGCAGAAATAGAAAGTGAAACCAGGGAGAGGGAGGTGGGAAGGAGAAATGACATTTATATTTATAAAAATTAGGTTTATAGAAGTAATGGGCATTTGTTAAGAACATATTTATTTGTATTCATTTATTTATTTGTATAATGAATTGATGTACTGTTCAGTGGGATGATAATAATGACAAGTCTTTTTGTTATGGAAATTTTTGTTTGAACATCTATGTGATATCTTCTATTTCATTTGACTAGTAAGTAGGGTAGCTGCTGTCTCATATTTTTAAAATATCTCTCTGAAATTTTAGGTTCACTATTTGCTTTAGATGATTACCAATTTACCTCTTCATTAATTTAATGAAGAAATCATTAAGGAATTTTATACCAGTTAAATAGTTTATATTTTTTAGTATAAGGAGTTTCACACAGTGGTCCTGTTTTCTAATGTAATTTATAAAGAACAATCTTAAGTTCCATTTTAACTGTTTTTGTTCCTAATTTGAGAAAAAATATTTGATTTGGAGCAAATTATTTAAATGCTTCTTTTTTCTTTTAATCCACAAAATGAAAAGAAAAATGCCATCTGTCTTACCAAATACAATTTTGGTGTTATGAGGAATTTTTCAGTGTTCAATCAATTATCAGTTGTTTCAGCTGTATCATTTTGGCAGAGCTTTGGTACATTCAAAATGTGGACAGTCACAAGGATTTTTTAATGGTCCACGTGGAACCATTTCATACAGACGTTAAAAAAAAAAGTCTAAAGCCTAGACTTTTAGGCTCAGATCACAAATGATACTGGGAGTCACATGTCAACTGCGAGAAATCAGAAAAGTTGGGCTTCAGATAAAAACAATAGCAAGGTCTCTTTCAGTAGAAGAACTCTATTTTTTGAAGCCAATACCAATTTCTCGTCTTCAAAATGAGAATGGTTGTACCTACTTAGCTAATTTCATAAGATTTTTGAGAACATTAGATAAAACAATATATACTAGAGAAATATGTAAATTGTAAGCCTGCATACCAGAAGTTTTCAAAACTGGTTTAGTTCGCAAGATGATTTTCAGGGAAATGAAAAATGTGAATTCTAGTGATTACATATTTATTTCATATTTACTTTTTATTTATGGTGAATGATTGTTGCTGCTGCTGCTAAGTCGCTTCAGTCGTGTCCGACTCTGTGCGACCCCATAGACGGTAGCCCACCAGGCTCCCCTATCCCTGGGATTCTCCAGGCAAGAACACTTATGGAAACTTCCTTTGAAATTAATTTTCAGAAGTAGAAATGTGAGTCAGTTTAGTAAAAATTCTCAAATAACTCATAGTGCAGGTGGAAGATATGACAAAAGCAGGATGGTGCTATGTGAAAGTCCAAAGTTCAGGAAAAATGGCATTATAGAGATATAAATTTGATTTGAATTTTCCTATTTTGCCATATGGATCTCAATTGGCATTGTTTAATCTGTTGTGGCTGCGAATGTACTGTGATAAACCAAGACATATGGAGCCCTTTTGCAGTAAAGGAAGAAAGCAAAGAAGCAGATGCCTGAAGCTTTTAGGAAGGGAATGTCACTGTAGCTGAAATACTGGCCAACAGGGGGTTCTGTATCCCAAGTTACTGTGGGGTGGGCTGATTCTGCTGAAAGAAGAGAAGCAACCACCACCAAAGAACTGAAAAGTATATCTCCAGGAAAGACTTGCAGCAGTTCTGAGAAATTAATTTTAGGTACATTATTGTAAAGAATATTCTGGAGAAGTGTGATTCTCGTGATGACGTACTCTAACTGGATGTCTGATCTGACTCTCATGGAACTGTTAGCCCAGTGAGTCCCATCATGAAGGCTGCTAGAATTTGGAAAGGGCAACAGACACGAGAGGAGTGGTGTTCAAAGACCCACCTCTGTGTTCGCAACCTAATGCTACTGGACTCTGCCTGGATATGGCTTTCAAAACCCAAGTTGACAGAGACAAGCCAAGCTCAGGCTGGGAGGAAGTAAGAGTTGGGTCAGGGTGCCCATCTGCCTCTGTGACTAGACAGCAAAAATGTCTGATCATGACACAGCCACAAGCTCTCTCAGGCCTTTCCTCCCAAGCCCCTCCTATTCTGTCCAACAGACAGCTCCAAGGGCAGAGGGTCCTTCTCCCAGCTACCTGTACATTCCTACCTCTCTGCTCCTCAAATCTGTCTGAGAAGAGTACATTTGGTCCCCTCATCCAATTACATGCTCTTGATATAGGAGCAGAGAAGCGGGCTATGAAGCAGTCCTCCACTGGTGGAGGACTCCCATGTAAAAAGTGGAAATGTTTTGGTCTCTAGTACCTGCCTTCATGACTACTAATTTTTTTTTGTCTCTGCAAATTCAAATGAGTGAGGAAATGCTTATGCAGCAGTTCAAAGGCAAGATGGGAGTTTCTAGCTTGATTATTTATTCAAAAAATTCTTTGAAGCCTGCCGTTTATCCTCAGCAGGGATTTTTCAGCCACACATAGTGATTTTGTCCCTCTGGAGCCTTCTATGAATTATTAAGCTTTTCAGAAAAGAGCAAATAAGAGTTCTGCAAGGTAATCAAAAGAAAATATACTAATTTGGGCCTATAGGACAGTATTTTTTATCAGAAAGGACATTGAGCTTAGATCAGTTATCCATCTAAATGAAGGAAATTGAAAAAGAGAACAAGACTAGCAAATTACCTTTGCTGATGGTCAAAATCGCCCTATCTTGGACTGTTTCTTAATCATCTTTCTCACTGTAAAACCTAGTTACTAGGATACGGCCGTGTGGCAGCATCTTTATTAGAAATAGTGTGGGAGAAAAAAAGGTCAGAAGCTCATTTCCAATAATGGTTTGACAAGTAACACGGAGAAAAGGACAGAAGGAATTGAGGTTTGTGGGGTTTTTCCCTATATGAAGATTTTTGAGATAATAGCAATTATATGAATGGGAAGTTTCCAGGAATAAATTTTATTAATCTCAGGGCTGAAAGAAAAAAAGACATGATTTCATATTAT
This sequence comes from Bos indicus, assembly GCF_029378745.1. Lineage (NCBI taxonomy): Eukaryota > Metazoa > Chordata > Mammalia > Artiodactyla > Bovidae > Bos > Bos indicus. The sequence continues at coordinate 48,313,925 of NC_091780.1, forward strand.
CATCAATTAAAACCAGTAAGCCTAAAAATAAGCGTAAATATCCTTTCTAAAGGATCAAGTAAATATCAAAATATCAAGTAAAGAACAAAAATCTCACCATCTGTAACTGATTAAAATTTTCTTACCTTAGATCTGGCTAGATCCAGACCTCTATAATGATATAGACAGAAGTCACAGATCTAATTATCACAATTGAAAATATGTAGTCAGTAGCTGAAGGACTTAAGCACTGTAGGAGACTTTACAAGATCCAGGTGGCTCTCCTTGAATGAAAGTCTACAAAAGGTCATTGTTCCTCTGTGTAATAGTATTGTATATCCTTATATCAGAATAGGCATATATTTGTAAAATTACACTAAGTGAAAATCTCTTTGAATTAAACCAGGAGGTGCTAGTGGTAAAGAACCTGCCTGCCAATGCAGGAGACATAAGAGACGCAGGTTTGATCTCAGGCTCAGGAAGATCCTCTGGAGGAGGGCACGGCAGCCCACTCCAATGTTCTTTCCTGGACAATCCCATGGACAGAGGAGCCTGGCAGGCTACAGCCCATAGGGTTGCAAAGAGTTGGACATGACTGAAGTGACTTAGCACACACGCAAACCCTAACTTTTCACTGTCTTCTAACAAAATCAGAGCTATACCTACAAGTTACCAGAACTCATATTAAGATGAAAAAGCTCTAGAGTAAAACATGTCTAAATTGTTAACAATATAATTAGCAAAGAGATAAGAAAACCAAGAAAATAAAAAACACCTAACCCCTCAGACGCTCTGCATTATCATGCCTTCCCTGCTCTTCTCCACCACCCTCAGAGGCACTCGGGGCTAGGACAGAGCTTCTAAGTTTTGGCTTTCAATAAACCTGGCATGGAAACTCACGTGTACCAATTTATTGGCTATGTAACTTTGAGAGGATCATGTGGCTCTTCTGAGGCTTCATTTCTTCAACTCTAAAATGGACTTAACAATTTTCAGGCTTGTTGTGATAATTAAATGAAATCATACATTTAAGCTGTAGGTATTTAGCAAATATTGCCTATTATTATCATTACTAGACTTTTGAGGCAAAGTCAATAAAAGAACACTATTCTTCCCTGCCTAAGAGAGGAGCCTGTGAGAAATGGACATAGAAGCCTGAAAGGTGGACCTCAAATTACTCATCACAGCTGGACTGAAGTCATGACTAGGTGAACGGCTACAGTGGGCTTGCTACTAATTCCCTTCTAAGTAAAATCTACCTGTCCAGTCACTGGTACAGCTGGCTGGGGCCAGGCATCTTGCATCATGGAAGAGGATGGACTGGATACTCTCTCGCTAGGAGGGCTGGTCCAAGGGAGCCCAAGTACTTGGTACTTGAGTGTAATTCCCAGATACTTCTTCTTTTTTTTTTTTAAGGATCCACATGTTTTTGCTTGTTTGTTTGATGTGAACCATTTTTTAAAGTCTTTATTGAATTTGTTACAATATTCCTTCTGTTTTATGTTTTGCCTTTTGGCTGCGAGGCATATGGAATCTTAGCTCCCTGACCAGGATTGAACCCACACCCCCTGCATTGGAAGGCAGTCTTAACCACTAGACCACCAAAAAGTCCCCCACTGACCCTTCTAAATGCACCTATCATTCCCTTTCCTGGGAGAAGTGAATGATGGGATTGAAAGAGGCTGGAAGTCCTTCCATGAGGTTTCTCCCCCAAGTATTATACTTTTGACGGCTTTAATTTTTAGCTGAAAAGGTGACTACTATAATAATTTATAAATTTATATGTAAATGTTGTTGTTTAGTCGCTAAGTCATGTCTGGCCCTTTTGCGACCCCATGGACTGTAGCCCGCCAGGCTCCTCTGTCCATGGGATTTCTTAGGTAAGTATACTTGAGTGGATTTTCTTCTCCAGGGGATCTTCCTGACCCAAGAATCAAAACTGCATCTCCTGCATTGGCAGGCAAATTCTTTACCACTGAGCCACCTCGGAAGCCCATTTATATGTGAATATTTTTTTCTGTTCCTTTTTCTTTGATATTTTCTCCTACTGAAGTTTGTTGAACTATTGTTCCTAATTACTATCTTCCTCCTATTAGGAAGGATTTTACATGCTTATCCTTTGCCACAGTTTTCTCAGTATCTTTCCTAAAGGAGGAGTGTGCGCCCCTGTTCCACTAACTTTGGCTATGGTCATATGACATGCTTTGGTCACTGGAATATATCTGGATTGGGTGCAAACCATGTCAGAACAGAAGTTTTAAACGAGCTTGTATGATTTCTCTGTCCGCCCTTAACCATCTTCTCTCCATCATGGGGACACAAGGCCCTAGGCAGTGACTGTTCCTTTAGGCTAGATCTCAAGATGAGTAGACATACAAAGCTGACCCAGTGAACCCATTTTAGACTAGTTAGGCCCATACCTGTTTACTTATATAATCAATACACCTGCAGCTGACCTGAACCCCTGAGGAATAAATATTTTTGTAAGCCACAAAGATTTTAGGGTTGTTAGACCACAAACTGTTAATTAAACAGTACACCATTTGTTCTGAGTAGATGCTTGGCAAGACAGCTTGCAGGGTCATATCTCAGGTAAGAGGCAAGGACAGCAGTCAAAGTTTGAGATTAGCTTCTCTGAAACCTGTGGAATTGTGCTGAGTCAGCCCAACACTCATTCATCTGCTGGTAACATAATAGTCAACAAAAGAGTCCAAAATATAGTACTTGAATGCAATCTCAAAAACAACAGAACGATCTCTAATTGTTTCCAAGGCAAACCATTCAATATCACGGTAATCCAAGTCTATGCCCCGACCAGTAATGCTGAAGAAGAATCTATGAAGACCTACAAGACCTTTTAGAACTAACACCCAAAAAAGATGTCCTTTTCTTTATAGGGGACTGGAATGCAAAAGTAGGAAGTCAAGAAACACCTGGAGGAACAGGCAAATCTGGCCTTGGAGTACAGAATGAAGCAGGGCAAAGGCTAATAGAGTTTTGCCAAGAAAATGCACTGGTCATAGCAAACACCCTCTTCCAACAACACAAGAGAAGACTCTACACATGGACATCACCAGATGGCCAATACTGAAATCAGACTGATTATATTCTTTGCAGCCAAAGAAGGAGAAGCTCTATACAGTCAGCAAAAACAAGACCGGGAGCTGACTGTGGCTCAGATCATAAACTTATTGCCAAATTCAGACTTAAAGAAAGTAGGGAAAACCACTAGACCATTCAGTTATAACCTAAATCAAATCCCTTATGATTATACAGTGGAAGTGACAAATAGATTTAAGGGACTAGATCTGATAGAGAGTGCCTGATGAACTATGGACAGAGGTTTGTGACACTGTACAGGAGACAAGGATCAAGACCATCCCCAGGAAAAAGAAATGCAAAAAAGCAAAATGGCTGTCTGAGGAGGCCTTACAAATAGCTGAGAAAGGAAGAGAAGTGAAAGGCAAAGGAGAAAAGGAAAGATATAAGTGTCTGAATGCAGGGTTCCAAAGAATAGCAAGTAGAGATAAAGCCTTCCTCCGTGATCAATGCAAAGAAATAGAGGAAAACAACAGAATGGGAAAGATTGGAGATCACTTCAAGAAAATTAGAGATACCAATGGAACATTTCATGCAAAGATGGGCTTGATAAAGGACAGAAATGCTATGGACCTGACAGAAGCAGAAGATATTAAGAAGAGGTGGCAAGAGTAGACAGAAGAACTGTACAAAAAAGATCTTCATGACCCAGATAATCACGATGGTGTGATCACTGATCTAGAGCCAGACATCCTGGAATGTGAAGTCAAGTGGGCCTTAGGAAGCATCACTACAAACAAAGCTAGTGGAGGTGATGGAATTCCAGTTGAGTTATTTCAAATCCTAAAAGATGATGCTGTGAAAGTGCTGCATTCAATATGTCAGCAAATTTGGAAAACTCAGCAGTGGCCACAGGACTGAAAAAGGTCAGTTTTCATTCCAATCCCAAAGAAAGGCAATGCCAAAGAATGCTCAAACTACCACACGATTGCACCCATTTCACATGCTAGTAAAGTAATGCTAGTAAAGTAATCCAAGCCAGGCTTCAGCAATACATGAGCTGTGAACTTCCAGTTGTTCAAGCTGGTTTTAGAAAAGGCAGAGGAACCAGAGATCAAATTGCCAACATCCGCTAGATCATCGGAAAAGCAAGAGTTTCAGAAAAACATCTATATCTGCTTTATTGACTATGCCAAAGCCTTTGACTGTGTGGATCACAACAAACTGTGGAAAATTTTGAAAGAGATGGGAATACCAGACCACCTGACCTGCCTCTTGAGAAACCTATATGCAGGTCAGGAAGCAACAGTTAGAATTGGACATGGAACAACAGACTGGTTCCAAATAGGAAAAGGAGTATGTCAAGGCTATATATTGTTACCCTGCTTATTTAACTTATATGCAGAGTACATCATAAAAAACAGTGGGCTGGATGAAGCAGAAGCTGGAACCAAGATTGCTGGGAGAAATATCAATAACCTCAGATATGCAAATGACACCACCCTTATGGCAGAAAGTGAAGAAGAACCAAAGAGCCTCTTGATGAAAGTGAAAGTGGAGAGTGAAAAAGTTGGCTTAAAGCTCAACATTCAGAAAACTAAGATCATGGCATCTGGTCCCATCACTTCATGGCAAATAGATGGGGAAACTGTGGAAACAATGAGAGACTATTTTTCTGGGCTCCAAAATCACTGCAGGTGGTGATTGCAGCCATGAAATTAAAAGACGCTTATTCCTTAGTAGGAAAGTTATGACCAACCTAGATAGCATATTCAAAAGCAGAGACATTACTTAGCCAACAAAGGTCTGTCTAGTCGAGGCTATGGTTTTTCCAATGGTCGTGTATGGATGTGAGAGTTGGACTGTGAAGAAAGCTGAGCACCGAAGAATTGATGCTTTTGAACTGTGGTGTTGGAGAAGACTCTTGAGAGTCCCTTGGACTGCAAGGAGATCCAACCAGTCCATCCTAAAGGAGATCAGTCCTGGGTGTTCATTGGTAGGACTGACGTTGAAGCTGAAACTCCAATACTTTGGCCACCTGATATGAAGAGCTGACTCATTTGAAAAGACCCTGATGCTGGGAAAGAATGAGGGCAGGAGGAGAAGGGGATGACAGAGGATGAGATTGTTGGATGGCATCACCGACTCAATGAACATGAGTTTGGATAGGCTCTGGGAGTTGGTTTGGACAGGGAGGTCTGGCGTGCTGCAGCTCATGGGGTTGCATAGAGTCGGACACGACTGAGCGACTGAACTGAACTAAACTTAATATTGACAGTCAGGCTTCTCACTGACATGTTTATATGTACTTTTTGAGCCTGGCAAGGAACAGGACACAGTCAGATACTGCCTGGGTGCTGAAGTGCTCTGTGAATACCAGAAGTGGCATCATCCTTACTGGGGAATCCCAGGTCTCACAATCTGTATATTCAGAGAAAGAATTTTCTTAAAATGAGCCTCTTTTAAATTCATGGCAAGCAGGAACATAGTGTTATCTTAGCCCTCTTGCATAGTATAATTTAACTTGTGAACTTTACAAGTATGCAATGGGTTATGTGAAAGTGAATTATGGCAAATATTTAAATCTTATTGCAGTGAATCATGATAATGGAGCTGATGACTGAGAAGATTTCTAAAATCTAGTAATGGCTATTTTTTTGGTGATATATGTCAAGATAAAATTTGATATTTCCTTGCTTTGTATGATAGAATTTATAAAAACTTATAAATGTTTTTCTTTGGGGATGCATTGTGGCTAAGTGACTAAGGGTAAAGATGCAGAATGAACTAAAAGGACTCATTTCAAATGCCTAGCCACCACAAGTCTTAAATTTATATTCTCGGGCAAGTCACATTGAGCTGTTTCCGGGCAGGGATGGTAATATGTCTATATCACAAGGTTGAGTAAGGATTCTATGAGATTATATATTCAAGGCACTTGGCATACTGCTAGTTAACTGTAAACAGTTGATATGTGTTGGACTTATTTTTGCTTCTTTGTCATAAATAATGAGTTACAAAGCATAAACACTCAGTATTTTAAAAGTTTCAGTTTTTGATACTTTCGAATGATTAAAATATGCATGAAATTTTATAAAAAACTGAAATTCTATCATAATAAAGATGATAAAAGGAGAAAAAGGAATTTGTTTTGGTTTGACAAAAGATAAGGCAGTCATTTTCATAAATATTCAATAACTAACACCAAGTATTTGAACATTTCAACATGTCATTGTCTTTCAGTAATAGTTACATTAGTTTACATTGTGGAGCACTTTTTTCAAGATACTTTGCTAGTTATTTCTTAATCTTCCCAACTATTTTACTATAAAAACGATTTACCTATTTCATATCCATACTGTTCTTCTCTACCAAAGTCAATGATATTTCTGAAAACACTGAATATTGAAAACTTCTACACTAAACACTCTCAAAGTTTTATTTTATTTTTTTTGCACAAGTAATTCATTCCTTTCTTCTAAAGGTTTGCTCTTTTGACAAGACCAACTCAGGTTTATCAGTTCAGTTCAGTTCAGTCGTTCAGTCGTGTCCGACTCTTTGCGACCCCATGAATCGTAGCACGCCGGGCCTCCCTGTCCATCACCAACTCCCGGAGTTCACCCAGACTCATGTCCATCGAGACAGTGATGCCATCCAGCCATCTCATCCTCTGTTGTCCCCTTCTCCTCCTGCCCCCAATCCCTCCCAGCATCAGAGTCTTTTCCAATGAGTCAACTCTTCGCATGAGGTGGCCAAAGTACTGGAGTTTCAGATTTAGCATCATTCCTTCCAAAGAAATCCCAGGGCTGATCTCCTTCAGAATGGACTGGTTGGATCTCCTTGAAGTCCAAGGGACTCTCAAGAGTCTTCTCCAACACCACAGTCCAAAAGCATCAATTCTTTGGCACTCAGCCTTCTTCACAATCCAACTCTCACATCCATACATGACCACTCAGGTTTATAAACTCAGGTTTATAGGTTGCTGCTAAGTCACTTCAGTCGTGTCTGACTCTGCGTGACCCCATAGACCACAGCCCACCAGGCTCCCCCATCCCTGGGATTCTCCAGGCAAGAACACTGGAGTGGGTTGCCATTTCCTTCTCCAATCAGGTTTATAGGTTAACTATAGTTATAACTATAAACTCAGGTTTATAGGCTAACTCAATTCTTTAAAACTTTTTTTAATGAAATCTCAAACACACAAAGAAAAATATAGAAATCTTAGCATGAATACATATGTAACCACACCCAGATTTTTCATATGTAATATGTTACCATTTTTTTTTTTTTTTGTAAGCAAGAGGGTAGAGGTAAAGCTGTGGTCCTCTGGGTAACTTTACTTCTTTTACTTGCCCTGTTCTCCAAATGCACCTGCTATTTCTGAATTTGCTACAGTTTGCATTCTTTTAAGCTTTATAAAAATGTTGCATATTGTAATTACTGTGATAGAAATTCCATTTTTCCTCCTTGTCCTGTGTTGAAATGTATCCATTCTTGACTAATATAGATCTACACCATTCATTTGATATGTAATATTCCTTTGTGTGATCAAATGGCAATTAATTCATTTTCAGGTTCGTTTATAAATTTTGCTTTTTAGCGTATGCTTAGTTTTTGCCCTTGGCATTTACTTCTTTAGGCTGAAGCCTGCTTCCAGTGACACCCCGCTGGAGGGGTTTTGTTCTGATACACTAAGAGCACACGCAGCCCGCTCTCAGAGCAAGCTGAAATGCCAGAGAGCCTGAAGCAGTCTTCATTCAACGAGAGCAGGACTTAGTGAATAAATGCCCCAGCTCTTTTCATACCTCTGTGAAGAACTCTGAGGGAGTGTTTCCCACCAGTATTTGCCTCAGTTTGCTATGGTGGCATTTTGTTGATCATGCACTCTTCGTTTTTCTGCCTCGTTTTTCCTGGGATCACCTCCCAGATAAACCATGTGAATGCTACTCCTTGTTTTGGGATCTATTCTTGAGAACCTAAACTAAGGCTGCTATTCAAAGCATGCCTGTAACAGACACACTGTAGTTAATTGTACATTTCTCTTATCCACATACAGGTGAATTACTCTAGGGCAGAGTCAGCAAAACACAGTCCAGGCTTCTACATCCAGCTGGTTATTTGTTTTGTAAAGTCAGTGAATTAGGAAGGGATTTTTACATTTTTAAAAAGGTTGAGAAAAACCAAAAGAGTAGTGTTTCATGGCATGTAATTGTATGAAATTCAAATTTTAGTGTCCATAAGTAGGGTTTTGTTGGAGCTGAATCAGGTCCATTTGTTTGCTTATTATCTATGACTATTTTCACATTACTGTTTCACAGCAGAGATGTATGGCTTGCACTGTATGGCCTGCAAAGATTAAAATATTTATTATCTGGCTCTTTACAGAAAAAAATTCACTAACCCCTGCTCTAGGGTATACATCTAGAATAGAATTTCTGTGTTCAAAATAATGCATATATACGTGTATATATATATATATTTTTTTGATATATACATATAATGCATGTATTTATATGTATATATATATATTTGTATACATTATATATGTGTATACATGTATCATGTATATACACACACATTCTGTAAATATTGCCAAGTTTCTCTCCATAGTAGTTATTCCCGTTTATACTCCCACTTGCTGGGGCATTTGAGTATTTCTTTTTCTACATATCCTCATCCAGCATGTTTTTTTTTTTTTAACACCTTTATAATATTTGCTAATTTCTCTTTTAACAGAGAGAATATTCATATTTCGTGCTCTTTTAAAGACAATAATATCTAAAGAATTATTTTCTTTTAAAAGTTTTTATGTTTATGGTTTCCTTTGATTTGTGACAAATGATACTGGTTTTTCATTTAAGGGAATGATATAAAATTTCCTTACAAAAATTTGTTTAAGGAAAAAGAATAAGTTGATTGAAAGAGAAACAGTTAAGTGTGTAACAGTAAAGTGATGGGCAGATGTGTCAAAATTATAAAGACAGATTCTGAATGAATGAAATTTGTGAATCAGCGAAGAAAACTTGTGACCTATGTTTTAAACCTGGGTTAATCATAGCTGATTGTATGTTCTTGGACAAATTATTTATTCTGTCTTAGATTTCAGTAAAATGGAAACTGTTGCTTAAGCTTTGTATTCTCTCGTAGTATTATTTTGAAGATCCATTGAGATTTAAGTTAAAGAGTTTAATAAAGGTGTTGCAACATCTCCAAGCATAGCCTGTAACACAACCTACCTGGAGTTTCTACCATTTTTCTTAAAGGTGAAGAACATGGTCTGCTTTTAGTGTTGGATTTTTTTTGCTCACTTTGATACCTTTATCAATAGTGCCAATCCCAGGCACTCTGTTTCTTCTGGTAGAAATTTGGTTGACTGTTCATTGAGATTTTCTGTGAAGTTTTCCCCAGATTCCATTTTCTCTTAGCATCTTGCATGATCTCTTCCTCTAGTAAATCTTTATATTATTTAAAGATGTTCTCTCACAACATGGGACACAGTCCACCATCTGTTAGTTGCTTGTGTGTTACGGACACAGACAGTTGTGTTCCTTTGGCATCTTTTTCAGAGCCTAGTGTTGTTCCTATCTTCTTAATGCTAGCAAATCAATACATGTTGGCTTTAATCTTTTATACGTACCTGTTGCCTCTTTTTAAAGTATGGTTACACCAATTTTGTCTGCATGACTGAAAATATGAACACTTGGTAGAGCTTAGAAGCCTTATGATGAGCCACTTCCTATCTCTTTGGGCTTGTCTCAAAACAGCACATCCTCGCTCTCTGTGTCAGCTACACTGATCTGCCAGTCCCCCAAATGTGTGTGCTCCTTCTGCCTCAGGGCCTTTGCACATATTATTCCAAGTGTATGAATGTTCTCCCTCTCCCTTCACTTAATTTTGCTCATTTTGCAGACTTGAAAATTGCCTCCCATCTAGGGATATCCTGTCTTATCTCCTTGGTTATACCAAATTCCCCTTGTCTACCCTGATAGTATCATAGACTTTTCACTGGCAGCATTTATCATGTGGAAATTCTATATTTACATGATTACTGGATTAATGTTAATCCTGTCCATTGAGCCTTATGCTTCATGAAGACATGGTAACATTTGTTTTCTCTCACCATTGTATAGCATCAAATACAATGCTGGGTACATAGTAAATACTCAATGAATATTTGTTGGATAACCTACTGAATGAATCAAGTATTGTTCTGTTCCCTGCAAAGTCAGATCCAAGATACTGCCTTCCCTTGTTTCCATCCTCCACCATCAATAAGGAAAAACATATGAGCAAGGGAGCTTTATCTGCTTTAGCCAAGTCATCTGGGAAAACTTCCAGGGTGTCAAGACACCAGTCACAGCTTCCAGGAATCAGTGACTTCCTGCAGCAGTTCTCAGTGACCTGCTGCTGCTGACCCCTGCCTTTTGAAAATTATATTTCCCTTAAGCAAATGCCAGAATGCTGCGTGTGATAGTTGGATTCCAGCTGCAGGCCACTCTCAATATACCCAGGTGTCATTTTACCTTAAATTCCTATCTAAAAATAATCAGATTGTTGAACCACGGGTGAATAATGCACAATTTAAATTCAGGTGCCAGGTGCCATGTTGATGTTTAAAAGAACAGGTAATCTCGCATTTGGTTTCAAGACCTGTCTTGCTGTGAGGCATGAATTACAGACAACCCTGCCACCTCACACCTCGAACCTGACACTGAGGGCAGCCTTCATATAGATATAAACAAATGTGTGTACTTATTATTCAAACTCTGTGTTTTAAAACTTACTTTTATGGTCCAGCCACACTGGGCTTTATCACCACTTATTAGTCTTAATACTGTGGCAGTCGAGGAGTTTTAAAACTATTTATCTGTTTCCCATTTCACTAAAGCAGATTCTTTTAACCCCATCCCCATCTCTCTCTCTCTTTTTTTTTTTTTTACATTTCCAAAATGATCTATGAGGTTGTGTTTCAGTGGAGATAAAATTTTTGGCTTCAGGGTACCATGTTTACATGTCTTTATTGTAAATGCCCTTATACTGGAGCTCTGGCAAGGACATGGTCAATGAACAGATGTCAGCAGTTAACAGGACATATACAAGGCACCACATCTATGAAACTGCGCCAAGGCCTCCTTCAGCAGCATTGCCTGTTCTCTTTCCAGCATTTATGTGCTGCTCAGGGCCACACAGTTGGACCATAAGGAACTGAATTCTCCATCTCAGTGTGAACTGAGCATCACTCATCTGAATCTAAACTTACTTCTTTACCTTTCTGACCCTGAGCGTGAAAGCACAAATGCTTGCTTTTAGCCAGAGGAAGTGATCCAAGTAAATGGCCTGGATAATATGGATGTGAGCACTGCTCTAGTCATTGATTTAATCAGGGAGGGGAATTACTGCAGAAAATGTTCATATGCAGTCCTGGATTTTACAAATTAATTTCTTTGGATTTTATCAGGGAAGGGAATTACTGCAGAAAATGTTCATATGCAGTCCTGGATTTTTACAAATTAATTACAAAATAATTAATTACAAATTAATCTCATTTCCATTTTCAAGAGTACTGCGGGGTATCATGCCTCTTTAATGTCCCATTGTTGGTGGGTTGGTAGTGGGTTGGCCCACGAGTGGGGTGGAGAAGGTGCCAGTCAATCCTAGAGCAAACCGGGATGAAAGAACGCCAGTAGAACATCTAGGTTCGAGATACGGCTGCTTTGGGGGAAGGCTCTGATCCTCATAGATGGGGTGATAAAATTCAGTGAGTCAAAACTTGAATTTCATAACGACTTTCTCACACAGTGTCAGAGTAGTGCCGAGACTGCAATACAGAGGAAACATTTGTGTTTTATTTTGCTTGATTGCCTCCATTGCATTGTGATGAAGCTTGTGCGGAAATTTTGATAAAGAAGACATTTAAACATTTTTAATAGTTAAGTTTAGAAAATACATTAAGAATTGAGTCTGTGGCAATGTAAAAAAAATCTGTATTGTGGAATAATTTTCTCTGATGGACTACATATTGAAGTGAAAAGGAATTTTTAACTACAAAATGGTGTAATCTTGCATCAACAGTGGTTATTTTTGGCTGGAGGATTTTGGAACATTTAAAATTTTTCCTTTTTTCTTTGCCTTTATTTTCTAAATGTTTTGTTTGTAGTATAAAAGCACACACTTGCACACACATATTTATATATACACATATACATGAATATAAATGTACATACATTTTAGTTAGGTGCATATTTTCCTTAGGAAGAGCTGCTATTTCAAAGAAACATCTGTTTTTATCCTCCAGTATTCTATGTCAGAAAAAATGTGATTTATGGGGTAGGCGAAATAAAAAGTGATGAGAAAGGATGGGCTAGAGACAAGCAGGAAATTTTAGCTCTTTACTTGTCTGGGGTGAGTCTTTGAGCTACCATTTTCCTCCTAATCACACCTGACTTGGCTGTAGGACTGTCACTTTAGCTGGGCAACTGTACTGTTCAGGACAGAAGAAATGAGTCACGTGACATACTAATGCCTCACACTTCACAAAGACCTTCACTTGGGTGCGTTATGAACATGCCTTAGGGAAAATGTGCAGTTTGTCGGTGTTGTGGACCAGTCTTTGCTTACAGAGCAGTCATCTGCTCTACCTCAGCTGTTTCTTTGCTAAAGAAACTCAGTGTATTGAGTGGCTATGTTTCCTGTGCTCTTCTCCAGTTTCAGGGACTAGGGATAGTGCATATTTTCTGGTCTAAGTCAGTTGTAATGATTCTGTTCCTCTTGCTTGTGATGGGTGTCAGCATAGACTTGTGATACAGTTGTAGTTGACTAGATACAAACAAAAGTTCACTGGGGAGCTTTGGGGGAAATGCTTGCTCAATCTGTAAGAAGGGATATAGAGCAGTGGCATGGGTTTTTCTTCTTTGTATTTCTCGAAAGGGAGGGTGTTTGAATGTTGGTGCATTAGAACAGGTGCAGCCATGTTGCTGTGGTAGCAGAATGAAATCATCTGAAAGTACCGAGAAAGACAGGTAGCTTGGGTCCCGGTTGATATTATTTTGTCCTTAAAATATCTACTTTTGAATTTCTTGTTTTGAGGCAATAAACTCCTTAATTGTTTTATCCATTTTTTTTTTCTTGTTGTTGGAGCTCTGTGACCTACAGCTCAGATCATGCTAACTGATTCAACTTATAATCAGATTTAAAAATGAATCTTTTCTCCTTCCTATAGGAGACAAATAACTCAGAAACATGACAGTTGTTACTTGGGTAAACAGAGCGTTGATAATCACTCCTGCCCCACATATTGCTTCATTTTAAGGAGAAGGAATACACACACAGACACATGCACACATCCTGCCAAGTACTTTAAAATGACCGTTTAGTGCTTTACTCACATTTGAATTAGAGTTTGGAATGAATTTAAAAATCTACCAATATGGGAATAGTTGAAGACAGTATATACAGATGATGGAACACTCAGATCAGATCAGATCAGTCGCTCAGTCGAGTCCAACTCTTTGCGACCCCATGAATCGCAGCACGCCAGGCCTCCCTGTCCATCACCAACTCCCGGAGTTCACTCAGACTCACATCCATCGAGTCAGTGACGCCATCCAGCCATCTCATCCTCTGTCGTCCCCTTCTCCTCTTGCCACCAATCCTTCTCAGCATCAGAGTCTTTTCCAGTGAGTCAACTCTTTGCATGAGGTGGCCAAAGTACTGGAGTTTCAGCTAGAGCATCATTCCTTCCAAAGAAATCCCAGGACTGATCTCCTTCAGAATGGACTGGTTGGATCTCCTTGCAGTCCAAGGGACTCTCAAGAGTCTTCTCCAACACCACAGCTCAAAAGCATCAATTCTTCAGCACTCAGCCTTCTTCACAGTCCAACTCTCACATCCATACATGACCACAGGAAAAACCATAGCCTCGACTAGACGAACATTTGTTGGCAAAGTAATGTCTCTGCTTTTGAATATGCTATCTATGTTGGTCATAACTTTCCTTCCAAGGAGTAAGCGTCTTTTAATTTCATGGCTGCAGTCACCATCTGCAGTGATTTTGGAGCCCAGAAAAATAAAGTCTGACACTGTTTCCACTGTTTCCCCATCTATTTGCCATGAAGTGATGGGACTGGATGCCATGATCTTCGTTTTCTGAATGTTGAGCTTTAAGCCAACTTTTTCACTCTCCACTTTCACTTTCATCAAGAGGCTTTTGAGTTCCTCTTCACTTTTTGCCATAAGGGTGGTGTCATCTGCATATCTGAGGTTATTGATATTTCTCCCGGCAATCTTGATTCCAGCTTAGAGTTAAACAGAATAAGATAGATCTATATGGATTTATTTGGATAGATCTTCCCTGGTGGCTCAGATGGTAAAGAATCTGCCTGCAATGTGGAAGACCTGGGTTCCATCCCTGTCTTGGGAAGACCCCCTGGAGAAGGGAATAGCTACCCACTCCAGTATTCTGGCCTGGAGAATTCCATGGACAGAGGAAACTGGCAGGCTATAGTCCATGGGGTCACAAAGAGTCAGACACGACTGAGTGATTTTCACTTCAATATATATTTTAAATAAAAAAAAAGTTGCATGCTTATGCATGTAATATATTATTTCACATTTGTGTATATATATATATGCATGTATGCATATAAATTATATTTTCACTGATATATATTTATAAATAGAAATACATTCCAGAAAACAGTGAATGGATGGTAGTGGTTACCTTTAGGAAAAGAAGTTATATTGGGGGAATTTTTTTTTACTTTTTAAGTTTTTAACTTTTACTCTGTATATTTAAGTAATTTGACTTTTTACTGAATTATTCATGTATTACTTATGTAACTAAAACACAAAAAATCCACAAATCCTGTTAAAGTACTTACAGTTGCTTTTAACTCTATGTTTATGACTTGTCACCTAATCCATTAAACAAAAGTACGCATGTGTAGTTTGCTTTCTTATATTGATATATGAACAATACATAGAGTTTTGTTTCTTTTTTTTACTGTTGTGCACATACCTTTCCCCTCCTCCCTTCTCCCAACACATGCCTATAGGACGCACATGTCCATTTTTTTTAAAATCTCAGTTTTATGTATTTATTTATTTATTTTTACTTTACAATATTGTATTGGTTTTGCCATACATTGACATGAATCTGCCACAGGTGTACACGTGTTCCCCATCCTGAACTCCCCTCCCATCTCCCTCCCGATCCCATCCCTCTGGGTCATCCCAGTGCACCAGCCCCGCGCACCCTGTCTCATGCATTGAATCTGGACTGGTGATTCATTTCACATGTGATAATTTACATGTTTCAATGCCATTCTCCCAAATCATCCCACCCTTGCCCTCTCCCACAGAGTCCAAAAGACTGTTCTATACCTCTGTGTCTCTTTTGCTGTCTCACATACAGGGTTATTGTTACCATCTTTCTAAATTCCATATATATGCATTAGTATACTGTATTGGTGTTTTTCTTTCTGGCTTACTTCACTCTGTATAATAGGCCACATGTCCATTTTGTGAAACTTTTCTATTATATCTAGTTCAGGAAGGATGGATGTTCTCTGGCTTCAGACTTCCACTCTGGCCCCTAATCTGAGGGGCCAGTCCTTGGTTCAGCCAAGAGCAGGAGGCATTTGCTCCTGGACCTTTTTCCTGAGTGATTCAAGATGAAAATAATGTTTTGGGAACCAGATTTTTCCTGCCAAAGGGCATGGGTCCTTTGTGGTCCAAACTATGAAACCTTCAGACCTCTTTAGGGTTCTGCCTGCTCCCTAAGCCTTGCATTGGGAACCCCCAATGTCCTTCCCACTTTATGATTAGGTAGCTGAGTGTGCTCTTCTTGTATGCAACCAACAACTGATTGATACAATATCAACTAAAATAGACACGTCTCTTTTTCTACATGCAGTGATCAGTAATCAGCAGAAATACCCTATGGGAGAAGCCTATTCTTGGAATATGAATGTCCATAACAAAGTTTTAATTTGTGATTTATACAGCAGCATGCCAGCTCTGGGGCTTTTTCTATTTAATCACAGTAATGATGATGCATTTTTCTGTTTTATCCCTCAGGCTGTATTCACTTTTGATTATATGGAGAAGGAACAGAATTCCTAAAGACATAATGAATCGAAATGTCTTTCACTTGGAGTTTGACTCTTTTAAAACATTCTGTTTGTAACTTGCTTTATAGTAGTCAATGGTGGACTTATAGAATGATTGTCATTCAATTTAGTCCCTGAAAGAACTTAGTAATTTTATCTAGGAATATACTGTCATTTTATAGCTAAGAAACCAAAGCCCTCAGTAAAAAGACCCCAAAACATAAAGCTATTTTTTTTCATTTTTTGAAGTTTAAGTATATTTTTTAATTCCTACAATTTTGTGTTGGTTTCTGCCATACAACAACACAAATCAGCCATGATTATACATCCATCCCCTCCCTCCATCCCCTCCCCCATCCCATCCCGCCAGGTCATCACAGAGCACCAGACTGGGCTCCCTGTGCTTCTCAGCAGCTTCTCACCAGCTATCCATCTTACACCCGACAAAGTATTTATGTTGATAGTATTTTCTCCATTTCTCCCACTCTCTCCCTCCCCTACCGCGTCCACAAGTGCATTCTCTACATCTGTGTCTCCATTTCTTCCCTACAAATGGGCCCATCAATACCATTTCTCTAGATTAAGCAGAACTGGGCTTGCAGTTCAACTCTTCTCAATCCAGGTCCAAAGTTCTTTCTCTAGGTGCCATTCTCTGAAAATTTCATGATAAAGAAAGATGGAGTTAAAAGGTCACTTTGCTTTGAGAACACTAGAAACATATTCATAATAATGCTTTTTAGACTATGGCTAAATAATAACCCACCTGGCATTTGCTTCACTTATCATTTATGTTGTTTTGATTAACAGGTTTTAGGAAACTGTGCCTTTAGATAAGAAATAGAAGCAGGTAAAATCCATTTTTAAATATTTTTCTTTTCCCGCTTTTCTTTAATTCTATATGTCAAAAATAGTTTTATTCCCTAGAATGTTCAAGATGTAAATAAGTAAAAAACCCCCATATCTAACATTTCACCTTTCTAAAGTGCGACTGTAGCCTGGGGTCCTGCAGGGCACAGCTAACTGGGACAGTTTTAATACTCTGGGGACAGTCTCCGCATCTCCAGGCTTTACTGTTTCATATTGCTTTTCTTTTATGTGTGTGTCCTGGCTCCTGAATGAGATTACCTTCTCGGAGGGCCTTTGGCAAATAAGTTTAGATGGTTTAACTTTCATTCAACAAACATGTACTGAGCATCTACAATATGTCTGGCAGTATGATGGGGTTTAGTGACAGAAGGATGAGAAATAACAGCCTCTCCCCTCAGGGAACTCTCTACTCGGCAACCTGAATTTTAAAGTGACAGGTGGTAAGAAATGATACCGAAATCAAAGTAGGGCACTACCATTCTTAAAAATCTATAATTATACCCTTAAGAATTCAGATTGAGAACCTCTGCTAAAACTGCTCACTAGGTTTTTACTTTGAGCAGTCTGCAGCAGGGTATACTGTGGTTTATGAAGACAAATATAATGGTAATTAAGACAAAATACATTTGTTCCTATGGATTATAATGAAACTATCCCAAATAGTACAGATTGGTAATTTAATTTTTGGTTTTTCCAAGATAAGGAACATATGTTTTTAGAAAATAGGGAGAAGGAAATTCTTAGAACAGATCAGTGTGAGCCAAATGGGTAGAATATAAGCTGAAATGAAGCTTAAGGGAGAATGGGCAACATAAAAATTGTAGAATAGGGCTGACATGTTATGGGCTTGAAATCAGTTTTGTCTTGGTAATGATATTGAAAGGTTCCAAGTTTGTAATTGATGTACAGATAGATTCATTCATCCAGCACATCTCTTTTGAGCCTAACTTTGTGTCAGACACTGTTCTAGACATCTGAGCTACATCAAGACAAAGAGGCCTGATCTTGTGAAGCTACCTTTTTGTTTTTCTTGCTTAAGGCACTTCAAATTATTCTCTATACATACAGGATAAAATCCGACGACATTAGTGTAACATACAAAGTTCTACTGATTTCTCCATGTCTTGACATTCTTCTTTTCTTACTCTGAACTCCAGCCAGGCAGAGCCACTTACAAATTCTGAAAGCAAAGAAAAGAAATTCTGTCCAAACTTCACATTTTGCACATACTCTTCCTTCTACTGAAATGACCTTCTCAACCCTTCTAACCTCTACTCAACCTTCAGGTCTCAGCCAGCTCAAATGTCATTTCCTCCTGATGCTACTTCTGACTTCCAAAATAGGTCTGGGTGTCTCTTCTGTGTTCCCATAACATCCTGTGCTCAACACACATCACACCCATGAAATCGGCCTCTTTATCTCTCTGTCTTTCCAGAGAATCCTTGAGATCAGGGGTTGTGTCCTCTACACTGGCACATCCCTAGGGCCTCACATGTGCCTGACACCTAGATATTTGTTTAAAGTTGACAACACGTGAGGAACCAGTAAGAGATTACCAGCCAAACAATTATATAAGCCATAGGATTTTTATTCAAAGAATTCAGTTGGTGAATTCTATTGTCTACTATCTGAATCAAATATCAAATCTCTATCAAAAGTCTCTCATCAGTGGATTAATTATATCTTGAATTCCAATCATATGTCTAACTGGAGTTGGATGTTCTGTTTTTTAGGGAGACCACCTTGGAAAACTAATACAATTAGGGAGCAAGCTTGAAAACAAAACAATTAGAGAAAAAGCAAACAGGATAGACACAAAGAATCTAATTATGTGTGCAGATTATGCCCATTATTGACACTCAGAAGAAAGAGAGACACTGAAAACTGAAACACTCATAGTCATTCATTGAGGAAGTTAAAGTTGAACAGTCTCCATAAGCTCTCTATGTATAATATTTTGTCTAAATCTTATAGCTATCCACCATCACAGTCATTATTACTGTTATTATAGAGAAGAGGAGACAAAATAAAAGAGACATAAGCACAGAGAGGTTAAGGATCTTGTTCAAGATCACACAACTTGTAAATAATGGAACCAGAGTTCAAGCCCAGACTTGTTCAACTCTAACCTCATGCTTCCTCTTGACCAGTTTACTGGGGATGAGGCCACCCAGCTTTTGAATTGTGGCACTGTTCTAAGCCCCTACTTTCAAAAGGAACATACCCAGAACATTTACTTCTGTACATGTTAGAGTAACTAGAATGAGACTTTACCATGAACAACAGGAAAACCAGAAAAAATAAATGAAACTTTTGTAAACACTGGGCATCAGGAAATGTGGAGAAATTATCACCATGAGAGAGGAAACAAGTGAGATGAACCCTACATTTTCCTTGGATTTTGGCCTGGAGGCTTTTCTAGACCAGAGGACAGGATAGTGCCTACATGTGAGTGCTAAGTCACTTCAGTCTTGTCTGACTCTTCGTGACCCTACAGACTGTAGACTGCCAGGCTCCTCTGTCCATGGGATTCTCCAGGCAAGAACATTGGAGTGGGTTGTTCTCCTCCAGGGGAACTTCGTGAACCAGGGATCAAACCCACGTCTTTTATGTCTCCTAATTGGCAGGTGGGTTCTTTATGACTAGTGTCACCTGGGAAGGGAAGGGACCCAACCATAACACTGCAGTTTCTCTGTGAGCTGAGAAGAGAAAGATTGAAGAGCTGAGGGAGGTGGAGGTGGCTGGCATTTTTAGGGAAACTAGCAGAAAAATAACTCAAGAAAGGATTAGGGATTGTTTTTATTCTGTTGCTGAATATTCCACCATAAACAATGCTAGAAAAGGAACAGACAGAAAGCTCTAAGCTGCAGTTCTCATAGATTATGTCATGATGGAAGACATTCACTTCCAGTTAGCCAAAGAAGAGAGACCTCAATGAACACCTGGGACATTCAATAAAGACCCAAGAAAGCTTATGTCTTAGTGGTAGGTCTAAACTAAAACCACCATCAGTTCAGTTCAGTTCAGTCGCTCAGTCGTGTCCGACTCTTTGCGACCCCATGAATCGCAGCACGCCAGGCCTCCCTGTCCATCACCAACTCCCAGAGTTCACTCAGACTCACATCCATCGAGTCAGTGACGCCATCCAGCCATCTCATCCTCTGTCGTCCCCTTCTTCTCCTGACCCCAATCCCTCCCAGCACCAGAGTCTTTTCCAATGAGTCAACTCTTCGCATGAGGTGGCCAAAGTACTGGAGTTTCAGCTTTAGCATCATTCCTTCCAAAAACACCCAGGGCTGATCTCCTTCAGAATGGACTGGTTGGATCTCCTTGCAGTCCAAGGGACTCTCAAGAGTCTTCTCCAAAACCACAGTTCAAAAGCATCAATTCTTCGGTGCTCAGCCATCTTCACAGTCCAACTCTCACATCCATACATGACCACAGGAAAAGAACTTCAAAGTAATCAAGCTGATTCACAAGTAACTTAGATCAGATCAGATCAGTCGCTCAGTCGTGTCCAACTCTTTGCGACCCCATGAATCGCAGCATGCCAGGCCTCCCTGTCCATCACCAACTCCCAGAGTTCACTCAGACTCACGTCCATCGAGTCAGCGATGCCATCCAGCCATCTCATCCTCTGTCGTCCCCTTCTCCTCTTGCCCCCAATACCTCCCAGCATCAGAGTCTTTTCCAATGAGTCACCTCTTCTCATGAGGTGGCCAAAGTACTGGAGTTTCAGCTTTAACATCATTCCTTCCAAAGAAATCCCAGGGCTGATCTCCTTCAGAATGGACTGGTTGGATCTCCTTGCAGTCCAAGGGACTCTCAAGAGTCTTCTCCAGCACCACAATTCAAAAGCATCAATTCTTTAGCGCTCAGCCTTCTTCACAGTCCAACTCTCACATCCATACATGACCACAGGAAAAACCATAGCCTTGACTAGACGAACCTTTGTTGGCAAAGTAATGTCTCTGCTTTTGAATATGCTATCTATGTTGGTCATAACTTTCCTTCCAAGGAATAAGCGTCTTTTAATTTCATGGCTGCAATCACCATCTGCAGTGATTTTGGAGCCCAGAAAAATAAAGTCTGACACTGTTTCCACTGTGTCCCCATTTATTTCCCATGAAGTGGTGGGACCAGATGCCATGATCTTTGTTTTCTGAATGTTGAGCTTTAAGCCAACTTTTTCACTCTCCACTTTCACTTTTATCAAGAGGCTTTTTAGTTCCTCTTCACTTTCTGCCATAAGGGCAGTATCATCTGCGTATCTGAGGTTATTGATATTTCTCCCGGCACTCTTGATTCCAGCTTGTGCTTCTTCCAGTCCAGTGTGTCTCATGATGTACCCTGCATATAAGTTAAATAAACAGGGTGACAATATACAGCCTTGATGTACCCCTTTTCCTATTTGGAACCAGTCTGTTGTTCCATGTCCAGTTCTAACTGTTGCTTCCTGACCTGCATACAAATTTCTCAAGAGGCAGGTCAGGTGGTCTGGTATTCCCATCTCTTGAAGAATTTTCCACAGTTTATTGTGATGCACACAGTCAAAGGCTTTGGCATAGTCAATAAAGCAGAAATAGATGCTTTTCTGGAACTCTCTTGCTTTTTCCATGATCCAGCAGATGTTGGCAATTTGATCTCTGGTTCCTCTGCCTTTTCTAAAACCAGCTTGAACATCAGGAAGTTCACGGTTCACATATTGCTGAAGCCTGGCTTGGAGAATTTTGAGCATTACTTTACTAGCGTGTGAGAGGAGTGCAGTTGTGCTGTAGTTTGAGTATTCTTTGGCATTGCCTTTCTTTGGGATTGGAATGAAAAGTGACCTTTTCCAGTCCTGTGGCCACTGCTGAGTTTTCCAAATTTGCTGGCATATTGAGTGCAGCACTTTCATGGCATCATCTTTCAGGATTTGGAATAGCTCAACTAGAATTCCATCACCTCCACTAGCTTTGTTCCTAGTGATGCTTTCTAAGGCCCACTTGACTTCATATTCCAGGATGTCTGGCTCTAGGTCAGTGACCACACTATCGTGATTATCTGGGTCGTGAAGATCTTTTTTGTACAGTTCTTCTGTGTATTCTTGCCACCTCTTCTTAAGATCTTCTGCTTCTGTTAGGTCCATACCATTTCTGTCCTTTATCAAGCACATCTTTGCATGAAATGTTCCTTTGGTATCTCTGATTTTCTTGAAGAGATCCCTAGTCTTTCCCATTCTGTTGTTTTCCTCTATTTCTTTGCATTGATCACTGAAGAAGGCTTTCTTATCTCTTCTTGCTATTGTTTGGAACTCTGCATTTAGATGTTTATATCTTTCCTTTTCTCCTTTGCTTTCACTTCTCTTCTTTTCACAGCTATTTGTAAGGCCTCCTCAGACAGCCATTTTGCTTTTTTGCATTTCTTTTCCATGGGGATGGTCTTGATCCCTGTCTCCTGTACAATGTCAGGAACCTCATTCCATAGGCCGCGACGGGCGCACTAAAGCCCAGGCGGCTGCTACGGGCGCGCTAAAGCGCAGGGGCGAGAGGAGCCACCTGACGTCGGAGGTCAGGGGCAGAAGCCGGGAGGACCCCATGCCCGAAGGGCGGCGGCCAAGGGGAGTTACCCCACGTC
This sequence comes from Bos indicus, assembly GCF_029378745.1. Classification (NCBI taxonomy): domain Eukaryota; kingdom Metazoa; phylum Chordata; class Mammalia; order Artiodactyla; family Bovidae; genus Bos; species Bos indicus. The sequence continues at coordinate 48,336,535 of NC_091780.1, forward strand.
CGAGGTCAGGGGCAGTGGTGGAGAGTACCAGACTGCGACGGCGCAGGAACAGCCGAGAGGAGATACCCAGCTTCTGAGGTCAGGGGCGGCGATGAGAGGAGTTACCCCGCGTCCGAGGTCAGGGGCGGCTGGGAGGAGATACCCCATGCCCCAAGCCCGAGGCCAGGGGCAGCTGGCGGGAGGAGCTACCCCACATCCCCATGCCTGAGGTCAAGGGCGGCGGCCGGGAGGACCAACCCCACGTCCAAGGAGGCATGGCTGCGCGGGCACAGGAGGGCCTAGAGGAGCTATCCCACGTTGAAGGGCAGGAAGGGCAGTGGTGAGAAGATACCCCTTGTCCAAGGTAAGGAGCAATGGCTGCGCTTTGCTGGAGCAGCCGTGAAGAGATACCCCATGGCCAAGGTAAGAGAAACCCAAGAAAGACGGTAGGTGTTGCAAGAGGGCATCAGAGGGCAAACACACTAAAACCATACTCACAGAAAACTAGTCCATCTAATTACACTAGGACCACAGCCTTGTCTAACTCAATGAAACTAAGCCATACCCGTGGGGCAACCCAAGATGGGTGGGTCATGGTGGAGAGATCTGACAGAATGTGGTCCACTGGAGAAAGGGAATGGCAAACCACTTCAGTTTTCTTGCCTTGAGAACCCCATGAACAGTATGAAAAGGCAAAATGATAGGATACTGAAAGAGGAACTCCCCAGGTCAGTAGGTGCCCAATATGCTACTGGAGATCAGTAGAGAAATAACTCCAGAAAGAATGAAGGGATGGAGCCAAAGCAAAAAGAATACCCAGCTGTGGATGTGACTGGTGATAGAAGCAAAGTCCGATGCTGTAAAGAGCAATACTGCATAGGAACCTGGAATGTCAGGTCCATGAATCAAGGCAAATTGGAAGTGGTCAAACAAGAGATGGCAAGAGTGAATGTCGACATTCTAGGAATCAGCGAACTGAAATGGACTGGAATGGGTGAATTTAACTCAGATGACCATTATATCTACTACTGCGGGCAGGAATCCCTCAGAAGAAATGGAGTAGCCATCATGGTCAACAAAAGAGTCTGAAATGCAGTACTTGGATGCAATCTCAAAAACGACAGAATGATCTCTGTTCGTTTCCAAGGCAAACCATTCAATATCACAGTAATCCAAGTCTATGCCCTAACCAGTAACGCTGAAGAAGCTGAAGTTGAATGGTTCTATGAAGACCTACAAGACCTTTTAGAACTAACACCCAAAAAAGATATCCTTTTCATTATAGGGGACTGGAATGCAAAAGTAGGAAGTCAAGAAACACCTGGAGTAACAGGCAAATTTGGCCTTGGAATTCAGAATGAAGCAGGGCAAAGACTAATAGAGTTTTGCCAAGAAAATGCACTGGTCATAACAAACACCCTCTTCCAACAACACAAGAGAAGACTCTATACATGGACATCACCAGATGGTCAACACCGAAATCAGATTGATTATATTCTTTGCAGCCAAAGATGGAGAAGCTCTATACAGTCAGCAAAAAAGACCAGGAGCTGACTGTGGCTCAGACCATGAACTCCTTATTGCCAAATTCCGACTTAAATTGAAGAAAGTAGGGAAAACCATTAGACCATTCAGGTATGACCTAAATCAAGTAACTTAACTACCTGACCAAAAAAAAAAAAAAAATGTTCAGAACTTTTTAGGAATGAAGACAAAATTTGGCACTCGAGCATAACCTTCAAAATGTCCAGAATATAATAAACACACACACACACACACAAAAAGGCACAAGAAAATGTGATGCATTACCAGGAGAAAAAAGTCAAATCTACAAACACAGAAATGCTGGAGATGTAAATAAAATATAGATAGACTAAGACTTTTAAAAATAGACGGGCTTTGAGGGAAACTAGTAAATTATGAAAGAAATAGAAAAAGGACCCAAATGGAAACCATAGAGCCAAAAAATACAGTATCATATATGAAAAATTCGCTGGCTTGGATTAAAAGAGGTAAACACTGTAGGAAAAAATATCAGTGAACTTGATGACATTGTGATATATACTATATATCATCCAGAGTGAATTATGGAGAGCAAAATGGGGAAAAAAAGTTAAGTGAACCTCAGTGACCTATGTGACAAATAAAGCAGATTAGAATATGAGTCAGTGGAATCTCAGAATGGGAAGAGAGTGGGGGGGGGGGGGGGCGGCGGGGAGCAGAAAATATTTGAATAAAAAAAGGCTTAAACATTTCCAAACTTGATGAAAATTTTAAACTGACTGATTTAATATCAAGGAACTTCAAGGATAACACATAGAGAACCACACCAAGGTATACCAAAATAAAAAAAAAAAGAAGAAAATTAGTGATGAAGATAATCCTTAAAGGAAAAAGGTAAGGGGAAAAAACCCACATTACATATAGAAAAACAAGGAATTACTGTTGACTATTACAAGCCATAGGACACTAAAAACACCTTCAAAGTAAAAATTATTCAAACTGTGATTTTATATCCAGTAGATAGTTTCTTAGAAATAAAGATGAAATAAACACATTTTCAGATGGACAAAAGTTGAAAGGAATTGGAATATATCACCAACAAACCTGTTTGAAGATAAAGGTTTCTCAGTGTATGCAAAGAGGTGATTATAATAATTGATCACAAAATTTGAGTGCAAGAAAGAGAGATGTCAAAAGGACAGGGTAAGGGTCTATAGTTGATATATTAGCTATCAAGATGGTATTGTGAGAACATTGAAACAGCTTCTAAAGGCAATGAGGTTGGACGATAGGGCTATTAAAAAACAATACATAAAATTAAGTCTAATGAAGAATATGTGGTTATTGATAATGGTGAGAGGTTGATGCTAAGGACCACAGGAGTGGAAATTCTGTTAAAAATAGATGCTTGCAGAAATGATGCATCAGTTCAGTTCAGTAACTCAGTCATGTCTGACTCTTTGCTACCCCATGAACCGCAGCACACCAGACCTCTCTGTCCATCACCAGCTCCCAGAGTCCACCTAAACCCATGTCTATTGCGTCGGTGATGCCATCCAACCATCTCATCCTCTGTCGTCCCCTTCTCCTCCTGCCCTCAGTCTTTCCCAGCATCAAGGTCTTTTCCAATGAGTCAGCTCTTTACATCAGGTGGCTAAAGTATTGGAGTTTCAGCTTCAACATTCGTCCAACCAATGAACACCCAGGACTGATCTCCTTTAGGATGGACTGGTTGGATCTCCTTGCTGTCCAAGGGGCTCTCAAGAGTCTTCTCCAACACCAAAGTTCAGAAGCATCAAATTCTTCAGCACTCAGCTTTCTTTATAGTCCAACTCTTACATCCATACATGACCACTGGAAAAACCCTAACCTTGACTAGACAGACCTTTGTTGACAAAGTAATGTCTCTGTTATTTAATATACTGTCTAGGTTGGTCATAACTTTCCTTCCAAGGAGTAAGCATCTTTTAATTTCATGGCTGCAATCACCATCTGCAGTGATTTTGGAGCCCCCAAAAATAAAGTCTGACACTATTTCCACTGTTTCCCCATCTATTTGCCATGAAATGATGGGACCGGATGCCATGATCTTCGTTTTCTGAATGTTGAGCTTTAAGCCAACTTTTTCACTCTCCTCTTTCACTTTCATCAAGAGGGTTTTTAGTTCCTCTTCACTTTCTGCCATAAAGGTGGTGTCATCTGCATATCTGAGGTTATTGATATTTCTCCCGGCAATCTTGATTCCAGCTTGTGCTTCTTCCAGTCCAGCATTTCTCATGATGTACTCTGCATATAAGTTAAATAAACAGGGTGACAATATACAGCCTTGACGTACTCCTTTTCCTATTTGGAACCAGTCTGTTGTTCCATGTCCAGTTCTAACTGTTGCTTCCTGACCTGCATACAGGTTTCTCAAGAGGCAGGTCAGGTGGTCTGTTATTCCCATCTCTTGAAGAATTTTCCACAGTTTATTGTGATCCACACAGTCAAAGGCTTTGCCATAGTCAGTAAAGCAGAAATAGATGTTTTTCTGGAACTCTTTTGCTTTTTCCATGATCCAAGAGAGGTTGGCAATTTGATCTCTGGTTTTTCTGCCTTTTCTAAAACCAGCTTGAACATCTGGAAGTTCACAGTTCACATATTGCTGAAGCCTGGCTTGGAGAATTTTAAGTAGTACTTTACTAGCATGTGAGATGAGTGCAATTGTGCTGTAGTTTGAGCATTCTTTAGCATTGCCTTTCTTTGGGATTGGAATGAAAACTAGAGGTATATCCACAAAGATGACATGTTAGCCACCATGACAGGCAAGACTGCTGGGAGAAATATCAATAACCTCAGATATGCAGATGACACCAACCTTATGGCAGAAAGTGAAGAGGAACTAAAGAGCCTCTTGATGAAAGTGAAGGAAGAGAGTGAAAAAGTTGGCTTAAAACTCAACATTCAGAAAACTAAGATCATGGCATCCGGTCCCATCACTTCATGGCAAATAGATGGGGAAACAGTGGAAACAGTGACAGACTTTATTTCTGGGGGGCTCCAAAACCCCTGCAGATGGTGATTGCAGCCATGAAATTCAAAGACGCTTACTCCTTAGAAGAAAAGTTATCAACCTAGACAGCATGTTAAAAAGCAGAGACATTAGTTTGCCAACAAAGGTCTGTCTGGTCAAAGCTATGGTTTTTCCAGTAGTCATGTATGGATATAAGAGTTGGACTATAATGAAAGCCGAGTGCTAAAGGATTGATGCTTTCGACCTGTGGTATTGGGGAAGACTCTTGAGAGTCCCTTGGACTGCAAGGAGGTTCAACCAGTCCATCCTAAAGGAAATCAGTCCTGAATATTCTTTCGAAGGATTGATGCTGAATCTGAAGCTCCAATACTTTGGCTACCCGATGCAAAGAACTGACTCACTAGAAAAGGCCCGGATGCTGGGAAAGATTGAAGGCAGGAGGCAAAAGGGACGACAGAGCATGAGATGGTTGAATGGCATCACCGACTCAATGGGTATGAGTTTGAGTGAGCTCTGGGAGTTGGTGATGGACAGGAAGAACTGGCACATGCTTCAGTCCATGGGGTTGCAAAGAGTCAGACATGACTGAGCAACTGAACTAAACTGAACTGAAACCTTTTATCACCTACACACCTGCTGATTATCCCGGCAGGAACTTCACTCCAACCATGGTCTCCTACCTGACTTTTACTCACTATCTCAGCTCCAGGGTGATGGTGGGCCCAGTTCTGAGTTCATGGTAACTGTTTTCTAGTAAGCAATAAGCTTGACAAAGTAAGATAAGGTAGAGTTTTATATTAGTAACTCAAGTGTTGTCATTAAGAAAAAAATAGAGAAACGTGGAGACAGAGATCAAAGCAGCCTTTTAAAGCTCTTTGGGGGGAAATTGCCATTTCAATTAGACCCATGGGCTGTCACCTCAGCAAAACCATGGTCAACCACTCTAACATCATGTCATCAAGGACATGCTTGTCATTTTGATTAAGTGTTGCAAAGTGACTCTTCAATTGCAGGTCACTGTGACTTTTGTAGGAGAAATTGATGGGTTGCTAACATTGGCTGAAACAGGCAAGTGCTGGCTGCACAGATATTTCTGTGGAGTGTTGCTTAAATTCTCTACTTTCAGAATAATCATCCTTAGACTTCTTCAGGATTTATGTGGGTTTTCCCCTAAACTAAATAGCAAAATAATGCAGGAGGAATAGAAAGTCTATGTTAGAGTGAGAAGGGAGAAGAATGAATCTGCTTGAGAATTTAATAGATTCATCTCAAGTTGGACTTCCCAGGTAGCTCAATGGTAAAGAATCTGCCTGCCAATGCAGGAGACTAGGAGATGTGGGTTTGATCCCTTGGTTGGGAAGATCCCCTGGAGTAGGAAATGGCAACCCACTCTAGTATTCTTGTCTGGAAAATCCCATGGACAGAGGATCCCAGTAGACTGCAGTCCATGGAATCACAAATAGTTGGATAAGTAGCAACCCACTCCAGCATTCTTGCCTGGAAAATCCCACGGACAGAGAAGCCTGGTGAACTATAGTCCATGGGGTAGCAAAGGGTGACTAGCTGAGTGGGTAACACAGACATCTCCCAAAATCTATGATTCTAATCCCTTTGAGAAAGATTCATTTAACCCACCAAGATAGTATAAGCTGAATAAAATGACAGCTGGGCCTCCTTTTGGTAGCCCACAAGAGTTCCTCCTAAATGTGATCAGTCTGAGTTGTGCACTTCATTCTAGAGACTGCTCAAGAGTGATTGTCTTCCTCAATGAATCCTTCTATGACTGTTACAGTTTTCAGTTCCAACAGTGAGCATATCTGCCACATAAACTAGGCTCTTCTACACTATCCTGTATTGCTTTTTTCTGTTTTCTTTTCAAGCTAGCACCCTAATTTTTTAGCTTTCTCTCTCCAACCCTGGATGGTCACCCTAAAAACACAACAGAATCTAACTCTAGCTGGACATATGATTGGAATTCACAGTATATTTAATCCATTGATCAGAAACTTTTTTTTCCCACGCCATGTGGCAAGTTGAATCTTAGTTCCCCAACCAGTGATCAAATCTATGCTCCCTGCCTTGGGTGTGTGAAATCTTAACTCCTGACCATCTTCCCTTGACCATCAGAGAAGTCCTCATTGATGAGAAACTTTTGGTAGAGATTTGATATTTGATTCAGGTAGTAGACATCTAACAAACTGTGAATTTTTTGAAGAAAAATCCTATGACTGGTGTAATTATTTGGCTGGTAACCTCTCACTGGTTCCTCATGTGTTGTCAATTTTAAACAAATATCTAGGTGTCAGGCACATTTAAGGTGCCAGGGATGTGTCAGTGTAGAGGACACAATTCCTGATCGCAAGGATTCTCTGGAGAGACAGAGAGATGAAGAGGCAGATTCCATGGGTGTGATATGTGTTAAGCACAGGATATTATGGAAACACAGAAGAGACACCCAGACTTGTTCTGGAAGTGAGAAGTAGCATCAGGAGGAAATGACATTTGAGCTGGCTGAGACCTGATGGTTGAGTAGGGGTTGGATGGATTGAGAAGGTCATTTCAGTAGAAGGAAGAGTATGTGCAAAATGTGAAGTTTGGACAGAACTTTTCTTTGTTTTCAGAATCTGTAACTGGCTCCACATGGCTGGTGTTTAGAGAAGAGTGCTGAGAGATGGAGAACTCAGTAGAGCTTTTTATATTACATGAAAGTTGTCAGACTTTATCCTGTATATAGAGAGAATAATTTGAAGGTGTTAAGCAAGAAAGCACCATGATCCTGTGATTGGAGAAACAGTCTAGATGGAATGTGAATGGAATGGAGGGCAGGAATCACTGATAGGAGAGACATTAGGAGGTGACAATGTACTGCAGTTCGCTAGTTCTATAATACATTCTTTACCCCACATTTTATTATTTCTGAAGTCTGCATTTATCTTACCATTGGTGGCATGTTTTAGATTAACCTGAAGCTTTTACTTTCTTTCTCAATGATACAAAAAAATCATAGTGCAGTTTATGTAGCATGGCAGCCTAGATTCCAATAAGCAGTCAGGAATGACTGCCATCTTAACTAAAATAGTAGTAGTGTGATGAAGAAAAGTGGATGTGAAATTAAAGTGTATTTTGGAGTCTAGAGCATGAGTATCTGATGACTGCATTTGAAGACATGAAATTGAGAAAGAAGTTGATTATTTTTCCTATTTTAATTTTTTCATTTGGGCTGTTGGAGGTATGATAAAGGAGTCAATAAGGTTTGTGGTGATCAGAAGTGGAAGGTATGAGAGGGATAAGAGACATAAAGAGTGCAGTTCTGTACATAGAGAGTGGAGGGTCCTGGGGACCATCAAAGTTATAGATTGCTTCATTAGGGTTGGTATGTTCACCTCTGGTAATGAAAGGAAACCAAGCAAGAGATGTGGTCTCTTCTGAGATGTTTTTTAATCAGCAAAGTCATTAAATAAACACAGATGCCCTGAGTTGCAAGGGAAATAGTTTCCATTCAAGGACTAATCTTTCATTAAGTCTCATTACAGGACTAAGCATCTTTAAAGCATGAACTCTGATATTGAAGCCTCCATCTTCTGCATGTTTGGTAGATTTCCCTTAAGAAAAGTCTGATCTTCTGTTTCCTGGATCTCCCACATCTTCTAACTTGCATTTATTTTCAGATTAGAGTCATATCTTATAGAAAAATCAAATGTATATGTATTCTATCTGAGTCCAGGAACCTAACTTTGAGGGAAATTAGCTGTTACATCTTTTTTTTTTTTAATTGGGGTACAGTTGCTTTACAATATTATGTTAGTTTCTGCTGTACAATGAAGTGAATCAGCTATAAGGATACATACATCCCCTCCCTCCTGGATCCCCCTCCCATACTTCTTCCCAGTCCCACTCATCTAGGTCATTTATAGAGACATGGATGGACCTAGAGACTGTCACACAGAGTGAAGTAAGTCAGAGAAAAACAAATACCATCTATTAATGCATATATGTGGAGTCTTAAAAAATGGTACAGAGAAGCCTATTTGCAGGGCAAGAACAGAGACACAGATGTAGAGAACAGTGATGTGGACATGGAGAGAGGGTGGGATGAATTAGATTGTTGGGATTGACATGACTGTTAAGTCTTATCTTCATAACTCCAGAGACCAGGATTGAGATGTATAATGGTCTGTAGGAATTGCAAAAGATAAGGGAAAGAATAGACTGTGTATTCTGATCATATCCCTACCTTCTCTCTTTTCATAAATTCTTCCTAGACCACCAGCGTCATCTACCTCTAGATTAGGCATCGGACAAGAACTTTGCCTGCTTTTCCTGCAGTGGGGCTCAGAACCTCTGCTGGTGTTTCTGGGTGCATGGGTATGCCTGGTGGGTATGATGAGGAGACTCTGGGCTGATCTCCTGGCTCTCAAGTGCTTTTTGGATCCTGAATAGGGCTTTGGAGTGTGGACTGAAAAATCTCATATGGTGTTTGCATTTTATCAGAAGTTTTCTTATGCATTGTCTTATTTGCTCTTTATAAGCACTCAAATAGATTGGTTTGATAATCAAGACATATAAGTTATACAAAGATACAAGAAAGAATGCCTCATACTTAGGAATGGTTCCTGAGGGGTTACTAGACAAACACTATCTGGTGATTGCTGTATATGTTCCTTTTTTTATAGTCATTATATTTCCACTGAGAACCTTGAGCTTCAGAGGATGGACAGTGCAAAGCCAGGCAGTGATCTGGCATATTAGAACCTGAGTTTCCTGAATTCCAGTTCAGTCTGCTTACTAGACTAGGGAAGCTATTGAGAAGAGGAGGAAGGTCTTAAGGTTTTAAGTTACCTTAGCTGGTCTGCAGTAGGTGTCCCTGAGATAGGCTTAATATCCAAGGGCTCCCCATGTGTCCAGGTTCATTTCATTAAGACTGACACCCCTTAAGTTAGTGATGGTACTGAGGATGCCTTTGTCACTATTTAATTCAGAGCAGGGAAGTCTGTGGAGCCTCTTGAAAGGTGGGAGCCATGCAGAGAGGATTTGGGTGCTCCCAGAGACTCATAGATGCCCTGTGATTGGGCCCTTTGATTTTGACAATAAACCTGGAGTGTGGTTTTCCTGATTATCCCTGGGCTCAGAAAAATATCCAGCTGAAGGAAGTAGAATATTGATCATTGCCCTGAGCATTGTACATAAAGGGTGACTCTCTAGCTTGGAACCCCAAAACTGTTGCTCCAAGGCACCACCAAGAATTCAGATCTGGAGTTTTGTCTTATGACAGGCAGCTCTGTAGAGTGAGATCATAGAGTTCAGGAAAGAAATATGTTAGAAAGAAAAATACTTTCTTGTGTGTAGAAACATGCCCTTCAGCAAATCTGTTAACTTCATTTTAACCTGGACCTTTTCCTTCTTGAATGTAATAAAACCTCTGAAATGACTGCACTTGGCAAGAGGGTCTCTTCTGTCATTTACAGCAGCAGAGAATTCACAGAGTAAGTGAATTACTTTGGTTTTCAATAAAAATGTTAATATCTGCCTTAGATGTGAACAAAAGACACTGAATTTCAATAATGAGATGATCAAATCCATAGGGGTTGAGAAAGACAGAGTATGGAGTTTGTGGAGCAGCTGCCACTCAGCTCCAGACAGCAAGAGGAGGGAGAGGGAAGGCAGGGAGACAGGAGAGGGAGACATAGGGAGAAAGTGAGGAAGAGGGAGACATTCAGAGTGTACAGGAGCACAGAGGAAGAAACAGAGAGGAGAAAGGCCCTTAGAGGAGCACAAACTATGCAAAATGGGGTTAAGAAGACAGCAGATCAAACTTCTCTTATTTGACAATAATTAGTAATGCTGAGTTTTCTCACCAAGAGTAAGAGGTGCCTGCATGTGCTTCTCTGACTCAGATATGTTATCCCTTGAAAATTCTCTTTGGACCTTTGCAGCACTCATGAAACAAGAACCTTCCGAAATTTTTTTTTTTTTCAATTGTGTAAAATGCAGGTAGCCTTTATAGAGGAACAGCATAATTTTAGCATGTAGAGAAATGTTTACATCTATAAGCACTATGTTATCTTGTATTTCGAGACTCAAACTGTCCCTCCTTAAAACCCACAAAGTTTACATGTCTTGTTAATGAGATAACAGACTTATCCATGCAAGATCCTGTTATAGTGTTATTAATAGTAGCATTTAAGGAACACTTACTATGAACCTACGAGGCACTTTGTTAAAAACAGTTGCATACCATATCTCTTTAATGTTAGAGAACTTTATAGATTGTACAATTACCCCTATTTTATAGGTTGTAAGTAACCTGCCCAAGGTCGAAAGGCTAATGGGGAAGAGTTCAGTTTTAACTCAAGTTGTATGAGAAGGGATCTGTGAGGAAAAGTCATTGTAAAATGGCATTTTCAGGCCACAAGCTACCATTTGTCTAAGATCTAGGAACAGGCAATCCTAGCATTTGAATTTTACTTAAGAATTATTTAAACATAATTTAGGTACAGCTAGTGTCTTAGCTTTATCTTGGGATTACACTCAAATGTCAGTGTCATTTCTAAAAGCACAATCATAGTTTTGTATAAGTGATAAGTTGGCATTCATATAGATTGGATCCTCTGATCTCAGATATTAAGGGGACTTCAAATAGCCCTTACCTCCCAGGCTTTGTTCAATTTTGCAAAAGCAGGGCAGGAAGAAAAGCCACATGTGGAAGTGTTCTCATTCACTGAAATTTGTGTGTATTTTCTTCATATCCCTGTTTGAAATGCTTGGCCTATTTCAGCCTGTGATTTCTATAGTTCTCAAGGGTAAGCTATGTACATATTTAAATCATACTTATAAATAAATACACATTATTAACCAGCCTATAATAATTTCCTACAGAAAGTGAATTTAATCATTATTTTTAAACCATCTTCTAAGCAAAAAAGTGATACTCTGGCAAGATGACTAATCACGTTCTCTGGGGCTCGATTGAACTTGATAGTTCAAATCTTTCTCAAATAAATTCGGTGACTGGAGAAAAGGGCATGTCTCTAGAGGTGACTACAAAGGAAATGGGGAAGGGAGAGGGAGACTCACTAGCCTACAAGCACCTATACCTTTGGGTATTATCTCCCGACCTATTTCTGAACAGGTGGCTGCTATCTTCTGAATGTCAGGGTTTGAAGAAATAACATTTTAAAAAACACCAAGAATTTCCCAGAGGGATTATATCCAAATGTCAGGCGTGACTTGCAATAGAAAATTGATACTTTCTGGAAGCATGGCCTTTTTGTATGTGTGTGTTTATTTTAAAATCTACCTGCTGGCATAGGTTAGAAGGCAAAAATCAAAACACTTTGATTTGGCCATTCAAGTATTTTGCATCCCCTAAAATATTTACTTACATTTTCTAACTACCACATAGCGTATTAACCAATGTTGTCACACTAGAGGCTCTGCCAGACGTTGACATCATTTTCATCTGTAAGTTGTTACTGTTGTTCTGTCCTAAGTCATGTCTGACTCTTTGCGACCCCAAGGACACCAGGCTTCCCTGTCCTTCACTGTCTCCTGGAATTTGCTCAAACTCATATCCATTGAGTCGGTGATGCTATCCAACCATCTCATCCTCGGTCAACCCCTTCTCCTCCTGCCCTCAATCTTTCTCAGCATCAGGGTCTTTTCCAGTGAGTTGGCTCTTTGCATCAGGTGGCCAAAAAGTATTGGAGCTTCAGCTTCAGCATCAGTCCTTCCAATGAATATTCAGGCTTCAGGATTGACTGGTTTGATCTCCTTTGCTGTCCAAGGGACTCGCTAGAGTTTTCTCCAGCACCACAGTTCTAAAGCATCAGTTTTTTGATGCTCAGCCTTCTTTATAGGCCAACTCTCACATCTGTACATGACTACTGGAAAAACCATAACTTGGACTAGATGGCCCTTTGTTAGCAAAGTAATGTCTCTGCTTTTTAATGTGCTGTCTAGGTTGGTCATAGCTTTCCTTCCAAGGAGTAAGCATCTTTTAATTTCATGGCTGCAGTCACCATCCACAATGATTTTGGAGCCCAAGAAAATAAAATCTGTCACTGTTTCCACTTTTCCTCCATCTATTTACCATGAAGTGATAGGACTAGATGCCACAATCTTCGTTTTTTGAATGCTGAGTTTTCAGCCAGCCTTTTCTCTCTCCTCTTCACCCTCATTGAGAGGCTCTTTAGTTCCTCTTCACTTTTTTCCATTACAGTAATATCATCTGCATATCTGAGGTTATTGATATTTCTTTTGACCATCTTAATTCCAGCTTGTGATTCATCTAGCCTGGCATTTCACATGATGTAATCTGCATATAAGTTAAATAAGCAGTGACAATATACATCCTTGATGTACTCATATCTAAGTATATCACATTAAATTATTTTATCCCCTATAATATCTTTAATAATAAGAATTCTCAAACTTTCCCGACTGGCCTCTCAGGTGGAATGCTAAGGCAGGCACATCCTAAGATGACCTTGGGAAATCACAGCTTCTTTTAATCCTTCTCCTTGAAAGCAGGTGGACCTGTAGTTCCTTCTGGCCAACAGAATATGGCAAAGAGTTGTCAATTCCTTGATTAGATTAGGTTACACATATGATAGATGTGCTAGAATGTCACTCCTGTGATTATGTGAGGTTAAAATAAGTGTCCTTCTTAGCAGACTAGAGAGCTTGTCCTGCCGGCCTGAAAGAGGTGAGCTGAATCAGTGGGACACTGTATGGAGAAGGACCCGAGGCAAGGACCTAGGGAGTCCTATAGGAGCTGGGAGCAGTATACAGCCAACCGCCAGCAAGACCTTAATCATGCAACCACCAGGAAACACATTTTTCAACAATCTGAATCAGCTTGGAAAAGGAGCCCAAGCTCCAGATGAGAACTTGGTCCAGCTGACACCTTAACTGCAGCCTTATAACATCCTGAACAGAGGATCCAGCTCGACTGCATCCAAAATTCTGACCTAGGGAAACTGTGAAATAATATATGTCTATTGTTTTGTGGGGAGGAGTCTTTGTTACACAACAATAGAAATGAATATAGATGTTGTGTCCTGCCGGTCCTGTTCATTTTCATTTCCCTGTTGAACTGAGTGCTAACAGAATTGTACTTATGTAACTAAAAATGATTTCAAGTTTTAATAAACTTTAATAGCTCATGTAAGGTTGCTAGTAAATAGCCTTTTAATCATATGCAAAAATGGAAGCCTATGGAAAGACAAGTCATTTGTGCACATTTGTGCATTGCATATAGGAACCAACTGTGGGATGTTGAGTGGGCTGAGGATTTGTGCTGAGAATTCTTGCTTTCTATTTTCAAGCTTGAAATTTTTGGGGGGTTATCTCTGCTGATAAGCATTTTAATCACAAAACACTATAGTCACAAAATAGTTTGGTGTTTTCATTATGCCAGTTGCTCTGTTTTCTGGAGTTTGATGGACCATGTAATCATAAGTCAGAAGGGCATCCGATAGAAGAAGGAGGTTGTGTCCTGAGAACTATAATGTAATATGAGGACCTCTTTAATTAGCTCTCTGTTTCAATTTCTTTAAAAAATAACAACCTAGATTTTTAAGTTGTAAAATTAATGTAGTTCCAAGGTAAAAATGTCAAGCCATGCAAAAGTATACACTAAAATATCTGCTTCTGACCTCAGATCGTGAACACTTTCCCCTTGGGCAACAACCATCAGCAGTTCTTGTGCATCCTGTGAGAAGCGTGGGATGCATTTAGATGTTCACATATTGTTTTGGAGATTTATGTGAGCACATATCTCTTTGGACATACCTCCAAGCATAACATGCACTCTGTTCTTTCTCATATTTTTTGAGTATAACTATATCCTGTAGATTTTTTCATACAAACAATGAAGTTACATTGTTTTAAAATAATTTTAAAATATGACAATTTAATTACACTTTTTTATAAATTTAAAATATTATTCAAATATAATTAAAATATGACATTAAAATATTACAAATATCACATATGCTTTTATATCCATGTGATACATATTGTGTCAAAAGCACTTAATATGTATTAACCCATTTATTCTCAACAACAATTCCAAGAAATAGATACTTCTTTTAACAACACCTTACCGATGAGGACATGAAGGTACAGAGAGGTTAAGAAGCTTCTTCAGGGTCACAGAGCTAGGAAATTTTGGAGCCACCCAGATAATAGCCTAGGCAGTGGAGTCCCAGAATTAGTATGGACTAAACCCTCTAACTCTGGGAGTTGGTGATGAACAGGGAGGCCTGGCGTGCTGGGATTCATGGGGTCGCAAAGAGTCAGACATGACTGAGCGACTGAACTGAACTGAACTGAACTAAAACCCTCTAACTGGATTGGTAGTTCAGTTGTTCCTAATTGTTTTTATTTTTTAATATGACAAACTATGCCCCAAAGTGTTTTGGGGGATACATTTGCAGTTACACACCTGTGAAACTCTAACGTATAGGATAAATTCCTCAAGATCAAATTTCTGAGTTGGAGGATATGCAAACTTTTAGCTTTCATAGACACTGTCAAACTGCCTTCTAAGGAAGTTATGACATTGTGTACACCCACTGCCAGTGTGTGATAATGCCTTTTTCCTCACAACCCTGCCAAAATTGTATATTATCAAACTATTGCCAATCTGGAAGCTAAAAACTGCTATCTTTATTTTGCTTTAATTTACATTTATTTATGAAAAGGATTGGGCATCCTTCCATCTGCTTATAAGCCATATGTGTTTATTTTTCAGTGAAATGTTTATTAATCTACATTTTTCTAAAGGATTTTGGGTTTTTTCCTTACAGATTTTTAGGACAATTTTATATTTTAAGGAGACTAGCCTTTTACTTTTGAATATATTGCAAATATTCTCCCTCAATTTTTTTTATTTTGACTTTGTTTATATTATTTGGTTTTAGCCAAACAAAAGTTTTAAGTTTTCATGAGGAGAATTTACCAGCATTTTCTGTAATGGCTCTGAATTTTCTAGTCTTGATTAAGAAAGTTTTTCAACTTCAGAATTATGCAAAATTGGGATATATTCTTTATTATGGTTGTAATTTCATTATTTTTCCTTCAAAGTTTAAACCAGTAGAAATTTATTTTCATATGAAGATTGAAGGAAGACTTCAGCTTTACTCTTTCTTTAAAAAGCTAACTGTAGCTAACTAGTTTATATTTTGGGGCTCTTTGTAACCATTCCATAATCTGGCTACCACCTACAATTCCCTCTGCTCTCCACCCCTGCCCTCTCATAACTGTTCTTTTTCAGAATTTTCTGGCTATTCTTATATATACATATTTTTTTTTCCCAATTAAACTTTATTTAAAATTTTATTTTTAAACTAAAAATTGTGTATATTTGGAGTATACAACATGAAGTCTTTATATATATTGCGCATTGTAAATTGATATTGTATATAGTAAGATGATTACTGTTGTTGTTGTTCAGTTGCCCAATCATGTCCAACTCTTTGTGACCCCCATGGACTGCAGCACACCAGGCCTTCCTCTCCTTCACCATCTCCCAGAGTTTGCCCAATTCACGTCCATTGCATAATGATGGTTGGTTGGTTGGTTTAGTTGCTAAGTCGTGTTCGACTCTTGCGACCCCATGGACTTTAGCCTGCCAGGCTCCTCTGTCCATGGGATTCTCCAGGCAAGAATACTGGAGTGAGTTTGCCATTTCCTTCTCCAGGGGATCTTCCTGACCCAGGGATCAAACCCAGATCTCCTGCATTGCAGGCAGATTCTTTACCAACTGAGCTATGAGGGAAGCCCCAGTAATGATTAGTACAGTGAAACTAATTAACATATCAGTCTCCTTACATAGTTATAATTTTGTGTGTGTATATGTATGTGGAGAATTCCAGACAGAGGAGCCTGGTGGGCTATAGTCCATGGGGTGGCAAAGAGTTGGACGTGCTAAAAGATTAACACTTTCTTTTCAACTTGTGGTGAAAGTACCTGATCTTTCACCTAAATGTAGATGCTAAAGTATCTACTCTTAGCACATTTTCAGTAAATAATATGGTATTATTAACTAGTTACCATGCTGCACATTAAAACTTTAGAATTTATTCATCCTACACAACTTATAACTCTGTACCCTTTGATCAATATCTTCCTTTCCCCCCACCTCCCTGCTTCTGGCAATCATTGTTCTACTGTGCTTCTGTGAATCAACTTTTTTAGATTTCACATATAAGTGAGATCATGTGATATTGTTCTTTTGTGTCCAGCTTACTTCACTTAGCATAATGTCTTTCAGCAATTAAAGTTCAAAAATAGTTTGTCTCTTTACCAAAAAAATGCTATCACACCATGTATTTAGATTAATTTATAGAAAACTGTAATATT
The DNA here is from genome assembly GCF_029378745.1 of Bos indicus. Classification (NCBI taxonomy): domain Eukaryota; kingdom Metazoa; phylum Chordata; class Mammalia; order Artiodactyla; family Bovidae; genus Bos; species Bos indicus. Next base: position 48,353,396 of record NC_091780.1, read on the forward strand.
TATTTGTTGTTCAGTTGCTAAGTCTTGTCTGACTTTTTGCAACCCTGTGGACTGCAGCACACCTGCGGGCTTCCCTGTCCTTCACCGTCTCCTGGAGCTTGCTCAAACTCATGTCCATTGAGTCAGTGATACCATCCAACCTTCTCATCCTCTGTCACCCCCTTCTCCTCCTGCCCTCAACCTTTGCCAGCATCAGTGTCTTTTCCAATGAGTCAGCTCATTATTGAATATTTATTTTTTTAATTATTTTTGTTTTTGACATTTTATTTTTCAATTCAAAGACATTTCAATGTGTCATTATCTTCAACAATGTAATATAACCTGTTTCCAGATAAGTATAGAAACTTAACAAAAGTTCCATGATTTTAGCCAACCTGCACCTGCCACCTTCCCTGGAGACCCAGTGGTTTCCTTACATGAAGTAAAAGCTTTTTACAGATCACACTTCAGTAATTCACAAATGCTGTGGAGTTGTAAAGCCCTCTCATTATGTGATTTTTGCCTTCCATCTATAGCATTTTGGAAAAATGTGAAGGAATCTCAAGTTAATCTAATCTTTCTGAAAGCTAAAGTGATAAAATTACATAATGAGATGGAGAGGAGATTATAAAGTAATTATTATTTCTACTTTTGAATCCATATATATTTCCAGTAGTTCATATTTTTATGACTCTTAAGAAAATTGTGAGGTTCCCTATCCATTTCTTATTTTATTACCAAGTTGTACATGAATATTTGGGTCTGCATGAGTATTGGTGTTGGCAAATAGGATCTTGTCTTACACTGCTATTTTTAAAATGGTTATGGTTTTTATACAGGAAAACAACTGGATTTTTAGGATACCAGTTTTGTAACAACTAACTGAAATATTTTGTAGTTTCTTTGCTCCCTGCCTCCCTTTCTCCCTTCCCCTTTTCCTGCTGCCTTCCTTTCCCCCTCTCTTCCTGTTTCTTTCACTCTTTATTTCTCTCATTTTCTTTCTTTTTTTCCCCACCCACTCTCTTTCATTCATTCATGTTTTCTTTCTTTTGATTCTCTAGGGTTGTTCAGATAACAGTTATGTCATCTATAGATAGTTTGCTACTCCTTTCCTCTAAAGCTCTTATCTTTTCCCTTTTAGGTAATTGAATTGATTGGTATTTTCAGAACAATGTTGAATAATACTAAAAATTTTTTACCTTGTTCTTAACCTGATGGGTAAGCTGTTGATGTTTAACCATTAAAAGATGTTTTGCTTAGTAAATCTGTTATCAATTGTATACCAATTATTAAAGGCTCCCTTCCAAATGTAGCAGGAATTTTTGAATTTTACTAAATAGTATTTTTATTATATACAGAAATGTTAACTTGTTTTAAATTTACCTGTAATGATGAATTATTATTAAATGGTTTCCTATGATGGATTTCTATGATCCGGCAGATGTTGGCAATTTGATCTCTGGTTCCTCTGCCTTTTCTAAAACCAGCTTGAACATCAGGAAGTTTACGGTTCACATATTGCTGAAGCCTGGCTTGGAGAATTTTGAGCATTACTTTACTAGTGTGTGAGATGAGTGCAATTGTGCTGTAGTTTGAGCATTCTTTGGCATTGCCTTTCTTTGGCATTGGAATGAAAACTGACCTTTTCCAGTCCTGTGGCCACTGCTGAGTTTTCCAAATTTGCTGGTATATTGAGTGCAGCACTTTCACAGCATCATCTTTCAGGATTTGGAATAGCTCAACTGGAATTCCATCACCTCCACTAGCTTTGTTCATAGTGATGCTCTCTAAGGCCCATTTGACTTCACATTCCAGGATGTCTGGCTCTAGGTCCGTGATCACACCATCGTGATTATCTGGGTCATGAAGATCTTTTTTGTACAGTTCTTCTGTGTATTCTTGCCACCTCTTCTTAAGATCTTCTGCTTCTGTTAGGTCCATACCATTTCTGTCCTTTATCGAGCTCATCTTTGCATGGAATGTTCCTTTGGTATCTCTGGTTTTCTTGAAGAGATCTCTAGTCTTTCCCATTCTGTTGTTTTCCCTATTTCTTTGCATTGATCACTGAAGAAGTCTTTCTTATCTCTTTTTGCTATTCTTTGGAACTCTGCATTCAGATGCTTATATCTTTCCTTTGCTCCTTTGCTTTTCTCTTCTCTTCTTTTCACAGCTATTTGTAAGGCCTCCCCAGACAGCCATTTTGCGTTTTTGCATATTAAATTGCCAACATCTGCTGGATCATAGAAAAAGCAAGAGAGTTCCAGAAAAACATCTATTTCTGCTTTATTGACTATGCCAAAGCCTTTGACTGTGTGGATCACAATAAACTCTGGAAAATTCTGAAACAGATGGGAATACCAGACCACCTGATCTGCCTCTTGAGAAATTTGTATGCAGGTCAGGAAGCAACAGTTAGAACTGGACATGGAACAACAGACTGGTTCCAAATAGGAAAAGGAGTTTGTCAAGGCTGTATATTGTCACCCTGTTTATTTAACTTATATGCAGAGTACATCATGAGAAACGCTGGACTGGAAGAAACACAAGCTGGAATCAAGATTGCTGGGAGAAATATCAATAACCTCAGATATGCAGATGACACCACCCTTATGGCAGAAAGTGAAGAGGAACTCAAAAGCCTCTTGATGAAAGTGAAAGTGGAGATTGAAAAAGTTGGCTTAAAGCTCAACATTCAGAAAACGAAGATCATGGCATCCACTCCCATCACTTCATGGGAAATAGATGGGGAAACAATGGAAACAGTGTCAGACTTTGTTTTTCTGGGCTCCAAAATCACTGCAGATGGTGACTGCAGCCATGAAATTAAAACACGCTTACTCCTTGGAAGAAAAGTTATGACCAACATAGACAGCATATTCAAAAGCAGAGACATTACTTTGCCAACAAAGGTTCATCTAGTCAAGGCTATGGTTTTTCCAGTGGTCATGTATGGATGTGAGAGTTGGACTGTGAAAAAGGCTGAGTGCCGAAGAATTGATGCTTTTGAACTGTGGTGTTGGAGAAGACTCTTGCGAGTCCCTTGGACTGCAAGGAGATCCAACCAGTCCATTCTGAAGGAGATCAGCCCTGGGATTTCTTTGGAAGGAATGATGCTAAAGCTGAAACTCCAGTACTTTGGCCACGTCATGCGAAGAGTTGACTCATTGGAAAAGACTCTGATGCTGGGAGGGATTGGGGGCAGGAGGAGAAGGGGACCACAGAGGATGAGATGGCTGGATGGCATCCCTGACTCGATGGACATGAGTCTGAGTGAACTCCGGGAGTTGGTAATGGACAGGGAGGCCTGGCGTGCTGCGATTCATGGGGTCGCAAAGAGTTGGACACGACTGAGCAACTGATCTGATCTGATCTGATGATGGATTTCCATAGATGATGCCTATGTTTCTGAATAAAACCTGCTTGCTTATTTATGGTGTATTGATCTTTAAATGTGCTACTGAAATGTATTTGCTAAGTTTTACTTGGAATATTTTTCATTGTTTTCATTATAAATGAGATTAAACTGTTGTCCTTTTTGTGGGCTCTTTTGTTGAGATTGAGTGTTGACATTATGCTGCCTTGGGAAAGTATTTTGAGATGTTCTTTTACTAGTTATTTGTGGAACACTGTAAATAACATTGAAATGATCTCTCCCATTCACAGATATATTCAACTTTTTTTATTTTTTAAAACATTCTGGACTCTTCTCCCTAGAAGGCAAATTTTTATTAGACTCATCAGAATATAATCAGATTTGAACATTGCTGCTGCTGCTAAGTCGCTTCAGTTGTGTCCAACTCTGTGCAACCCCATAGACGGCAGCCCACCAGGCTCCCCCGTCCCTGGGATTCTCCAGCAAGAACACTGGAGTGGGTTGCCATTTCCTTCTCCAGTGCATGAAAGTGAAAAGTGAAAGTGAAGTTGCTCAGTCGTGTCTGACTCTTCGCAACCCCATGGTTTGCAGCCTCCCAGGCTCCTCCATCCATGGGATTTTCCAGGCAAGAATACTGGAGTGGGGTGCCATTGCCTTCTCCAAGATTTGAACACTAATTAGTCAATTTTAGCTTTCTTGAGTTAATGGTAGTAATATTTTTCTAAAATTGTTTAGAAATAATATTTAGTTTATCCAGATATGTCAAATTTATAGGAAGAATTTTACAAAATATTTTTGCTAATCATTTTCCACTTATTATTTTTAACTTTGCGATTTTGTAATTTCTTCCTTTTTTTTTTTTTTTAGATTTGCTGGCAGTTACCTGTTTTCAGACTTAAATTTAAGAAAGTAGGGAAACCACTAGACCATACAGGTATGACCTAAATCAAATCCCTTATGATTATACAGTGGAAGTGAGAAATAGATTTAAGGGCCTAGATCTGATAGATAGAGTGCCTGATGAACTATGGAATGAGGTTCATGACATTGTACAGGAGACAGGGAGCAAGACTATCCTTGTGGAAAAGAAATGCAAAAAAGCAAAATGGCTGTCTGAGGAGGCCTTACAAATAGCTGTGAAAAGAAGAGAAGAGAAAAGCAAAGGAGCAAAGGAAAGATATAAGCATCTGAATGCAGAGTTCCAAAGAATAGCAAAAAGAGATAAGAAAGACTTCTTCAGTGATCAATGCAAAGAAATAGGGAAAACAACAGAATGGGAAAGACTAGAGATCTCTTCAAGAAAACCAGAGATACCAAAGGAACATTTCATGTAAAGATGGGCTCGATAAAGGACAGAAATGGTATGGACCTAACAGAAGCAGAAGATCTTAAGAAGAGGTGGCAAGAATACACAGAAGAACTGTACAAAAAAAATCTTCATGACCCAGATAATCACGATGGTGTAATCACTGACCTAGAGCCAGACATACTGGAATGTGAAGTCAAGTGGGCCTTAGAAAGCATCACTATGAACAAAGCTAGTGGAGGTTATTGAATTCCAGTTGAGCTTTTTCAAATCCTGAAAGATGATGCTGTGAAAGTGCTGCACTCAATATGTCAGCAAATTTGGAAAACTCAGCAGTGGCCACAGGACTGGAAAAGGTCAGTTTTCATTCCAATGCCAAAGAAAGGCAATGCCAAAGAATGCTCAAACTACAGCACAATTGCACTCATCTCACACACTAGTAAAGTAATGCTCAAAACTCTCCAAGCTAGGCTTCAGCAATATGTGAACCATGAAATTCCTGATGTTCAAGCTGGATTTAGAAAAGGCAGAGGAACCAGAGATCAAATTGCCAACACCTGCTGGATCATCAAAAAAGCAAGAGAGTTCCAGAAAAACATCTATTTCTGCTTTATTGGATATGCCAAAGCCTTTGACTGTGTGGATCACAATAAACTGTGGAAAATTCTGAAAGAGATGTGAATACCAGACCACCTGATCTGCCTTTTGAGAAATCTATATGCAGGTCAGGAAGCAACAGTTAGAACTGGCCATGGAACAACAGACTGGTTCCAGATAGGAAAAGGAGTACATCAAGGCTGTATATTGTCACCCTGTTTATTTAACTTATATGCAGAGTACATCATGAGAAATGCTGGACTGGAAGAAACACAAGCTGGAATCAAGATTGCCAGGAGAAATATCAATAACCTCAGATATGCAGATGACACTACCCTTATGGCAGAAAGTGAAGAGGAACTCAAAAGCCTCTTGATGAAAGTGAAAGTGGAGAGTGAAAAAGTTGGCTTAAAGCTCAACATTCAGAAAACGAAGATCATGGCATCCGGTCCCATCACTTCATGGGAAATGATGGGGAAACAGTGGAAACAGTGTCAGACTTTATTTTTTGGGGCTCCAAAATCACTGCAGATGGTGACTGCAGCCATGAAATTAAAAGACGCTTACTCCTTGGAAGGAAAGTTATGACCAATATAGATAGCATATTCAAAAGCAGAGACATTACTTTGCCAACAAAGGTTCATCTAGTCAAGGCTATGGTTTTTTCTGTGGTCACGTAAGGATGTGAGAGTTGGACTGTGAAAAAGGCTGAGTGCCGAAGAATTGATGCTTTTGAACTGTGGTGTTGGAGAAGACTCTTGCGAGTCCCTTGGACTGCAAGGAGATCCAACCAGTCCATTCTGAAGGAGATCAGCCCTGGGATATCTTTGGAAGGAATCATGCTCTAGCTGAAACTCCAGTACTTTGGCCACGTCATGAGAAGAGTTGACTCATTGGAAAAGACTCTGATGCTGGGAGGGATTGGGGGCAGGAGGAGAAGGGGACCACAGAGGATGAGATGGCTGGATGGCATCCCTGACTCGATGGATCTGAGTCTGGGTGAACTCTGGGAGTTGGTGATGGACAGGGAGGTCTGTTGTGCTGCGATTCATGGTGTTGCAAAGAGTCGGACATGACTGAGCAAATGAACTGAACTAAACCTGTTTTCATGTTGTTTTCTCCACTGCTCCAAGAACCCTTCTTGTTTTGCTCATGATTTCTCTTGTTTTATTTATATTATAGAAAAAAATTACTTTTACTTTTGATTTTTTTTCTGTATTGATTTACCTTTATTAACTTATTTTTAGTATTTAGTCTTGAATAACATGGTACAAATTTCCACTAAGTATTGCTTTAAGTATTTTACAAAAATTCTGATTATATTATAATTTTCTAAAGTAATTTGGGGGTATTATCAACCTTTCTTTGCTTATCTATATTTTTATTATTTTGCTTTTCCTTGAACTATATTTATACATTTAAACATCTTTAAGTTACTGTTACTTCATCATCCACAGTTAGAAGCTTCTGACTCTACCGCATGAAAGATGAAGAAATCTCAGGGCTTTTTTCTCCTGTTTTCTGGAGCTTACTTCCTAAGCTTTTTTAGTTAGATTATAACTTTTAATTTGACTTTATAACACTGGTATCATTACATTCTGTATCTGTAATTTATTTAACATTACAAAGCTTACCGTCCCTCAGTTTTACATGGCTTGTTCAATTATTTCTTGAGTTTTCTTTTTGGGTTTTGTAATTCTGTTTTCTCCTCAAAATACATAAATGTGTGTTGATTTAAAATCAAACTATTTTATTCATATAATTTTCTTGTGTCTTGTTTCCTTTGAGTGTGCTCCACTATCTTCTTCTTATCTCTTTTTTATGACTTTACTATTTTATTTTTATTTTTCATAACATTTTAATACTACAAAGCAATACATGCCCATTGCAGTAAATTAAAAAAAAAAAACCCACAGGATCACATTTCAACTCCCAAAGATCACCAGTACATTATCACTAAAAGAATACATTACATATCTTTAGATATTTCCCACACATACATAAATATACACATATATAATAGTTTCCCTATCATCTAAAATATAAAAATTCTTTATTGATAATCCAAGGGCAGGCTGTACTCAACCTTTAGTAGCTTGGTTTTGGGCCTGGATGGTAGTGCATTCTCAGTCTCGAAGGCTAATTGTTATTCAGTCCCTCAGTTGTGTCTGACTCTTTGCAACCCCATGGACTGCAGCACACCAGGCTTCCTTGTCCTTCACTATTTCTCAGTTTGCTCAAACTCATGTCCATTCAGTTGGTGATGCCATCCAATTATCTCATCCTCTGTCAACCCCTTCTCCTCCTGACCTCAGTCTTTCCCATCATCAGGGTCTTTTCCAATGGAAGCTAATAGTTTTACCAAATTGTGTTACAGTATTGGTTATTCTATAGTTTTCCCATCAGGGTGTGTATTATTCCCTTTTAACTTGCAGATTCTGAATGTTTTAATTTCATTGTTCTGGTATTTTAGAATCAGAAATCAGAGCATGTATAGACTTCAGATATCTGTGAATATAACCTTAAAATATAGTCACCCCTTGGTATTTGCCAGGGACTGCTTCCAGGACATCCCTATGGATACCAAAATCCTTGGAGGCTCAAGTCCATTATGTAAAGTGGCTTGGTATTTGCACATAACCTACACACATCTTCTCATATACTTTAAATCATTTCTAGATTATTTGTAACACCTGATACACTGTAAATGCTATATAAATAATTGCTGGGCTTGTAACATGTTCAAGTGTTGCTTTGGGGAACTTTTTGAAAAAAAATTTTTAGTATTTTTGATCCATAGTTGAACCCTTAGATGAAGAACTGAGGATACAGAGGACTAACTACGGGAGGAGAACACACTGAACCCCTCCCAGTGTTGGCAGTGTTGTCATTCCAAACCGTACAGTTCATCTCTCAGACCACTTTATTTATAGAATTTTAACTGTATTGATAGTTGCAAAACTATTGCCATGTTAACAAGAACCACCAGTTCTTTTTCTGTTCAGTTCATTTGTTTAAAAAAAAGAGTCATTTCCAGCTCTTTCTCTTTTTACCTCATGGTGAAATTTCTATCATAAATTTTAATTGGCCTATAGTAATTCAAGGAGGATTTCTGCTGTTTTATTTTCTTTCAAATAGTTTCCCCTCTTACTTTTTGTTTTCCTATTTTCCAGTCTTTCTCTTTTTTTCTGTTCTTTCTCTCTACATGCATGGCATGGAAACACACACGCTGACACACACATGCACACCCACACAGACACATAAATTTTCAGTCTTCCACTCTTTGTGTCATGAGTGTAGTGACAGTCTGAGAATTAGCACCATCATATGGTCCTGAACATGGACTCATATAGTCATTGTACAACTGCAGAAGGTGTGTTTGTGAGGTAAGTAGAGGTTGGGGTTTCTGTTGAAATTTCCTAGGGAAAGAAACTAAGTGAAGGGTCTGATATAATAATCCATTCTGTCTAACAATATTCTAAAAAAATGTTTCGTGTTTTCTTTTTCTCCCTTCTCATAAAGATTCCAAGACAATCATGAAACACTCATAACAATGTGAGGATGTATGACAGAGGGTGGAGGACAGGATTAAAACAAGGCAAACTAGTTTTGTAACCCAATCATCCTTAGAAAACCAGGCTAATGAAATGCATTTTTCTTCTAATGGTTTTCATTTCAGGGTACTGTGTGGTTTTTCCTGGAAAATGTGATAAATTCTTGCTTCACAAATCATTTTGATTTCCTCTTGTAGTCACATTCTGTCTAATTTTGCTGAGTTACTGGCTGTACATTGACTGCAGTGATAGAGAATCATTACCACCAGTATTATCAGGGATCAGAAAATAGGACTGAAATCATACCTTTCACTAAGAATTTTGTGACTTAATTTTCCTACAGCTTAGCTGATATGGAAAACAGAAAATGACATATTGCTTTATAATTTCATAGGCTTGACTGTGGAATGCCTTGTAAAGAATATGCTCAGAGTTCAGTTCAGTTCAGTTCAGTTCAGTCACTCAGACGTGTCCGACTCTTTGCGACCCCATAAATCGCAGCATGCCAGGCCTCCCTGTCCATCACCAACTCCCTACTCAGAAAACACTGATGTGTTATTGAATGAATGAAAGGTAGACAAACAGAATAAAGTGGTTTAAAGAAATAATCTTGACAAATTAGAACAGACAATTTATGATTAGGATAATTCAGTAATTTTTTTCCTGATTACTTTTTTTAGCCCAAATCCAAAACACAGTCCATAGTGTGGAGACTTACAAACCTCTGCTGTTGAGAAGGAGTGATTTTGAGTCCTTGGATGGAGAAGATATTTTTATTATTATTTTTTTAATTTTATTTTATTTTTAAACTTTACATAATTGTATTAGTTTTGCCAAATATCAAAATGAATCCACCACAGGTATACATGTGTTCCCCATCCTGAACCCTCCTCCCTCCTCCCTCCCCATACCATCCCTCTGGGTCGTCCCAGTGCACTAGCCCCAAGCATCCAGTATCATGCATCAAACCTGGACTGGCATCTCGTTTCATACATGATATTTTACATGTTTCAATGCTATTCTCCCAAATCTTCCCACCCTCTCCCTCTCCCTCAGAGTCCATAAGACTGTTCTATACATCAGTGTCTCTTCTGCTGTCTCGTATACAGGGTTATTGTTACCATCTTTCTAAATTCCATATATATGCGTTAGTATACTGTATTGGTGTTTTTCCTTCTGGCTTACTTCACTCTGTATAATAGGCTCCAGTTTCATCCACTTCATTAGAACAGATTCAAATGTTTTCTTTTTAATGGCTGAGTAATACTCCATTGTGCATATGTACCATAGCTTTCTTATCCATTCATCTGCTGATGGACATCTAGGTTGCTTCCATGTCCTGGCTATTATAAACAGTGCTGCGATGAACATTGGGGTACATGTGTCTCTTTCCCTTCTGGTTTCCTCAGTGTGTATGCCCAGCAGTGGGATTGCTGGATCATAAGGCAGTTCTATTTCCACTTTTTTTAAGGAATCTCCACACTGTTCTCCATAGTGGCTGTACTAGTTTGCATTCCCACCAACAGTGTAAGAGGGTTCCCTTTTCTCCACACCCTCTCCAGCATTTATTATTTGTAGACTTTTGGACCGCAGCCATTCTGATTGGTGTGAGATGGTACCTCATAGTGGTTTTGATTTGCATTTCTCTGATAATGAGTGATGTTGAGCATCTTTTCCTGTGTTTGTTAGCCATCTGTATGTCTTCTTTGGAGAAATGTCTATTTAGTTCTTTGGCCCATTTTTTGATTGGGTCATTTATTTTTCTGGAGTTGAGCTGTAGGAGTTGCTTGTATATTTTTGAGATTAGTTGTTTGTCAGTTGCTTCATTTGCTATTATTTTCTCCCATTCTGAAGGCTGTCTTTTCACCTTGCTAATAGTTTCCTTTGATGTGCAGAAGCTTTTAAGGTTAATTAGGTCCCATTTGTTTATTTTTGCTTTTATTTCCAATATTCTGGGAGGTGGGTCATAGAGGATCCTGCTGTGATGTATGTCAGAGAGTGTTTTGCCTATGTTCTCCTCTAGGAGTTTTATAGTTTCTGGTCTTACGTTGAGATCTTTAATCCATTTTGAGTTTATTTTTGTGTATGGTGTTAGAAAGTGTTCTAGTTTCATTCTTTTACAAGTGGTTGACCAGTTTTCCCAGCACCACTTGTTAAAGAGATTGTCTTTAATCCTTTGTATATTCTTGCCTCCTTTGTCAAAGATAAGGTGTCCATATGTGTGTGGATTTATCTCTGGGCTTTCTATTTTGTTCCATTGATCTATATTTCTGTCTTTGTGCCAGTACCATACTGTCTTGATAACTGTGGCTTTGTAGTAGAGCCTGAAGTCAGGTAGGTTGATTCCTCCAGTTCCATTCTTCTTTCTCAGGATCGCTTTGGCTATTTGAGGTTTTTTGTATTTCCATACAAAATGTGAAATTATTTGTTCTAGCTCTGTGAAGAATACCGTTGGTAGCTTGATAGGGATTGCATTGAATCTATAAATTGCTTTGGGTAGTATACTCATTTTCACTATATTGATTCTTCCAATCCATGAACATGGTATATTTCTCCATCTATTAGTGTCCTCTTTGATTTCTTTCACCAGTGTTTTATAGTTTTCTATATATAGGTCTTTAGTTTCTTTAGGTATTTTATTCTTTCCGTTGCAATGGTGAATGGAATTGTTTCCTTAATTTCTCTTTCAGTTTTCTCATTATTAGTGTGTAGGAATGCAAGGGATTTCTATGTGTTGATAACAATGCTTCACGTGCACATACTCATTCATACATACGCAGTCACACCCAGTTGAGAAACACTGTGGATTAAATTAGCTCTTGATATTGTACTATAATGATGGCTGCTGCTGCTGCTGCTAAGTCACTTCAGTCATGTCTGACTCTGTGCGACCCCATAGATGGCAGCCCACCAGGCTCCTCTGTCCCTGGGATTCTCCAGGCAAGAATACTGGAGTGGGTTGCCATTTCCTCCTCCAATGCATGAAAGTGAAAAGTGAAAGTGAAGTCGCTCAGTCGTGCCTGACTCTTAGCGACCCCATGGACTGCAGCCTACCAGGCTCCTCCATCCATGGGATTTTCCAGGCAAGAGTACTGGAGTGGGGTGCCATCACCTTCTCTGATAATGATGGAAAAGACTGGAAAATGGATCAGCTTTCTATTTTATTGTTCATTATTGGCCATCTCAAGCTCAAAGCTGAGAAAGATTAACTTTCAGGCAGTCCCTTCAAAGTTTGGAGATTTATTCAGGATAAGCATCTGGAACACTGGAGTCTTATCTACACTATTCAGTCCCATCCAGCCCCAAATGTGGTTAGAAACATAATAAGATTCTTTCCTGTGGGAAAAAGTTAGACTTTTCTCTTGTCAGCAGAACTAGAATGTTTAGATTTTTTTTTTTAATTTAAGCAATTTCACAATTTTTTGTAATCCAGCTGTGTCCAGGAAGTGACAGTTATAATCAAAGTATAATTCATATGTTTTCCACTCTTCTCAAAAACTTCTTTGGAAATTAGGACATGATGGAGATTATGTGTGTTTTTCATTCCTAATAAGTTCAAATGTGATTGGATTGGTTTTTTGGGAAAGAGGAAATTGAATACCTTGAACCTATTTCTTTTGAAACAGAAACTTTTTTTCCTATCAGTTGGAAACACTCAGTAGAGTGCAAACCATTTTACTTCTTTTGAGGATATACAGATAAATGATTTGAAAGATATTTTCCAGAAATGAAATAATTGCAGCAACCTGTTGTAAAGTGACAGAACTTTGGGTAGCATGTGGACTTTCCTGGGCCAGAGGCATCAGTTAGTCTTGCTCCAAGGACTGTGGCTTTGGTATGTCATATACAGAATTCATCTTACAGGAGTTGCTAGTGCAGGTTGATTTTTAAAGCCCAGAATCTTATGTCACTCATCATGATTTATGGATTATCCCTGTACCCATTAGAATCACAAATTTTAATATAATAAGAAACTGAGATAATCTAGTCCAGTGGTTTTCTTAAAGCAAAATTTTAGTGTTCAAATTTGAAATTTCTTCAAATACACTGGAAATTATGGAAAATAGCAATAATATGCATTCAGTAACAAGTATTAAGCTAATGGGAATATTTTTCTATATCTGCTTCAAATCTGTTTCTAGAAAATAGAGGAAAAAAATGCCTGTTACAGCAAACTACCCCTCTTCTACTCCCCAGTCCTTTTGCCTACTTTTTTCCCTGGTAGTAAACTCAACCTTGAAATGCATACAGGGTTTTTAATCTTTTCTTCTGATTTCTTTATTCAATAACACTATGTGGCATTGTTTTACATGTTTTGAAATTTACATAAATTAGATCCTATTATGCATGCCATTTTGCAAATTGCTTTTTCACTCATTATTGATTTTTGAGATTTTACCAACATGGTACATTTGCCATGCTGGTAAATGGAGATCTGGTTCATTTATTTTAATGGCTGCATAATATTCCATTTTACATTTGAGAAATTGTCAAGCTATTTCCAGGTTCTTGTTATTCTAAATAGTGCTTCAGGAAGCATCTTCACAATGTCTGCTTGTGCACATAGTCCCTGTGCTTCTCCAAGGTCAAGAAGGTGGAAATAGACATGGAACTTCTGGGTTGTATACTATACTTTAAATTTTATTGGCTTTTGTTCTATTGCTCTTCATCATGCTTGTACTAATTAACATTCGCACCAGCAATTGCACTACCTGGTTAAGAGTTTCTGCTCTCAGATTTAATTTTTGCAACATGACATGTGCCAAATGGTATCTCATTGTAGTTCGTTTTGCATTTTCCTTGTTAACTAGTGACATTGAACATCATTCATCTCCTCTTCTGTGATTTGTCTTATTGTATCATTGTTTATTTATTTATTTGTTTACTGATCCATTTTTTCTGCATGGTTTTTCTATGGCTTCTGTATATATTCTGGATTCTTTGCTGATTACATGGGTTACATATGTCCTCTTCCAACTTGTGTCTTACCTTTCACTTTGTTGGTTAAGTCTTTTGTTGAAGATAAATATTATCTTTATATATTTGTATCTTGAAACACAAACATATGGAAGAAGAAATTCTTCTCCAATATCATGAAATATTATAAACTTCCTTTGAAAGTTTTCACATTACTGATTTTCTTCTTTACTTCTTTAACTCATCTGCATTTTATTTTTGTCAGTGACATGAAGAATGACTTATCTTTTTCCACATAAATAGCCAATTTTCCAAAAGTATTTACTGAACAGTCTACTCACAACCCATTGGCCAGATCTAGTCACATGGCCCCACCCAACATGAGGGAGCAGGAAATTAATTCACTGTTTTCAGTGTGCCCAGAGTCAGGAAGAACTGAACATACTGATGAACAGCAATAATGACCTACATGGATGTGATGATTTTAAACACAGATTCTTTGACACTCTTTTTTTCTGAAGGTGGAGTCTAATTTCTCTCCTTTTGAATGTGAGCTAGACTTAGTGATGGACTTCTAAGGAATAAAATGTGGTAGAAGTGATGATTTATGGCTTCCAGGGTAGAATAATAAAAAGCGCTGTGGATTTCTGTCTATTTTCTTTTGGATTACTCCCTAGAGGAAGCCAGCTGTCACATCCTGGGGATGCTCCAGCAGCCCTGTGGAGAACACATGTGGTGAGGAACTTGGCAACAGACAGCATTAACTTATCCACCATGCAAACAAGCCACCATAAGAGCAGATCCTCCAGTCCTGGTCAAGCCTGAAGAGGACAGAAGCCTTGGTCAAATCTGGACTGCAAACTGATTAGTTTTCTGAGCCAGAACTACTCAGTTAAGATTTTCCTGAATTCCTGATGAATTGAAGTTGTATGAGATAATGAATGCTCATTCTTATTCTAAGCCAGTATATTTTGGAGTAATTTTTTATTACAGCAATAGATAGTGACTCAGATGGTGAGGAGTCTGCCTGCAATGCAGGAGAACTATGTTGGATCCCTGGGTTGGGAAGATCCCCTGGAGAAGGAAATAGAAGCCTACTCCAGTATTCTTGCCTGGAGCATTTCATGGACAGAGAAGCCTGGCAAGCTATAGTCCATGTGGTTGCAAAGAGTCAGACATGACTGAGTGACTTTCACTTTCGATAGATAATTAATAAATTGAGTACTGGCAAATTTGAGATTTATGGTTGATTCAGTTCAGTTCAGTTCAGTCGCTCAGTCATGTCTGACTCTTTGCGACCCCATGAATCGCAGCATGCCAGGCCTCCCTGTCCATCACCAACTCCCGGAGTTCACTCAGACTCACATCCGTCGAGTCAGTGATGCCATCCAGCCATCTCATCCTCTGTCGTCCCCTTCTCCTCCCGCCCCCAATCCTTCCCAGCATCAGTCTTTTCCAATGAGTCAACTCTTCGCATGAGGTGGCCAAAGTACTGGAGTTTCAGCTTTAGCATCATTCCTTCCAAAGAAATCCCAGGGCTGATCTCCTTCAGAATGGACTGGTTGGATCTCCTTGCAGTCCAAGGGACTCTCAAGAGTCTTCTCCAAAACCACAGTTCAAAAGCATCAATTCTTCGGCGCTCAGCCTTCTTCACAGTCCCACTCTCACATCCATACATGACCACAGGAAAAACCATAGCCTTGACTAGACAAACCTTTGTTGGCAAAGTAATGTCTCTGCTTTTGAATATGCTATCTAGGTTGATTATGTTTGATTCAGTATGATTTAAAATATAAACTATGTGTCATAAATCATATCTAATTTAGTAGTTTTACAAGATCATCTCAAAGAAACTTCACAACCAGAACAGATTAAACTGATGAATGACCAGAGGCCTGGAAACACACCTCTACCTATTAAGGTGCTATGGACAGAAGAAAACAAAAGGCCCAAAACAAAAATAATAATAATAATAAACACTAATAGGAACCTCAGATAGAGAGTTGTAACTATGAGTGTTCCAGACTGCAGTGACTAATTTGCTATTCATCTTGCTTACACAGTCAACTCCATGCAACTCTGCTTCAAATTGAGTAGAGATTTGTTTGCCTAATGTCATATGTTATTGGGGAAAAAGATAAGGACCCAGTTGGTCTCTAGCACATAAATATCACTACTATGGTTTGGGGATGGTCAAAGTAACTTCTGTAAGACAAGGTTTGGGAGCAAGAAAGGACTATGCAAAGGTATTGCTGGAATTATAGATCAGTTAGAAAAGGTTAGGTTTTGTTGTGTAAATGGAAATTCCAAAATCTTAAAGCCTCATGTCAGTCAGTTTTAGGTTGGCTCCGGCTCTGTCATGTCATCTGCAGTCTGAGACCCAGAAGGCAGAACCACCTCTAGCTGGAGCAGTGACACTTGTCATGAGAGGGGAGAAAAAGCCATGAAGGACTTCCCAGAAGTGATGCTGTGTCTGGGGTCCCCAAGATCACCCCTAGATATAGTGGTTCACTAGAAGGACTCACTAAACCCACAGCATGTACTCATGTGGTGATTTACTACCATGAAAGAATATGAAGCAAAATCAGCAAAGGAAAAAGTGCATGATGCAAACTGTGGAGAATATTAGGCACATGTATCCAAGAATTCTCTCCCAGTGGAGTCACACAGGTGGGTTTAGTTCTTCCAGCATCAAATCGTACAAACATATCTGAAGTGTTGTTTGTCAGGGAAGCTCATTAGATACTCACCACCCAAGGATTTGATTGGAGGATAGTCACATAGGCACGCTGTGCTTAGCACATACCTCAGTTTTGAACTCCATAAACCACACTGAGCCAATAGTTTAGGTACAGTGAGCTCTTTTTATGAGAGAATGATGGGAACCTTTCTGAAACCAAGCTCCCCTACACCAACCAAGTGCCAGCCTTAAAAGTGGGCCTTCCTAAGCCTAATGGCCTCAGGCCTGCTGTGTTAACTCTGCACAGATACATTTCACTTCTGCTCTCGTCTCACGGGACAGAGCAGGCCATATGGTAAAACTTGAAATCAGTGTCCTTAGAAAGTATGATCCACCTTCAGGGAGTGGCAGACCATCAGTTTGAACAATAATACAATCTACTAATAGATTATTATGTAGAGATCCTTCAAATGAAACAACAACAACAAAAATAAGGAATTGGTAAGGAGATCAGTCCTGGGTGTTCTTTGGAAGGAATGATGCTAAAGCTGAAACTCCAGTACTTTGGCCACCTCAGGAGAAGAGTTGACTCATTGGAAAAGACTGATGCTGGGTGGGATTGGGGGCAGGAGGAGAAGGGGACGACAGAGGATGAGATGGCTGATGGCATCACCGACCGGATGTACGTGAGTTTGAGTGAACTCTGGGAGTTGGTGATGGACAGGGAGGCCTGGCGTGCTGCAATTCATGGGGTCGCAAAGAGTTGGACATGACTGTGCGACTGAACTGAACTGAACTGATATGCAAAGAATCAGACGTGACCAAGGCAACTTAGCATGCACGCATACATGTGTATATGGGCTTCTCAGGTGGAGCTGTGAAAGTGAAGTCGCTCAGTCGTGTCCAACTCTTTGCAATCCCGTGGACTGTAGCCTACTAGGCTCCTCTCTCCAAGGGATTCTCCAGGCAAGAATACTGGAGTGGGTTGCCATTTCCTTCTCCAGAGGAGCTTCCCAGCCCAGGGATCGAACCCGGGTTTCCCACATTGCAGGCA
Organism: Bos indicus; assembly: GCF_029378745.1. NCBI lineage: Eukaryota > Metazoa > Chordata > Mammalia > Artiodactyla > Bovidae > Bos > Bos indicus. The sequence continues at coordinate 48,370,856 of NC_091780.1, forward strand.
GACGCTTTAACCTCTGAGCCACCAGGGAAGCCCTAGGTGGAACTGGTGCTAAACAATCTGCCTGTCAATGCAGGAAATACAACAGACACAGGTTCAATCTCTGGGTCAGGAAGATCCCCTGGAGGAGGAAATGGCAACCCACTCCAGTATTCTTGCTTGGAGAATCCCATGGACAGAGGAGCCTGGCAGGCTACAGTCCATGGGGTCACAAAGAATTGAAAAAACTGGGGGACTGAGCACACATACACCTATCTATGTATACCTCTATATATTTTCACAGCCTGGGTGCAAGTAATGTAGATATTTTTATTGAAATGATTTGAATTCCATAATGACATGAATGGAAAATGTAGCCACAGATATTAGAGAGATACTCAGTGCTGATACATAAAAAAGCAATTATTATTCATTCTTATTATAATTTATTATAATTTTCTTTTTTTTCCCCCCAGATCGGGTGAATCTCTGATTCCTTTTCGAGGCAACCACTTTCATTTTGTTTTGGCTGTCTTTGCGACTAGTGCTCTATTTGTTAAAGCTCTAATCTTCTCAGGAACTTGAGATTAGACCCCTAAAGGGCTGTTTCATGGCCTTTGCTATGTTTTCTTATCACTGTACCTTTTAGGCTTTCAGCTGTATTTTCCAGTTCTGGCTTGCCTATGGCCTTCAGCATAAATTCTATCTGCAAAGTGGTTTGCTCCAATGCTTTCTTCATCTCTCTCAATTGTTTTTATGCTTCTTTTTATTATTTTTCCTCAGCTCTTTGACCTTTTATTCATTAGCTCAAACTACATGAAATACATGTTTCTTTTTTTTTTTTTTGACTAAGAGTTAAGTCAGAAAAATGGCAAAAGTGGGTGGCTTTTTTTTTCACATTTTTGACTTTTCTATTTTTGCATTTCTTGTGTAGTTTGTTTTCCTTTTAAAAAATCTTGTTCCACTTCAAAAGAGAAACAAGTTTAATTATTTAGAAACAGAAATAAAATCTTGGTTTTAAAAACTTCAGCTCTTAACCTCTGCTTCCCCCACCAAAAGACAGTTATTTAGAAGGAACTCACAATATATGAAGGCAACAGTATTTTGCAGCATCGTTTTTAGAAGATAACATCTCCCATTTCAATGAACAGAGGACTTTATGTCATCTCTCTTTATGGTTAGATGGCAGAATGTTTTATTGCTATTTATAAAAGCCTGCATTAAAAGAATGCAATATTGGTTCTCCCAGAGTGGGATCTACTTGGAAAACTAATTATCTCTCAATGGCTGCAAATTTTCAAGAATCTTCCAAGAAGACAAATCAGGAATACCATCTAAATGACTTATTGCAATAAGGGATATTTTGGGGCTCTGGGGACCTCCCCAGCAGCTATTTAAAGCTCCCCTGCTCCCTTCCTTTCCTCATTCCAACCTCTGCAGACTACCTCAGCTCATATTTCACAGAGAAAATAAGGACCACTAAGGGAGAACTCGCTCAGCTCACTCACCTGCCCTGCCTACGTATTTATCTGCTTTTATGGCTCTAATGCTCTTTCCTTCCACTTCAGTGGAGGACTGTGCTCTGCTCCATCAGAGGCTGATCCTGCCACATGAGTTCCTGCAACTTCAACGTTCTTGGTCCGTCAAATACCTCTCATCTTCGGTTTCCCCACTACCATTTGGCTCTTTCCTTTCAGTCTATAGATCTACTCAAGTTTTCTCAACTTAGATAACAGCAGTAACATCACACACATGCACACGTTTGCTTTAGCTACTCTTTCTCTTAGAGAAGTTGTTATTGTACCATCCACACTCTTTGCCATGGCTTGCATGAGGGATTCTGCTGCAATCTGAGTGCACCTGTGATTAGGGCTTCATCATTAGATGACCACTTCTACTTGCTTTTCTTATTCTATAATATGTGTACCATGGTTTGGTTGAGCCTTTAATTTTGATAAATATTTTGGCTCATAAATAATTAAAAGGCAAAGAAATGATCTCTTTACTTTCCCCAGTGGGATAGATAACATGCACTGAGAACTTACTATGTATTAAATACTGAGCAAAACCATTTATGTGATCTCATTTGGTCCTAATGATAACCTGATAAGGCAGATAGTATTACAATTCCTATTCTTCAGATGAGAAAACTGAGGCACCAACTCAATTGTTAAGTACCTTGCTGAAGCTCAGAAGACAAGCAGGCGGTACAGCCAATTGTTTCCTTTCCAAGACTTGGAGCTCATCATCATCTGTCTTTGGGGATAGGATACCCTGTCCTTAGAACAATGCCACTCCTAAGATAACACAGGTGCCTATTCTCTGCAATTCTCCCAAGGTCATTGAGATATTTTATATGCCTTCATGTTTGTTTGTTCATTCTCATATGATAGAAGTTTTCAACCTAAGCTGAGCATGAAATTCATGCCTAGTCTCAATCCACACCAGTTTAATCAGAATCTCCGGGGACTATGTGTACCTGTGTTTTGTAAAAGCTCGCTCCCAGACAAGTAACTGTGATGTGCAGGGAGGGTTTTTCCAACTCTCTCTTCCCTTCACTCTCTTGCTTCCTGTTGCCTTTCTTCTGTTGTATGCTCTTCTGAGTGGAGAAAAGCATTGCATTTTGAACAATGAAATCGTTTGATAATCAGTTTCCTGTGGATAATATTACTAGGAGTAATATTATGATTCTGTTTACTTCACTAAATATAAGTGCAACTCATTGTTGATTGAGTACATACTTATGTTATTGTTAAAAGATATTTTAAAAGCTCAGTTTTTCTCCTGGACACTACAAAAAACATGAGTCAGATGTCTTCAGGCTGTTTCTAGTCCAAAGTTCTACTGAATCTTGGAAACATTCAGTGAATCAATGTTACTTTTTAGTTCTGCTCCTAATACCACCCTTACACACCATATATTCCACTGAATCACCAAACTACTGAATGCACTATACTGCAGGGAGGTAGAAAAGACTTGAAGTGATTGACTTCTCTTTGCCATTTCAATTCAACTGTGATAGTCTATGAAACTAAATGTGAAAATTAAGTTTGGAAAAATAGAATAATAATTTAAAGTAATCTATGGGGCTTCGCTCCAAAATCACTGCAGATGGTGATTGCAGCCATGAAATTAAAAGACCCTTACTCCTTGGAAGGAATGTTATGACCAACCTAGATGGCATATTCAAAAGCAGAGACCTTACTTTGCCAACAAAGGTCTGTCTAGTCAAGGCTATGGTTTTTCCAGTGGTCATGTATGGATATGAGAGATGGACTGTGAAGAAAGCTGAGGGCTGAAGAATTGATGCTTTTGAACTGTGGTGTTGGAGAAGACTTTTGAGAGTCCCTTGGACTGCAAGGAGATCCAACCTGTCCATTCTAAAGGAGATCGGTCCTGGGTGTTCTTTGGAAGGAATGATGCTAAAGCTGAAACTCCAGTACTTTGGCCACCTCATGCGAAGAGTTGACTCATTGGAAAAGACTGATGCTGGGAGGGATTGGGGGCAGGAGGAAAAGGGGACGACAGAGGATGAGATGGCTGGATGGCATCACCAACTCGATGGACGTGAGTTTGAGTGAACTCTGGGAGTTGGTGATGGACAGGGAGGCCTGGCATGCTGGAATTCATGGGGTCGCAAAGAATCGGACATGACTGAGCGATTGAACTGAACTGAACTGATGGGGCTTCTGTGGTGGCTCAGTGTTAAAGAATCTGCCTGCCAATGTAGGAGACTTGGGTTCTATCCCTGGGTCAGGAAGATCTCTTGGAGAAGAAAATAGCAGCCTACTTGAGTATTCTTGTCTGAAAATTCTGATGGACAGAGGAGCTTCGTGGGCTATAGTCCATGGAGTCAAAAAGAGATGACTTAGAGACTAAACAACAACAGCAACAACAACAATACCACTTTGTAAAAGAAGATTATTATTTTCAAAAAGTAACTCTTATTTTGCTAATTTTGAGCACTTCTGGCTCCCAGTGGAGACTCTTTCTTTTTTGTCCTGGTGGGGATTTCTGTCACCGGAAAATTAGTCTATTGCTTTCTGAATATTGGGCTTTGTCCCTGATACACAGGAAGCAGATGCAACTCTCCTCTCCTGTTGCACATATCCAAAGACTGAAGAAATCACTGTCTTAATTAGCACGGAAATGAGATGTGGAAGTCCTCAGTCCCTGAATGAACTAAGTCCTGTAATAGTGAAAGTGTCAGTAGCGCAGTCATGTCTGACTCTTTGTGACCCCATGGACTGTAGCCCACCAGGCTCCTCTGTCCATGGAATTCTCCAGACAAGAATACTGGAGTGGGCTGCCATTCCCTTTTCCAGGGGATCTTTCTGACCCAGGGATCAAACCAGGGTCTCCTGCATTGCAGGCAGATTCTTTACCACTGAGCCACCGGGTAAGCCCCCTAAGTCCTGTAATACAACTATATATAAAAGAATATAGTCCTGACTGTGTGTGTGTGTGTGTGTGTGTGTTTTAATTGAAACAAGTATTAGCCATTACGTACTACAGAATTTTATCAAAGGGCATCAAAATAAATCCAGTTGGGATTTTAAAGGGCAACCTCTATTTTATAAGATAAAATCTGTGACCTGCAAAATAACTATATTTATAGATTTTTCCATAGCAAGGAATAATTTGTACATTAAAAAATGTAACTGAAATATGACTGTGTCAGAATTAAAGAACACTAAACTGAAGTCAAATTGAATTTCAATCCCAGTTTTTTCATTAGCTAGCTGTGTGATCTTGGGTCAATTACTCTATCTTTCAGGGCCTCACTTCCTTTGCTGCACTAGATAATCTCCAAAGAACTTTCCAGCTCAATCATTTTATGATTTCAATAGGTTTCCAATAGTAGAAGTTACTGGGTGAGCTGGAATTGTAATAAACAAGACTACTCTTTTCTAGTGAAAAGGATTACATGACTGTAAGTCAAAGGAACTACAGTCTACTTCCTGTTCAGTTCAGTTCAGTTCAGTTGCTCAGTCGTGTCTGACTCTGCAACCCCATGAATCGCAGCACGCCAGGCCTCCCTGTCCATCACCATCTCCCGGAGTTCACTCAAACTCATGTCCATCGAGTCGGTGGTGCCATCCAGCCATCTCGTCCTCTGTCATCCCCTTCTCCTCCTGCCCCCAATCCCTCCCGGCATCAGAGTCTTTTCCAATGAGTCAACTCTTCGCATGAAGTGGCCAAAGTACTGGAGTTTCAGCTTTAGCATCAGTCCTTCCAAAGAACACCCAGGGCTGATCTCCTGTAGCACCAGTTAAAAACTCTCTGACCTGGGCAAGTTCTTAGTTTTCTCATCTGTAAATTGGAGATAGTGGTACCACACTAATACGAGCTTTAAGTGAAATGCTGTATCTATTGGTCTGCTTGGATTGGCATAACAACAACAACGACAAAAAACAACACATACATATGTTTTAAATACCAGCAATTTATTTTCTTATGGTTCTAGAGGCTAGACAATCCAAGACCAAGGTCCAGCAGAGTTGGTTTCTGGTGAGAATTCTTTACAAGGCTTGCCAGATGTATACATTCTCAATGTATCCATGGCAGAGAAACAGCCATGGTGACACCAGCCCTTTCGGATCAGGCCCCATTCTTATGACCTCATTTAACTCTTACCACTTCTTCATACACCCTTTCTTCAAATATAATCACATTGAAGATTAGGTTTTAAATATACAAATTCCAGACACAGCTGAGTCCCTAGCATCATAAACAAACATTCTTAATTTTCTACTAGTGTCCTATATAAAGAACATAAAGACCCATAGCATAAATATAATGGGCATTCATATCCAGTGTTTGTGCAACTACCCAAAACTGTTTTTGAAGGACTGTTTAGCAATGTCTATTAAAATGTAAAGTGCTCATATATTTTGAGCCATTGTTTTCACTTTAAAAATTTCTACTCCCGAAGCACTTTTAGAATTACACAAAAATATATGTATGAGCTTTCCTGGGTGGCTTAGTGGTAAAGAATCTGCCTGTCATTGCAGGAGACATGGGTTCAGTCCCTGAATAGGGGAAGATCCCCTGGAGAAGGAAATGGCAACCCACTCCGTATTCTTGCCTGGGAAATCCCATGGACAGAGGAGCCTTTTGTGCTACAGTCCATGGGTTTGCAAATGAGTCAGACGTGATTTAGCAACTAAACAAGAAATATGTATGGAATAGTCATTTAAATACTGTTGAAGAATGGGAAAAGTCAACAGACAAATAATTTAATACACTATAGTAGATCAGACAATGGCATATTTTGTGTGTGATATATACCCAAATATGAAATATTGTATATCCATTAAAACCATAAACACTGATATAAAAGGATGTCGAGGATCTTTTAGAGAATAAAGAAGGTAGTTGCACAGTTTCCACAGTACAATTGTTTTTTCGGGTAAACAATTTCTTTGCAGGAATTACCCATTAAACTGGCTGCACTGGCATTCTCTGAGTGGTGTGGAATTCCAGGAGGCTGTCACTTTCCAAGTTATACTTTTCTCTAATTTTTAATTTCATTTTGAGTACATATATTACTTTTGTTTTAAGAAAACAAAAGATTAAGAGACTGCAAAACTATGGCTAGCTCAGATTCTCTCAGTTCTTCAGTTTATATTTGAAATACTTTTAAAATTAATTTTTAGTGAAGAACAAATGCCTATAGTTTAAAAAATTACAAAGCTTATTATGAAAAACCAAAGTCCCTGGCTTTGCCTCTTCTTATTCCCAGGGAAAGATTATTCTGCTGTGTCAGCAATAACACTGGATGTTATTACACCTGTGTATTATGAAATAACATGCATATATTGATACTTGTCAATGATTTTATTTTGGGCATTATCTACTGACTTTTATCCACAGAAGGTTTAGAGTCTGTCTTTTCTACTTGCCTTGGGCTTCCCTGGTGGTTCAGAGGGTAAAGCATCTGCCTGCAATGCGAGAGACCTCAGTTTGATCCCTGGGTCGGGAAGATCCCCTGGAGAAGAAAATGGCAACCCACTCCTGTATTCTTACCTGGAGAATCCCATGGATGGAGGAGCCTGGTAGGCTACAGTCCGTGGGGTCCCAGAGTTGGACATGACTGAGCAACTTTTTTTTTCCTACTTGACTCACCTTCCACCAAATTACTCCACTGCCTGTGACTTTATGTATATCACAACTGTGGCTTAATTAGTATTCAGTGTTTATAATAGTTTTATTATGTAAATACTATTTATAGTTGAGCTACATACTTTGTATTCTTATTTAGTACTAATTACCTTATATTTTGTCTGTTTAGTTTCCTGTGCAGGTACCATTATTTCATTCCCAAATCTTTCCTTCAGAGTTGTCAAATTCCTTTCAACATGGTCACACAACAGATGATCTATTCATTTTACTTTTGGTGATGTCATCTCTCCCGGCTTGTCTTGCAGAAAGTCAGTAAGATAGTAGTATTTGGAGAGTGAATTCTCATGAAATATTAACAGATTTCCTTTTGTGTTTTCCTTTAACTTTCAGACCTTTCCTCTGTTTGGGCAGCCAGATCATTCTGTTTTCATTTTGAAGCTAAAAAAACACGACAGTAAAAAGGTAGAAGAGGGAGAGGAGTCTTTTCCTGACTTTGAATCTCAAAGCTTATATCCTGAGGAAATGCAAAGGGCTGAGTGAACTCCGGGAGTTGGTGATGGACAGGGAAGCCTGTCGTGCTTTGATTCATGGGGTTGCAAAGAGTCAGACACGACTGAGTGACTGAACTGAACTATGGTAGGTGAATCATAAAATCCCAAGAGTAAGAAACAAATGTCCCCTACTCCACTTCTGCCAGACTGAAAATCAGAGAGGAAATAAGGAAAACAGAGGAGTCTGGGGTGATTGGGAGAGAGGACATAGCAGCATCAGTGTTGATCAGTGGCCTATTGTCCACTTCCATGGGCACTTCAGACCCCACACCTTAGGCTTAAACTAACAATTCTTTTATTAGTTCCTGGTGAGAGCATTCCTCAACAGAAGCCAGCACATGATCCACAGAGCAGCCCAAGTGTAAGACGCCTGTGACTTTGTAAACATCTCCTCCACCCCCAGTGACACAGGACATTTGTGGACCTCAGAAGAGCTTGGGGATCTGGATTCATAGCACTTGGTAGTGTTGAACAAAACCAGCTTGATCTTCCTCATGATTGGGGCAGTGCAAAAGCATGGTCCTACTATAAGTGCAAATGCTTTCAGTTCAGTTCTTTCAGTTCAGTTCAGTCGCTCAGTTGTATCCGACTCTTTGAGACCCCATGAATCACAGCATGCCAGGCCTCCCTGTCCATCACCAACTCCCGGAGTTCACTCAAACTCATGTCCATTGAGACGGTGATGCCATCCATCCATCTCATACTCTTTTGTCCCCTTCTTCTCCTGCCCCCAATCCCTCCCAGCATCAGAGTCTTTTCCAATGAGTCAACTCTTCACGTGAGGTGGCCAAAGTATTGGAGTTTCAACTTCAGCATCGGTCCTTCCAATGAACACCCAGGGCTGATCTCCTTTAGGATGGACTGGTTGGATCTCCTTGCAGTCCAAGGGACTCGCAAGAGTCTTCACAACACCACAGTTCAAAAGCATCAGTTCTTCGGTGCTCAGCTTTCTTCACAGTCCAACTCTCACATCCATGCATGACCACAGGAAAAACCATAGCTCTGACTAGATGGACCTTTGTTGGCAAAGTAATGTCTCTGCTTTTCAATATGCTATCTAGGTTGGTCATAACTTTCCTTCCAAGGAGTAAGCGTCTTTTAATTTCATGGCTGCAGTTACCATCTGCAGTGATTTTGGAGCCCAGAAAAATAAAGTCTGACACTGTTTCCACTGTTCCCCCATCTATTTCCCATGAAGTGATGGGACCAGATGCCATGATGTTTGTTTTCTGAATGTTGAGCTTTAAGCCAACTTTTTCACTCTCCTCTTTCACTTTCATCAAGAGACTCTTTAGTTCTTCTTCACTTTCTGCCATAAGGGTGGTGTCATCTGCATATCTGAGGTGATTGATATTTCTCCCGGCAATCTTGATTCCAGCTTGAGCTTCTTCCAGTCCAGCGTTTCTCATGATGTACTCTGCATAGAAGTTAAACAAGCAGGGTGACAATATACAGCCTGACGTACTCCTTTTCCTATTTGGAACCAGTCTGTTGTTCCATGTCCAGTTCTAACTGTTGCTTCCTGACCTGCATCCAGGTTTCTCAAGAGGCAGATCAGGTGGTCTGGTATTCCCATCTCTTTCAGAATTTTCCACAGTTTATTATGATGCACACAGTCAAAGGCTTTGGCATAGTCAATAAAGCAGAAATAGATGTTTTTCTGGAACTCTCCTGCTTTTTCGATGATCCAGCGGATGTTGGCAATTTGATCTCTGGTTCCTCTGCCTTTTCTAAAACCAGCTTGAACATCAGGAAGTTCACGGTTCATGTATTGCTGAAACCTGGCTTGGAGAATTTTGAGCATTACTTTAATAGCATGTGAGATGAGTGCAATTGTTCAGTGCTTTAGGACAAATTAAACCGTTACGTAGGCTGTCTGTTAAAACTGTTGATGCAGTGAGCTAGAGAATAAATGTGACGATAATTTCACATAGTGGCCCAGTGGAATGAACAAGGAGCCTAAATTCAGACAAGTCAGTTAATTACTCTACCTGATTTCTCACCTGTAAAATGAAGACAGCAATAGCTTTCTACTTCTTTGGCAATGGTGTAAGTAAAAACGTATTGAAATTTTAAATGCAGAACACTAGCTATCATTTTATATATAGATAAAATATTTGACCCGTTCACTGATTTCATAATTCAACAAGCATAAATAGGGCACAGACATGAAATTTGAGTAGAAGAGCAAAAGCATATTTTCACAAGTAAGCCCACTATTAGTATTGTAGCAAGAGGGAAATTATTTGCCTCTCCAAATGATTACACCTGAGAAAGGTCACTCAAATGTTATGTATTAATTCTAAGTACTTCTTTGCTATTTAATCTGTATTTCAAACTCAGTGTCTACTTGTCAGATATCATCTGTAAATGCTGATTAAGCCTCTGTGAGTACCATAACATGCTTGTCACCCACAAAGCAAGTTATGAGACCTTGTCCTGTCACCTGAGACCATTCAGTCTGACCATGACCGAGTGCCAATTTCAATAATAGAGGATCTCCAAGAGTCTAAACTTAAATATACCATGAGGCCTCACCAAAAGCAGACAGCAAATTTTAGGAGTAATGGTTCTCTTCCATTGTAGCTTTTTTCTTTGACAGTGATAAAGAAAGCAGAGGAAATGGAAAAACTGCTTACAGAAGCATCCAAGTTAATAAATACAGAAGGAATAAAAAAAGGGAAAGTCATCATTAGGCAAACATAACTGTTGTAGGGAAGGTCAATAGATGGATGACAAATGGAAGCTTGAGGGACAATGTATATTTGCATGATCTCTAAAGGCAAACTCAGATCAGATCAGATCAGTCGCTCAGTCATGTCCGACTCTTTGCGACCCCATGAATCCCAGCATGCCAGGCCTCCCTGTCCATCACCAACTCCCAGAGTTCACCCAGACTCACATTCATCGAGTCAGTGATGCCATCCAGCCATCTCATCCTCTGTCATCCCCTTCTCCTCCTGCCCCCAATCCCTCCCAGCATCAGTCTTTTCCAATGAGTCAACTCTTCGCATGAAGTGGCCACAGTACTGGAGTTTCAGCTTTAGCATCATTCCTTCCAAAGAAATCCCAGGGCTGATCTCCTTCAGAATGGACTGGTTGGATCTCCTGGCAGTCCAAGGGACTCTCAAGAGTCTTCTCCAACACCACAGTTCAAAAGCATCAATTCTTCGGCACTCAGCCTTCTTCACAGTCCAACTCTCACATCCATACATGAACACAGGAAAAACCATAGCCTTGACTAGACGAACCTTTGTTGGCAAAGTAATGTCTCTGCTTTTCAATATGCTATCTAGGTTGGTCATAACTTTCCTTCCAAGGAGTAAGCGTCTTTTAATTTCATGGCTGCAGTCACCATCTGTAGTGATTTTGGAGCCCAGAAAAATAAAGTCTGACACTGTTTCCACTGTTTCCCCATCTATTTCCCATGAAGTGGTGGGACCAGATGCCATGATCTTCATTTTCTGAATGTTGAGCTTTAAGCCAACTTTTTCACTCTCCACTTTCACTTTCATCAAGAGGCTTTTGAGTTCCTCTTCACTTTCTGCCATAAGGGTGGTGTCATCTGCATATCTCAGGTTATTGATATTTCTCCCGGCACTCTTGATTCCAGCTTGTGTTTCTTCCAGTCCAGCGTTTCTCATGATATACTCTGCATATAAGTTAAATAAACAGGGTGACAATATACAGCCTTGACATATTCTGTTTCCTATTTAGAACCCGTCTGTTGTTCCATGTCCAGTTCTAACTGTTGCTTCCTGACTTGCATACAAATTTCTCAAGAGGCAGATCAGGTGGTCTGGTATTTCCATCTCTTTCAGAATTTTCCACAGTTTATTGTGATGCACACAGTCAAAGGCTTTGGCATAGTCAATAAAGCAGAAATAGATGTTTTTCTGGAACTCTCCTGCTTTTTCGATGATCCATCAGATGTTGGCAATTTGATCTCTGGTTCCTCTGCCTTTTCTAAAACCAGCTTGAACATCAGGAAGTTCACAGTTCACATATTGCTGAAGCCTGGCTTGGAGAATTTTGTGGATTACTTTCCTAGCATGTGAGATGAATGCAATTGTGTGGTAGTTTGAGCATTCTTTGGCATTGCCTTTCTTTGGGATTGGAATGAAAACTGATCTTTTCCAGTCCTGTGGCCACTGCTGAGTTTTCCAAATTTGCTGGCATATTGAGTGCAGCACTTTCACAGCATTATCTTGGTAAATGGGGACTTTCTCAACTGTTTCCCCCCCCCCACCAACTTTTATGTAAGTCTGAAACCATTTCAAAGTAAAAAAAGTTTTTTTTTTAATATAGAATAAATTTGTATTATAAATTTCCCTACCCAAAAGAGACAGAGAAGGAAAGGGAAGCCTGGCATGCTGCAGTTTATGGGGTCACAAAGAGTCAGGCACAATTTAGCACCTAAACAACAACAACAGCAATAACTCAAGAAAAAATTTTTTTGGTCTCTTAATTCTACTTTAAAACTCATGCTGCATCCCATGTTGACCTCCAACAACATTCACCTTCCTTACACAAATCTTCCAGAGTACTTCCATACTTGTTCTCAAGTCCTCCCCAGTTACCTTCTAGGAAAGCTCAGCAGTGGCCACAGAACTGGAAAAGGTCAATTTTCATTCCAATCCCAAAGAAAAGCAGTGCCAAAGAATGTTCAAACTACCACACAATTGCACTCATCTCACACGGAAGCAAAGTAATGCTCAAAATTCTCCATACCAGGCTTTAACAATATGTGAAGCGTGAACTTCCAGATGTTCAAGCTGGATTTAGAAAAGGCAGAGGAACCAGGGATCAAATTGCCAATATCCACTGGATCATTGAAAAAGCAAGAGAGTTCCAGAAAAACATCTACTTCTGCTTTGTTGATCACGCCAAAGCCTTTGACTGTGTGGATCACAATAAACTGTGGAAAATTCTGAAAGAGATGGGAATACCAGACCACCTGACCTGCCTCCTGAGAAATCTATATGCAGGTCAGGAAGCAACAGTTAGAACTGGACATGGAACAACAGACGGGTTCTAAATAGGAAACAGAATATGTCAAGGCTGTACATTATCACTCTGCCTATTTAACTTATATGCAGAGTACATCATGCAAAATGCTGGGCTGGATGAAGCACAAGCTGGAATCAAGATTGCTGGGAGAAATATCAATAACCACAGCTATGTAGATGACACCACCCTTATGGCAGAAAGCAAAGAAGAACTCAAAAGCCTCTTGATAAAAGTAAAAGAGGAGAGTAAAAAAGTTGGCTTAAAGCTCAACATTCAGAAAACTGCACTGGGACTACCCAGAGGGATGGTACAGCGAGGGAGGAGGGAGGAGGGTTCAGGACCAGGAACAAGTGTATACCTGTGGCAGATTCATGTTGATATATGGCAAAACCAGTACAATATTTTAAAGTTAAAAAAAAAATCTAAAAAAAAAAAAGAAAACTAAGATCATGGCATCCAGTCCCATCATTTCATGGCAAGTAGATGGGGAAACAATAGAAACAATGACAGACTTTATTTTGGGGGGCTCCAAAATCACTGCAGATGGTGACTGTAGCCATGAAATTAAAAGACGCTTACTCCTTGGAAGGAAAGTTATGACCAACCTAGATAGCATATTCAAAAGCAGAGACATTACTTTGCCAACAAAGGTCCATCTAGTCAAAGCTATGGTTTTTCCAGTGGTCATGTTTGGATGTGAGTTGGACTATAAAGAAAGCTGAGTGCCGAAGAATTAATGCTTTTGAACTGTGGTGTTGGAGAAGACTCTTGCGAGTCCCTTGGACTGCAAGGAGATCAGACCAGTCCATCCTAAAGGAAATCAGTCCTGATTATTCATTGGAATGACTAATGCTGAAGCTGAATCTTCAATACTTTGGTCACCTTATGTGAAGAACTGACTCATTGCAAAAGACCCTGATGCTGGGAAAGATTGAAGGCAGGAGGAGAAAGAGATGACAGAGGATGAGATGGTTAGATGGCAACACTGACTTGATGGACATGAGTTTGAACATGTTCTGGGAGTTGGTGATGGAAAGGGAAGCCTGGCATGCTGCAGTCCATGGGGTCGCAAAGAGTCGGACACAACTGAGCAACTGAACTGAACTCAACTGAACCAGTAGTGGACTGTGAACATTCAAGTAAGACTGATTCAAGTATGTATTGAATATCTACTATTTTCAAGGACTTTTTCTTAATAACTGCAAGGGGCTAAAAAATCAGTCTCATGATCCAATCCCTCCCTTGAGGAGGTAATAAGCATGGTGGAAAGTTAATAGTTTGCCTATGAAAGAATAAAATAGTAACGTGAAATAATGTGAGGTCATGCTTTGTTTTCTTGATGTTAGTTACAGGAGTTGATAGAGACAGGGAAACGTGACACAAATAAGAGCAAGCTGGACCTAAAAATTATGTCAGTTTTAAATGGTGACTGGATACACGGAGTCTGCACAGTCTTTGTGGGAAGCAGTCAGGAGACCCAGCTGAATGGGGTAGAAAATTCAAGGCGATGAGAAAAAAGAATGGGCCAAGATAGAGTTGAACCAGGATCACAGAGGATTGTGAAAGCTGGATTGAAGAGCTTTTGGTTCAAATAGAAAGGGGAGGCTAGGGCTTCTCTTGCCTGGAAAATCCCATGGACTGAGGAGCCTGGTAGGCTGCAGTCCATGGGGTCGCTAAGAGTCGGATACGACTGAGCGTCTTCACTTTGACTTTTCACTTTCATGCATTGGAGAAGGAAATGGCAACCCACTTCAGTGTTCTTGCCTGGAGAATCCCAGGGACGGGGAAGCCTGGTGGGCTTCCGTCTATGGGGTTGCACAGAGTCGGACACGAAGCAACTTAGCAGCAGCAGCAGCAGGGCTTCTTTGGTGGCTCAGACAGTAAAGAATCTGCCTGCAATGCAAGAGACCTGGGTTTGATCCTTGGGTTGGGAAGATTCCCTAGACATGAATAGTGGATCTCAAGCCAGAACCAGCTCCATTTTGAAAATCAAATATCTAAAATGGATCTTTGAGAAATCTTTTTCTAAAATTCAAAATTCTTTTCTAAAATTCAAATTGAATTGTTCTCATTTCCTTCACCCTACCCCACATTTTTTATTCCTAAAGCATTCTAGATGCTTTCTTATACTTTAAAGACCAAAATCCAGGACATGGCCCTCCAAGCTTGGACCCCTTCCCATATGCCTGGATTTCTCTATCTCTTACTCCACTCAAGCTTGCCTTCTTCTGCTTCCTTCAGAGCTCTCTTCTGTTATAGTTTGCATATGCTTTTCCCTCAGACTTAGCCTTATCTCTTGACTAGTTTACTCCTTTTTGTCTGTCGGACATCAGTTCAACACATCAGTTATCACCTCCAATGCAGAAGCCTACTCCCCACTCTGACTGTATCTATTCATAATACCAAGTACCTAAGGTTTTAAAACTTTCCACATTTGTATATTTATAATATGGGTTATTTGATTTAATTATGTGATTATTTGATTGATACCTTTTCCCCTTATCAGGGCTATCAGGGCTTCCCTAATAGCTCAGTTGGTAAAGAATCTGCCTGCAATGCAGGAGACTCTGGTTTGATTCCTGAGTCAGGAAGATCCGCTGGAGAAGGGATAGGCTACCCACTCCAACATTCTTGGGCTTCCCTTGTGACTCAGCTGGTAAAGATCTGCCTGCAACGCGGAAACCTGGGTTTGATCCCTGGCTTGGGAAGATCCCCTGGAGAAGGGATAGGCTACCCACTCCAGTATTCTGGCATGGAGAATTCCATGGACTGCATAGTCCATGGGTCGCAAGGAGTTGGACACAACTGAGCAACTTTCACTTTTTCTTTTCTTTTTCCTTCATTAGACTACAGACCTCTGAGGGCAGAGACTATTTTCATATGTATTTCCCATTGTATTTCCTATCCCTAGCATATCATAGGCACTTAATAAGAATTTGTTGAATAAACAAGGAAACATAAAATTAAAGTATATTCATTTTCTCCATTCCCAAGCCACTATTCTATTCTAATGATATGCTCTTCTGAATCATGAGAAGAATGTCCTGTCTTGACTTTGAAATAATAGTACACATGTCCCAGTATTTTATAAGTTTTGGAATGTGGGTTCTAAAAGTGTTATTCAGATGATTACATTGGATTGAATTACTACAGCTTAAATAGAACTTGTTGATCAACAGATCAATATCTATGTATGGAGCACTTTACTGAGTACTGTGGATTATTGTAAGCTAAATAATATATGGTTTCTATCTAGCTTATAATCAAGTAGAGGAACTATACAAAGTTACTTGTGTTATATGATAGACAGTGAGGTAGTTAAGTAGTATAGAAACATGGAAGGGAGAAGAGTTATTCTGACTGAAGGAATCTTGACAAGGCAGTAGTGAAAAGTAATATTTGAGTCTCGAAGGATAGATGGGCTTTTGACAGATGTACTTTGGAAAGATGAAAATTCCAGGCAGAGGGAAAATAGTAACTAAAACTACAAAGCACAAAAAGCATAAAGCACTGTAGTAGAAAGGCAAAATGGGACAGAGCAGAGGGTGAGTGGATTGCAAGTACGTTGTGATAGGGAATAGATGAGGAAAGTGAGGTTCATGGTTGGCACCTATTTGATAGGTAATGAACAGTGACCTGGATGATGAACAGGGAGGTGCTGCAGTGATATGTGTGGAATCTAGTGGTAATGTGATGGCATAGAAGAGAGCTCTACAGATTAAAGAGGGTGGGAGACCAGAGGAAAGGAGAACTTTGAAAGGGCCTGGAAGAAGGTAAGGAGGACCTGACTGAGCCAAGAAAAAAGGAAGGATAGTTGAGGGAAGCTTTCAGAATGTCAAAAGAACAAGATTTGGCAAATATTTAATATGAGAATTGAAGAACAGAAACCTGGAAAGTTTTGATCTCATGGCTTAACTGATAATTTAACTAAATGCAAAACTGCTAGGGAGAACAGTTTAGTAATAGTAACCTGTTCTTGCTGTTTTAAATCCCTCTGTAACAGTAATATTCTTTTTTTTTTTTTTTTAGTTTTTTATTTTTTATTTTTAAACTTTACATAATTGTATTAGTTTTGCCAAATATCAAAATGAATCCACCACAGGTATACATGTGTTCCCCATCCAGAACCCTCCTCCCTCCTCCTTCCCCATACCATCCCTCTGGGTCGTCCCAATATCCACATCACTTGATGGTGAATAATTATAAAATTCACATTTTTACACCATCTAATAATATATTTGTCTGTAACTGTGTTCATACTTACCAGCTGTTGAATCTTTTCTAATTTAAAATCCCACAAAATGTATTGGTATCTATTCCTTTGCATGCTTCCTTTTCACTGCCTAATTTTTCTAGTAGTCTGGTTTTATTTCTAGAAAAACATGATTATGCTTTATATGTGGATAAAAGGATAAACCTTCTTTCTACTGGCTGCAACCCTCTCACTTCCATTATTCTTTGAGCAATTTGAACCAATGGACACTGATTTTTTAAAAATATTTTATTATTTATAATATTATATATTTATATATAATATTATTTATATATGATTTATAATATTATATATTGTTTATATATGATTTATAATATTTATAATATATTACTTTCAGATGTAAAACATAGTGATTCAATGTTTTTATAGATTATACTCTGTTTAAAGTTATTACAAAATAATGGCTATATTTCCCTGTGCTATACAATATATTCTTGTTGCTTATCTATTTTATCCATAGTAGTTTGTATATCTTAATCCCCTGCCCCTACCTTGGCCTCCCCCTCTTCCCTCCCCGCCACTGGTAACTGCTAGTTTGTTGTGTATGTCTGTGAGTCCATTTCTGTTTTATTATATTCATTTATTTTATTTTTTTTGATTCCACATGTGAGTGAAAAATAGAGGATTTATCTTTGTCTGACTTGTTTCACTAGGCATAATGCCCTTTAGGTCCATGTATGTTGTTGCAAATAATAAACACTGATTAAGTAACTATCTGCCCAGTATCTTGGGATATCCCAGTATCCTGGATAAGTACCCGATATCCTGGTACTTAATCATCAGTACCAGATGATTAAAGCACTATGTTCCAGGAGCCCATTTAGGTGTAGGTAGAATTTCAAACTCAGTCAAATATAACATGACACGGAATTTTATAGCACTAGTACTAATTAGACTAATAACCCCAACAAAAGCTACCACTTAAATCCCCTTTCCTTTCATTCCTTCCTTCCTTTAAGAACTATTTTGAGAGCATCTACCAAGTCTTTAGCCAGGAACAGAATTTAGAGCAGTGAACAAACCTAAGCCAAAATGTGCTTCTATGGAGCTTATTGTGGTGAAGAAAGCTTACACTAAAAGGTAATAAGCAAATAAATATAGCTAATATGTAAATACAAGTTGAGGACGTATTGTGACACATTGATAATAACAATAGTAATCATAGTAATGGGCTTCCCAGGAGAATCAGTGGTAAAGAATCTGCCTGCCAGTGCAGGAGATTTCTGTTTGATTCCTGGGTTGGGAAGATTGCCTGGAGGAAGAAATGGCAACCCAGTCCAGTATTCTCGCCTGGAAAATTCCATGGACAGAGGAGTGTGGCATGTTGCAGTTGATGGGATTGCAGAGTCAGACATGTCTGAGCACACACGCACAATCAGAGTATATTTTTTAGGTCTTAGTTCTAAGTGCAGGTGCTCTGGTTCCAGAACTGATCACTTTATATAACATTAGGCAACAATTGCAGAAAATATGTTTTCTCAGGTGGAAGAATTTACTTTTGTAGTATGATAAGCAAAGGCTTGTCTAAGAAGATAATGTTTGGGCTGAGACAAGGTGGATAAAAAGGCAAAATCTAAACAAAGAGTTACCGTAGAGCATATCAGGCAGAAGAAATAGGATGTGTAAAGTTTCCAAGGCAGGAAAGAGCTAGGTATTTTCTAGGAATAAAAATAGTTTATTTTGAGTTGAAGATAGTGAGCCATGGGAGAAAGGATTTGGATAGCACTGAAGAAATAAACAGATCATTCAGTAGGTCTTGTCATATACAGAAGAGATTTTGGCTTTTCTAACAGTTTAAGAGAGATGAGAAAATACCAAGATTGTGTAAGAAGGTATAGTGATTATTATCCTATTTATATTTTAAAAGTATCAGTCTGCCTCCTGTATGAAAAATGAATTAGAAAGTGCAAAAGGGAAAGTTAAAAGGCAAATGACAAAATCAGGATTTGAATTCAGGATGTGACTACAAAGTCAAGACTTCGACCCACCACACTATGCTGTTCCCTATGTTGTAATAGATTTGCAACCTGGCAGGGGGCACTGTCCTACCAAATATCAGAGATCCACAAATGATACCCTTTCTTGTCCTTTCCTTGTCTCTGACCCCCAACTCTGTCTTTTTTAAGTCTTGGGGCAAGGACATACTTAAAAGTTTTCTTGAGAAAAGAAGAAATGATAGATGTTAATGACTTTTAAATTCATATTTATTCTCTTCTTGTTTGAACATAATTTCCCATCTCATTGGGGAATTATCCCATCTCATCTCTACATTGGCATACAGTAGTGATTTTTAGAATATATATTAAAGTAGTTTTAATGCTGTATGATTAATTGCCTGATGGAGGCGGAGGTGGTCAAAATGCAAACTTGTGGCTCCTACCCCCAGAGATTCTAATTCAGTATAACTGAATTAGGGCATTTGAAATAAGCACTCCAGCTAATTCTGAGACAGGTGATCCAAAGATTATATTTTTCCAGGCACTGGTTTATGGTGGAAAGCTTTTAGATTTTATCCCAAGCATAGTACAATGACATGGACATATCTATTGTATTAATATTATCAACATTAGAGGTCATCAATTGCAAGTAACCCCAGAATTTAATAGCCTATATATTTTTGGTAGACATCTCTCCCCAGTGCAGTATAATACAATGCACAGATAATCAATTTGATCCCTTTCTTCAGGCAAGAGACCATAGAATTTATATAAACAATTTTCTGACTGGTCAGTCCAATGTGGGCTAAATATATCATGTAGAGTAATGGTAAAAGGGTTTTTCCAGCCGAGTGGAAACAGAATATTGCCTTCTCAATGATAATACAGGGTTACATACAACACTCAAATGATTATTGCCCAATAACTCTTTCAGAGGTAGTTTTGTAATATGGAAAACATAGAAAAGTAAATAGTAAATGAAAATGAATGAAACTTCTTCACTGCATATCTTGCACAAAATAATTACTCTAGCCTATATAAGTGGTTATTTAAAAGGCAATAATAATAGCCAATAAGATGAGTCACAATTGAACGTCATTCTAAAAATCAGCACTCTAAATGTATTTTAGAATCATATTCTGAAGAACACTCTTTAATGTAGCAATCACCAAGCTTACTCCTTATAGCTGTACGTTTTTCAAGAATGGCTCATATCATTAGTGATTTTCCTGTATATTAAATCTTTTTCTTTGTTAATATCATGAATATTTATGCCTTAGGACATCTATCCTAAAATATATGACTTTTTATCTTTTGTATTTGTCTTGATTAGAGTGCATTTTATATTCTCTAAATGAACCAGATAAAGAATCAGGACACATGTCTATTCTGATGATACGCAACATCAGTAGAGAAATGCAAATCAAAGTTACAATTGAGTAATTACCTCGCACTGATCAGAATGGCCATCATCAAAAAACTCTACAAACAATAAATAGTGGAAGGGATGTGAAGAAAAGGGAACCCTCCTATACTCTTGGTGGGAATGTAAATTGGTATAGCCATTATAGAGAACAGTATGGAAATTTATTTAAAAAAAACAACTAAAAATAGAACTCTATATGATCCAGCAATCCCACTCCTGGGCATATATCCAGAGAAAAACATTATTCAGAAAGATACATGTACCCCAATGTTCATAGCACCGTTATTTACAATAGTCAAGATATGGAAGTGACCTAAAGGAATGGATGCAGAAGATGTGGTGCATATATACTATGGAATATTACTCAGCTATAAAATAGAATGAAATAATGCCATTTGCAGCAACATGAATTATAGAGATTCCCATACTAAGTGAAGTAAGTCAGAGAAAGACAAATATCATATGATATCACTTATATGAGGAATCTAAAAGGATGATACACATGAACTTATTTACAAAAAAGAAACATGCTCATGAACTTTGAAAACAAACTTATGGTTACCAAGGGAGAAAAGTAGAGGGGGAGAGATAAATTAGGAGTTTGGGATTAAGAATTTCACATTATTGTTTATAAAATATATAATCAACAAGGGCCTACTGTATAGCATAGGAAACTCTACTCAATATTCTGTAATAACTTAGATGGGAAAGGAATTTTTAAAAAATGGATATATGTATAACTGCATCATTTGCTGTACACCTGAACCTAATACGACATTATGAATCAATTATGCCCCAATATAAAATTTAAATTAAATTAAAAAAAAAGAACCAAGACACATGTCTGTTCAGGACCAGTTCTGATTTGGTGTCAGCTCCAACTGGCCTCTTGAGAATGGCACTTTTACTCCCGAATCTTAATAGTCTCAGTTACAACAGATACATAATAACTGAAAGATATATCAGTATATACTCTATAGGGGTGGTTTAGTCACTAAGTTGTGTCTGACTCTTGGACCCCATGGACTATAGCCCGCCAGGTTCCTCTGTCCATGGGGTTCTCCCTCCAGGCCATCTTCCTGACCCAAGGATTGAATCTGGTCTGCATTGCAGGCAGTTTCTTCACTGACTGAGCTACCAGGGAAGCCCCTTTGTATATACTCTATAAAGGTAGGATTTTATTAATCAGATCGACAGCTGGTTTTAAGAGTTACTCATTTATTTTGTGAAAAAAAGTATTCACTGAGCACTTAGTAAATATCAGGCACTACTCTAGGCTCTGTGGCTACAGCAATAAAAAGGGTGTTTATGCTCCTGAAAATTACACACTAGAGAGTGAGATATGCAAAATATACTACGATAGATAAGTGCAATGCAGAAAAATCAAGAGTTGGGGAATGGAGTGGCCAAAGTGGTCAAGGATGACCTCTGTAGAGTTGACAGCATGTATGTAGACACTTGAATGAAGCATGCTGTAAGCTCTACAGTTATCTGGGGACAAGAACTCTAGGCAGAGGAAATAGCCATGAATAAAAAACTGAAATGACAAGGCCCTCGACAGGAACACAACTGGTACCTTTGAGAAACAGATAGGAGGATAACAAGGGGAAGATTAATAAAATATGAGACTGGAAAAGTAACAGCAAACAGGTGGTACAGGGCATCAAACAACCTTGAAAAGTAAGGACTCTGAGTAAAATGAGAAGTGTAGTGAACTAAAAATGGCCCCAAATTATTTGCTAATCCCTCCATTGAGAGATCTCTAATTCCCTCCCTACCAGCTGCTATGTAAGGAGGCTGACAACTCTGGAATCATCAGGTTGTTAGGAAGTTCAAACTATCATGCAGAGAGCTCTATGGGAAGAGGAACATAGGAAGGTGTCCAGCCAGCCATAGCTGTTCCATCCATTCCAGCCTAGCTGCCAGACATGAGTGAAGAAGTCATCTGGGTCAATCCAGCCTCAGCAGACATTAGATGGAGAAGAATCAAGGCCCCAGACATATGGCCCTAGCAGAACTGTTCCAGCCACTTCCAGCCATTCAGCTGACCACAGCTGAGGCTCACTGGGAAGCAAAGGTGAACAATCTTCATTGTGCCCAGTACAATATCTGAGCAAAATAAAATGGTAGCTATTTTATACCTCTAGTGGTTAGATTATCTATTTTGCAGCAATAGATGACTTGCACAGAATAGTTGAGAAGAGGAAAAGATAAACCTGATCTATATTCTGAAAGATGCTACTGAGTGGGATCTAGAATTTCAGGAGAACAGAATGAAAACAAGATGATTAGTTAATTCCACTGAAATCCAGGCAAGAGTAAATAGAGGTTTGGATTAAAATAGATGCACGAGAGAAAGTAAGAAGTGGTTGAACTTGACATATATTGTGGAGATCAATTGGCAATATTTGTTTAAAATTACAGACAATATCTTTATTTCAATTTCAATATTGAAAATGTTTTTAAAATATGGTAATATTTCATGTATTATATTCAACTTAGAAATACTTAGAACATATGACCAATCTAGGGGCTTTTAAATAAATGGAAATATATCAAATCTTTCTTTGATTCAGAATCTATCTGTAGGTCTGGTTAATAATTGTAAACATCAAATAACATTATATTTAAAATGTAGAAATTCTATTGACCCAGAGCATTCCCTAAAAGCTTTTGGTGTGTCTTTTTTTTGCCATAGAATTCATTTATTATTATTTTTTTAGTTCTTTCAACAACTATTTATGAAGAACCATATAAGGATGCATTGCTAGGTACTCAGCATACAGTTGTTAACAAAGCCAGGCATAGTCTCTTTTGATGAAAGGTAGACTTTTTTTTTGGAAAGTGGATTTTAAACAAATAACCACCTGAAAAACTATGACAAATGTTATAACCACAGTAAGAGTGATAATAGAAGGATTTGATTTAGCAGGATGAACAAAGGTTTTCCTCAAGAAATTGAAGAATAAGTTGAGATTTGGAGCAGAGCAGATTTGAAAGTGAAAGTGAAAAGTGAAAGCCACTCAGTCATGTCCAACTCTTTGGGACCCCATGGACTATACAGTCCATGGAATTCTCCATGCCAGAATACTGGAGTGGGTAGCCTTTCCCTTCTCCAGTGGATCTTTCTGGCCCAGGAATCGAACTGGGGTCTCCTGCATTGCATGTGGATTCTTTACCAACTGAGCTACCAAGGAAGCCCAAAATCAGAGTTAATTACTGTGAAAACAAGTGCAAGAGGACTCTAGGCAGACAAAAAAGCACATGCAAATTCTGTGTTGTCTAAAGCATGATATACCAATGAAACTCAAAGAAGAAGTCTGACCTCTGCAATGTGGTCTCCTCACTGAAACACTGAAACAAGAATGATCTTTCTGATAATACATATATATATATATATATATTCTGCTATATATGTATTTATATATAATTTTTATATATTCTGATATATATATATATATATATATATATATAATAGTATAGGGAGGTGACTGAAGCCACTTGGCATGCATGTATACATTGGAGAAGGAAATGGCAACCCACTCCAGTATTCTTGCCTGGAGAATTCCAGGGACAGAGGAGCCTGGGGGGCTGCCGTCTATGGGGTTGCACAGAGTCGGACACGACTGAAGTGACTTAGCAGCAGCAGCAGTTTAGGGAGGAAGGACTTAATTAGAGATGAAGAACAATTTCATGTAACAGACGGGTAGAATCTGAATATTCAAATCTAGGGGAGGACAGTCCAAGCAGAGAAAATCATATAAGATATGAGGCCAGAAAGTTTGTGACATAATTGGAAGCCGTGTTTAATTTCACGAGAGTCCCATGTAAGGACAGTAGTGAAATAAGATTAGAAAAAATAGATTGGAGAGAAATTGTGGAAAGTTCTAAATGTTGTGCCAAGGAATTTGTATTGTGTGTGTGTGGCAGGGGGGACCTTCTAAAGGGTTCAAACTGGGAAACAGTGGCTGGCACTTTGTTTTGGCATCAGAACGTTGGAAATGACTAGGGGCAGGTAAAGATATGAACGGCAAGAAAACCAGTTAAGATGGATGGTAATCATTTAGGAGTTCAGGTAAAGGAGTACAGTGGCAGTGGGAAAAAGAGGTGGTTCAAACCCAAAGCTATTTCACAGTTGTTCCTTTACCTACTGAGCACAACATCTGATCCACAAGCAGGGTTTAATAAATATTTGTTAAACACAAACATGAGTGGATGAATAATTAAATGAACATATTTTTCAAAGTCTACTGTATATATTTAATCTTCATATCACAGCAAGGTAAAGATTATCTGTATTTAAAGATGAGAAGCCTGAGGATTTAAAGAGGAATAAGCAAGGCTTTTATTTTAGTCAGGGCTCTCCAGAGAAACAGAACCAAGGGGCTATGTACAGGAAGAGATTTATTATTAGAAATTGGCTTACATGATTATAAAGGCTGAGAAATCCCATGAGCTGCAGTTTGAAAGCTGGAGACCCAGGAAAGCCAATGGTGTAAATCCCGGCCCAAGGGCAGGAGAAGCTCAAACAGGCTGGCAGGAAGGGTCATGTCCTCCCTTCCTCTGCTTTTGTTCTCTGCAAGCTCTCAGTGGAGTCGATGATGCCCATCCACACTAGGGAGGACATACTAGTTTACTTGAATCACCAATTCAGATTCTAATCTCAGGACTTCCCTGGTGGTCCAGTGGATAAGAATCCACCTTCCAACGCAAGAGATGCATGTTCGATTGCTAGTTGGGGAGCTAGGATCCCACATGCTGCACCCAACTACTGAGCTGGTGCTCCACAATGGAGAGAAGCTCGCATGTGCAACAAGAGATCCTGTGTGCCACAACTACAATCTGACATAGCCAAATAGATGTGTGTGTGTGTGTGTGTGTGTGTGTGTGTGATCAATTGCTCAGTTGTGTCTGATTCTTTATGACTCAAGGGACTATAGCCCACCAGGCTCCTTGGTCTATGGGATTATTTCCGGCAAGAATACTGGAGTGGGTTGCCATGCCCTCATCCAGGGAATCTTCCCACCCCAGGGATCGAACCCACACCTCTTGCATCTCCTGCATTGGCAAGTGGATTCTTTACCACTAGTGCTGATGGGGAAAATAAATATTTTTTTGAAAAGCAAAACAACTACAACAAACACAAAGTATAATCTCATCTGAAACACCCTCAAAAACATATCCAGAAATAATGTTTAATCTGGGCACCCCGTGTCCCAGTTAAATTAACACATAAAATTAACCATCATAGCTGCTATTTATTTGAGCAACTGCTTCTTACATGCTTCTGTTCTCACTGTTCTCCTCCCCTCGCTTCCCCATCTCTTTTCATTGATTTCTTCAGTACCAACTCATAGACTACTTCCCAAGCAACCTACTTATCAGTTTTCCTCACCATTGGTAAATTATTAATAACCAACATTACTTGCTTCTCACAACGTCTTACTTTTAGTAACCTCAACAGACCCAGAGGCTCTTGTCCATCCTGGGCTTCTATATGTGGCACTTTCGCTACCTGGGAGACGCTGTTTGAAGCCTCTGGCCTATGTAGTAGACATCTTACCTTTTCTGAAACTCATGTGTGCTGTGAGTTTCAGAAATTGACCGTCCACTCAGAATAGGCCCACATGCCCTGTTGAAGTCCATGGTTATGATTTATTTTTTCCAAATTTTGTTGCTAATATATCCTGTCATTCCTGTCTACACTTTCATGGCACATGTTGAAGATCTGTTAAGTTCAGTCTTACATTTCCTCATTTTCTTGAGTTTAACTTCCAATGCTCTCTAGCCAAAGACCACCATAAACACATTTGTACTGTGTTATATACATTATTGCATTAATTATTATTAACTAACAATTTGGATTAATTACCATGGCAGCAAGGGAAACGAAGACATTAGAAAAGACTTACAAGATCTGGGCTATGGTTGACTATCTTAATAAATCTTCTCTAGGAGGATATTAGGCTAGCTCAAGCCTAGCACTGAAATCAGTTAAGCAGCAACAGTCCCTCTTTTTAGGGTAACTATCATGGGAAGCTCTACAGGACAAACCACCTGCTTTCTTTAATAAATTATGAAAGAAAAGAAGGAGAGGGGAAATAATAGTTACTCATATTGGCCATATAGGGAATGTTTTGTCATTTTTGTGGTTTGGACAATGTTCATGTTTTGCTTGTGTTTAGGCATGCTTGCAGAGTGGTCTTGGTTTTGTCTTGATCTATCACAGTCATGTAGAGTGGCCTTGTCTGCTGTTAATGTTCTGTGAAATTGTTTATATTTGGCAAGAGGTCATCAACGCATTACTGTGAGTGCAAAGATAACTCATAACAGAACCAAAGCATGATAATACCAGGCAAGCTCCTGGGTGCCAGGGGATACTTTTCTGTTTCTCGCACTAAACATGCATTAATTGCTTCTCCAAATTACTGTAGCACTTACTGATACTACATCTTATCATGAGATTTAATTAGACGCAGCTTCCTTAGTTATTAGACTACAAGTGTGCAGTGTCTCCTCAAGGGGAGGATAAGCATTATAGGGTAGTAACCACAGCCTAGGACTTTTGGTCCCACTCTTGGTATTTAAAATCCTCTAGATCCAATACTTGCAACAGATACTTATTATTAAGTTTTTTAATTTGTTTAATTTTATTGATTTAATATTTATTTTTATTTAAGACCTAGCTATACTTAACTGTGGGCTGCAGGCTCTTAAGTTGTTGCATGTGAATTCTTGTGACATGTGAGATCTAGTTCCCTGACCAGGGATCGAATCCAGGACCCCTGCATTGGGAGTGCAGACTCTTAGCCTCTGGACAGCCAGAGAAATCCCTAATATTAAGCTTTTAAATGAATGAATGAATGAATAATTTTGACTCAAATAAAACTCATTTCAGAGTTTTTCAATTCTAAAGAATAAAAGGAAATCAATTCTTTCAAATTTAAATTCATTTAAATCAAATAAAAAGATGTTTTCCTTTCATATGCTAAATCAAAGAAGAATTGAGCTGAAAGTAAAGTTGATCAAGCTGATGCAAATATTTGAGTGAACAAAAGACTCGCTAGTGCATTTGGGACATCAGTAATATAAATCTTTAGCTAGATATGTGGCATTGTTCAATAGAAAATGGAAATTACTTTTTATTTCAAAACTTGATGGAATATTTTACTTGCCAAAAATAAAATTTATTCATTTGGATATTATCTTCTAATACATGATTAAATTTTCTCTATTTAAATGATAAAGCACCCACTATTTTCATGAGTTTCTGTGAATTTCAAATTTGATTCATAGATGTATAAAAATTGATGTTTCATTTTTATTTACTTTCTTTTGAACTATGTATATTCCTAATAATTGCTGATCACTGAAGTAAACATCATAAGCAGAGCACTTAATAAAATCAAGGGGAAAAGATATTAACAGAGTCCTGTGAGTTAAAAAAATCTTTGCAAAGAACTCAAAATACAGAAGTAACATCAACAGGATAATAGGTTATATCTATATATGTATTTATATCTAGAGAGATTTGAAGATCATATGATTACGACTGCTGCCAAGTCTCAAATCCATAGGGCAAGCTGGCAGGCTGGAAATGGAAGTAAAAGCTGGTGTTGTAGCCTTGACTTTGAAGGGTAGAAACACAGTCTGAAAGCAGAATTCTTTCTTCTTCAGGAAACAGTCTTTGCTTTTCCGGCTTTCGTCTGATTACATGAGGCCCACCCACATTATGCTTTACTTAAAGCAATTTATTGTAAATGTTAATCATGCATTAAAAATAGTTTTACAGAATGTCTAGATTAGTGTTTGGCTAAGCAACTGTTCCCTATAATCTAGCCAAATTGAAACATAAGATTAATCATCACAAAATATTTTTGATTAGTCAGTGACCTGATGCAAAAATCTTATATTGAAAGTTTCCCCCTTGTAAAATAATTGATTTTTTTAAAAGTCAACTTCTCTGTGATATATTAGTGGCAATACAACCATTCTGTTGTACAGATAAGGACACAGTATTGTGGGGTTTGAATGATTTGCCTGAGGTCATTAGCAAGTCTGTGATGTTGCTTATTAATGAAGAATCCAATTTTGTTTCCAATTCAGCATATCAAGGTCACTTCATTTCTGTAAGATTTTTTTTTTTTTTTTTTTTTTTTTTTTTTTTTTATTTTATTTTTTTTTTCTTCCAATTTTATTTTATTTTTAAACTTTACATAATTGTATTAGTTTTGCCAA
The DNA here is from genome assembly GCF_029378745.1 of Bos indicus. NCBI lineage: Eukaryota > Metazoa > Chordata > Mammalia > Artiodactyla > Bovidae > Bos > Bos indicus. The sequence goes on from NC_091780.1 coordinate 48,399,392, forward strand.
ATATCAAAATGAATCCTCCACAGGTATACATGCGTTGTGTGCATGACTGTTCCTTACACATTTAGAAAGTCCATTTTGGCTACCCACTGAGTCATTAACACCAGTCATCCACAGGTGCTTTCATTATGAGTGGGTGAAAGTCGCTCAGTCATGTCCAACTATTTGCAACACCATGGTCTGTCCATGGAATTCTCCACACAAAGAATACTGGACTGGATTGCCATTCCCTTCTCCAGGGGATATTCCCAACCCAGGGATTAAACCCAGGTCTCCTGCATTGCAGGCAGATTTTTTACTGTCTGAGCCACCAGGGAAGCCCCATAGTCACCAACTAGTGGCCGTTTTTCTCCAAGCTAACAAATATCTTCATAGCCAGATTCAGTTCAGTTCAGTCACTGAGTTGTGTCTGACTCTGCGACCCCATGGACTTTAGCATGCCAGGGCTCTTTGTCCATCACCAGCTCCCGGAGTTTACTCAAACTCATGTCCATTGAGTCGGAGATGCCATCCAGCCATCTCATCCTCTGTCGTCCCCTTCTCCTCCTGCCCCCAGTCCCTCCCAGCATCAGGGTCTTTTCCAATGAGTCAACTCTAATCAGGTGGCCAATGTATTGGAGTTTCAACTTCAGCATCAATCCTTCCAATGAATATTCAGGATTGGTTTCCTTTAGGCAGGACTGATTGGATCTCCTTTCAGTCCAAGGGACTCTCAAGAGTCTTCTCCAAAACCACAGTTCAAAAGCATCAATTTTTTGGTGCTCAGCTTTCTTTATAGTTCAGCTCTCACATCCATACATGACTACTGGAAAAAACATAGCTTTGACCAGATGGACCTTTGTTGCCAAAATAATGTCTCTGCTTTTTAATATGCTGTCTAAGTTGGTCATATCTTTTCTTCCAAGGAGTAAGCCTCTTTTAATTTCATGGCTGCAGTCACCATCTGCAGTGATTTTGGAGCCCCCCAATAAAGTCTGTCACTGTTTCCACTGTTTCCCCATCTATTTGCCATGAAGTGATGGGACCAGACGCCATGATCTTAGTTTTATGAATGAGTTTTTTTTTTTTCTTCTGAAACTCATACCTAGATTATGTAGGAGTAATTCCCCCATTCCCAATCTAGTAGATCACTGAACTGTCATCTTTGCTTCTTACCTCTACTCTGGTTTTTTAATTTATGATCATCGTAAATCCTATTTTAAAGAAGAGTCAGAGAACTAGAGGACTCTAGCAACTGGTGATTTCTCTCCTCAACTTCTATCTACTTGAAACCAGTTTCTTACTTTAATATTGTGCTTCCCAAGGTTCAGATTCAGACTTTTCAAGCTGTCACATGCCACATCACTCCATTTTAACTTGCCATTCACTCAATATTCTCATTGGTTTTGAATCCTGTACTGAGCATTTAATAGCTTAATGACTTTCTGAGATTCAATTTTCATCTTCTGTTAGACTATAGACACAAATTCTAACCTCACAAGATTTTTTAATGTGATGTGTGCTATATACATACCTCCTCACAGTGTCTGGCACTTATTTGGTGCTTGTTAAATGCTAACTACCTTACCACCCACTTATGATATTCTAAATCTGTTTATATAACTCTTAATCTGTCTCTAGCCTCATTTTCTCTCTTCCCTGATCAAATTGAGAAATGCCATTTTCTACACTAGTTGGGATCATGGTAATAGAGGATGACAGGGAGAGAGTTAAAATATTATTTCACCTGATTGTAAAAGCTTCCAGCTAATCTTGAGTGATAATGGCAGTCTCTGAAAAGATCCCCAATCAAATTCTACCACTTGGAGTCAGAGCAGCAGGTTGCTGTCGGGAGGTAGGGGGTTGGATTGAAAGAAAAGTGAAGTAATGAGGAAACCAAAATTGAACTCTGAAAAATTATTGAGTCAAAGTGGAATCGAGCTTCCTCCATGGCAATTACTTGCATGGTTTAAACTTGAGCTGCTAAAAATGTAATATCTGGAAATGATCTGTGAATATTTCATGTACTACTCTCATGGGTAAAAGCTGAGATGAGGGATACTCACAGTTTTTCTGTTTGTCAGGAAGAATATTCTGTGAAAGGGTGCATTGGTTAGACTACATGACCTCTCCCATCATGAGATTAGGGTATTAAATGGTGCCTAGTCACCTATCTTGGAGAAGGCAGTGGCACCCCACTCCACTACTCTTGCCTGGAAAATCCCATGGATGGAGGAGCCTGGTAGGCTGAAGTCCATGGGGTCGCTAAGAGTCGGACACGACTGAGTGACTTCACTTTCAATTTTCACTTTCGTGCATTGGAGAAGGAAATGGCAACCCACTCCAGTGTTCTTGCCTGGAGAATCCCAGGGACAGAGGAGCCTGGTGGGCTGCCGTCTCTGGGGTCACACAGAGTCGGACACGACTAAAGTGATGCAGCAGCAGCAGTCACCTATCTTACTAACGATTGTCACAACTGTATCTTCCACAAGTATCACTAGTCAAGAGGGGCATGAGGAGAACATTTAGTGCCATATAAAATAGCACACACTAGTGTATTTGAGCGTGTATGCAGACCTTCTTATTATAAGTATTGGAAAAGCTATAAATTTACATTCTAATCTTACAATATCTGAGATAATTTTTACTCCTAAATGTAGAACATGGATAGTGATAGTGGTAGTGATGATGCTGCTGATGATAAAATCTGTTGCTATCTTACTTGGGTACCTATAGCACTTTCTACCTGCTTCTCTTGGAGCACATAGCACATATTCGTAGTTAATTTATTTATATGCCTGTCTCTTCCTCTAAAGTGTGAGCCCTTTGATTGCAGACTCTATATCATCCATCTCATCTTGGTGCTGGGCACGTGCCTAACACACAGACAGTCACCGTACATTTGATGGATTGCATTTTGTTAAGTGATAGAAGGGAAGAACTCTATCATATTATGATTTTAGTGTTTACTGCACTCAAGTCACGTTACTAAATCTCATGATTAGCTAACACAGTTTAGACACAGACTCTATCCTCATGCTTCTTATAGTAGCTGATTTAGAGAGTTTGAGTGTTACTGCCACTTGATGCTGAGATTCCCTTTCCTGGTGCTTTCAGAGTTTGAGAACTGTATCCATTTAGGTGTGACCCATGATTTTGAGCTTAGGAAAGCTCACCTAGTCATAAAGGCAGTGATGATATCCAGATTGCATCTAAAACCCACATCACTTGTATATAGTCTCATGAGAGTTTGACTTCCAGGCACAGTTTTATAGACCAAATGTCCACTCTGTGAAAGAATTCAGGCATCCAATTTGAGATTACAGGAGGGGAAGAAACAATATTATTAAATTGTGCACCCAGCTCTATACTTTAATTGTACAAGCAAAATAAAGTGAAGTTAAAAGCTATACTGTGTCCTAAAATATTTGTAAAGTAACATCCATTAAATGTTAGCAAATGATGTGATATACTGCAGAGAACTCTCACATCCTCTTATTCATTTTCGCTGTTTGCATAAAAAAATCGCAAGCAAGTCAATTAAATGACAGATTGCTGGGATTTTAAAAGGACATATGCTTTAGTTTAACATGGCTTTTAAAATCTTAGGCATCAAAAATAATTTTAAAATATCATGAACTATAAAAAAGTAATTGATTTTACTCAATTCCAAGTGTCAAATTATGGGCAGTGGTAAACTATTCATGAATTGTGGCCATTCTGCAGCAAATATGCATAGTTGGCAACATTTCTACCAAAGACAGCTCAACTAACAGTCTCCATGCTAATCAACAGAAAGCTATTTGAAGTGTGATGAGGAGCTTCTAGAAGGAGTTTTGCATTTTAAAATCTTAGTAACTTAGGTTATATATATATTAGAGGGAAAGATCTATGAAGGACACATAAAAGCAATTATTGTAAAGTTCAGGATCATTATATTATGTACCTTTGCACAATATATTTTCATTTCTAGCCTGGAAATTGATGACAATAATAACAAAATAGCAGACAGAAAGCCCAAGGCTACCAGAATATCAGCTCTCAGGGAAAAAAGGAATTACAAAACCAAATATAGTCTTTTTTATTAGATTTTCAAAGTAAAATTTAAAACTACCACTTCCTTACTTTCCAAAATAAGATTTATTAGAGGTAGAGTCTAATAAAGTATGGGTGGGTGGGATAAAGGTGGTAAAAAAAAAAAGGAAGTGTGTTTGGAGAAGGAAATGGCAACCCACTCCAGTATTCTTGCCTGGGAAATCCCATGGACAGAGGAGACTGGCGGGCTACAGTCCATGGTTGCAAAGAGTTGGACACAATTGGGTACAAACACACAGTTTAAAGCAGAGACTCAAACAGATATTTGTACTCCAATGTTCACCACAACATGATTCACAGCAGCCAAAATATAGAAACAGTTCAAATGAGTACTAATGGATGGATAGATTAAAAAAATGTGGTACATAAGATGAAATGGTATTCAAACTTAAAAAGGGATGGAGCTTTCACACACTACAACATGGAGAAACATTGAAAACATTAGGCCAAATGAAAGAGACCAGACACTAAACTACAAAAACAGCATGATTCCACCTATATAACGTATCGAGAACTGTCAAATTCACAGAAACAGAAAGCTGAATGGTAGTTGTTTAATGGGTGCCGTTTCAGTTTGGGGAGAATGTTCTGAGGATGGATGACAGTGATGTTTACACAACACTGAACCATACACTTAAAATGGTAAATTTTCTATGATGCATATTTTACCAAAACAAGCAAACAAATGAGCAAACCAACAGTGGCCTAATGGATGAAATAAATATTTAAAATCTCATAGAGTTTCTCAGAAGCAAAGAATTTACAATAATAACGGGGGAAAAGCAAGACCGTTAAGATTCGAACATTTATCAATAAGGAAGAGGTATCATTACTGAAAGACAGTATTTCATGGGTTTGGCTTGAAACATCAGGATCATCAATTTAAATACAAGAGGCTCCATTCCAATGTGCATACCGTCATGCTGCTGAAGAAAAAAGAAATCAACAAGAGCTTAGTTTTTTCCTCTCCTATTTTAGTTGCATGCAATTTTCAGAGCTCTTACAGATTCCCATGAGAAATAGTTTTTGAATTTATAGATTTACATCTATACTCTTGCATGTTCTTTTAAGAAAACAATCAAGATGTTGCTGAGAGGTAAAAAATGACAGATCCCACTAGGAGAGGTTTTTTTTTTTCTTTCAGGGAAAGGAACCTGGTTTTAATTGAAGGTTAAGTTGTGTGTGTGACCCAGAACACAGTTGGAAATCTTTGGGTGCCAATAATCTGAACTACTGATACCTTGATAGGTTCCTGCTGTCCTAGTTAGCTAACCCGAGAACACAGAAGTGACTTAATTAAATAGAATAGAATGCTTTGTATAATGTATGTCATAAAATTAGGTCTTAACAGACATTTGCAATGGTTCCTACTCTGCAGAAATGTAAAGCAAATTGTAGAAAGGTCAGTCTATTAGCACAGATAGCTTTTCTCAGTAACCCAGTGTTGAATTCGGAAGGCGAAAAAAAGTTCTGCCTGAAATGAGGGCGAACACAGGCTCTTCCTGAGGAGAAGCCTGGGAACTCCACTCCACTGGACCCAAACGCCAGAATCTACAATTCAGCCCAAGACTGTTTTCTCCCCACTTCCAATACTGCTGTAGCTCCTTTGGAGAAAATGAGCCATAGGAGAGGAAAATTTATCTTTTTTCCTTTAAAAATTTAATTACAGGTATATTTTATGTGGATGTGTTTGTTTTGCTTTTTATTTTTCCCCTCGTATTCCTAGCTATTTTTTTTTTTTTTTTGCAAGTTTATTTATTTATTTTTTTTTTTAATTTTATTTTATTTTTAAACTTTACATAATTGTATTAGTTTTGCCAAATATCAAAATGAATCCGCCACAGGCATACATGTGTTCCCCATCCTGAACCCTCCTCCCTCCTCCCTCCCCACACCATCCCTCTGGGTCGTCCCAGTGCTCCAGCCCCAAGCATCCAGTATCCCGCATCGAACCTGGACTGGCAACTCGTTTCTTGCATGATATTCTACATGTTTCAATGTCACTCTCCCAAATCTTCCCACCCTCTCCCTCTCCCACAGAGTCCATAAGACTGTTCTATACATCAGTGTCTCTTTTGCTGTCTCGTACACCAGGTTATTGTTACCATCTTTCTAAATTCCATATATATGCGTTAGTATACTGTATTTCTGTTTTTCCTTCTGGCTTACTTCACTCTGTATAATAGGCTCCAGTTTCATCCACCTCATTAGAACTGATTCAAATGTATTCTTTTTAATGGCTGAGTAATACTCCATTGTGTATATGTACCACAGCTTTCTTATCCATTCATCTGCTGATGGACATCTAGGTTGCTTCCATGTCCTGGCTATTATAAACAGTGCTGCGATGAACATTGGGGTACACGTGTCTCTTTCCCTTCTGGTTTCCTCAGTGTGTATGCCCAGCAGTGGGATTGCTGGATCATAAGGCAGTTCTATTTCCAGTTTTTTAAGGAATCTCCACACTGTTCTCCATAGTGGCTGTACTAGTTTGCATTCCCACCAACAGTGTAAGAGGGTTCCCTTTTCTCCACACCCTCTCCAGCACTTATTATTTGTAGACTTTTGGATCGCAGCCATTCTGACTGGTGTGAAATGGTATCTCATAGTGGTTTTGATTTGCATTTCTCTGATAATGAGTGATGTTGAGCATCTTTTCATGTGTTTGTTAGCCATCTGTATGTCTTCTTTGGAGAAATGTCTATTTAGTTCTTTGGCCCATTTTTTAATTGGGTCATTTATTTTTCTGGAGTTGAGCTGTAGGAGTTGCTTGTATATTTTTGAGATTAGTTGTTTGTCAGTTGCTTCATTTGCTATTATTTTCTCCCATTCTGAAGGCTGTCTTTTCACCTTGCTAATAGTTTCCTTTGATGTGCAGAAGCTTTTAAGGTTAATTAGGTCCCATTTGTTTATTTTTGCTTTTATTTCCAATATTCTGGGAGGTGGGTCATAGAGGATCCTGCTGTGATGTATGTCAGAGAGTGTTTTGCCTATGTTCTCCTCTAGGAGTTTTATAGTTTCTGGTCTTACATTTAGATCTTTAATCCATTTTGAGTTTATTTTTGTGTATGGTGTTAGAAAGTGGTCTAGTTTCATTCTTTTACACGTGGTTGACCAGATTTCCCAGCACCACTTGTTAAAGAGATTGTCTTTAATCCATTGTATATTCTTGCCTCCTTTGTCAAAGATAAGGTGTCCATATGTGCGTGGATTTATCTCTGGGCTTTCTATTTTATTCCATTGATCTATATATCTGTCTTTATGCCAGTACCATACTGTCTTGATAACTGTGGCTTTGTAGTAGAGCCTGAAGTCAGGTAGGTTGATTCCTCCAGTTCCATTCTTCTTTCTCAAGATCGCTTTGGCTATTCGAGGTTTTTTGTTTTTCCATACAAATTGTGAAATTATTTGTTCCAGCTCTGTGAAGAATACTGTTGGTAGCTTGATAGGGATTGCGTTGAATCTATAAATTGCTTTGGGTAGTATACTCATTTTCACTATATTGATTCTTCCAATCCATGAACATGGTATATTTCTCCATCTATTAGTGTCCTCTTTGATTTCTTTCACCAGTGTTTTATAGTTTTTTATATATAGGTCTTTAGTTTCTTTAGGTAGATATATTCCTAAGTATTTTATTCTTTCCGTTGCAATGGTGAATGGAATTGTTTCCTTAATTTCTCTCTCTGTTTTCTCATTATTAGTGTATAGGAATGCAAGGGATTTCTGTGTGTTGATTTTATATCCTGCAACTTTACTATAGTCATTGATTATTTCTAGTAATTTTCTGGTGGACTCTTTAGGGTTTTCTATGTAGAGGATCATGTCATCTGCAAATAGTGAGAGTTTTACTTCTTCTTTTCCAATTTGGATTCCTTTTATTTCTTTTTCTGCTCTGATTGCTGTGGCTAGCTATTTTTAAACTAAATTTTGTATTGGGTAAGAAAGACATAAAAAAATCTTTTGCAATATATATAGTACCCTGTGCCCTGTGGGGTGGAAGGAGAAACCCTGAAGTCACATAGATTCTTTATTAAAATTTTTCCCAAAGAAGAGTTTTGTTTTCAAAAGCAATAAACCCTCAAATCCTGAGGGGAAAATACTGCCATTTTAAGCGTACTCTTTATTTTCTGGGAATAAATTCATAACATAAACCAATACCTAGCGTCTGGAATAAAAGTGAAAGTGTGTGGGAAGAGTGTTAGTCGCTCAGTCGTGTCCAGTTCTCTGCAACTCCATGGACTGTAGCCCACCAAGTTCCTCAGTCCGTGGGATTTCCCAGGCAAGAATACTGGAGTGGAGAGCCATTCCCTTCTCCAGGGTCTCTTTGTCTGAAAGACAAAGGTAGTTAATATTGTCGTGCAAGTTTTCCACTCTAAAGCTGAGTGGGGTTTTTCTGGTCCCCACTTTTTACATTGATATCAGTTAGTTGTTCTCTGCATTGACCAAAGTTCATGAATTTGTAACAATACCAAATAGTGAGCTCTTGAACTGTTTAAAAACATGATATAAGCATCTTATACTTTTAATTGGAAGATTGTGGGCCAATCTATAACCAAAAAATGAGAATAAAGAAGCCAATACAATTTATTTGCAATGGTAGTAGAGAAACCCACTGCCTTATATGGTAAACGGAGAACCTACCATCTGCAGATTCTAAGGGAACCTAAGTATGGCATCACCGACTCCATGGACATGAGTTTGAGCAAACCCCAGGAGATAGTGAAGAACAGGGAAACCTGGCGTGCTGCGGTCCATGGGGTTGCAAAGAGTCTAACATGACTTAGCAACTGATCAACAACAAAGTAAAGAGGGAAATTTGGTTATGGAAATTTTCTAGAAGCAGGTTGGAAATTTCTGGCAACATCTAAACTATTGATTTTCCTGAGACTAATTAGTACTATTGAGGTAACTGGGAAGCATAGGATCTAAACTTTATCTTACATTCTCAATCATGAAGACATAGATTTTTCTTTAGACTGATAGCATTTCCACATAAGCACATATGAAATTAACTTTGCTTCTAATTGCAGTTTCTCTATTCACTTAAATCTTTCTATTTAAGTAGTTACCAAGTTGCATGGTATCTCCACAGTTACAGATTTATAGTAAATCTATAAAACATACAGATTAATGTTTATATAGAAGTAACATGTTAACACAAAAAACCCAACCTCTAAAAAAACAGTAAGGCATGTTTATTTCCCCTTTTCTGAGTAAGGCCTATGGCAGAGCCTTAGTGTAAACACAGAAAACCAGAACTTTTTTTTCAGAAACAGGATTATTTTACCTTTTCAAATGTTAAAAAGCACAAAGTCAGACCTATCGCATTTCTTTGCTTTTGCTTTTCTAGTTACAAAATGTTTTCAAAATGCCAAATATAGGATCTTGTTTTTTGCATAGTGCATGGGCTAAATTCAGCCATCATGGGGCTTCTGTGCTTGAGTGTTAATTTCACAGTAGTGATAACAACAGCTGGAGCTTCTGGAAATGCCTTCAATATCAGTTCCTTCTTTCTTGCTTCAGTTTGCGTTTTGATTCTGTCTTTAATGACTCCAGGTCTGACAGTGGCAGAGTCAGGGCATTGCTGACTCCACCCAACAGAGCAGGTTAAGACTGTAAATCTCAGGGCACATACTGCTTTCAGACTTTTTGTTTGAACATCTAGACATCTTTTGTTTAGATGTTTCTCTGTTGTAATTACAAGTGAGCTTGCACCCCAGGTTCCTTTATGCTCAGGGGAAATATGTGTATTTGAGAAGCATTGTCACTCTGGGTTTACATTCACTCCTATCAAGGCTTTATTTTTCCCCAGATTTTAGTCAATTCAGCTCTTTACTAGAGAAATCACTAGTTTGAGAAAGTCAAATGGAAAGTGTGATCCCTGGGCTCCACACGTTCCATTTACTAAAGAGCAAGCAAACAGGAAAGATTGAAGGCAGGAGGAGAAGGGGATGACAGAGGATGAGATGGTTGGATGGCGTCACTGACTCGATGGACCTGAGTCTGAGCAAGCTCCAGGAGATGGTGAAGGACAGGGAAGCCTGGTGTGCTGCAGTCCATGGGGGTCGCAAAGAGTCGGACACAACTGAACGACTGAACAACAACAACAAAGCAAACAGGAAATCCAGAGTAGTTTCCTAATATGACTTGCTTCTTGGTTAAAGTTGATGCTGTATTAATATGGGATCTAACTGTTCAGCTAACTAAGAGATCAAGCAGTTATATGTGCTCAGTCACTCAGTCATGTTGGACTCTTTGCAACCCTATGGACTGTAGCCCACCAGGCTCTTCTTGTCCATGGAATTTTTCAGGCAAGGATACTGGAGTGCATTGCATTTTCCTCCTCCAGGGGATCTTGCCAACCCAGGGATCGAATCAGTGTCTCTTGCATCTCCTATATTGGTGGGCAGGTTCTTACCACTAACACCACCTGGGAAACCCAAGCAGTTCCATATAGATTACTATAAATTTCTCTCTTAGCAGTGCATTATTTTATCACATGTACATGAAAAGTAATCTTTTTATTGGGCTATTTTATATCATGTTAGGCTGTTAAAATTATTTTTTCTTGTACTTTCCTTGCTTCCTCCCTTCTTTCCTCTTTCTTTCTCTTTCATTTCAATTTCAAACACTCTAGCTTTGGGAGTATATTAATTTCTAGAATTAGTGGAGGGATGTTTCCTGCATATTAAGAACGCCATCAAGTCAACATTATCTAGTGTTAGAAGTGAAGAAGTGAAGTTGCTCAGTCATGTCTGACTCTTTGCGACCCCATGGACTGTAGCCTACCAGGCTCCTCTGTCCATGGGATTTTCTAGGCAATAGTACTGGAGTGGATTGCCATTTCCTTCTCCAGGGGATCTTCCCAACCCAGGGATCGAACCCAGGTCTCCCGCATTGTAGACAGACGCTTTACCGTCTGAGCCACCAGGGAAGTCAAGTCCACTTCAAATATACAATTCATAAAAACCTTAGCTCAATCAAATAAGTAAGCAGAAAGTTTTCTAAATATATTAAACAGGATATATATTTGACAATATAATAAATTTCTAATAAATGTTTTCTATTATTATTATTATTATTATTTATAAGCTGAGTTACCTAGTCCCTTGACTCCAAATATTACTCAGCTTCAATTTTTTCCGAAACTTGAAAACTACATTGTTATCCATAGGATTTCGTTAAATCTTTTTCTTCAGATATTATCTATCAGTAAATAAACATTGATCTATCCTTAAGCAAAATAAAAACAGGCTACAAGTATGGAGTTGAGAAGTACAAGCGTTTTACAGACTAGACAGACAGAGGCGCAACTTGGGAGGGCTCAGTCTGGCTACCTAGACCAGGGAACTGCCTCCCGTACTCTCTACTCTGGTACTTCCATGGGTTCATGGAACATTAAAGTAGGTATAGCTGCAGAACCAAGCTAGAACTGAAATGTTTTTTTTTCTTTTTTTGATATGTTCATTAGACAATACTGTCCACCATCTGCTGTCTCCTTATTTCATTAAGGCAAGTCTATTTATCACCAGAAACATAGGAAGGGAATAGTTTCAAAATAAATGGCAGTATTTAAGTTAAATAAATTCAGAGCTATGAAAAATGGACTTCATTGCTCTTACTCTCCTCACTTTCTTGGGGATGGTACTCCTGCTCTGTCCTCAGCTGTGAGATCTGGTATGATTTTGGAAAGAACATAGAATTTTTGACACCATACTGTCCTGAGGTTAAATCTTTGTTTTCCTATTCAGGAGCTAAACGGCCGTGTGAAACCAGCTTAAGTCTTCCACATGTCTGCTTCTTTGCTTCCAGAAAAGGAGAGACTAAACCTAGCTCTCAGTTAAGGTGTCCTGAATAAAATAGATAGAATATTGAAAGTATCTAGAACTTTGGCATGAACAAATAAAACCTAGAAAACTGCACAACATTGCTTGCATTTTCGAAGAGGATCACACAGAGTGTGGACACTGCGAATAACTTGAATACATCTTCAGAGGAGCATATGTGTAAAGTATGGTACACACAACTATTAAAAATTATGTAGTTATTAAAAAGAATGGATTAGAGGTCTTTTTACCCATTGACTTACTTTTCAGGTGAAAACACAGATTGCAAAGGAATGTGTATAGTATAATACAATCCCATTGTGTAAAAAGCATTAAGACCAGCCATATGCATGCATTTATGTTTGGAATATGTATGAGAACTGGGAAAATTAGAGAAAGATGTATTCATTCACTTCATCAACATCATATACTCACTTGAGTGCCGAGTTGTCAGCAAGCTATTTATTTCCTACTGGCACTATTCAAAACTGTTCACCTGCCTTATACCCACATCTGTCTTAGTTCCTTCTGCCCCCTTTCCTGTTCTGTTTTTTTCCATTGCTCTTATCATCTCTGATATAATATTAGTTTACTTATTTAGTTTTAAATTGTTTGTCTTCCTCCACTAGAATGGAAGCTCCAGGAAGGCAGGTATTTTTGTCTCTTTAGTTGGCACACCAAAAGCACACTTTTGTCATAATAGGATCTGACAAAAAGTGGATAATCGACACATATTTGTTGAATCAATACAACAAAACCATTGTGGATGCTGATTTTAGAAGAAGAGAGTAGTGGTGGGGTGATACGAATACAGTTGACTTTATTTTATAGAGCTGGCTGTATTTGCATTGTGTGAAAATGTACAAAGTGCTTCTGAACTCTGAAAGAATGACGTAATAATTCATTAAAGAGCAGAACACATAGTATACTTCCTGGCATTACTGGACGCTCAGTGAATGACTTCCTTTCCTCCCACACAAACTCCTCCTCATCCCTGGTTCTGCAACACTTAGGCTTTTTGCCTCTGTGCCCAGGAAAGGATTGCCTATATCTTTTAAAATGTAGTGTGAATTCATAATAACCTGTTTGATCTTCCCAGGTGGCGCTAGTGGTAAAGAATGGTTGCCAGTGCAGGAGACATAAGAGATGTGGGTTTGATCCCTGGGTTGGGAAGATCCCCTGGAGCAGGGCATGGCAATCCACTCCAGTATACTTTCCCAGAGAGTCCCATGGACAGAGAGGCCTGGTGGGCTATGGTCCATGGGGTCACAAAGAGTCAGACACGACTGATGTGACTTAGCACACACACATAACAACCTGTCTAACTACTTGAAGGTGGTTTGCGTTTAACTGTAGAACAGATGTATTTTCTTCTAATGATACAATGAATCTCTGGGGCAGGCTGGGGTTAGATTTAGCTTACAGGGTAGCAAAGCGATGAGAGAGAAAACCAGGGAGGCAATGAAGAGGTTGAGGAAGAGGAAAAGGTGGCTGTGGGCTGGAGACCACAGATGCTGAGGGCTGGACCTTTAACAACCACTGAGGTTGTCTTGTTATTAGGGGCAAGAAGATTGGTGTGGAGAAATGAGAGGAATAATGGATTTCTTGTGCCCATTTATGAGACTCCTGGTTATCACAGGATCCATGTGAGAACATGTATTTTACTGCCCTCAAGTTACATACAGATGAGGAAACTGAGACCTCGGGAGCTCATCATCCTAGCTCTTGCACAGACATTTCAAACACTGGCTATACTTGCCACTCACTATTCCTTCTCTCCAGGAGAATAGGTGTGCAGTTTTCAGAGCCTGGGCTAATGTACACACAGTTCTAAGTCCCTGGGCTTCTAAGAAAGTAGCCACTTCTAGGGAGTAGTTAGTATCTTAATGATTCTGAACCTACCAAGGAAATGTAGGTGGTATGGGGAACACCCTTTACTGATGAAAGAATTGAAATATGACTGCAGGTCTAGAGGGTTAATCCTGCTAGGCTGGGCTGAGTGATCCTTTGAGATGCCACAGGACATCAACTCTGAGTCCAGGCTTGTGGACTTGAACCTGAGTTAAGTGATCACTAGGGAAGCATAACACGAAAGGGACTTTCACAAGTCTCTGCTTCCTTATCCGCTTGAAAAGGTTGTCTCACTAGTGAATCCTCTGACAACTGGTATTTTGTACCAACCTAAACGTTTGGAGCTTTTGTGCTTTATTTAAATCTGCTTGTGTTTCTCTGTGGGCCCTGTGAATGCCAGCCTGGAAAGAACAGGTAGCTTAAAAATGATATTCTCCACATCTCTGCCACCAGGCTGAAAAGGAAGAGAATGTCAAGATCTGCTGCAAAGGGTAATAAATTTGATCAGCAGAAAACGCTCGTGGGTGAGAACACAGGGACAGGAAGCAGCAGTACTGTGGCTGGTGAGGCAAAACTGAATGTCAGCACTTAATTGCCAAGCAGGAGGCCTTATCCACTGGCAGCAATTCCCCTGGTGATTTTGTTTGTTTTATAACAAATTATTAAAGCAGTAGGAGAGCAGTGCACGCAGTAGCAAGGCCCTGCCCCTGACAGGGGCTCTCTATTACACCCCGCACCCTCCCTGGACACCGTATCTACAGGATGCCTGCCTGCCTGCCTTTGCGGAGTGGAGAGTCTGCAGTGAGATGCAGACCACGGAAGGAGCCTATGCCTAGTGCAGGGCACCTCAAGGCTTCTCATCATATATATCTGGATGTGTGGGGATGGGGTTTGGATGGACAGGTCTTATTCCTTTGCCACTAGCTAGCTGTGAGATCTGGAGTGGATTAAGCTGACTGAGCTCTTGGGCAGCCATGAGAAGGAGTCTTGCAGACCCCCTACCTTGGGGAGAATAACTAACACAAGGTCGCAGCACCTAAAAGCCATCACAAGGTGGACACAACCCCAGGAGAAAAGGGACACCTTGGTGACCTTGGCTCATGGAGCTCCCTGGTTGATCATCCTGAAGACCCCAGGGAACCTTTCTTTGACTCCACAGCGCTCTGGGGTGCTTTCTCCCTCTCTCCTTCACCCAGGACAGAATTGGCTCATGGTTCCTTGGCTCTCTCAGCTTCCCAGCTCTTCCCTCTTTCCTCTCATTCAGACATTTTCCCTGATAAGATTCTTGTGGTTTTAATCCTAAATAGGCATCTGTTTCTTGACGGTTCCAGCCCAACACAGCCTCATTTTCCTCATTTATAAGACAGGAGTTATTCCTTTGTGCCCTCTTTGAAGAGGTGTTGTAAAGATTAAATGAGACAGTAGATGAGAAACACTGAAAACATTGCCTGGCATTAGCAGGTGATAGTGTAAATAGTAGCTGTTCTATTGAGTCACAGCCCAGAAGTTGATGAGAGCCTCTGTTCCTACCTCATGGGCTCTGACATATTGAGAAATCAAACATACATCTGACTTATTTCTAGTATTCTGGAGAATAATGGTTTTTTTCCTGGGATGATATAGAAATATTCAAGGAAGGTTAAAATTCTTTTCGTGAAGTATGGAAGAGGGGATTAGTCCTCTGGCTCTTTGAATTCCAAGGGAACACATCACATCACCTCTCCCAGCAATACCTAAATTTAAGCCATACTTCTACTTGTGTTCCCTGTTAAAGGAATCAGTACACCAGTGGGAGAAATTGGAGAAGGAGGTACTTCATGGACTGAGTGTGTGCTAGTGTAGACCGCCATCCAAGTGCTCATCCTACTGATAAGCAAAGCAGAACAGTCTCAGCCTAGCACAGGGGGTGGGAATCTTGTTTTTAATCAGATTTGTTCCAGGCACCTGGGAGTCATAGAAATCTATATTTAATTAAGGAAAATTGTATATATATTATATATATATATAATATATATTATATATATATATATGGAGAAGGCAAAGGCACCCCACTCAGTACTCTTGCCTGGAAAATGCCATGGACAGAGGAGCCTGGAAGGCTACAGTCCATGGGGTCACAAAGAGTCAGACACGACTGAGTGACTTCACTTTCACGTTTCACTTTCTTGCATTGAAGAAGGAAATGGCAACCCACTCCAGTGTTCTTGCCTGAGAAATCCCAGGGATGGCAGAGTGGAGCCTGGTGGGCTGCAGTCTGTGGGGTCGCACAGAGCTGGACATGACTGGAGCGACTTAGCAGCAGCAGCAGTAGCCAAGCAAAGAGCTGACTCATTTGAAAAGACCCTGATGCTGGGAAAGATTGAGGGCACGAAGAGAAGGGGACAACAGAGGATGAGATGGTTGGATGGCATCACCGACTCAATGGACATGGATGGGTTTGGGTGGACTCCGGGAGTCGGTGATGGACAGGAAGGCCTGGCATGCTGCGGTTCACGGGGTCACAGAGCTGGACATGACTGAGCGACTGAACTGAACTGATATGTATATCAAGGGCTACATTTTTGCAGGCAAACAGACATTTTGCAAAGGACAACTGGCAAAAACAAGAGTCAGGTGATGGTGACCAGAAGTGCTAATATGACCATATCCAGGATTAGGAACATTTTCAAAGTCATCCCTTACCAGCAATTGTGAAAAATAAATGGATTTATGAAAGGACAGTTAAGCTTTCAGTATAGTTATGCTTTTAAATCTAAGCGAAAGGCTAATCTTTGTACTGTCCTGCTTCAGTCTTTTGGCTTTTCTTTACTTCTACCTTGCTGCTTCACAGACATAATTTTCACCAGAAACAGGTTTTATTTGGTTGTTCTCCCAGTCCAACTGTTTTTCAAATCTTTTTGGCTTTTGACCTTGGACCAATCACAGTGTCTGTTTATGCATGCGCCTGCCCAGCAGGATGTTAATAAAAATGCTTTCCATGCACAGGTGGGGAGCAGCCCTTTGCATAACTGTCCTAGAGCCAGATGGTCGAGTGACTTAGCATTCAGTCTAAATGTGTCAGAAACTTTAAACCCAGTTATACATCCATTAGGAAAAGATTCACAGATGCTGGTTCTTCATATTCATTTTGATTCTAATTTGGCAGTTCCAAATGGAACCTCATTGCACTTTCTTTTTCCTCCCAAAGGCAAGAGCTGTGGATTCTCAGGGTGGAAATGCAAGGACTCACAGGTGGCCTGGAAAAGAATGTGGTCATTTCTTGCTTTCATGAATGAGCAAACCAAGGTGCAGGGACCATGGCTGGTGGGGCTTCAGAGCTGGTTGAATTCCTCAAGGCTTGTTCTGGCTGTCTTAGAATCTGGGCAGCCGGCTTGCAAAACATCAAGAGGAAATTTCCTCTTGAGCCATACCGGGTGACCCACTCTGCCACAATTTGGAATGGGAGAATTCTAGAGCAGTCTGGGAACTTTTAGCTTTACCTGCCCAGCTCGCCCAGGTGGGAATGAAGTAAGGCTAATAAAGTGATGACTTTCTCTGAAGTGTTCCACAGACTCAGAAAGGGGAAGCCAAGAATAGAGTCCACTTGTCCCAGGTATGGTGTTCATTACAGACCAGGCTGCCTTCTTACTGTGTCACATTGGGTGAAATTAATTTTGAAATCATTTTGATCAATGTTTCATTTTACCAATATGTCATAATTTAGTAATAACATTTAATTCCATCCATAGATACTTAATTTGATCAATAGTTAAGTCCTAATTTTAAATATATTAATTTTTGAATTTTGGTGGGGGCAGAATATTTTAATGTTACCCTCTCCCTTTCTGTGTACTCTTGCTTATAACAAAGATTTGTCATTAGCTTTTAAGCCAGAAAGAAGTCAGATCCTCCTATGAGGAAGACCTCTGTGCTGTAAAAACTGTCTGTTCACTGGGGAAAACATGCCCTTTGGTAAATTTTCACAAGAGTCATTCCCCCAGCTCTCAAGCTTTTAGGTACAGCTCTGCTTGTCCCATAGAGGCTGGATTAACTGGATTAGACTAACAATCCATATTGTGTCTCAGAGCACTTCTTCAGCTGTATCCTTGAAACCAGAGGACTCAGCAAGGCAATTCTGGTTGTTTCTTGAAGCTTTAAAAATATTTCATAATGTATGCCTGTGAGCATATGTATGTGTATTTATTTAACATTTATTGAGTACTTTGGGGGCTTTCCAGGTGGTGCTAGTGAAAAAGAACCTGCCTGCCAACACAGGAGACGTGATTTCAATCCCTGGGTTGGGAAAATCCCCTGGAGGAGGGCATGGCAACCCACTCCAGTATTCTTGCCTGGAGAATCCCATGGACAGAGGAGCCTGAAGAGCTACTGTCTATAGGGTCGCAAAGAGTGAGACACAACTGAAGCAATTTACCGTTCATGCACTCACTGAGTACCTTATACTGTACCAGACACTGAACTAAGTACATTGTTTGGTTCACCCTTAGGAGAATGTGTTATTTTCACCATTTTAAGGATAAAGAAACTGAGGCCTTTGAGAGATTAGGTGACTTATTTAAAGTTGCATGGATAATAAGTGGAAGACTTGGTCTTCTGAGTCCCAAACCCACATTTTCAAGCTGAGTGCTCTGCTTTCTTTTTTGAAGGAGGCATATCCTGTCTCATATTCAGGTCTGGAGTTCTCAGAGGGAGCTTTCCAATTTCTCAACCTTTAAAAATCACTTAAGCTTCCACAAAGAAAGCAGGTACCCTCCTTCTTCTGCCTACTGTGTCCAGAAAAGATAAGGATTCTGTTCTTGTCAGAACCAATTGCTTTAGTGGTTTTTTTTCAGCTGTTTTCTAGAAGCAAAGGAAATCTTTAACCAAAGCATTAATCTCACAGAAAACCTACCTCTGAACTGAGGGGAAATTTGATTTTTCCCTTTAGTCTAATCTCTCTTAAAAAATGATGGATGAGCTTGTATGCTTATGAGCTGTCCCTTCTCACATCTTGAATTTTCCTGTGCAGAGAGGTAATCTTCTAAGCTGAGGTTCCATTAGTTAAGAATCTCCTAAGAGCAAAAGTCTCACAGAATTAGTATACTTCACTTTGTCTTGTGGATCTAAATGTTTAGTGACTATGGAAATAATTTACTAAGAAATGAACCTTTGACAAACAAAAGAAGAAATGGGCATGTAATGAAAATCATTTCAAAAACGATTCTGAGATTGCTTCCGCGGTTTCTGCTGTATTATAGGTTAGCACAGTTTTGTTTGGTAAGATTAAGTTACATTGTTTTTGTATTTACAAAGTTGTAATAATACCCCTATTTTAAAGTAGCCCAACATGCTCTGTTATGAAAGGTATGTACAGTTCAATAATAGAAACGTTCATTAAATATTAATATTAAAGTAATAGAGTGAAAAAAATATACAACAATATTGATAAGTACCAAAAAAGTATTTAGTAAAACTCAACAGTCATTCCTAAGAAATAATATTGAAAGGAGGAAGAGAAAGACCCTTAGCATACAAGCTCATGATTCAGAAATTAATGTCAAATACAGTTAATAGTGGAGCTTTTCCAGTGGCTCAGGAGTAAAGAATCTGCCTGCAATGCAGGAGGCACAGGAGACATGGCTTCAATCCCTGGGTTGGGAACATCCCCTGGAGGAGGACATGGCAACCCACTCCAGTATTCTTGCCTGGAGAATCCCGTGGACAGAGGAGCCTGGTGGGCTACAGTCTATAGCGTCTCAAAGAGTCACACACAACTGTGACTTAGCACTCATGCACAATTAACAGTAAAACATGAAAAGAATTCCATTATAGTAAGACCAACACTAGACTGATCACTGTCAATGCTGCTTTTTAAGTTAGCCTGAACTTTTGGGTGGGGGAAAGCACACGTAATCGTAGGCATACTGTGTGTTTGGCTTATAAGCTAGTGAAACAGCAGTTTTGGTGGTCTTGGTATGTTTACAAATGCAGCAGTTCATGAAGGGCCTGTGGAGGGTCATGAAATTGGGGGCATCCTCAGATTGGATGTTGGGATCAGCTCCTCACTACTCCCAGCCTTGAAAGGGCTCCTGACAGCTGTTAGGCATCAGTGTGGCGTGCCTGGTGTAACTACCATTTTGGTTTCCTGTAACAGACGTTGCACTTCTGCTTCAGCAACCCTGGTTTAACTTCTCAATAAAGTTATTGATGCCACATCAGTGTCTTAGCCAGTACCCCCCTCAGCACACCCACATGCGGTTTTAGCAATGAGATTTAAACAAGTTCCTCGCACAGCCCAGCAGAGAGGTGACACCGCACAGTGGTTAAGCATCCAAATTCCCTGGAGCCTCACAGTCTGGATCCAAACCTTGGCTTTGCCAGTTACTATCTGGGTAACTCAGGGCTTATTGTTTAACCTCTTTGTGCTTCAGAGTCCTTGTCTGTAAAATGGAAATGACACTATTAATAGTACATAGTTTATAGTTTTGTTGTATTAAATGAATTAATGTAAGCAAAGTGCTAGGAAGAGTTAACATGCCTGCTAAAGCTTTCGTAAAATGTGATCTGTCCTGATAATGCGGTGCATTTGTGTAAAATGTGTAAACACATCCTCATACAAATTCTATAAACAACCGATCCTCACTGCCAACCATCCTGCCTGCACCAGGAGTCAGGTTGAGCCACTTCTCACCGTGTTCCAGCCACAGAGCATGCTAACAGTTGTCCAGTCTAACTCCCTCATTTTACAGATGAGGAAGCTGCAAGCTAGAGGTGAAGTAAGCTTGCCCAAGCTCACAAAGTTAATTGTAGCCAGTTCAGAGCTCATGTGTCTTTGGTTATATAAAGAACAATCCCAATGTTATTTTATTTCCACTCTTTTAATGAAGTTTATGTTCATAAAACAACAATAATAATGAATAATAAAACCACTCAATCTTACTAGGGTATTTCCCTTAGGGGAGAGTTGAATATGACATATTTTCTAATTCTAAATTACTTGGACTATGTAAGCAAACAAAATGATGACATGGCATGTTTGCATTTTCTTTACCACTTATTTCTTGAAGTTCTTGAAACAACAAATGCAAAGTGGAATAGTTCTCTTACCCACATCTCCCTGAGTCTCAAACAAGGTCAAACTCTAATATTTGATGAATGTTGAAGGGAAAGTAACTCTGTCACTTACAGTTCATGACATAAAGTTTAAATTCAGTGATCCAAATCTTGGAACAGAAAAATAAGCCCAGATTCCCAGTAATAATCCTTCCCAGCCATTAATTCCCAAGAGACACTGTATCATTCCCACATCATACTCAATTTGCTCCCATAATTGTCAGTTTTATTTTCACCCTTATTCTCCATTTCTGAAATTAAGATGCTAACTTCCAGCACAAGTTTCTTTTTAAATGCCTTATTTAAAAGGGCTAGCTTCTAACCGCAGAGAAGGCAATGGTACCCCACTCCAGTACTCTTGCCTGGAAAATCCCATGGACAGAGGATCCTGGTAGGCTGTAGTCCATGGGGTCACTATGAGTCGGACATGACTGAGTGACTTCACTTTCACTTTTCACTTTCATGCATTGGAGGAGGAAATGGCAACCCACTCCAGTGTTCTCGCCTGGAGAATCCCAGGGACGAGGGAGCCTGGTGGGCTGTAGTCCATGGGGTCGCTATGAGTCGGACATGACTGAGTGACTTCACTTTCACTTTTCACTTTCATGCATTGGAGGAGGAAATGGCAACCCACTCCAGTGTTCTTGCCTGGAGAATCCCAGGGATGAGGGAGCCTGGTGGGCTGCCATCTATGGGGTTGCACAGAGTCGGACATGACTGGTGCGACTTAGCAGCAGCAGCAGCAGCTTCTAACTGATACATGAATTGGTCTTAAATAGAAGTTGTTTAAATGTCCATGCATGCATGCTAAGTTGCTTCAGTCATGTCTGACCCTTTGTGACTCCATGAACAGTAGAGCTCCAGGTTCCTCTGTCCATGGGATTCTCCAGGCAAGGATACCAGAGTGAGTTGCCATTTCCTTCTTTAGGGGGTCTTATGTTGCCTGCATTGGCATGTGGGTTCTTTACCACTAGCACCACCTGGAAAACCATTTAATGTCCATAGCGATATTCAATTTAAAGGGACAGGCAAATATTGAAGCTGCTTACATCCCTGGGATAAAGCCCACTTGGTTATGATGTATGATCTTTTAAATATGTTGTTGGATTCTGTTTGCTAGAATTTTGTTGAGGATATTTGCATCTATGTTCATCAGTGATATTGGCCTGCAGTTTTCTTTTTTTGTGGCATCTTTGTCTGGTTTTAGTATTAGGGTGATGGTAACCTCATAGAATGAGTTTGACAGTTTACCTTCCTCTGCAATTTTCTGTAAGAGTTTGAGTAGGATAGGTGTTAGCTCTTCTCTAAATTTTTGGTAGAATTCACCTTTGAAGCCATCTGGTCCTGGGCTTTTGTTTGCTGGAAGATTTTTGGTTACGGTTTCGATTTCCATGCTTGTGATGGGTCTGTTAAGATTTTCTATTTCTTCCTGGTTCAGTTTTGAAAGGTTATATTTGCAAATCAATCAATGTGATACACCACATCAACAAATTGAAAGATAAAAACCATATGATTATCTCAATAGATGCAGAGAAAGCCTTTGACAAAATTCAACATCCTTTTATGATAAAAACCCTCCATAAAGCAGGCATAGAAGGAAAATTCCTCAACATAATAAAAGCCATGTATGATAAACCCACAGCAAACATTATCCTCAATGGTGAAAAATTGAAAGCATTTCCCCTAATGTCAGGAACAAGACAAGGGTGCCCATTCTCACCACTACTATTCAACATAGTTTTGGAAATTTTAGCCACAGCAATCAGAGAAGAAAAAGAAATAAAAGGAATCCAGATTGGAAAAGGAGAAGTATAACTCTCACTGTTTGCAGATGACACGATCCTCTACATATAAAACCCTAAAGACACCACCAGAAAATTACTAGAGCTAATCAATGAATATAGTAAAGTTGCAGGATATAAAATTAATACACAGAAATCCCTTTCATTCCTATACACTAACAATGAGAAAACAGAGAAATTAAGGAAACAATTCCATTCAGCATTGCAATGAAAAGAATAAAATACTTAGGAATAAACCTACCTAAAGAAACAAAAGACCTATATATAGAAAACTATAAAATGCTGATGAAAGAAATAAAAGATGACACAAATAGATGGAGAAATATACTATGTTCATGGATCAGAAGAATCAATATAGTGAAAATGAGTATACTACCCAAAGCAATCTATAGATTCAATGCAATCCCTATCAAGCTACCAATGGTATTTTTCAGAGAACTAGAACAAATAATTTCACGATTTGTATGGAAATACAAAAAACCTCGAATAGCCAAAACAATCTTGATAAAGAAGAATGGAACTGTAGGAATCAACCTGCCTGACTTCAGACTATACTACAAATCTACAGTCATTAAGACACATTAAGTCATTAAGACTGGCACAAAGACAGAAATATAGATCAGTGGAACAAAATAGAAAGCCCAGAGATAAATCCACGTACCTATGGACACCTTGTCATTGACAAAGGAGGCAAGAACATACAACAGAGAAAAGACAATCTCTTTAATGAGTGGTACTGGGAAGACTGGCCAACCACCTGTAAAATAATGGAACTAGAACATTTTCTAACACTGTACACAAAAATAAACTCAAAATGGATTAAAGAGCTAAACATGAGACCAGAAACTATAAAACTCCTAGAGGAAAATGTAGGCAGAACACTCTCTGGCATAAATCACAGCAGGATCCTCTATGACCCACCTCCCAGAGTAATGGAAATAAAAGCACAAATAAACAAGTGGGACCTAATTAAGCTTAAAAGCTTTTGCACAACAAAGGGAACTATAAGCAAGGTAAAAAGACAGCCTTCAGAATGGGAGAAAATAACAGCAAATGAAGTAACTGACAAAGAATTAATCTTAAAAATATACAAGCAGCTCATGCAGCTCAATATCAGAAAAATATACAACACAATCAAAAAATGGGCCAAAGAACTAAATAGACATTTCCCCAAAGAAGACATACAGATGGCTAACAAACACAGGAAAAGATGCTCAACATCACTCATTATCAGAGAAAGACAAATCAAAAACACAATGAGGTACCATCTCACACCAGTCAGAATGGCTGCTATCAAAGTCTACAAACAATAAATGCTGGAAAGAGTGCGGAGAAAAGGGAACTCTCTTACGCTGTTGGTGGGAATGCAAACTAGTACAGTCACTATGGAGAACAGTGTGGAGATTCCTTACAAAACTGGAAATAGAACTGCCATATGATCCAGCAATCCCACTGCTGGGCATACACACTGAGGAAACCAGAATTAAAAGAGACATGTGTACCCCAGTGTTCATCGCAGCACTATTTACAATAGCTAGGACATGGAAGCAACCCAGATGTCCATTGGCAGAGGAGTGGATAAGAAAGCTGTGCATATACACAGTGGAATATTACTCAGCTACTAAAAAGAACCCACTTGAATCAGTTCTAATGAGGTGGATGAAACTGGAGCCTGTTATACTGAGTGAAATAAGTCAGAAAGGAAAACACCAATACAGTATATTAGTGCATAATACGGAATTTAGAAAGATGGTAATGATGACCCTATGTGTAAGAAAGCAAAAGAGACACAGATATAATGAACAGACTTTTGGACTCTGTGGGAAAAGGCAAGGATGGGATGATTTGAGAGAAGAGCATTGAAACATGTGTATTATCATATATAGATCACCAGTCCAAGTTTGATGCATGAAACACTCAAAGCCGGTGCACTGGGACAACCTTGAGGGATGAGATGGGGAGGAAGGTGGAAGCGGGGTTCAGGATGGGGGACACATGTACACCCATGGCTGATTCATGTCAGCATATGGCAAAAACCACTACAATATTGTAAAACAATTAGCCTCCAATTAAAATAAATAAATTAATTTAAAAAAACAACAAAGGGACAGGCAATACTAGCTCTCTGGGAGCAGTCCATCATTTATTATTTGTTAATTATAAAGCTGGCTAAAGTAGAAAATTGAAAGCCAGATCTTAAAGATTATCAATTGCAATTATTTCAGATTGAAATCACAAAACACATTAGCCTAATCTCCTGATTCCCTAAACAAATTTAAAACTATCACCACAACCCGATGCCAGCTTTGTCAGAAAGAACCTTTGACTTAGTCACTGATGCCTGAAATCTATAATTAAAGAGTCATTCTCTAGGTTGGTGATTAATTTTCACCATCACCTGGATTCCTTGACTCCACCTGAGACCTGCTGAGTCAGAATCTGCAGGATCAGGAATTTAGGGCATTTAGGCATCAGGATTTAGGGCATTTCTCACAAGGATTCCAGATATTTCTGAGAGTTTTTCTACACTTGAGAAGCTCTGCTCTGATTTAAGAATTATATTCTCTTATGAAGGAGCACATCTTATCCTCTGGCAAATTCAAGATGTTGAAGCCCTGTAGTTAGCTGTTTACATCTGAACCTATGTGATTTTTACATTAGAATTCTGAAGCAAAAGATGTAATGTCACTGAGGAAGAAAGAAGAAAGTACTAACATGGAAGGCAAACTTTCATAATAGTGCAAAAAAATTGGCTTTGTACCCACTTGTTTTCTTAAAAAAAATTATTGAAGTATAGTCAACTTACAAAGGAGAAGGCAATGGCACCCCACTCCAGTACTCTTGCCTGGAAAATCCCATGGATGGAGGAGTCTGGTGGGCTGCAGTCCATGGGGTCGCTAAGAGTTGGACACAACTGAGCGACTTCACTTTCACTTTTCACTTTCATGCATTGGAAAAGGAAATGGCAGCCCACTCCAGTGTTCTTGCCTGGAGAATCCCAGGGACGGGGGAGCCTGGTGGGCTGCCATCTATGGGGTCGCACTGAGTTGGACATGACTGAAGCGACTTAGCAGCAGCAGCAGCAGCAGCAATTTACAAAGTTATATTAGTTTAAGGTGTATAACGTAGCCACTAGTTTTATGGATTACATATCATAAAACTATTGTAAAATATGGACTGTATTCCCTGTGCTATATATCATGGCCCTGTAACTTATTTGTTTTATAATTGGTCATTTGTATCTCTTAATCCCCTTCATCTATTTCATTCACCACTCCCCCGACCCACTTCCCTCTGGCAACCCACTAGTTTGTTCTTGTATCTGCGAATCTGTTTCTGTTTTGCTATCTTTTTTCATTTGTTCTGTTTTTTGGATTCCACATATAATTGAAAGCATACAGTATTTATCCTTGTATGACTTATTTCACTAAGAATACTAACATTCCCATCCATCCATGTTGTCACAAGTAGCATGGCTGAGTAATAGTCCACTGTATATATACAATTTAAAAAGAACCAATCAGAACTGAAGAATACAATAACTGAAATGTAAAGCACACTAGAAGGAACTTTGAATGCCAGAAGGGAGTAAAATGATATAGTGAAGTAAGTCAGAAAGAAAAACACCAATACAGTATACTAACACATATATACGGAATTTAGAAAGATGGTAACGATGACCCTATATGTGAGACAGCAAAAGACATACAGAGGTAAAGAACAGTCCTTTGGACCCTGTGGGAGAAGGCGAGGGTGGGATGATTTGAGAGAATAGCATTTAAACATGTATATTATCATATGTGAAACAAATCACCACTCCAGGTTTGATGCATGAGACAGGGTGCTCAGGGCTGGTGCACTGGGATGACCCTGAGGGATGGGATGGGGGGGGAGGTGGGGGGTGGGGCGGTTCAGGATGGGAGATACATGTATGCCCATAGCTGATTCATGTCAATGTATGGCAAAAACCACTACAATATTGTAAAGTAATTAGCCTCCAATTAAAATAAATAAGTTAATTTAAAAAAATAAAGTGCTCAAAGAAAGAAAACCTACAACCAAGGACATTCTACCTGGTGGAGTTATCATTCAGGATTGAAAGAGACATAAAGAGTTTTCCACACAAGCAAAAACTAAAAGTTCATCATCACTGAAGCAGTCCTATAAGAAATGTTAAAGGCTTTTTTTAATAAAAAAGAAAAGGCCAAAATAAGAAATCATAAAATAAATAAAGAAAAATATCTCACTGTATCCAGTCTTGATGGCAGGGGGCGCAAGAGGAAACTAAACTCTGGTCTGTAAATATGCTCTTTTTTTTGAGCTTTGTGATAATTCTCTGGAGTAAAAGTGACTGGATTGCTTAAAATGTATATCTTTGTCAGTATTTATAGCAAAATAGATGTTTCTTTTTGGAAAAGGACAAGCAGAATTAAAAACTCATTATGTATGTTTTAAGTGCACTGAAGATGTGAGAAACTGACTGCTTAAGTATATTACATTCTAAAAGCTATTTCTTCTTAGATTGAAAAGTATAGTACAGAATAGTTTCTAGGGCATCCTACCTAGTATATAATTTTCTAAATTTGCAATCTTGCTATATTAAAATCTAAAACATATATTTCCCACTAGTGATTATGGCAGCCTTGGGTCTTGACTCCCTTTAGACTAGGTTTAGGGTGTGAACCTCTAATACTGAACCTTTAATTAGTGAACCACTCAATACTGAAATGAGAGAACAGAGATCATACTAGATAATCTAGCACAGGCTTATCCAGTAACAAATGTATGGGTGGATAATCAAATGTACATTAAGCATCGGTGTCCACTGTAAGAATATCTCATCATATTTGGACTTTTTATAATATTATAAAACCAGAATTACTTGTAGATGATATGTGAGAATTTCATTTTGGAATGACTTATTGTGCTGTATTTTAAAAAAATTATGTTGCAAGCATGAGTTAATTTAATTTCAGATAATTGTATCCAAGTTCAAAAATTTCAACAGATCACAAAATGATGAATGCAGTTGTAGGCTTTATCATCTAAGATAACTTTTCTTTACATGATAAAGAATGGGAAAATGTCTCTTCAATTTTTAATTCTCTCCCTACTTTATAACTTGTATTGACTTTCCTTTGAATCACACAAAATAATAATAATAAATAATAAACTACAGAGCTGAATTGTAAATCAAAACCATTGAAATGACCTAAAACAATATAATGAAGAATAAATAGATAAGTGGATGAATACATGGATGGATGGATTTTAAGCAGAGGAAAAACACAATATCTTTCATATTTCATAAATATCACTTTACTGATGGTACAAAAAATGGACTCAAAAAGAAGTTAGAAAGATCAATAAAAGAATCACTTGGTAAAGAATGAACAGTGTCTCCCTAAAACTGATGGTACAAGAAGAATTTTGAGCAAGAGGACCCACTAGTGCCCTCACTGATAGGTAACCTTAGTCTGTACTAGAGATGTAAGGACCAGTGTTTATATTTTACAGCAACTATTAGGTTCTCGTAGTGAATTAGTGGTATGTAAAGGATTTTAATATAGGTTTCTCTGACTCTAAAATCAGCACAATTTTGGTGTGCTTTTGTGTGTTTTCACATTCCGTAGAGATCAAATTGCCAACATCTGCTGGATTATCAAAAAAGCAAGAGAGTTCCAGAAAAACATCTATTTCTGCTTTATTGACTATGCCAAAGCCTTTGACTGTGTGGATCACAATAAATTGTGCAAAATTCTGAAAGAGATGGGAATACCGGACCACCTTGCCTGCCTCTTGAGAAACCTGTATACAGGTCAGGAAGCAACAGTTAGAACTGGACATGGAACAACAGACTGGTTCCAAATAGGAAAAGGAGTATGTCAAGGCTATATATTGTCACCCTGCTTATTTAACTTATATGCAGAGTACGCTGGGGTGGAAGAAGCACAAGCTGGAATCAAGAGTGCCAGGAGAAATATCAATAACCTCAGATATGCAGATGACACCACCCTTATGGCAGAAAGTGAAGAGGAACTAAAAAGCCTCTTGATGAAAGTGAAAGTGGAGAGTGAAAAAGTTGGCTTAAAGCTCAACATTCAGAAAACGAAGATCATGGCATCTGGTCCCATCACTTCATGGGAAATAGATGGGGAAACAGTGGAAACAGTGTCAGACTTTATTTTTGGGGGCTCCAAAATCACTGCAGATGGTGACTGCAGCCATGAAATTAAAAGACGTTTACTCCTTAGAAGGAAAGTTATGACCAACCTAGATAGCATATTCAAAAGCAGAGACATTACTTTGCCAACAAAGGTCCATCTAGTCAAGGCTATGGTTTTTCCTGTGGTCATGTATGGATGTGAGAGTTGGACTGTGAAGAAAGCTGAGCACTGAAGAATTGATGCTTTTGAACTGTGGTGTTGGAGAAGACTCTTGAGAGTCCCTTGGACTGTAAGGAGATCCAACCAGTCCATCCTAAAGGAGACCAGTCCTGGGTGTTCATTGGAAGGACTGATGCTGTGGCTGAAACTCCAATACTTTGGGCACCTCATGTGAAGAGTTGACTCATTGGAAAAGACCCTGATGCTGGGAGGGATTGGGGGCAGGAGGAGAAGGGGACGCCAGAGGATGAGATGGCTGGATGACATCACCAACTTGATGCACACGAGTTTGGGTGAACTCCTAAAGTTGATGATGGACAAGGAGGCCTGGTGTGCTGTGATTCATGGGGTCGCAAAGAGTCGGACATGACTGAGTGACAACTGAGCTGATATATTGTATCACAT
This sequence comes from Bos indicus, assembly GCF_029378745.1. Lineage (NCBI taxonomy): Eukaryota > Metazoa > Chordata > Mammalia > Artiodactyla > Bovidae > Bos > Bos indicus. The sequence goes on from NC_091780.1 coordinate 48,428,825, forward strand.
TCTAATTAAACCCTGGGAATTGGTGAATCCATTAGTGTTAGTCACTTATACCTTACTATAGCAGCTTCTCAGGTGGCGCTAGTGATAAAGAACTTACCTACCAATGTAGCAGACATAAGAGACACAGGTTGAATCCCTGGGTCAGGACGATCCCCTGGAGGAGGGCATGGCAACCCATTCCAGTATTCTTGCCTGGAGAAAGCCCCTGGACAGATGACCCTGGTGGACTACAGTCCATGGGATCGCAAAGAGTCAGACACAACTGAAGTGACTTAGCACACACACCTTACTACATGAAACCACTGCAAAAAAGAATGATGTGACTACCTAACATAAAATTTTACAGAAAATAGTATGAATCTTTAATGTAAACAATGAAAATTGCATCAAACACTAATATTAGTCTGAGCTTTGCAATTAATTCTGTTAATGACAGTGAATGTTAAGTAAAAATATGTCTGAATGTCTACTGTAAAATAAATATGTGGAGAGATTTTCTCTGGGATCAAAAGTGAAAGACTATCATCAGATAGGAATTTTTCAATGTTCAAGTTATTTAAGAAAAATAATATCCCTGTTCTGAAGGAGTAACTGAGAAACATTTATTGCAAGAGTGATTTCTTTGCTCTATAAAATTATGTGAGTACATGCCCTTTATTGAGCAGATTTATATTATGGTAATATCATTATTTTTGTCATGAATATAATTATTCAAAGCTAGTCTTTCAGTCATGACTAATTTGGTACTATGGTGACTCATATGTCTCACCATTAAATAAGGAAATGTGTACTTTCAGATTCTTTCAAGATAACTAAAGCTAAAGATTCACATAGTTAAATTTTAGTTTTATTTCTGTTTGTTAGATATGTTGAGTTAAATATTATAAATGTAACATATGAACTGTTTTAGCATTATTTAAAAAGATAAAGTGACAATTGACAATGCCAGAGGTCTCTGTGCAATATTAGCTGTCAGGTTTACTTCCTCCAACTTAGAGTCTCGTCTTGGTGGATAAATTGCCAGTGTCATGACTCAGTCATACAGACTGGCCTTGAAACTGGATCGTACATTTTGTAACTCTAACAAAAAGTTAGCCCTTTGGACTGATCTGCCCTGCCCTAAGACTCAAGGGTGTACCAAAGTGTTAAGTTGCTCAGTCATGTCCAACTCTCTGGAACCCCATGAACTATATAGCCCATCAGGCTCCTCTGCCCATGGAATTCTCCAGGTAAGAATATTGGAGTGGGTAGCCATTCCCTTCTCCAGGGGATCTTCCCGACCCAGGGATTGAACCCAGGTCTCCTGCATTGCAGGTAGATTCTTTACTGTCTGAGCCACCAGGGAAACTCAGAAGTACCCTCCCCACCAAAAGAAAAGAGACACCGATTTCCACTCTGGTGGAAACTGCCTCAAATGGCAGGGGTTTCCCATGAATCTGTGAGAATGAAAGAGTATCAATTTCTCACAGCCTCTCTGAAGAGTTAGAATAAATTATACTGACTTCTATATGGGCTTCCCTTGGGGCCCAGCTGGTAAAGAATATGCCTGCAATGTGGGAGACCTGGGTTCGATCCCTGGGCTGGGAAGATCTCCTGGAGAAGGGAAAGGCTACCCACTCCAGTATTCTGGCCTAGAGAATTCCATGGACTGTATAGTCCTTGGGGTCACAAAGAGTCAGACACGACTGAGTGACTTTCACTTCACTTCACTTTATACCTAAAAAACGAGAGAGAATGGAGACAGATTATCAGGAGACTGCACTAGTTAATGATGCCCAGTCATTTAATGGCATCTCAACTATAGGCAGAGGATCTGCTGGGGTCCTCCCGGTTAGGCTTCAAGGTTCCAAGCTTCAATGTTCCTGTAGACATTTGGTTGCTATGGAGCATCAATGAGCAAACCAAAAACTAAACTGAAGAATATTGAAGCATAGAAACTGACCAGAATTTCTTCCCTCTATTGAATGATACTATTTCATCATATGGACCTGGGTAAAATTACAGTTCTGCCATAGGATATTTGTCCTATGACAAGTGTCTCAAATACTCATGTACAAAATAGAAGTAATAATAATGCTTGACTGTCTCATTAGGTCTGCTAGGTTCTGGCTGGCATAAAACCTATATAAAAGAAATGCACAGTTAATGACAGCTTCCATTTTAACACAGTGATAATATATCAACAAAAAAGCAAGGCATTCTCATGCCCAAAGTTTGGTTTAAATTTAAGGAAAATTTTGAGATTCATGAAAGATGATGAAATTATAATAAACATTTTGCAATATACTGTCTAATGAGTAAAAGTCACTTTGATAAAGTAGAGTTGTGAAATGACTCTCATAATGGGATTTTTTTTTGAAGAATGGTAGGTAGCCACCAGACTGACTTCTGCTATCTATTGAGTAACTCTATCAGTAAAGTTTGATTATCAAGGGAACTGTCTTTACTCCAATACTTTGGCCACCTCATGCAAAGAGTTGACTCATTGGAAAAGACCCTGATCCTGGGAGGGGTTGGGGGCAGGAGGAGAAGGGGACAACAGAGGATGAGATGGCTGGATGGCAACACTGACTTGATGCACATGAGTTTGGGTGAACTCCAGGAGTTGGTGATGGACAGGGAGGCCTGGAATGCTGTGATTCATGGAGTCGCAAAGAGTCGGACTTGACTGAGCGACTGAACTGGACTGAATTTATCAGTAAATTTAGGAGTATTAACTATTTGCTTAAATCTGTTTTAGATAATATTGACTCATTATATTATTAATTATACTAGATACTTAGAATAGGGATAAGACTTTACATGTGGAAATTATGTAATAGGTAAATAGCAATCTGACATCTGCAGGTGGCTCTCTGGTTACAGGTTAGAATTTTTCCCTGCTTTCCAAGACTCAGTAATGGGACCCATTGTTTGATGCTTTAGTCATTTCTGCTCTATTTTAGAATCATTGCCTATGGACCTCTTAATGATCCAGGGAAACTCTGCTCAGCCAAGAAATAGGAAAAACACTTGTGCAAGTGTGGTAAGAGCTCTTAGAGGTGCTGAAATTTTGTCCCAATACACTGATAATGAAGTCCAGAGACTTATTGTAAATCACACAGAGAATTAGTAGGCAGGTTTCTCAACCATTAGTCCAGGGATATCTGCCACAGACATCCTGTTACTTCTTGTTTAGTGGGTCCAGAGTAAAGACTCTGAATATGTCCATCTTCACTCACTGTGTAAGCTTGCATGGTCATCACTGAATTTAAGTGCTGAGAATTTGAGTCTGTAACAGACCTTGTCTCACATGGTGAGTTAGCTAGGCACCAGGCATCCTAATGGGGAACTGAAGATTCTTTTTTATCTAAGCATTGTTACGTATGAGTGCTCAACACTTGATCATGCAGTAGGCTGATTAAGTCCCTACTGAAGGCATCAGCACGGTTATGGTCCAAGAAATGGAAAGAATTCATCTTCATTTTGTATATACTTATCTAAACTGTTTGTAGTGAGAAAATCTAAAGGGTTTATTTTAATTGTTGGAGGTAGACAAAATGTATGTCATTCGAAAAAGGCAATGTATAATCTTGAATCATGTGTAAGGGAATCATAATCTTTACAGTAATTAGGTCCTAATAAAACCTAGTGGTATTTCATGTCAACTATACTTTAAAAACTTTTTTCTCGGTAGGTCTGTGGACCAATCTCATGTAGAACATTATCTACCTGGGAAAATTCATCCCAAGTCCCAATCAATCAATTTACAACTTTGCTAAACTATTAAAAAGTTAATGACTCCCTCTAACCTATAGGATACTTTATCTTTTCAATTCAAATGACTTGGAATTACTCAAAGAAGCAAGATACAACTTGATTTTTCATTCCAAAGTGAATGAAGTTAGTTATATGAGAAAAATCTATTCAAATCCAATTGGCAAGAAATTACATTTCTTGTGTAAGATTGATTGTTACTGTACAAATGTATGTCTTTAGAATTGTATTGTTCTCATCCAAAGCCATAATTCTCTTTTCTAAAGAGTGCCCTAAAAGTTCAATTTGAAAAAGAAGACTGAATTTAAATGGTTTCTTGTTTTGTTTTAAAAACTGTTCTCTGACATAATTGGAAATGCTTTGTGTTGCTGGAAGTCCATGGTTAGGAATAAGTAGCTCACGTAAAGGAGAAGTAGAAACTCCTGTTTTCTTGTCAAGTTCTTCCATTGGCCTGTGACACAGAATCACCCTTTCGTTACAGGTGTCCTCAAACACTAAGACAAGGTCCACCAGGTCCTCTTGGCTCAGGAAAACTGCAGAGTTGATGCAGCGGTGAACCAGGGTGGGTGTGATGATGCTGAAAAACTAGCTACACCTGCTCCTCCTACCTACCAAGAGAGAGTTGCCAGTAACATTCCAAGTGCCAAAAATGATCTCACAAATTCCCAGAAATGCAGGAAAATGGCAGAATCTTACAAATTTATGTGAAAACAGCTGTCATTAATTAACAGGACTGATTTTTAAGGTTTGGGCTTCATGCTCACTTTCTACAATTTTCTTGTAGCAAAGGGGTATACACCAACTGTTTCTCAATAACTGACTATTAAATTGTTCTTTGAATAAAATATCTGAAATGATTTGATGACAGGGTAATTGCACGTGCAAATTTGTGGCCTATGGCTAATGTATTTATACAGTAATGATTCCAATAACTTATTACATTGTGGATAAATCTCTTCTAGCTGCATATTCTTTCAAATTTGGAGCACAAAGTTCTCTGTAGACCATAACTTATACAATTCTATACAATACAATTCAAAATACAATTTTAACTTCATTTTAAAGTGATAATAAAATTGACTTTTTTACAATACATTTATCTCATAGAAATAGAACACTTAAAGTGATCAGTTCAGTTCAGTTCAGTCGCTCAGTCGTGTCCAACTCTTTGCGACCCCGTGAATCACAGCATGCCAGGCCTCCCTGTCCATCACCAACTCCCAGAGTTCACCCAGACTCACGTCCATCGAGTCAGTGATGCCATCCAGCCATCTCATCCTCTGGCGTCCCCTTCTCCTCCTGCCCCCAACCCCTCCCAGCATCAGAGTCTTTTCCAATGAGTCCACTCTTCGCATGAGGTGGCCAAAGTCTGGAGTTTCAGCTTTAGCATCAGTCCTTCCAAAGAAATCCCAGGGCTGATCTCCTTCAGAATGGACTGGTTGGATCTCCTTGCAGTCCAAGGGACTCTCAAGAGTCTTCTCCAACACCACAGTTCAAAAGCATCAATTTTTTGGTGCTCAGCCTTCTTCACAGTCCAACTCTCACATCCATATGTGACCACAGGAAAAACCATAGCCTTGACTAGACGAACCTTTGTTGGCAAAGTAATGTCTCTGCTTTTGAATATGCTGTCTAGGTTGGTCATAACTTTCCTTCCAAGGAATAAGCATCTGACAGAATGTGGTCCACTGGAGAAGGGAATGGCAAACCACTTCAGTATTCTTGCCTTGAGAACCCCATGAACAGTATGAAAAGGCAAAATGATAGGATACTGAAAGAGGAACTCCCCAGGTCAGTAGGTGCCCAATATGCTACTGGAGATCAGTGGAGAAATAACTCCAGAAAGAATGAAGGGATGGCGCCAAAGCAAAAACAATACCCAGCTGTGGATGTGACTGGTGATAGAAGCAAGGTCTGATGCTGTAAAGAGCAATATTGCATAGGAACCTGGAATGTCAGGTCCATGAATCAAGGCAAATTGGAAGTGGTCAAACAGGAGATGGCAAGAGTGAATGTCAACATTCTAGGAATCAGCGAACTCAAATGGACTGGAATGGGTGAATTTAACTTAGATGACCATTATATCTACTACTTAAAGTGACAAAAAATGATTTTTTTTGAAATGTGTCAAACTAGAAAAGATTTAAAATGTAATAAGGGTGTTTGAGAGTGTGTGTGTGTGTGTGAGTGTGAGTGTGTGAACCTCCCTTAAACCTCACTGTAGTATGGCATAACCTGTTAATTCAGATATCAGATTTTTAGAGCTATAACAAAGTTGGGAATAAAAAAAAAACTAGGCAAATATGCCTCCTGAGATAAATGCCTTAAATCCATGAGCTTTCTCCATTACATTAATTTGCCTCACTTAGCCACCCAAGCCACTCAATGTCTACTGAGCATCTGTGATATGCCAGTCACTGCACTGGGGATAGGATACTGTCCTCAAGAAGCTCAGAGTTAACTAGAGAAATAAGTGGAAACAAATGGCTATGATAAAATATTAAAGTTACATGATAAAAGTATGCATAAAATTCTAAGAGGGCATACAAGAAGCAATGAATCATGCCTAAGGAAGGCTTCACACAGGAGATGATATTTAAATGGGAGCTTAACTGTTGAGTAGGCATTGGAAAGACAGGGAAGAAACAGTTGAAATTTAGAGCCACAGGTAGAATCTAGCACAAGGTATTTGGCTCAGACAAGGGCAAGGGATCTTTGTGGCTTGGATTTGGGGTGAATGCATGGAGTGGGAATTCTTTCTAATCAGTGGTAAAGAGTTTGCTGTGCTGTGGTAAGTCGCTACAGTCATGTCCAACTCTTTGTGACCCTGTGGACTGTAGCCTGCCAGCTCCTCTGTCCATGGGATTCTCCAGGCAAGAATACTGGGGTGGGTTGCCGTGCCCTCCTCCAGGGGATCTTCCTGACCCAGGTATCAAACCCACGTCTCTTATGTCTCCTGCATTGGCAGGTGGGTTCTTTATCACTAGCAGCCTCCTAAGTAATCACTCATCATTCATAGAATATCACCAAATATTCATTGGGTGGAATTTTCAGGCTAAATCCCTGCCCTATGTACCCAAAATAAATTTGCTTCTTGTCCAGCGAAGATTTCAGTTTAGATAAGAAGTGAAAATGTAGCTTGTTAACTGAACAGTCTGGACAGGGAGATGGACAAATACGGAGGCAGAAGGATACAAATGAACAGCAAAAGCACCCAAGCCTGGAGCAAGGCATTATAGAAAATGCTTCTGAACTCACCTCAGACCCTGAGGACCTCACAGCAGCACAATACGGTACAATCGTTGACATTCATCATGTTCCTCTGAGTCATCAAGAAAATGTTACATCATAGGATTTTATAATCAGAATAGAACTTAGAGGTCATCATGTCCTCTCTATCCCAAATCACTGCTGAAATCTAAGATCTAGCTTTTCCTCTTCAGCTGAAAGGGAAGTGAATTTCAATATTTGAGAGACAGTTAGTTTACTGGCATTTTAGACAGCTCTGAGGGTGCTAAAAAAAATCCCCATATGTTTCACTAAATTCTGTCTCCCTGTTAATTTCTTCCACATGGAGTTCCTGAGAGGATGGGATGAAACTACTATCTTCTCTTCAAAACTTGGATTCTTTTTGATATTGGACAAGAGGATAGAAAAATGTGTCTGTGGAAGCTTTCAAAGACCTCTGAAGTACAAGGAATTTCTAAAAGAACTGAACAGCCATAGTGATAACCTCAGAGGTATCTGATCATTTGTTTTATACCTGATGGCCCATATGCCAAGCCACAGCCATGCCAGCCAGGTTCCACAGTGACGCGTCTTCTGTGTGGTTATGAATACAACTCGCAGTGATGTTTTCCCTACTTGCGGATGTACGACCAGTGTGCCAAGTGACACACTGCCAGTCTGAAGCCCATCCTCAGATTCATCTTGTATAACTCATGCTGCTGCTGCTGCTAAGTCGCTTCAGTCATGTCTGACTCTGTGCGACCCCATAGACAGCAGCCCACCAGGCTTCCCTGTCCCTGGGATTCTCCAGGCAAGAACACTGGAGTGGGCTGCCATTTCCTTCTCCAATGCATGAAAGTGAAAAGTGAAAGTGAAGTTGCTCAGTCGTGTCCGACTCTTTGCGACCCCATGGACTGCAGCCCACCAGGCTCCCCTGTCCATGGGATTTTCTAGGCAAAAGTACTGGAGTGGGGTGCCATTGCCTTCTCCGTATAACTCATAAGCACAAGTAAAAAAATTGCAAAGCTCTTCCTAGAATAGGAGTGGAGCTCACCTCCACCCACAATCTCCTCACGTGACAGGGGAGGGTTTAGCATAGCCTCAAGTTCTACTCTTAATAAAAGAACAGGGGTCAGCTATATAAATTGTTTGTGATCACTTACTAAGCTCAACTGTTTCCTAATTTTCCCTCATTATATTCATCTTAAAGATATTCTTCCTTAATTTTACTTATCCACAGTCATGGAGCTTCTGACCAAGCTTGGGAAATGAATGTGCTCCACTCTCTGAAAACCTCTCAGCATCCTCTCCTTTCTTCTGTTGCCTCTGGATGCTCAGGAATGTGCCTCCCCCACCCCATAAACTGCCTCCATGGACCAGGCTGGCACCTGAATCAGTCAGTCAGTTAACTAATATTTTGGTCTATATAATGTGTCACATTCTGAGTTAAGGTAAAAAAGTACACAAGAAAACTTTAAAGTTTGTTCTCACTGGGTTTCATAGTCTAATGGCAGAGGCAGATAAATAAGCAAGAAATTTTAAGGGTGCATGATGCCTTTATGAATAAAGGATGCATGCTTGTGTGCTAAGTTACTTCAGCTGTGTCCAACTCTGTGTGATCCTGTCAGGATCCTCTGTCCATGGGATTCTCCAGGCAAAGAATACTGGAGTGGGTTGTTATGCCCTCCTCCAGGGGATCTTCCCCACCCAGGGATTGACCCCACATCTCTTCTGTCTCCTGCATTGACAGGTGGGTCCTTTACCACTAGTACTACCTGGGAAGCCCCTAAAGAAGTGTATGTCGGGCTATAAGGAACCTAGGAGTTGCCTGGAAGAATTTCTAGAGGAAAAAGCTAAGACCTGAGAAGTCATCTTCACGCCAACCTCAAGAGGTAGGAACAGTTGAAGTTTATATATTATGCCAGTTTCATGTCAAAGGAGGCATCACAAATCAATTAGGAAGAAGCAGACTCAATATTTATGTATTTATATATATATAGATAATATACTTATATATATTAAGTATTTATAATATTTGTGTATACTAATTATAGCTGGACTAGCTTACAATAGCCTGATTCTGTTAAGCATTTAGTTCATCTAACTCCTTGTTTAGATACCAGACTCTGGCAGAAACCATCCTTTGAATAATAGAGCTGCTCACCTCTGCTCTACGGCTGAGTTTTAGTAGGACACATGACCACCTCCTTAGGGACTACATTTTCCAGGTTCTCTGGAGGTTGGACATGTTACAATGTTCAGGGAAATAACATGTGGGCAGAGTATTCACGTATCAGAGAATTTCATGTATCAAAGTACATGTAACTCCAGATCATAGCTTTAAAACAATAGTACGTCTCTGTCCCCTCCCCCTTGTCCACTTGCCTCCAGTCGGAGGATGTGAGTTATTGTGAGACAATTCTGTCCATGTGGACGAGGGCAGCCTTGAGGGATAGTGGAATGCCACCACGACAGAATCTGGGTCTCTCTGCCTTCTGGAGCAGAGTAGCCTGTCTGGTTCTGGGCTGTTATGTGAAAGCCATGGTATTCTGGCATTTGTCAAAGTAACATAAAATGGAGACCAGACTTGAAAAATCCCCAAGCAGACAAAACCATTTGAGCTGTGTAAACAAAATTAAATCTAGTTTATTTCATCAACATAAGTGAAACTAAACTTATTTCTTACAGATGCCTCTGATAATCATAAAATATACTTGTCATCTTCCTAAAATGAAGGAAGATAATCACTTTTAACCAATTTCCCACCATCTAGAACCCATACTATAACAACCAACCATTGCCAGGGTTAAACCACTCCTCATTTTCACTTTATAAGCCATCCTGTAACATCATCCCTCGGAACTACATCTCAGCTTTGGAAGACTCCCAATTCATGAACTATTCTTTAGAGCACATTAAACTCTCATTAAATACAATTTTACTGATCTGGTTTAGGTTTTTATGGTTTCTAGATTTTTGACAGGTTTTCTGTGATATAATGTATTAGCCTATACCCTAAGTAATACAAATAATTAATAGTCAACTTTCTAATAATTAATTGACTTCCAACATCATTGTTCCAACAGAGAATTAACATTTTTAAGGATTTTTGTTCCTGTAACAGCTATTAATAATTAACTAATAAATTAACTATATGATTATAATTTTATTTCCCATGTAATTCTGACTCTTGAGAAAGATAGGCTGGTCTTGCATATGTAAATGTTCTGGGTTGACGTCATTATCTTGCAAGCTTGGTTAACTGTCAGTTCACCTCTGAGTACACAGGTAGACAAAATTTAATCTCTTATTCTGCAAGACTGAGACTATAGTAAAAACAAAAAAAACATACACATATATATGGGGCTTCCCAGATAGCTCAGCTGATTAAAAAATCCACCTGCAATGCAGGAGGCCCCTGTTCAATTCCTGGGTTGGGAAGTTCCCCTGAGAAGGGATAGGTTACCCATTCCAGTATTTTTGGGCTTCCCTGGTGGCTCAGATGGTAAAGAATCTGCTTGCAATGCAGAAGACCTGAGTTCGATCCTTGGGTTGGGATGATCCCCTGAGGAAGGCATGGCAACACAGTCCAGTATTCTTGCCTGGAGAATCCCCATAGACAAAGGAGCCTGGTGGGCTACAGCCCAAGGGGTCACAAAGAGTCGGACCCGACTGAGCAACTAAGCACAAATACACACACACACACACACACACACACACACACACACACAAATATATATCACTAAAGTTTTCTTTTACAAGACAAGGAACTCACCTTTCCTTGATGGACCAATTTAACTTCCTCAAAAGTTATGCATTTTACCGAGTAGCCATCATGTGAGATATGATTTTAACTTGAGTTTCTATAACTCAAGTTATAAAAACTTATTTCTGTAAATGATGTAGAAATAAATAAAAGCAACAATGTTGTAATAGTAAAATCTCCATTTTAAATAATTTTTCACACAATGAAAGCAAAAGTTGCATTTAGCCTGGTTTGCTGAATTGCATGCTTCTATTTTCAGCACCCAATTTTGCAGTGCCATGGTCTTTAGCTGCTCTTTTCCCTTGACTTTTTGTTTTAACTTGTTCCTTTTTTGCTACCTCCCTATTGGATAGGCTACAGGAGAAGGGGAGGTTATTTATGTCAATTTTTAGTTATAATAAGGTAGAGTGTTTTATTTGGCAATAAAAGCTGGGCAGCAGCTGGCAGTATAAATTCATTTTCAAATAGTCTTGGCAAACAATTGAATCCAACCTCCACAACAAAACTTGAGCAGACCTCAAATGTCTGCTTTGGGGCCCACTGAAAATTTTGATGTTTTAAATTACTCTGCTTAGAGTTCGCATGCTGTGAGACATTCATTTTATTTTGCAGAGAAACAATGTACAGAAGGTGTATTGGAGTGCGGTGTTATTGACTATATAGGGGGCCAAACACAAAGCAAACTAAGGTCTCTCTCTACTCCTGTGATACTTAAGAACAAGACTTTTTATGAGATGATTGCATTACTAAAGAAACCCCATCAGTCACTGTTCAGATGTTTAAATATTACAAATGGAGGCATTGTAGCTTACATTGAATAGTTTCACCATCTGTCTCAACAAAGAACATTTGGGAATTTTTTTTTCATATGCTGTGTAATCTTCTATTATGAGGGATTTCCCACAAAGGACTCGTATTTGCCTCTCAACTGAACTACACTTGATAATTTTAATGATCCAGGAAAAGGATCCAGCAAAACAAATTGCATTGTAACATTCTCAAGTCAAAGGGGGAGTTTTCTGTATACAGCAATGCTTTAACCATTTGGGTAAGCAAAGCAGAGATATATATTCATCAAAAAAGCAAAAGCTCATTCAGATATGCCAAACCCTAGATCATTGTGCAGAGAAGATCATTGTTTAGAGAACTGTGGTGGTGTCCTTCTCGGAGAGCCAAGGAAGCACAATACAGACACTTGCAGTATATGCCATTCAAAATCCAGTAGAGCGAACAGCGGTGCCTAAGTTGTTGTTCAGTCGCTCAGTCGTGTCTGACTCTTTGCAACCCCATGAACTACAGCATACTAGGCTTCCCTGTCCTTCACTATCTCCTGGAGTTATTAATTTCTATTACAATAAGTATCAATAGATCCCTATAAGAGGCTTCAGTATTCTGAAAAAACATTCATCCATGGCTGTGGACTCTAAACTGAACTCAAGGCAGCTATCCACCATGACCAGCTGAAGTTTTATAATTTTATTTTCAACACATGTTTTCAAGCTGCTGAAGGCAATACTTAAGATTAAAATCTTTAAGAACATTTTTCTTTAAGATTAAAATCTTAAGATTGCTGAGAGCTTCACTGTAAGCATACAAGACGCTCTTTTCTTTATGAGGAAGCTTCAGTTTGTTAAAGCAAGGACATAACACAAAAGGCTTCTGGAAATAACAGATTTCCCAGACCACTGGGAATGTGGGAGGCATTTAAGCCAGTCAGACAACTGGACTGCAGGAAGTTGTCAGTATATTTCCCCAGGGATTCTTTAAAAAACCAGAAAATGATTCTGAAGGTGAACCAATATCATTGTAGTCATCAAAATCCAGTTGTTATAAAAATTTAAATGCTAGACATTGGTTTTAGGTTTTAAAAAGGAAGCATAAATATCACATTCAAACTAATTTTAATTGAACTTTCATTTATTATTTTCATGATAACTTTCATTTATCATGCACCACTAATTTTGGAGTTAAAACTTCTCTAATGCAGAGGGAAAAGAAAAATTTAAGTAAGTAGAATTTACAGATATTCTCACTTTCAAGAAAAGGGGACTTTATAAGCAGAAAAGAAAAACAGAGCTTCTTGATTAACAATCAATATTCAGGCAGTTTCTAAAATGTGATTTCCTGCCAAAAAACCGGAAGGCTCACGTGCTTCAAAGAAAGGCTAAAACTATATGCTTGCTAAATGCCAGGCAGTGTGCTAAGTAAACACTTTACATAATTATTTCATTTAATCCTCAGAATTATCCTATGAGGTAGAAATGATCACCACTTTGCAAATGAGGACGTGGAAATTGAGAGAGTGCATGTAATGCCCAAAATGACAGTTACAAATATAAGAACTGAGACTGAAAAATCCAGTCTAAATAATTTCAAAATCCACTTTTTTTTTATTATGCCATAAATTGAATGTCAGTATATATTGGCCAGACAGTAAAAATGACTTTGCATAATTTTATTTAAAAAATTAATACAACATAACCCTAAAAAATCAGCCATTTTAGCAAGCTGGAGGCCAAAAGCAATTTAACACTGAATTTACAGCTATGCTCATTGAATTTCATTTGGTTTCCACCCCTCCCTCCTCTTCCTCCCCACCACAGGTGGACTGACTCCCAGTCCAGCTTAGATGCACAACTCATATCCTGGTCTTAGTTGGGATAAGTTTCAGTAAGGGGGCCACAAACCTGTGTGCAGTAAATGAAATACTGTCCCCAAGTATGTACATATCCTAATCTGCAGAATCGGTGAATACTGTGTCATCCAGGTGGACTCAATGCGGTCACGAGGGTCCTTATAGAAGCCAAAAAGACAAGGAAATGAATTTTTCCCTGACTACCACCAGAGGTAACAAAATTGTGCCAGCACCTTAATTTTAGAACTTCTGACCTCCAGAACTGTAAGATAATGAATTTTGGTGATTTGTTATAGCCGCATTAAGGAACAAGAACACTGGGTCCTTGCCTTAGCCCCTCCAAGCAAATCTTAGCTCTGATTCAGAGCTCCAGCTCTGATGAACAGGGCTTTGTTTTGGTCCCAGGGTCTCAGTCTGCATTGCTGAACATCCCAGATCTTAGCCTTTCCAGAGATGTTTTTTGTCCAAGCGACTTAAAAACACAAGTGCAGCTGGAAAAAGGAAGGTACTCACAGTTATCATTACACATTTCCCACTGAACAAGTGGTAGAACTAAAATAAATCTTTGTTCTATATATTACATTGAGGACAGTCTTCGGAAAAATGAGCTTTGTTGCCAAAGATGTATTGAATTGTTATTATTTTGGTGAAAGTTTTGGGTACATAAACATGGGTGTGGAGCAACACGAAGGCCCACCTGTTAACCCAACACTTTAGAACTCAGCTTTGGCTTGAGGTCTTGAGGACTTCCTCCTTTTAGGGGACCAGGGTATCTGAGCTAATGCTTTTACTTCCTGAAAAAATTTTCCAGGCCAGCTGCCTGATTCTGAATTTCTTGTGTTTATAACTATAGCATTTTTATTTTGAGATGTGTATTTTTATCTAATGTTTTATCAGTACGAAGTATTGTACAGGATAGCTTGAACTTTGCCTAGCTACAGGTTTCCCAAATGTGAACAATTTCACTCCACAGTGCTCACTTTCCCCAGTTCCCTTTTCTTTTATGGAAATTGTGGAAACAATCTCTCCTTTACTGCTCTGTAAATCATAGTATTCTATATAGGTCAAGAGAAGGAATATGAGTTATCTGTAATTCTGTTAAATCCATGATTGGTGTTTATCCTGATAGTAAAATGAAAAGTTACTTTACTAAGTTATTTATCCATAACCAAAATACATTGTAATTTAGTCTTCTGACTTGCCTGCTTGAGTGGAGAGGCAGATGCTCTCCTGAGGTTTATTTTTGTTATAGGAACAAAATGATTTCAAGCTCCAGTAGAAAGCAGTTTATTAACCCACTGGGGAGTCAATTTTCATTCCAATCCCAAAGAAGGGCAATGCCAAAGAATGTTCAAACTACCATGCAACTCTGTTCATTTCACATGCTAGTAAGATTATGCTCAAAATCCTTCAAGCTAGGCTTCAGCAGTACATGAACTGAGGACTTCCAGATGTACAAGCTGGGTTTAGAAAAGGCAGAGAAAGCAGAGATCAAATTGCCAACATTTGTTGGATCATAGAGAGAGCAATGTAATCCAAAAAAAAAAAAAAAAAAACCCACCAAAATCTAATTCTGCTTTATTGGCTATGCTAACGCTTTTGTGCAGATCACAACAAACTGGAAAGTTCTTAAAGAGATGGAAATACCAGACCACTTTACCTGTCTCCTGAGAAACTTGTATGCAGGTCAAGAAGCAATTGTTAGAACTGCACATGGAACAAAGGACTGGTTCCAAATTGGGAAAGGAGTACAAAAAAGCTCTGTATATTGTCAGTCTGCTTATTTAACTTCTATGTAGAGTAAATCATGCGGAATGCCAGACTGGATGAAATATCAACAACTTCAGATATACAGCTAATACCATTCTAACACCAGAAAGTGGAACTAAAAAGCCTCTTGATGAGGGTGAAAGAGGATAGTGAAAAAGCTGGCTTAAAACTCAACATTCAAAAATCTCAGATCATGGCATCTGGTCCTATCACTTTATGACAAAGAGATGAGGAAAAAATGAAAACAGTGACAGGTTTTATTTTCTTGGGCTCCAAAATCACTGTGGATGTTGACTGCAGCCATGGAATTAAAAGATGCTTGCTCCTTGGAAGGAAAGCTATGACAAACCTAGACAGCATATTAAAAAGCAGAGATATTACTTTGCTGTCAAAGATCTGTCTAGTCAAAGCTATGTTTTTTCTAGTAGTTATGTAAGAATGTGAGAGTTGGACCATAAAGAAAGTTGAGCCCCAAAGAATTGATCCTTTTGAACTGTGATGCTGGAGAAGACTCTAGAGAGTCCCTTGGACAGCAGGGAGATCAAAGGACAGCAGTCAATCCTTAAGGAAATAAACCCTGAATATTCACTGATTCACAATAAAGGACTGATGCCTGATGCTGAAACTGAAGCTCCAATATTTAGGCCACCTGATGCGAAGAGTTGACTCAACGGAAAAGACCCTATGCTGAGAACGATTAAAGGCAAAGAGAGAAGAGGGTGGCAGGGAATAAGATGGTTAGATAGCATCACTGACTCAGTGGACATGAATTTGAGCAAACTCTGGGAGATAGTGAAGGACAGCAGAGCCTGGCTGCAGTTCATGGGGTAGCAAAGTGTTGAACACAACTTTGAGACTAAACAATGACTGGGGAGTGCAAGGGCTTTCAATTTGGCTGAATCCCAGGAATTAAACCAAAGTGTGCGGCTTCTTGCTCACTCTCTCTGGCTCCTATGTCTGTTCCTACTGTATGCTGACTTTATCCTTTTTTCCTACAGATGAGCATTTTCTGGGGAAAATGCACACATTTTCCCCTCCGCTGTTTACCCTCTGTATTTAGCAGGCCAAGGGGAAGGGAAGTCCTTTCATCTTCATTTTACCAGCATCCATATATCATCTCCAGATGACTCTGATTGGTCTCACTGATCTATGATCTGTGGGCTCACTCCCAAAGCAATTACTGGTTCTAGGAGAATGAGATACTGTAGTTGGATAGGATAGGCCTCTATCAGATGGCTAGAATGGAGCAAAGAGTTCCTGAAAATAAACATGCTGATGGGGTGTTGGTAGCCAGTCTTAGGAAAAAACTTATCTTTCTTTTTGTGTTTGTGGAGCTAACCATATTACTTGACCAATAGTGGTAATGTTGGGTGAGTTGAATTAAACTGAATTGCATTACATTTTAGCTTTCATTCTTATGAGTTGTTATAGTATAGTGGTCAAGAGCATTACTCTGGAGTGAACTGATGGGGTTTACATATTGGCTCTGTCTCAGTTTCCTTATTTGCAAAAGGTGATGATAAGGGTACCTATCCTTTAGGGTCCTTTGTCCAGAGGAGGCAGTACAATTAAAGCACTTAGCATAATCTGGGGTATATAGAAATTAAAAGAAAGTGCACATTAGGTTTGTATAATTTCATTGTGAGTGTATGTGTCTGTGTGTGTAAAATCTGTTTACCCATATTTTCTTATGTGAGTGTATGCATATACATGTATACATGTATATACTATGTACATGTATAAACACATACAATGCTTATCAAAACATATATATTTGAGTGGATGAAAAACATGCATATGTTATTTGTAGTTATATTTATATCCTAGTGAAGTATCAGGCTCTTTGCTAGATTTTGTGGATTCAAAGATGAAGAAGACATATCCCTTGTCCTTAAGGAACTCATGAATATAGGCATTAAGAATGTCTCTGTCTCTCACTCACTACAACACACACACACATACACACACACACACTCTAACCAAGCTGGAAATCTTTCTGAGGAAATGTTTGTCATATGTTAAAAACCCATGATAGAAATGTCACGTGAACTGGGTTCTAGTCCTAGTTTTTCAATACTCCTTCAAGTTTACATTTTATAACTTTTCTGACAATTCAATTATACTAACTGAACTGAAGAGTTAAGTATCTAAGAAAATATACCCATATGGAACAAGCCCAGGCATTGTTCCATATACATGGAACGATACAAATACAAATGGCTTATTTGTAAACTAAAATGAAACAAAACAGGGATAAGAATAGGGTGGCACGTTCCCCCCAAAAGTATGGTGGCCTGTCTTAGGAAAAGACTTCTCTCTTTTTATTTTTGTTTTCCTAGAGCTACACAATAATAAATGTGTATAACAAATGTTGGGTGAGTTAAATTAAACTGAATTTCTAACCAGGACTGATTAGAAAGACAGTTCAAAGCCAAACATATATATATATATATATATATATATATATATGTTTGTGTATATATATGTGTGTGTGTGTGTGCATACTATATATATATATATATATATATATATAGTATTGGCCTATCTTCTCCAATTTTGAAGATTACCTTTTCTTGATTAAGTACCTTATTTATTTCCCAAACCTGCAGAAAATAAGAAATTCTAAATTAAAATAAAAGTAACTTACCTTTTCCATTTACAGAAGTGTATTAACTATATCTGCATATATGGTTTAATAAGGTGATTATCCATATATTCTTTATCAGAATAAGTAGAGCATTTGTCAGTATTTTAGGTGTTCCCTTCTATGTCCCCCGCCCAATTCCATTCCCTCCTTATCCCTCACTGTCCTGCCTTTTGTAATAAACATCCTCCTGGGTTCTTTATAGTTTTATCACATGTTACCTTTGCTTGTACGTAAGCATTGGGTAAACTGAAACTTACTTAATAGACAATTTCATGACTTGTTCCTTTATTTTGGAGATTTGTTTGTGTTGTGCATATAGTGACAGTTCATTGATTTTCACTGCTGTTTTATTGAATATACCTTAATGTATTTATCTATAGAACTGTTGTCTTTTGTCAGTTATATTACTTGAAACTATCTTCTTCCTATTCGGTGTCTTGTATATTCACTCTCTTTACAGTATTTGATGGACAAAAGTTCTTACTTTAATGTGATTGGTTGAAAATTTTTCAGCTATAGCTTAAGCATTTTGTGGATTGTTAAAATTTATTATCCCAAAGTCTTAAAAAATTATTTCATATTTTCTCCTAAAAGTTTTGTACTTTTGCCTTTTACTTTAGGTTTTAAGTGTGCCTAAAGCTGATTTTCCTCTATATGTGCATAGGGCAGTGGGAAGGAGATAAGCATCCATATTCTTCCCCATCTTGACCTCAAATGGATAGCCAGTTGTCCTAGAATAATTTATAGCAAAATCTATCATTTACTGACTTGTCTGTAATGTCAGAGTATTCCTTCATCAGTTGTTCATACATGTTTGAGTCTGTTTCTATGGTTTAATATATTTTTGTCTATTTATCTGCTCTGTGCCAAAACCATGGGCTTCCAGTTGTTCAAGCTGGTTTTAGAAAAGGCAGAGGAGCCAGAAATTGCCAATATCCACTGGATAATCAAAAAAGCAAGAGAGTTCCAGGAAAACATCTACTTCTAAAGAGCTTCTCGATGAAAGTGAAAGAGGAGAGTGAAAAAGATGGCTTAAAACTCAACATTCAGAAAACTAAGATCATGGCATCCAGTTCCATAACTTCATGGCAAATAGATGGGGAAACAGTGGAAACAGTGACAGACTTTATGTTTGGGGGCTCCAAAATCACTGCAGATGGTGACTGCAGCCATGAAATTAAAAGATGCTTACTCCTTGAAAGAAAAGCTATGACCAACCTAAACAGCATATTAAAAAGCAGAGATATTACTTTGCTAACAAAGGTCCATCTAGTCAAAGCTATGGTTTTCCAGTAATCACATGTGGGTGTGAGAGTTGAACTATAAAGAAAGCTGAACACTGAAGAATTGATGCTTTTGAACTGTGGTACTGGAGAAGACTCTTGAGGGTCCCTTGGATAGCAAGGCGATCCAAAGAGTCCATCCTAAAGGAAATCAGTCCTGAATATTCATTGGAAGGACTGATGCTAAAGCTGAAACTCCAATACTTTGTCCACCTGATGTGAAGAACTGACTCATTGGAAAAGACCCTGATGCTGGGAAAGATTGAAGGCAGGAGGAGAAGGGGATGACAGAGGATGAGATGGTTGGATGGCATCACCGACTCAATGGATATGAGTTTGAGTAAACTCCTGGAGTTGGTGATGGACAGGGAAGCCTGGCTTACTGTAGTCCATGGGGTCACAAAGAGTTGGACACAACCGAGTGACTGAACTGACTGCCAAAACCACATTGCCGTACCTACTATAGTTTTATTTATTGATTGATTTTTGGCTGTGTTAGGTCTTAGTTGTGGCACTCGGGATCTTTGGTGCTCAGGCATCTCTCTAATTGTGGCCCGAGGGCTCCGGAGTGTGTGGGCTCAGTAGCTGTGCCACACGGGCTTAGTTGCCCCATGGCATGTGGGATCTTAGTTTCCTGACCAGGGATCAAACCCATGTCCCCTGCATTGGAAAGCAGATTCTTTCCAAGACAGGATCACCAGGGAAGTTCTCTACTATGGTTTTATACTAAGACTTGATATCTGGGATAACAAGTCTTCTACTTTTTCTTCAAGAGCATCATGCAGAACCATATGTTTGCATAAAATTCCAGGTCATACAAGATGCAGGTGCCAGTACCCACTGAGGCTGCTATTTCTTACTCAAGTAGGGTGGAACCATAGTTTGGATAGCACAGAGCTATGTTGCTGGGCCACCTCCTTTCTCCTCGGCATGTGTTTGCTCTTTCCTTCTCCTTCTAGCTTGTACAGTGCATTTCTTTATGAGAAAAGTGCATTGTCTTTACGAGCTTATTCATGAATGAACTTTACAGCATATCCTATGTAGACAGAAATTGGACGAAATTGCTTCTGACAATGAAAGCCAATGTTTTCATAGTGAGAGAATCAACAGAAAAATCTTATTTACGAAAACTTATATTGACTTGGTTGCCAAAAAATGATGCCTGGATCTGTGGGTATAGCCATTCACTAATCTTTTATGCATCTCCTTAACTTAGTTTGGGGTTCCTTATGGTAGATAGTGCTTATTTCTTAAGAGCTTTTACAAAATAAAGCTTGGCCACACTGATCAGAACAAGAGGGTGGAATGGAGAGTGGAAACATAACAGCACCAGCCAGAAATCTGGTTACTGACTTGAAGATGTTTGTTGGCCTCACACCTACTCTATTTTTAGTTTATTATCTAAAAAATGTCAATGACCTGGGGAAATATAAGTTCTTGATTCTAGATACAGCTGTAAAATTACAAGAGGTATAGGAAAGAATATTTCTTGTTCAATTTTCTTCATCTCTTATATTTTCTTCCCCTATTCTTTGCCTTACAAACATTTTCTTATTAATCTTTAAGCTATGAGGACAGAACTCTCTTACATGACTTGATACATTTTTTCTGCTTTTTTTTTTTTGCCTGTTTTTCTACACTTGTCAACCAGTGTGATTTTTAAAATATTTATTTGAAAATTATAGGCATAGCCTGTAAACTTACAATTGCTATTTTTATTTCATGTTGCCAAGAGATATTTTGAGCCATATACACAGACCTGAGCATTGCAGTTTAGGATTTTAGAAACACAGAGTCATTGTTTCTCCCCCAAGTTTTCAAATTTATTTTTAATAAAATATTTCCATCTTAATTGTAATATTTAACAGTTTAAAAATGGTCAGCTATTTCTTGTTTTAGAATGAAACAAACCACAATGATCTCAGACCATATTCTGTTAAAGGGAGGAGCCCCCTCCAAAAAAATCTATATTAACTCTTTTAGACAGACCAGGATCCATTAAATAATTTGTTACTCTAGTTTGGGAAATGTCACCTTGTGGATGTGAAAGAGTTCTTGTAACTCTGGAAGAACAATAATTTATTCAACACATAAGGGAACAAGGCTACTATAACTTAAAACAAGGGCAAATGTAAGTTCACATGAGGATGAATGAATGCCATTATGAATTTGTGTTCTAGTCCTTATTCTTCAATTTCTCACTAGTGTGTATGCATGGAAAACAAATGGGTGATTTCTTCCAAAACAACTTAAATGAAGGTGACCGAGGGCGTGAATTTGCCTAAAGGTGGAAATGCTGACCCAGCCACCTGTCATCCAACATTTTACTTAAAGCCCTATTGTAATTTTCTATTGACTCCTTAGTGAACTTAAAATGTTAATATACCTGAAGGTACCGGACTTTCTCCCAGTGATCGATAACCTAATTCAACAAGTTTAACATTTCTCAATGAGCAGATGAAGCTTATCTTTTTATGAGCTACTTAAACACATGAACCAAAACAGTGAAATTATCCTAAATAATTATTGATCAGTAAAAAATGTACTATGCTAACACCTCATCTCAAAGCTAAATGTCAATAAAGACTTCAGTTAGTAAATATTTTCATTATAAAATTCAATTTTATTGATCTCTTTTTTACATAATGTAGTTATATTAAAACTTATAAATTGAGTCTACATATTTTAGTACCAGTTTTAAAAAAGTAAAAAATGAATTCTCTGATTGCTATTGACATATTTACAAAGACACTGATAAGTATGGGGCAAGACTTGTTTTAAATGTATGAATCTTATTGATTTCTCATTGGGTGTTTGCACATAAACAGCTAAATTGTTTGGCAGCCTCTTCTGGGGTTGCCTCTCTCCTCACTACCAGCAGTAGATTCTTCTTCAGCTTTGTTCGCTTTTCCTTGACAACTTGATTTAATGAAATCTTTAAAAAGGTATTTAGCTTTCTCATTCATTTCAGATGAAAATGGTAGTGTAATTACCACTTTCAAATTTGTCTGGCTTTAACTTTCCTCATCTTTATAATCTGGTGCATTCAAATGAAATTTTAATTATGCATAAAACGAATAAAGAGCAATTTATATTACCATTAGACGTTGAGTAGTTGGTGATAAATAGAAGGCTGGATCATTGATGAATTTTTTATAACAATAAAAATAATTAAATGGCCATATCAAGGAGGAATTCATTGAAATACTACTCATTATCAAGGAGGAATTATTGAAATACTACTTCTTACTCAGAGCATTTTGTTCAGCTATCTGAAAATGAAAATTGAAAAGAGTTATACACAGGTAGTTGGGGTAGGTGACTGATTTTTGGCTTTATGCACCAAAAATCAATCAAACAGCCTTTGTGTGGTTGTGGGACTTAAAATATGATGGGGAAAATATTGTACAAGGTAGAATTAGAAGTACACTGCCCCAGCCCACCAGGAAGCTGTGTGTGAACACTGAAACAACATCAATACACACAGATAGAAAAGAAATCTGTTAGAATGAATTAGGTAAAAGGAAAAAGTGGATGTCTGTTTCTTTGGGATTTCCAGAATGTGATGAAAAAATAGGTCGTGTCCACTGGGACATGATTCATTGAGCTGCAATATCACATTTGTAGTAGAATCAGTGTTTACACTATACTCAAATACAAAGGGTAATACTTTTGTTTTCCTCTTATTTTCTTGTTACGGTTTTTCTGTGCATAGAAGGTGGGACTTAAAACCCACAAATCTGAAAGATGCAATTCCAATTTTTAAACATTTTGCCATATGTGCAAGCATATGTGTTACCCATTCTGTTTGAACCACTTTAAAGAAAAAGATAATTTGAGAAACATAATGTTAAATCAGATTTCTATCAGTTATTTTAAATTTTGGTATCTAGCTCAGGATGTCATATATTTATTCATGTACTAGATACATGTTGAGCACTTATTAAATATCAGGCACACACAGTAGGTATATATGTATTTACTTCATTTGATTTAAATAATAGTGAGCCAGCTAACTATGAACTTGTGTTCAGATATTAGCAGAGCATAGAGAAATCTTGGCCCATCTGTGACAGCAGAAATATTGAAAGCACAATTGGCATTTATAGTTTACTTGGAGGAGAGCGTTAGAAAGTTCGGGAGAATTTTTTTCCCCTAGGTTTTGAAATATGTTGGAGAAAGTACATCTCAAAGAAAAGCACCTACAATATTTATGGAGAAGGGTAAAGTGAAAGCGTTTGGTAAAAAAGCATTCTCCAACAGATAAGAAACTGCTTGACCTTTGCTTTCTCCAAGTCGTTATTCCTAAGGCTGCTCCCTCTGCTGGGTCATTTTTATTTTGAATACACTCAAGGGTCTGTTTCTCTAATTGCTGCTGAAGTAGACATAAAACTCTCACCAAATGGCATTTTTCTAGGTCTTCTCTCAATTTCCTCCACCTTGACCCGTTCCTCAATCCAGATCTTGCCTTCAGTTCAGTTCAGTTCAGTTCAATTCATTTGCTCAGTCGTGTCCGACTCTTTGCGACCCCATGAATCGCAGCACGCCAGGCCTCCCTTGTCCATCACCAACTCCCGGAGTTCAGCCTTAGCCCAATCTATTTCTATACACGGCTTCTGAGACTCAATTTTAGAGCCATTTCCCCCAATAACAAGCCATTCTGGAAACTGTTGTTAAATGGTAAATAACATGGTGATGGGATAGGTAGAGGCTGTGTGAATGCTGTGCTCAGTCATGTCTGACTCTTTACAGCTCCATGGACTGTAGCCCACCAGGCAAGAATACTGGAGTCGAGGGGCCAGTTGCTCTTCCAGGAGATCTTCCTGACCCGGGGTCTTGAATGAAAATAATGATGCGATAAGTAGAGAAGATGTTTTCTTTCTAACACATTTCCCCCCAAAAGTTCTAAGTCCACTTCCCCATCCTTGAGGGAGGGTATGTGTGTAGGGGGAGGGGGGTCAAAAGAGTGAGGGGTTGTGCACACATCGTAGTAATTGGATTTCAGGTTCACCTTTATGGCCTAGGCAGAATGTTAGTTTCATGTTTCTAAGCCAGGAGAAATTTTGGCCTCCGTGTTTATTTGGAGCTCTTCATCTTGGGCATGAGGCCTGGACTTCCTTAGTTAGTGCCTGTGGATCTTTTAATAATGTTTGATTGAGTGAGAGAGTGAGTTAGTGAAGTCGCTCAGTCATGTCCAACTCTTTGCGACCTGGTGGACTGTAGCCTACCAGGCTCCTCTGTCCAAGGGATTCTCCAGGCAAGAATACTGGAGTGGGTTGCCATTTCTTTCTCCAGGGGGTCTTCCCGACCCAGGGATCAAACCCAGGTCTCCCACATTGGAGGCAGACACTTTAACCTCTAAATCATTAGGGCATCTTAAAACAAAAAAGCCAGAGAAATGAACAGAAGACATATACCACACACAAGCAGGGGGGCTAGGTATAAAAAAAAATGACAAAATTTAAAATTAAAAGAAGGCACGAAATCCTATGAAAGAGAGTAAGCATTCCTTATGCATAAAGGGGCTGACTATCTCTGTTCCTTTTCCACTCCTGTGGCCACTGCTGAGTTTTCCAAATTTGCTGACCTATTGAGTGCAGCACTTTCACAGCATCATCTTTCAGGATTTGAAATAGCTCAATTGGAATTCCATCACCTCCACTAGCTTTGCTTGTAGTGATGTTTCCTAAGGCCCACTTGACTTCACATTCCAGGATGTCTGGCTCTAGGTGAGTGTGAGTGATCACACCATCCTGATTATCTGGGTCATGAAGATCTTTTTTGTATAGCTCTTTTGTGTATTCTTGCCATCTCTTCTTAATATCTTCTGCTTCTGTTAGGTCCATACCATTTCTGTCCTTTATCAAGCACATCTTTGCATGAAATGTTCTCTTGGTATCTCTAATTTTCTTAAGAGATCTCTAGTCTTTCCCATTCTATTGTTTTCCTCTATATCTTTGCATTGATCGCTGAGGAAGGCTTTCTTATCTCTCCTTGCTTTTCTTTGGAACTCTGCATTCGAATGGGTATATCTCCTTTTCTCCTTTGCTTTTCACTTCTCTTCTTCTCACAGCTATTTGTAAGGCCTCCTCAGACAGCCATTGTACTTTTTTGCATTTCTTTTTCTTGGGGATGGTCTTGATCCCTGTCTCCTGTACAATGTCACGGACCTCCGTTCATAGTTCATCAGGCACTCTGTCTGTCAGATCTAGTCCCATAAATCTATTTCTCACTTCCACTATATAATCAGAAGGGATTTGATTTAGGTCATACCTGAATGGTCTAGTGGTTTTCCCTCTTTCTCCAATTTAAGTCTGATTTTGGCAATAAGAAGTTCATAATCTGAGCCACAGTCATCTCCAGGCTTGTTTTTGCTGACTGTATAGAGCTTCTCCATCTTTGACTGCAAAGAATATAATCAATCTGACTTTGGTGTTGACCATGTGGTGATGTCCATGTGTAGAGTCTTCTCTTGTGTTGTTGGAAGAGGGTATTTGCTATGACCAGTGTGTTCTCTTGGCAGAACTCTATTAGCCTTTGCCCTGCTGCATTTTGTACTCCGAGGCCAAAGTTGCCTGTTACTCCAGATGTTTCTTGACTTTCTACTTTTGCATTCCAGTCCCTTATAATGAAAAGGACATCTTTTTTGGGTATTAGTTCTAAAAGGTCTTGTAGGTCTTCATAGAACTGTTCAAGTTCAGGTTCTTCAGAGTTACTGGTCGGGACATAGATTACCATGATATTGAATGGTCTGCCTTGGAAACTAACAGAGATCGTTCTGTCATTTTTGAGATTGCATCCAAGTACTGCATTTCAGACTCTTTTGTTGACTACGATGGCTACTCCATTTCTTCTAAGGGATTCCTGCCCACAGTTGTAGATATAATTTCATTCCAATTCCAAAGAAAGGCAATGCCAAAGAATGCTCAAACTATGCACCATTGCACTCATCTCACACGCTAGTAAAGTAATCCACAAAATTCTCCAAGCCAAGCTTCAGCAATATGTGAACTGTGAACTTCCAGACATTCAAGCTGGTTGTAGAAAAGGCAGAGGAACCAGAGATCAAATTGCCAACATCTGCTGGATCATGGAAAAAGCAAGAGAGTTCCAGAAAAACATCTATTTCTGCTTTATTGACTATGCCAAAGCCTTTGACTGTGTGGATCACAATAAACTGTGGAAAATTCTGAGACGGGAATACCAGACCATCTGACCTGCCTATTGAGAAACCTGTGTGCAGGTCAGGAAGCAACAGTTAGAACTGGACATGGAACAACAGACCGGTTCCAAATAGGAAAAAGAATACGTCAAGGCTGTATATTGTCACCCTGCTTATTCAACGTATATGCAGAATGCATCATGAAAAACGCTGGGCTGTAGGAAGCACAAGGTGGAATCAAGACTGCCAGGAGAAATATCAATAACCTCAGATATGCAGATGACACCACCCTTATGGCAGAAAGTGAAAAAGAACTAAAAAGCCTCTTGATGAAAGTGAAAGTGGAGAGTGAAAAAGTTGGCTTAAAGCTCAACATTCAGAAAGCTAAGATCATGGCATCTGGTCCCATCACTTCACGGCAGATAGGTGGGAAAACAGTGGAAACAGTGGCTAACTTTATTTTTTTGGCTCCAAAATCATTGCAGATGGTGATTGCAGCCATGAAATTAAAAGACGCTTACACCTTGGAAGGAAAGTTATGGCCAACCTAGACAGAATATTCAAAAGCAGAGACATTACTTTGTCAACAAAGGTCTGTCTAGTCAAGGCTATGGTTTTTCCAGTGGTCATGTATGGATGTGAGAGTTGGACTATAAATAAAGCTGAGAGCTGAAGAATTGATGCTTTTGAACTTTGGTTTTGGAGAAGACTCTTGAGAGTCCCTTGGACTGCAAGGAGATCCAACCAGTCCATCCTAAAGATCAGTCCTGGGTTTTCATTGGAAGGACTGATGTTGAAGCTGAAACTCCTATACTTTGGCCACCTGATGTGAAGAGCTGACTCATTGGAAAATACCCTGATGCTGGGAAAGATTGAGGGCAAGAGGAGAAGGGGACAACAGAGGATGAGATGGTTGGATGGCATCACCGACTCGATGGACATGGGTTTGGGTAAACTCCGGGAGTTGGTGATGGACAGGGAGGCCTGGCCTGCTGCAGTTCATGGGGTCACAAAAAGCTGGATGCGACTGAGTGACTGAATTGATCTGATGATCTCTGTTCCTAGAGCCTATGTGGCATGGGGATAAAAATTTTGGGAAAAGAGGATCTGAGAAGCATACACATTTTATTGGTGAGTTCTTTACCAGTAGCCTGCTGTGAACTAGCTGCCTATCCCTAAAGAATGTCTCAGTTTTCTTTTTTGTAAAAAGATTGTGTGATCTTTAAGGTTTCTCTTGGGCTCTCCTGGTGGTTCAGATGGTAAAGAATCTGCTAGCCTTACTAATAATGAGAATAATAATAGCTCATTATTTACTGAGAACCTGCTGTATTTGATATAATTTTCCTAAGCAGTGATCAATTTCTTTATTGAAAGATAAAGAGATTGTGGTTCAGATGTCCAGTGCTTATCAACAGTCCTGTATTATATATACAAAATATTTTAGCAAGATACAAAAGGTTAAAAGAATTGCATAAGTGTTAGTTGCTCAGTTATGTCTGACTCTTTGCCACCCCATGGAATATAGCCCACCAGGCTCCTATGTTCATGGAATTTTCCAGACAAGCATACTGGAGTGGGTTGCCATTCCCTACTCCAGGGGATCTTCCTGACCTAGGAACTAATACTTAGCAATGCATGAATTATTTGTATATTGCAAATTTGTTGTCTGATCTTATATTAGTAAATGTTTATTTATGAGCCTATTACTCAGCAAGCATTAAAAGTAGGATCCAAAACACTAGACTGGGGCAAGGAGATCTTCCCAGGAATGCTGGTGGATCCCTCAACCTCTGTGAGCCATTCTTATCATCCCTGCACCAGACTAGAGTTTCTGAATACAGACTAAAAGGATGGAGTCGTAAAGCTCCAGATATTATATGAGATGTCATAAAAGTTTGTATTAATATATGTCTTGTATTTGTGTTAACATGTATGATATTCTGAGGAGAGGACCCCAAACATTTACTAATGTCTGGGACAATGGTGTTTAACCAATAAAGATTGAATATCACTATTCCAGATGATTTTGAAGGAAATTTTATTCTCTGACTGGGGTTTAGATCTGCAGATTGTCTTGGCTCTCCATGCTTTTCTGTTTGTGAGCTTTTTTCCTGAGAATCATGGGGGGTTTTGTTTGTTTGCTTGTTTGTTTTCAATTCTCTGTCTACAGTGGCCCACATGAGGGGCACTTTGGTATTTCAGAAACATTCTTCTAAGTCCTTTAATCAACACTCTTTAAAACTTCATCTGAACTCTATCACAAAGACTTCAGTTCAGTTCAGTTCATTCACTCAGTCGTGTCCGACTCTTTGCGACCCCATGAATCATAGCACGCCAGGCCTCCCTGTCCATCACCAACTCCCGGGGTTCACTGAGACTCACATCCATCGAGTCAGTGATGCCATCCAGCCATCTCATCCTCTGGTGTCCCCTTCTCCTCCTGCCCTCAGTCAATCCTTCCCAGCATCAGAGTCTTTTCCAATGAGTCAACTCTTTGCATGAGGTGGCCAAAGTACTGGAGTTTCAGCTTTAGCATCATTCCTTCCAAAGAAATCTGATCTCCTTCAAAATGGACTGATTGGATCTCCTTGCAGTCCAAGGGACTCTCAAGAGTCTTCTCCTACACCAGAGTCCAAAAGCATCAATTCTTCGGCGCTCAGCCTTCTTCACAGTCCAACTCTCACATCCATACATGACCACAGGAAAAACCATAGCCTTGAGTAGACGAACCTTTGTTGGCAAAGTAATGTCTCTGCTTTTGAATATGCTATGTAGGTTGGTCATAACTTTCCTTCCAAGGAGTAAGCGTCTTTTAGTTTCATGGCTGCAATCACCATCTGCAGTGATTTTGGAGCCCCTCAAAATAAAGTCTGACACTGTTTCCACTGTTTCCCTATCTATTTCCCATGAAGTGATGGGACCAGATGCCGTGATCTTCGTTTTCTGAATGTTGAGCTTTAAGCCAATTTTTCACTCTCCACTTTCACTTTCATCAAGAGGTTTTGAGTTCCTCTTCACTTGCTGCCATAAGGGTGGTGTCATCTGCATATCTGAGGTTATTGATATTTCTCCCGGCAATCTTGATTCCAGTTTGTGCTTCTTCCAGCCCAGTGTTTCTCATGATGTATTCTGTATAAGAGTTAAATAAGCAGAGTGACAATATACAGGCTTGACGTACTCCTTTTACTATTTGGAACCAGTCTGTTGTTTCATGTCCAGTTCTAACTGTTGCTTCCTGACCTGCACACAGGTTTCTCAATAGGCAGGTCAGATGGTCTGGTATTCCCGTCTCAGAATTTTCCACAGTTTATTGTGATCCACACAGTCAAAGGCTTTGGCATAGTCAATAAAGCAGAAATAGATGTTTTTCTGGAACTCTCTTGCTTTTTCCATGATCCAGCACATGTTGGCAATTTGATCTCTGCCTTTTCTAAAACCAACTTGAACATCAGGAAGTTCACGGTTCACATATTGCTGAAGCCTGGCTTGGAGAATTTTGAGCATTACTTTACTAGCATGTGAGATGAGTGCAATTGTGTGGTAGTTTGAGCATTCTTTGGCATTGCCTTTCATTGGGATTGGAATGAAAACTGATCTTTTCCAGTCCTGTGGCCACTGCTGAGTTTTCCAAATTTGCTGGCATATTGAGTGCAGCACTTTCACAGCATTATCTTTCAGGATTTGAAATAGCTCAACTGGAATTTCATCACCTCCACTAGCTTTGTTCATAGTGATGCTTTCTAAGGCCCACTTGACTTCACATTCCAGGATGTCTGGCTCTAGGTCAGTGATCACATCATCGTAATTATCTGGGTCGTGGAGATCTTTTTTGTACAGTTCTGTGTATTCTTGCCACCTCTTTTTAATATCTTCTGCTTCTGTTAGGTCCATACCATTTCTGTCCTGTATCAAGCCCATCTTTGCATGAAATGTTCCCTTGGTATCTCTAATTTTCTTGAAGAGATCTCTAGTCTTTCCCATTCTGTTGTTTTCCTCTATTTCTTTGCATTGATCACTGAGGAAGGCTTTCTTATCTCTTCTTGCTCTTCTTTAGAACTCTGCATTCAGATGTTTATATCTTTCCTTTTCTCCTTTGCTTTTCGCTTCTCTTCTTTTCACAGCTATTTGTAAGGCCTCTCCAGACAGCCATTTTGCTTTTTTGCATTTCTTTTCCATGGGGATGGTCTTGACCCCTGTGTCCTGTACAATGTCACGAACCTCATTCCATAGTTCATCAGACACTCTATCTATCAGATCTAGGCTCTTAAATCTATTTCTCACTTCCACTGTATAATCATAAGGGATTTGATTTAGGTCATACCTGAATGGTCTAGTGGTTTTCCCTACTTTCTTCAATTTCAGTCTGAATTTGGCAATAAGGATCATGATCTGAGCCACAGTCAGCTCCTGGTCTTGTTTTTGCTGACTGTATAGAGCTTCTCCATCTTTGGCTGCAAAGAACATAATCAATCTGATTTCGGTGTTGACCATCTGGTGATGTCCTTGTATAGAGTCTTCTCTTGTGTTGTTGGAAGAGGGTGTTTTCTATGACCAGTGCATTTTCTTGGCAAAACTCTATTAGTCTTTGGCCTGCTTCATTCTGTACTCCAAGGCCAAATTTGCCTGTTACTCCAGATGTTTCTTGACTTCCTACTTTTGCATTCCAGTCCCCTATAATGAAAAGGACATCTTTTTTGGGTGTTAGTTCTAAAAGATGTTTAGGTCTTCATAGAACCGTTCAACTTCAGCTTCTTCAGCATTACTGGTTGGGACATAGACTTGAATTATTGTGATATTGAATGGTTTGCCTTGGAAACGAACAGAGATCATTCTGTCGTTTTTGATATTGCATCCAAGTACTGCATTTCAGACTTTTTTGTTGACCATGATGGCTACTCCATTTCTTTTGAGGGATTCCTGCAGGCAGTAGTAGATATAATGGTCATCTGAGTTAAATTCACCCATTCCAGTCCATTTCAGTTTGCTGATTCCTAGAATGTTAACATTCACTCTTGCCATCTCTTGTTTGACCACTTCCAATTTGCCTTGATTCATGGACCTGACATTCCATGTTCCTATGCAATTATTGCTCTTTACAGCATCAGACCTTGCTTCAATCACCAGTCACATCCACAGCTGGGTATTGTTTTTGCATTGGCTCCATCCCTTCATTCTTTCTGGAGTTATTTCCCCATTGGGCACCTACTGACCTGGGGAGTTCCTCTGTCAGTATACTATCATTTTGCCTTTTCATACTGTTCATGGGGTTCTCAAGGCAAGAATACTGAAGTGGTTTGCCATTTCCTTCTCCAGTGGACCACATTCTGTCAGACCTCTCCACCATGACCCGCCCATCTTGGGTTGCCCCACGGGCATGGCTTAGTTTCATTGAGTTAGACAAGGCTGTGGTCCTAGTGTGATTAGATTGACTAGTTTTCTGTGAGTATGGTTTCAGTGTGTCTGCCCTCTGATGCCCTCTTGCAACACCCAGCGTCTTACTTGGGTTTCTCTTATCTTGGGCGTGGGGCATCTCTTCACAGATGCTCCAGCAAAGTGCAGCCGCTGCTCCTTACCTTGGATGAGGGGTGTCTCCTCACCGCCGCCCTTCCTGACCTTCAACGTGGGATAGCTCCTCTAGGCCCTCCTTCGCCTGCGCAGCCACCGCTCCTTGGATATGGGGTTGGTCCTCCCGGCTGCCGAGCCTGACCTCGGAGGCAGGGTAGCTCCTCTGGGCTGCTGCCCTTGACCTTGGACAAAGACTTCAGGCCATAGATATAAATAGGAACACATCAAATATCAAGACTCCCACAAGGAAGAGTATATCCAACTCAAACAACCTAGTCTTTGCTTCATAATGTAGGATGAAGTATGGAGCATGATTTTTGAAGAACTCAGTTACATGAATCATTTACGAAGCACTGTACCTGCTCCTATTTTCTAAAAAGACATATTGATGAATGAAACTTCTCAAATGGAAGAGCAGCATCCCTAGCATATTCGACAACCAGGGCAGATCACTTTTCAACAAACGCTATATGACAAAATGGTTTTCAGTGATAATTATGCAATGAAACCTATGATAATAATAATGGCCAGAAAATAAATATTCATTACAGCAAAAATAAATTAATTAAATACTAAGCCCCCAAAAAAAGAAAGGAAAAAAAGCAATGGATTAATACTATTTAATTGTATTAACATCCTTTTCTTAAAGAAAAAGTGGAAGGCACACACACACACACACAAAACTCTTCCAAAGGGCAAAATCCTGAAGATTAAGAGAATGATCTGCACTTAGAATGACAGGATTGAAGAAACTCACATTCTATTACTTCAGCTTTACAATCACTGTGATGTCACTGTTTTTTTCCAATCTACTATTTAAATATAGAAATATGTAATATCACAGGGGTTACAGACACAAACTAAGCCTGAAGCAAATTTAAATAATTCTGCTCTCTGGCAAGCTTATTCTTGTATTGGAAATGTGCTTCCGAGTCCTAGAGGGAAAGTATAATTGGAAATTCTCTGAATTAATGTCCATGTAGAAATTAGTTTTTATTAAATGATAAGGGCTTCCTCGGAGAAGGCAATGGCACCCCACTCCAGTACTCTTGCTTGGAAAATCCCATGGATGGAGGAGCCTGGTAGGCTGCAATCCATGGGGTCGCTAAGAGTCGGACACGACTGAGCGACTTCACTTTCACTTTTTTCATGTATTGGAGAAGGAAATGGCAGCCCACTCCAGTGTTCTTGCCTGGAGAATTCCAGGGACGGGGGAGCCTGGTGGGCTGCCGTCTATGGGGTCGCACAGAGTCGGACACGACTGAAGTGACTTAGCATAGCAAGGGCTTCCTAGGTGATGAAGTGGTAAAGAATCCGCCCACCAATACAGGAGACACAAGAGATATGGGTTCTATCCCTGGAATGGAAAGATCCCTTGGAATAGGAAATGGTAACCCACTCTAATATTCTAAACTGGAAAATTCTATGGACAGAGGAGGCCAGCGAGCTACAGTCTATGGGGTTGCAAAGAGTTGGACATGACTGAGCGTGCATTTGCGCCCGCTCACACACACACACACACACACACACACACACAATAAAAATGTACCAATGTGAACTTTATGGAAATATCAGTAAACTCAGCTGTAACTATAACAATTTTTGGAGCATAAGCCAATACAACGTTTTTTTCAATGCCGAGTGTTTTAGCACTGACAGTGCTTGGCACTGTCAATGGTATGTGGTGATAATAAAAGCAGATGAGCCTTTTGTTGGTTTTAATACTTTTAAATACACTCAGTCAATTCACCCCTTTGGTGCCTGTAACCGGTAGGGACCAATACCTGCTCTTGATAGGCCAGGAGGAGAGAAGAAGGAATAACTTGCAGTTTTTAAAAAAATAGTTTATATTTACTTTTAAAAGAAGTATGTTATGAATTATGTTACCAAACTGCTTTTCATACTGCCCAGGATGCTAACTTATGCAAAGTTACCAAGCTTACAAAGATTTTCCAGAAGGATAAGATCTATGAAAAGCATTTGACTTGCTTCCAATAAATATACGGTGAATGCCCCAAGATTTTAGATCATCTGATTCTTTAGCAATCAATTCCTTCTGTTTAGGAAGGTATTGGGCTTCCCTGGTGACTCAGATCGTAAAGTTCAGTTCAGTTCAGTCACTCAGTCATGTCCGACTCTCTGTGACTCCATGAACTGCAGCATGCCAGGCCTCCCTGTCCATCACCAACTCCCGGAGTTCACCCAAACCCATGTCCATCGAGTCAGTGATGCCATCCAACCATCTCTTCCTCTGTCGTCCCCTTCTCCTCCTGCCCTCAATCTTTCCCAGCATCAGGGTCTTTTCCAATGAGTCAGCTCTTCGAATCAAGTGGCCAAAGTATTGGAGTTTCAGCTTCAGCATCAGTCCTTCCAATGAACACCCAGGACAGATCTCCTTTAGGATGGACTGATTGGATATCCTTACAGTCCAAGGGACTCTCAAGAGTCTTCTCCAACACCACAGTTCAAAAGCATCAATTCTTAGGTGCTCAGGTTTCTTTATAGTCCAACTCTCACATCCATACATGACCACTGGGAAAACCATAGCCTTGACTTGACGGACCACCTGCAGTGCAGGAGACCTGAGTTCGAGCGCTGGGTCAGGAAGATCCCCTGGAGAAGGAAATGGCAACCCACTCCAGTATTCTTGCCTGGAGAATCCCATGGACAGAGGAGCCTGGTGGGCTACAGTCCATGAAGTTGGAAAGAGTCGAACACGATGGAATGACTAACACTTTCAGGAAAGTATCAGATGGAAGTCACAGCCATACCAGACACTGTCCCAGAATCTCTAAATGCTGACATAATGTCTAAACCATGACATCTCTAGCAGTAGACAGAAAATTCTGCTTGCCATTCTCTTTTAGGAGCAGAGTTAAAATGAAAACATGTGTCGTGTTGACCATTGCCTTCTTTTTCCATTGATTTTACTAAATGACAGAGACTAGGTATGAAGACGAGGAAAGTTTAACAATCCAGGCAATGGGTGATGAGAGTTTAAAGACAGAGAGTACAGCTGCATTAATGAAAACTTGCAGACTGACATTAGTTATGTTTTCATTAAGTTTGTGGTAAGTAATTTAGTGTTGCTCCAGCATTTAAGCTGAAAGATATACAATTACCATGATTTGTGCTGAGATAGTTTGCCTCTGCCCACACCAATCTTGCCTGCAAAAGCAGAATTTCTACCACTGCATTAGAGACCAGAACATAGCTCTTGTTCTGACACTTTGAAAAAAGACCTTTTCAAGTTTTTTTTTGCAGTACGTTAGTAACTGAAGACTTTGTGGGTTTGGGGAGTCTGAACTATTCAGATGCTTGCTCATTTTGAAAAAAGGACTCTTAGCCAAAAATACCCTAAAACATCTGGAATGTTATTAATAGTTTCAACTAACTCAACTTTGTATAAACAATTTGTATGTGTGAATTTGAAGCAGAATGCACTAGTCTTTCTTTTTTGAGAGGTAAGATGGTCTATTTTGTTTGCAGAACAATGTGAGTTATATGCAAAAGGATTTCCAAGAGCAAAGTAGGGAATATTGAGAGTTTTTAAGGCTGACAGGTTTTTTCCCCCTCTAGCGTTACTCACAGCCTTCAATATGCTAATTTGCATTCAGTATGCTAATTACATCCAAGACAGATGGGGATATGGTATGATGTGTTTCTGAATTGACTACAGAATTCTTTTTTTTTTTTTCTTTTACAAAGTGTCTTTTGGAATTCTGCATTCCAGAGAACCCACTTTAAGAAACTCCTGATCTCTCTTCACTAGGTCTCAGATGGAACCCAGGGGAAATTGGTATGTTTTTCTCTCTGTGATTGCTCTCTATCAGATTTCCAAATCTTCCACTTAGAAATGTGGGTCTCATATTTTCCTGATACTATCAAGGGAGACCACCAGATACAATCAGGTGCTTCCTGGCTACATTCCTTTGTTATTAGGATCAGACAGTCTCTAACATGTTCCCTGAGGAAATAGGATGCCATGGGAAGAGCATGAGCTTGAAATAGTATTTTAATGCCTCAAACAATGACTGTCATATCATAGAGGTGTAGTAAATATCAGTTAGGTCTTCTCCCCAGTTGTCTGTTTGAAAAGTAAAGATTTCTTTATGTTAAATTTGCTTCAAGCAGAATAATATTGAGTGTAATATTGAAAACTCACTAAATGCTATTTGTTGTTCAGGGCATATGATTGTAGCCCATTTTAGATGAAGAAACGTTAAAATGATTTGGTAATAAGTCTCATCTATGAGACAAAAGCAATCAACAATATTATTTATTCTCAAATAATAGTCATGTAATTTGCCAGTCCTAGCTAAGGAGAGTGGCTTCTGGACTTCCCTGGTGGCACAGTGGGAAAGAATCCACCTGCCAATGCAGGGGACAAGGGTTCAATCCTTGGTCCAAGAAGATTCCACATGCTGAGGGGCAACTCAGCCTATGTGCCACAACTACTGAGCCCACGTGCCACACATACTGAAGCCTGTGCTCCTAAAGCCTGTGCTCTGCAGCAAAGAGAAGCCACTGCAACGAGACGCCTGTGCATTGCAACAAGTAGACCGTGCTCGCCACAACTAGAGAAAGCCCACACGCATCAACAAAGACCCAAAAATAAATAAGAGAGTGATTTCTAAGAGAGGTTTTGAAAAAATGGTGATAATGATACTCACTCAGTTGTGTCTGACTCTTTGAGACTCATGGACTAGCCAGCCAGGCTCTCTGTCCATGGAATTCTCCAGGCAAGACTACTGGAGTGAGTTGCCATCTGCTTTTGAAAGAATAGATCACAGTTTGACTTAATCATCATTGTCTTGGATTATCCAGCTGTACAAAACCAATTTGAAGCCAGACGTTTATAAGAAAAAATCATGTTGTTTGGAATTAAGATGGAATTTGGAATTACTTGATCTGATGCATTAAATTTCTAGCTTTTGCTCAAAATCCCCGCTAGAGGTTTGAATTTGTTCCATACTTTAAGATGTATGCCCTATAACTACCCGTGTTTCCAAACCCCGCTTCATGTGCCTGATGCACAGTTAGGCCTAACACACTGAAATATCAGAGTTTGAAGTCAGTTCATTCACTCAGTTGTGTCCAGCTCTTTGCAAACATGAACTGAGCACACCAGGCTTCCCTGTCCATCACCAACTCCCGGAGCTTGCTCAAACTCAAGTCCATTGCATCAGTGATGCCATCCAACCATCTCATCCTCTGTCATCTCCTTCTCCTCCTGCCTTCAATCTTTCCCAGCATCAGGGTCTTTTCCAATGAGTCAGTTCTTCGAATCAGGTGGCCAAAGTATTGGAGTTTCATCTTCAGCATCAGTCCTTCCAATGAATACTCAGAACTGATTTCCTTTAGGATTGACTGGTTGGATATCCTTGCAGTCCAAGGGACCCTCGGAAGTCTTCTCCAACATCACAGTTCAAAAGCATCAGCTTCAATGCTCAGCTTTCTTTATGGTTCAACTTTCACATCCATACATGACTACTGGAAAAACCATAGCTTTGACTAGATGGACCTTTGTCAGCAAAATAATGTCTCTGCTTTTTAATATGCCGTCTAGATTGGTCATAGCTTTTCTTCCAAGAAGCAAGTATCTTTTAATTTCATGGCTGTAGCCATCATCTGCAGTGATTTTGGAGCCCAAGAAAATGAAATCTGTTGAAGTAGAGAAAGATATATTGCGGGGTCAAGGAAGGAGAATGGAGGGGCTCATGCTGAACTCCTGAACTTAAAATTTAAAGTTTAAGTTTTAAATTAAACTTAAAATGTAAGGTCTTTAAAAAAGATCTGAACTCCCCAAAGATTTTCAGGGAAGAGTCTTTTATAGGCAAAATTTGGGAGGAGATCATCAGGTATGTGGCTTTCCTCTTGGTGGTGGTGTGGTAACAGGGTGGTGCCCCAGGAATCTCAATTATCAGTCTTCGGGTTCCAACCGATCTGGGGTTCAAGTGCTAATGCTCAGCCTGAAGTTACCATTCTCCACCTGGGCGGCAGGCTTAGATCTATAGAAGAACTCAGAGATACCTTGTTACATATATCCCTTAAGGAGGAACTATTGAGCATCTCCTGTGGCGGTACCACTCAGCAGTGGACTGCCGTGGGGGCAGGGGCTCTGGGTGCAGCAGATATGGGTATGGCATAAGCCCTCTTAGAAGAGGTCACCATTAACCCCACATAGAGCTGCCAGAACTTACACAGGACTGGGAAATAGACTCTTGGAGGGCACAAACAGAACCTTGTGCACCAGGACCCAGGAGAAAGGAGCAGTGACCCCACAAGAGACTGACCCAGACTTGCCTGGGAATGTCCAGGAGTCTCCAGTGGAGGCGTAGGTCAGTGCTGGCCTGCTGCAGGGTTGGGGGCACTGAGTGTAGCAGTGCAGGCTACACCTGTTGAAGGAAGTCACCATTATATTCATTATCTCCACCATAGTTTCAGATCAGATCAGGTCAGATCAGTTGCTCAGTCATGTCCAACTCTTTGCAACCCCACGAATCACAGCACGCCAGGCCTCCCTGTCCATCACCAACTCCCAGAGTTCACTCAGACTCACGTCCATCGAGTCAGTGATGCCATCCAGCCATCTCATCCTCTGGCGTCCCCTTTTCCTCCTGCCCCCAATCCCTCCCAGCATCAGAGTCCTTTCCAATGAGTCAACTCTTCGCATGAGGTGGCCAAAGTACTGGAGTTTCAGCTTCAGCATCATTCCTTCCAAAGAAATCCCAGGGCTGATCTTCAGAATGGACTGGTTGGATCTCCTTGCAGTCCAAGGGACTCTCAAGAGTCTTCTCCAATACCACAGTTCAAAAGCATCAATTCTTCGGTGCTCAGCCTTCTTCACAGTCCAACTCTCACATCCATACATGACCACAGGAAAAACCATAGCCTTGCCTAGACGAACCTTTGTTGGCAAAATAATGTCTCTGCTTTTGAATATGCTATCTAGGTTGGTCATAACTTTCCTTCCAAGGAGTAAGGGTCTTTAATTTCATGGCTGCAGTCACCATCTGCAGTGATTTGGGAGCCCAGAAAAATAAAGTCTGACACTGTTTCTACTGTTTCCCCATCCATTTCCCATGAAGTGGTGGGCCGGATGCCATGATGTTCATTTTCTGAATGTTGAGCTTTAAGCCAACTTTTTCACTCTCCACTTTCACTTTCATCAAGAGGCTTTTGAGTTCCTCTTCACTTTCTGCCATAAGGGTGGTGTCATCTGCATATCTGAGGTTATTGATATTTCTCCCGGCAATCTTGATTCCAGCTTGTGCTTCTTCCAGTCCAGCATTTCTCAGGATGTACTCTGCATATAAGTTAAATAAACAGGGTGACAATATACAGCCTTGACGTACTCCTTTTCCTATTTGGAACCAGTCTGTTGTTCCATGTCCAGTTCTAACTGTTGCTTCCTGACCTGCATACAAATTTCTCAAGAGGCAGATCAGGTGGTCTGGTATTCCCATCTCTTAAAGAATTTTCCAGTTTATTGTGATCCACACAGTCAAAGGCTTTGGCATAGTCAATAAAGCAGAAATAGATGTTTTTCTGGAACTCTCTTGCTTTTTCCATGATCCAGAGGATGTTGGCAATTTGATCTCTGGTTCCTCTGCCTTTTCTAAAACCAGCTTGAACATCAGGAAGTTCACGGTTCACATATTGCTGAAGCCTGGCTTGGAGAATTCTGAGCATTACTTTACTAGCCTGTGAAATGAGTGCAATTGTGTGGTAGTTTGAGCATTCTTTGGCATTGCCTTTCTTTGGGATTGGAATGAAAACTGATCTTTTCCAGTCCTGTGGCCACTGCTGAGTTTCCCAAATTTGCTGGCATATTGAGTGCAGCACTTTCACAGCATCATCTTTCAGGATTTGGAATAGCTCAACTGGAATTCTATCACCTCCACTAGCTTTGTTCATAGTGATGCTTTCTAAGGCCCACTTGACTTCACATTCCAGGATGTCTGGCTCTAGGTCAGTGATCACACCATTGTGATTACCTGTGTCTTGAAGATCTTTTTTGTACAGTTTTTCTGTGTATTCTTGCCATGTCTTCTTAATATCTTCTGCTTTTGTTCGGTCCATACCATTTCTGTCCTTTATTGAGCCCATCTTTGCATGAAATGTTGCCTTGGTATCTCTGATTTTCTTGAAGAGATCCCTAGTCTTTCCCATTCTGTTGTTTTCCTCTATTTCTTTGCATTGATCGCTGAAGAAGGCTTTCTTATCTCTTCTTGCTCTTCTTTGGAACTCTGCATTCAGATGTTTATATCTTTCCTTTTCTCCTTTGCTTTTTGCTTCTCTTCTTTTCACAGCTATTTGTAAGGCCTCCCCAGACAGCCATTTTGCTTTTTTGCATTTCTTTTCCATGGGGATGGTCTTGATCCCTGTCTCCTGTACAATGTCACGAATCTCATTCTATAGCTAATCAGGCACTCTATCTATCAGATATCGGCCCTTAAATCTATTTCTCACTTCCACTGTATAATCATAAGGGATTTAATTTAGGTCATACCTGAATGGTCTAGTGGTTTTCCCTACTTTCTTCAATTTCAGTCTGAATTTGGCAATAAGGAGTTCATGGTCTGAGCCACAGTCAGCTCCAGTCTTGTTTTTGCTGACTGTATAGAGCTTCTCCATCTTTGGCTGCAAAGAATATAATCAATCTGATTTCGGTGTTGACCATCTGGTGATGTCCATGTGTAGAGTCTTCTCTTGTGTTGTTGGAAGAGGGTGTTTATTATGACCAGTGCATTTTTCTTGGCAAAACTCCATTAGTCTTTGCCCTGCTTCATTCTGTATTCCAAGGCCAAATTTGCCTGTTACTCCAGATGTTTCTTGACTTCCTATTTTGCATTCCAGTCCCCTATAATGAAAAGGACATCTTTTTTGGGTGTTAGTTCTAAAAGGTCTTGTAGGTCTTCATAGAAGCATTCAACTTCAGCTTCTTCAGCATTACTGGTTGGGGCATAGACTTGGATTATTGTGATATTGAATGGTTTGCCTTGGAAATGAACAGAGATCATTCTGTCTTTTTTGAGATTGCATCCAAGTACTGCATTTCGGATCTTTTGTTGACCATGATGGCTACTTCATTTCTTCTGAGGGATTCCTGCCCACAGTAGTAGATATAATGGTCATCTGAGTTAAATTCACCCATTCCAGTCCATTTCAGTTCGCTGATTCCTAGAATGTAGACATTCACTCTTGCCATCTCTTGTTTGACCACTTCCAATTTGCCTTGATTCATGGACCTGACATTCCAGGTTCCTATGCAATATTGCTCTTTACAGCATCGGACCTTGCTTCTATCACCAGTCTCATCCACAGCTGGGTATTGTTTTTGCGTTGGCTCCATCCCTTCATTCTTTCTGGAGTTATTTCTCCACTGATCTCCAGTAGCATATTGGGCACCTACTGACCTGGGGAGTTCCTCTTTCAGTATCCTATCATTTTGCCTTTTCATACTGTTCATGGGGTTCTCAAGGCAAGAATACTGAAGTGGTTTGCCATTTCCTTCTCCAGTGGACCACTTTCTGTCAGATCTCTCCACCATGACCTGCCCATCTTGGGTTGCCCCACAGGCAGGGCTTAGTTTCATTGAGTTAGACAAGGCTGTGGTCCTAGTGTGATTAGATTGACTAGTTTTCTGTGAGTATGGTTTCAGTGTGTTTGCCCTCTGATGCCCTCTTGCAACACCTACCGTCTTACTTGGTTTTCTCTTACCTTGGGTGTGGGGTATCTCTTCACGGGTGCTGCAGCAAAGCACAGCCATTGCTCCTTACCTTGGACGAGGGATATCTCCTCACTGCCACCCTTCCTGACCTTCACCATAGTTTGGCCTCAGGTAAATAACAGGGAAGGAACACAGTTCCACCCATCAACAGAAAATTGGATTAAAGATTTACTGAGCATGGCCTGCCCATCAGAACAAGACCCAGTTTCCCCCTCAGTCAGTCTCTCCCAGCAGGAAGTTTCCAAAACCTCTTATCCTTCTCCCTCAGAGGGCAGACTGACTGAAAACCACAATCACAGAAAACTAACCAGTCTGATCACATGGACCACAGCCTTGTCTAAGGGCCACCAAAGATGGACAGATCATGGAGGAGAGTTCTGACAAAACATGGTCCACTGGAGAAGGGAATGGCAAACCACTTCAGTATTCTTGCCTTGAGAACCCCATGAACAGTATGAAAAAGACCAGATTTACCATTGCATTATTGCTTCTAAACAATATCAGGGGCTTATCTGGGGGCTTCCCTGATAGCTCAGTTGGTAAAGAATCCACCTATAATGCAGGAGACCCTGGTTTGAGTCCTGGTTTGGGAAGATCCAATGGAGGAGGGATAGGCTACCCACTCCAGTATTCTTGGGCTTCCCTAGTGGTCAGCTGGTAAAGAATCTGCCTGCAATGCAGGAGACCTGGGTTCAATCCCTGGGTTGGGAAGATCCCATGGAGAAGGGAAAGGCTACCCACTCCAGTATTCTGGCCTGGAGAATGCCATGGACTGTATAGTCCATGGGGTTGCAAAGAGTTGGACACGACTGAGGGAACTTCACTTCCCATTGTTTCTTAACTGCTCCTCCTTTGTTTCTGCATTCCCTCCCTTCTCTAATTAGTAACTGTTTGAATCCTTAGGAACTCATGGAAGGTCTAGGAGGTTGAAGTCTTTTCCCTACAAACAGGAAAGATGTGAGGAAGTGGACACAGAAAGGCTTTTGAACATGGGAAGACCCCACAGGGTCTGGCTCCATTTCAATCCTCCCTTTTCTTTGATACGCCTCAGTCTTGAGGAGAACAGAATGGTAATAAAATTTTGGATAGAGAGGTTAGTCATAAACATGACAGAGGAATTTGTTTTAGGGGGACTTGATTTTAGGGGGACTCGGTTTTGTTAGCATAGGACAGAGGGTGGGCACTTATTGGGAGGGAAGAAACATGAATTTCCTAGATTGTAGACCTCCTATATATGAGGAACATTCTTCTCATTTAACCCTGACAACACCCTATGGAGGGCCTATTATTATTCCAGTTTTACAACTGGGGCCCACAGATACTAAATAAAATGCCCAAGGTCACATCCTCGTTGAGTCTGGCCAAAGGATTGGGAACCTAAGTCTGTTAGGCTCCAGAGTATATATTCTTTCCATCAGTAAGTGGTCTTGTAGTAACAATAGGATTTTGTTTTATTTTTTATAGTATTTTTAAAACATATAAAGTAAATTTCCAAGTTGATTTAAAATGAGTCAATTGGCAAAACTGCATTTTTAGTGTGACTCTTAGGTAACACCTGTCACGCTGACTGTCATACTTTAGATGGTAGAAGTGTGCTGCCTTGGTTCTTTTCAATTCCTGCGCATTATGGACACTGAACACATGTTTAAAAACAATCCACAGACAGTGCTCACAATGACTGGGCCCCAGTGCTTTGTTTGAGTACATGTTCTCTCTGGCATGTGATTATCTTGATCTTCACATTGAAATAAATTTCATTTATCTTGAGTATTTTCATTATCTTGAGCATTTTTTGCTTGCTGATTGAAGGTGACAAAAATGCCAGGTATTTTTAGCTTGTTATAGAAATCACACATTCATGAAGAGTCATGGCAGATTTAAATTTGCTTTATGTTCACTCTAACTCTGGCCTTCATATGGCATTTCCTTTTCTTTCACTATATTTTTAAATCTCAGAAAAATGTATATCTCTGGATTTAAGAACATATTTACAGTGGTCTGAAATTTTTATTATATGAGCTAAAAAGAAGAGAAAATAATTATGTACAAGAACAAAAGGAATGTTTGTTCAGTGAATCAGAAACAAATTAAGGTAGAGAACATAAAAAATAGATCAGCATTTTTTTTAGCATGTACAATGTTTCACACATATCTGTCACTTTGAAAAATGGCTTTTAAAATTTGCTAAGAGCATTTCAAAATTGCTAAATTGATTGTAATTAAGTGAGCAAATAATAACAACAAAAAAAATTGCTCATTTTGCAATGCTTCCTTGAAGCAAAAAAAAAAAAAAAAGAGAGAGAGAGAAACATGCAGATCAAAGTGACTCCTAGCATTGAGAGGAAGCACCAAGACTAAGATGCATTATGTCTACTGACTACTAGCTGAACCTGAAAGAAACTGGTTTCTAATTTCATTAAATAGAAACAAAAAGCACATATTCTCTTATTCTTACACAAATGCTAGGTTAAACATTTATATGTGAAGGTAGGAAATGTATATAATTTGTGGAAAAGAAAATATACTGTGTGACTGAATTAAAATGAGAATGTAATATCACCATGCTTCACTGATTCTGACAAATTGTCCATATTTGAAAATATTTTGACATTCTAATTTCATATTTGAAGTCAAAGTTTAATACCAAAAACTATGTGAAGAGGTCAAATATTGACTTAGAATTCTATAAACACTTTATATGTTGAAATCTTGACTCTCCACTAAAGCACCAAACTTCTCAAATTTAGGAACAATGTCTAAAATTATATCTTTATTTTCTGTCGAATTAGGTATTTAGCAAGTGCCTAAGACATATTCTCATGTAAGAAATGAAATTATGTGTTAATGGCTCAAAGAAAACAGGCAATGAGCTTGGACAAATTAAATGTGAAAGTTGCTTAGTCGTGTATGACTCTTTGTGACCCCATGGACTATACAGTCCATGGAATTC
Source organism: Bos indicus (assembly GCF_029378745.1). Classification (NCBI taxonomy): domain Eukaryota; kingdom Metazoa; phylum Chordata; class Mammalia; order Artiodactyla; family Bovidae; genus Bos; species Bos indicus. The sequence goes on from NC_091780.1 coordinate 48,473,323, forward strand.
TCTAGGCCAGAATATTGGAGTGGGTAGCCTTTCCCTTCTCCAGGGAATCTTTCCAACCCAGGGATCGAACCCAGTTCTCCTACACTGCAGGTGGATTCTTTACCAGCTTAGCCACAAGAGAAGCCCCCAAATCAAGTGCATCTGTATGTAAATAACTGAAGGTCTGTCATTGAGATTCTGGTTTTTTATGTGAACCAAAACTTACTTATTCACTCACAAATTCTTTGTTTATTAGAAAAAAAAAACAAGGTTTAGCAAGTAAGTATTTTAGAGATGTGGAAACTGAGGCCTTGAAAGATTTTGACTCAGTAATGAGTAGTCATGACAACCCACGCCTCTTCTCTCCGGTCCCATATTCTTTCCATAACACTTAAAGACCAAGACAGGAAGACACTGGTCTCTAGCACCATCTACATGGCAGCATACCTTGAAATGTTTAGGAGTTGGCAAGAGAAAGAGAACCTCAATCAGTCTCTTATTCACTTATATTTAGCATTTTGAAGAAAATGTATGTGTACCAGTCACTTTTCCGATGGTACTCAAAAAAGAAGTGTTGTTCTTATGTTCATTTTCTTGCTAATATGACCAAAAATGTTTGAAAACTTGGTAGTGAAAGGATGTAACCACTGTGAGATAGTTAAGTATCATACATGTAGCTTCAATTTACCAAACGAGGATGAGTCTGGGGATGGTATTAAGAATATTTAACCCAGCTATTCGTTGGGTTGGTCAGAAACTACTATCTATCTGATATTTTAAGGACTTTCCTGATTTCTCTTATTATGCTCACTTTGAATTGTGGTAAAATATTAGATTTAGATTTGTAGATTTGTAGATTTCATTTTAGATTATTGCTGCAAAGTATTCTCTTGTCTATGAGAAACAATTTGTGTTTTCTCTGCTGTACTGTGTGTTTTTCATTTCTTAAAAATTATTTTTCAGTATTTTTAGCTTCATTAAATCATTCCCAAGAGCACAATAGTAACATTTTCAAGATCTCAGAATAAGGAGTAGCACTTGAAGGTCAGGTTTGAGGAAAAGAATTTAGGAGTGATCTCTGTTTCTCCAGTGTGTGCTAGTTGTATTCCTGACCCCTACAGTGAATAGCACATGCTGTTTTACCTGAATAGTGCTGGCATTTTTAGAGATTTTCAAGTCTATTATATTTGCTCCCTGACTACATTCCTTTCTACCATTATGCATTTGAAATAAATTAAGGTCTAAAATAATTATAACAACTACAGATTACAATATATTACAAGACCACCACCAATTTTACTTATAAACTGCTTTATTATTTTATTGGTAATGTAAACTCTTATTGATAAACTGTAAATGATTATACATTAGCAGTAGCAGTCAGTGCCTGGCATCATCTCTTCGAGATTATAAATTCTTTGAAGATAAGCATTGCTATATTTATATAGTGCTTACTTTCAATTCTGTGGGGCTTCCTGCATAGCTCAAATGGTAAAGAATCTGCCTGCAATGTAGGAGACCTGGGTTCAATCCCTGGGTTGGGATGATCCCCTGGAGAAGAGCATGGCAACCCACTCCGGTATTCTTGCCTGGAAAATCCCATGGACAGAGGAGCCTGATGGGCTGCAGTCCATATACTTAGCCCACATTGGATATTTGGCTAACTCATTGTAATCTTACTTTATGATGGTTAATTGATTAAGGATCAATGTCTTTACATTATAAGCAGGAATTGGGCTATCACTTGCAGCTAGGCAGAATGGACTAAGCAAGGGAAAATGGAGGAAAGCATATCACAGCCATGAAGAAATGGTGCAGGCCAAAGAAGTGAATACTGCTGTGAATGTTTCTCTTTAGCACAGTGTGAAACTCCTGGGTATAAGAAGAGCTACAGGAAGGATGTACTTTATGGTTCAGAATTTCAGCAGTTGAACATCTCTACAAGGTCCCACAATAAATGAAACTTGCCTGGTTGATGCCTATATTTCTTCTAGTCTATAAACTACCTATAGTTTATAAACTAGTTTATAGACTGCTGCTACTGCCAAGTCGCTTCAGTCGTGTCCGACTCTGTGCGACCCCATAGACGGCAGCCCACCAGGCTCCCTCGTCCCTGGGATTCTCCAGGCAAGAACACTGGAGTGGGTTGCCATTTCCTTCTGCAATAGTTTATAGACAAGACAACCATATCTTTTTATCTGCACATCTTCTATACTTACTCCCAAAGTCTAGCGCCCAGTGCTTTTTTTCACTTGTGTTATTTGAGGCTGAGAAAATTCTCAGAAAGCCTGGACAATTACATGGACTCATTTCTTTATTGAAACCAGGTCATATTGCCGTAGTTATGCTGATCTGAGCACGTGCACCGTGAGCGTGCTCAACAATCGGGACACATCTACTGAAAGGTCAAAAATGGAGACGTCTCTTTACTCCAGCAGCAACTATAGCCCACTGATGCTACTACCGTTCACTCTCCTTCACCTCCCTCATGACCTTTGCCCCTCTGTCATTGCTTTCCGTAGTCAATCCTTAGAATCACGCCCTTTCAAACTCCTTCAATTCCATGCCTTCTCTTTGGTTTACTTATTTTCTGCTGCTGCTGCTAAGTCGCTTCAGTCGTGTCTGACTCTGTGCGACCCCAGAGACGGCAGCCCACCAAACTCCCCCATCCCTGGGATTCTCCAGGCAAGAACACTGGAGTGGGTTGCCATTTCCTTCTCCAATGCCTAAAAGTGAAAAGTGAAAGTGAAGTCGCTCAGTTGTGTCTGACTCCAAGCGACCCCATGGACTGCAGCCTACCAGGCTCCTCCATCCATGGGATTTTCCAGGCAAGAGTACTGGAGTGGGTTGCCATTGCCTTCTCTGTTACTTATTTGATTAAAACACAATCCTGATAAAAATCTATCTCCATGCCATGCCATAGTTAAGTGTAGTTGGACAAGTTAATTTATTTTTAAGTTCATAATCACTAAACTCTAGGAGGTCCTTTACACTGTTAGGCCCTCATCTACTTCCTCATGATGTTCGCTTTCCCACTTTCTTGGACAACTATTTCACCTTTTCCTCCCTTTTAAAACTCCAAACAGCTCTGCTTGATCCTCACTCACAGCTGAAATTATCAACTTCCTGAGAAAATCAAAGCATTCAGAGGGAACTTCCATAAGCAGCCATACACCTATTCTAAGCCAGCATTTTCCTCCTATTACCACAGAACCACTGTTCACGCTCTGTGCTAAAGCCCAGGCTTTGTGCATTCTTTTTGCTTATTCAAGACAGTTACTTCCTCAATTCTCTGTTCTCTTTTTTACTCTCTAGGATCATTCTCATCGGCGTGCAAACAAGCTTTTATTTTTCCCATCTTAAAAATAATTCTTTCTTTATTCTAATTTCCCCACCAATTGCTTCCCCATTTTTCTGCTCCATTAAAAAAAAAAAAAAAAAAAACCACCAAGAATAATCAGAACAAAATAAACAAACAGAAACCAAAAGAGTCCTTGACATATTAGTGCAAACTTGATGTCTCCAAATTTAATACATTCCCTACAGGTTTTTGCCTCTGTATTCCTCTGAGAATAATCATGTCAAGGTCACAGGTGTCATACACAGTGCTAACTCCAAAGTAAGTTCTTACTCCTCATTTTCTTTGAGCTTTTAACAGCATTTTTCTTGAAACATGTTGCTCATTTGGCTTCCAAGACTTTATACTTTCCTGGTTTTTCTGCTATAACACTGGCTGTTCCTTTCATGTTTCCTTTCCCGGCTCTGCTTCATTTCTCGGCTAGTAACATTATTCATTCTCTTACTGATCGCATCTAACCTCATGGCTTTAAATACTATTTATATGTTGATGACATCTGAATTTATATCTCCAGCCGCTGCCTCAGTTCTCTGACCACCTGACCCCATATTCAATTCCTACTGACCTCTCAATGTGAAGGTCTAACAAATCACCACAAAAATAACATCCAAATAGAATTTATCTTCCTTCTAACCAAACCTGTTTAACCTGTAGTTGTTTGCTTGTCAGTTAATAGAAACTTTTTTTCTAATTCTTAAGCACATGACACTGGAATCATTCCAACTCTTTCTCTTTTCCAACTCAGCTCTTCTCTCTTCTCCTCTCTTTGTCTCTGCTTCCAATTTGTCAGCAGATCCTGTCAATTATACCTTCAAAACTTACCCAGGATGTGACATTTTTAGCCACCTGCCCTAATACCACTCTGGTCATCACAGGATATTGCCTGGGTTACTAAAGTGGCCACCTAATGCATCTCTCTGCTCTCATTCTTGCCCTTCTTCAGTTTTCAACACAGCACTCAAAGTGATCTTTCTAAAATGTCATAGCAATTCTCTATTTAAAATCCTTCTAACGACTGTCTATCTCTCATGGCCCTTACAATGGCTCACAAAGCCTTACACCGTCTGTCCCATTTCTTATGTGATAGACCTCAGATACTTGTAGGTTCAGGTCACCGTGGCTAGACCTGCTTGCTCTTCCCGAAACACTATAGAATTCTATCTCAGGAGAGTTCCTCCTTCTAGAGCTCTCTTCTCCGTGAACCTCTGTGTGACTCACTCCGTCATTCCTTCTGGGTCACCTTGTCAGTGAGGTCTTATGCTCCATCTCTCTTCCTTCTACCTTATTTATCACCTTATAATGTACCATAGTGTATTCCAGCTTCCCTGGTGGCTCAGACGGTAAAGAATCTGCCTGTACTGTGGAAGACTTGGGTTTGATCCCTGGGTCAGGAAGATCCCCTGGAGAAGTAAATAGCAACCCACTTGAGTATCCTTCTCTGAGAATCCTATGCACAGAGGAGCCTGGTGGGCTACAGTCCATGGGATCGCAAAGAATTGGACACGACTGAGCAACAACTACTACTGATACTAATATACCATATACTTTTCTTATTTATTTTGTTTTTGTCTCTTTCCATATAAGCTCCATAAGGATAAGTGGTTGAAGTCTGTTTTGTTCCTAGGTACTTTGAACAGTCATTGGCTTGCAGCATGTGCTCAGTGAATATTTATTGACTGAAAAATTAAAGGAAAAGATGGCAGGCAACAGTAACAAAAATGAGTAGAAAAGAGACGAATTCTGTGAACACTTAAAAGTAAAAGAAAAAGATGACTAGGGGAAAACTTATGGGAGAGAATTGATTTGAACCAGCAGGAAGTTTAGATAAGTAAAAATTACTTGATTTGTAATTTTGTACCTAAGTGGAAAAGTTTCAACAAATGGGGTTAATTATAAGGCCAGAGCTATCCTTAAATAGCAGATTCTTACAACTGACATAAAGAAAACAAAGTGAACCATATCCAACTCATATAGTAGATGTGCAATAAGTGTTTGTAGACTGAGCAAAAATTAATGAATGATCAGTGAAAGAGTTTATTTGGTATCATATCCTGGTCTCAGAAAAATATAACGTGTAACTAGTATACATAATCTTTAATATGTTGGTAAACCTCTAGGTACAAGTCTACTTGCATTTTTGTTTTTAAAATTTCTTTTAAAAACAATCAAGACACAATTACAAACAGCAGATATGGGATGACTTTTTCCCTCCATGTTATTACCATAGAACTTGATAAAAAAAAGTCTTCCTTTCTTTTAATCAGACCTCAACTTTTAGAGAGGCATCAAACTATGAGAAAAGCAAAAACATTTTTATTTTAACATCCATTATGAGGCTTATAGGACTTCCCAGGCTGGCTAGTGGTAAAGAACCCGCCTGCCAATGCAGGGACACAGTTTCGATTCCTGTGTTGGGAAGATCCCTGGAGAAGGAAATGGCAACACTCCAGTATTCTTGCCTGGAGAATCCTATGGACAGAGGAGCCTGACAGGCTGCAGTCCATGGGGGCCACACAGAGTCTGACACGATTGAAGCAACTTAGCATGCAGCACATAAGGCTTATAAAAGTAAAATTTCAACAAAACTCAAATATTCATTGGAATTATTTTAATTAGATGAGTGGAAATATTATCAACGCCTCAATATCTTCTGATTATGTAAAAGCATAATGACTTCACTGCTTATCTTAGTTCAACAACTAATATGTTTGTATTAGTGGAAGATTTTCCCCTGGGTCTCCTCATTAATGAATTAAAATATGCCTGTTAAGCATGATGTATTCATGGAAGTATTATCGTTTTAACAATTTTCATGAGGCCATTGTACAAGTTTTGGTATATGTGAATAAAAAGTGATGTATTCAATATATTGAATATTTGGGGGATTGGGCAGACTTAACTTTACCTGAATGATAAATTTCATTTATAAATGAAGATATAAAAAGTTAGCCTAAGGACGATCATGATGGCAATGAGGTTTTCACTTTTAATTGAATTCTATATAACATTTATCCTCATGAGGTCAAACCTTTTAATTCCAGCACCATACTCTGTATATCTAGCAAGAATAATAGAAGTTTTTAGATGTCTTAGCAATAGAAAATTTATTCCTATCAAAGAACTCCAGCTCAATTCAATGCCAAACATTTTATTTATCTTCATTAAGAAATGATTACATACTGAATATGTTGCCAGCAATCTATGGCATAGTGTCAAAATTTGGACATTTATAATCTTGCCTGACCCATGTTGGCAGGCATAAAGGAAAATCAGGATTCTGCCTCAGACCTTGGTGAAGTAGATGGTACCAGACTTTCCTTCCTGCCACAAGAAACTGTAAAACTGGGCAGATACAAGAAACAAGTGTTTTCAGGCATTGAACACAGACCACTCAGTACTGTTATCACTGACAAAAGCAAGTAACACAAGATGAGCATGATATTTGGCTCCTGCCTAGGGTGTTTTCCAGAGCACAGCTCAGGGAGGTGGAGCATACACAGAGGCTGGTAGTCTCATTAAATGCAGAGAGCATATGTAAGAGCTTAAAATACAATAGCTACTGGAAGCTCAAGGATAGAGTATGGGAAAGGGCAGGTCTAGGTATTTCAAATCCTGTAAGATGATGCTGTGAAAGTGCTGCACTCTGTATGCCAGCAAATTTGGAAAACTCAGCAGTGGCCACAGGACTGGAAAAGGTCAGTTTCCATTCCAATCCCATAGAAAGGCAATGCCAAAGAATGCTCAAACTACCACACAATTGCACTCATCTCACACACTAGTAAAGTAATGCTCAAAATTCTCCAAGCCAGGCTTCAGCAATATGTGAACCGTGAACTTCCTGATGTTCAAACTGGTTTTAGAAAAGGCAGAGGAACCAGAGATCAAATTGCCAACATCAGTTGGATCATGGAAAAAGCAAGAGAGTTCCAGAAAAACATCTATTTCTGCTTTATTGACTATGCCAAAGCCTTTGACTGTGTGGATCACAATAAACTGTGGAAAATTCTGAGAGAGATGGGAATACCAGACCACCTGACTTTTCTCTTGAGAAACCTATATGCAGGTCAGGAAGCATCAGTTAGAACTGGACATGGAACAACAGGTTCCAAATAGGAAAAGGAGTACGTCAAGGCTGTATATTGTCACCCTGCTTATTTAACTTATATGCAGAGTACATCATGAGAAACGCTGGGGTGGAAGAAGCACAAGCTGGAATCAAGATTGCCGGGAGAAATATCAATAACCTCAGATATGCAGATGACACCACCCTTATGGCAGAAAGTGAAGAGGAACTCAAAAGCCTCTTGATGAAAGTGAAAGAGGAGAGTGAAAAAGTTGGCTTAAAGCTCAACATTCAGAAAACGAACATCATGGCATCTGGTCCCATCACTTCATGGGAAATAGATGGGAGAACAGTGGAAACAGTGTCAGACTTTATTTTTCTGGGCTCCCAAATCACTGCAGATGGTGACTGCAGCCATGAAATTAAAAGACGCTTACTCCTTGGAAGGAAAGTTATGACCAACCTAGATAGCATATTCAAAAGCAGAGACATTACTTTGCCAACAAAGATCCGTCTAGTCAAGGCTATGGTTTTTCCAGTGGTCATGTATGGATGTGAGAGTTGGACTGTGAAGAAAGCTGAGCACCGAAGAATTGATGCTTTTGAACTGTGGTATTGGAGAAGACTCTTAGAGTTCCTTAGACTGCAAGGAGATCCAACCAGTCCATCCTAAAGGAAATCAGTCCTGGATGTTCTTTGGAAGGAATGATACTAAAGATGAAACTCCAGTACTTTGGCCACCTCATGCAAAGAGTTGACTCATTGGAAAAGACTCTGATGCTGGGAGGGATTGGGGGCAGGAGGAAAAGGGGACTACAGAGGATGAGATGGCTGGATGGCATCACTGACTCGATGGACACGAGTCTGAGTGAACTCCGGGAGTTGGTGATGGACAGGGAGGCCTGGTGTGCTGCAATTCATGGGGTCACAAAGAGTTGGACACGACTGACCGACTGAATTGTGATCCAATGGAGAGTAGCCCACCAGGCTCCTCTGCCCATGGAATTTTTCAGACAACCATACTGGAGTAGGGTGTCATTTCCTACTCCAGGGGATCTTCCCAACCCAGAGGTTGAACCTGAGTCTCTTGCTTCTCTGGCATTGGCAAGCAGATTTTACCACTAGTGCCAGAACTAAAGGGAGAAAAAACCTAAATAGATCAGCCATAATGAAAAACAAAACTAAGTCTGGAGGAAACAAAAGGATTTGTCAATAATTTAACCATCCGACATAACAAAATTTAACACTTTTTCAAAGGCAACATAATGACATAATAATCATACAATGTCCAGTAAGAAATAAAAATAATTACTAGATTTGTAAATCAGCAGGGAAATGTGAAGTCAAGTGAATTGAGGTCAACAGAAACAGATCCTGCAAATGAGCCATATATTGGAATTATCAGACAAGAACTTTAAAAGAGCTATAACAGTGTTCAGACATATTAAAGAAAAGATGAATGTAAAAAATAAGTATATGAGAAATGTCAGCAGAGAAATTGATACTCTAAAAAATTCAATTTCTGGAATTTACAAGCAAAATCTCAAATGAAAAATTTGCTGAATTTGCTTAATAAGAAATTGGGGACTGTAAAGAATAGGTCATTGAACTTGAAGACAGATCAATAAAAATTATCCAATTTGAAAATGAGGAGAAAAAAAGACTTGCAATTAAATTAAGAGTCTTAGGAACTTGCGGGACAAGAACACACAATCTAACAAATGTGTAACTGAAGTCCCAGAAGGAAAGGAAAAAGCTAATAGAGTAGAAACAATATATGAAAAAGACCATAAATTTCCAAAACTTGGTGAAAACATTGACTTAAAGATCCAAAAACTTAGGAAACCTCATGTAGAGTAAACATAAAGCTAACCATATCCTGGCACATCATAATCAAATTGTTGATAAAGAGAAAATATTAAATGTAGTCAGAAAAAAATACACATTACATACAGGCAAACAAAGGTTAAAATGATGGTTGAGAAATCAGAAAAATGCAGGCCGAAGGAAAGTGGAATAATATCTTTAAAAAGCTAAAAGGAAAAAAAGAAAAAAGACATTAAAGTTCTATACAGAGTAAAAATGTCCTTCACAATGAGAGTATAATGAAGACATTTTTAGAGGAGTGAAAACAACAAACTTCATCTCAGCGCACCTGCACTGCAAGAAATGCTAAGGCCAGTGGGAAGAGATGAATCAGTAAGAAGGAATGAAATGCACTACATGGTAAATATCTGGATTAATGTAGTTGTCTCTCAATTTCTTTAAAAGATTACTAACTGCTCAAAATAAAAATAAGATTGATGTGGTCAAGTTCATAAAGTATGAAGAAGGAAGATCGGTTCAGTTCAGTTCAGTTGCTCAGTCGTGTCCGACTCTTTGCGACTCCATGAATCGCAGCACGCCAGGCCTCCCTGTCCATCACCATCTCCCGGAGTTCACTCAGACTCATGTCCATCAAGTCAGTGATGCCATCCAGCCATCTCATCCTCTGTTGTCCCCTTCTCCTCCTGCCCCCAATCCCTCCCAGCATCAGAGTCTTTTCCAATGAGTCAACTCTTCACATGAGGTGGCTAAAGTATTGGAGTTTTAGCTTTAGCATCATTCCCTCCAAAGAACAGCCAGGGCTGATCTCCTTTAGAATGGACTGGTTGGATCTCCTTGCAGTCCAAGGGACTCTCAAGAGTCTTCTCCAACACCACAGTTCAAAAGCATCAATTCTTCGGTGCTCAGCTTTCTTCACAGTCCAACTCTCGCATCCATACATGGCCACTGGAAAAACCATAGCCTTGACTAGACGGACCTTTGTTGTCAAAGTAATGTCTGGTAACAATTTCATAAAGAATTGTGGAATAAATGGAATTATACTCTGATAGGATTCTCATGTAGGAGATCCCAGTTCGATTCCTGGGTCAAGAAGTTCCCCTGGTGAAAGGATAAGCTACCCACTCCAGCCAGAAGGGGTGGCTCAGATGGTGAAGAATCTGTCTACAATAAAAGGAGACCTGGGTTCTATCCCTGGGTTGGAAAGATCCCCTGGAGGAGGGCATGGCAACCCACTCAAGTATTCTTTGCCTGGAGACTCCCATGGACAGAGGAGCCTGGTGGGCTGCAGTCCACAGTGTCACAAAGAGTCAGACATGACTGCGCAACTAAGCTCAGCACAGGATTCTCATGCATTACATCAAGTGGGACAATATTAACTGTAAGAAAGCTATATTAAGTTGTGAATGTATAATCTCTAGTGAAATAACTAAAAATCAGTAATAAGAGCTTTGTTAATAGTCACATCTGCCTTGAGATTTTCTTGAAGATACACTCTAGCAGACCAAATCAGAAGGCCTTAATGAAGCAATCAGGTTGAACTAGGTGCTGTCATGGTAGTGCTTTATCATGAAATAGGTGATTTGGAGGAGGAAATGGCAACCCACTCTAGTATTCTTGCCAGGAAATTCCCATGGAGAGAGGAGCCTGGCGGGCTACAGTCCCTGGGGTCGCAAAGAGTTGGACACGACTGAAGCTCCTGAGCACAGCCAATATGGCTTCCTGGCCTCAGATCGTGTATGACCTCCCATACAAAATGGGTTGTCACTTGCTTATTTGTTTCTGATAATTGTCATTTGTTTTGCTTCCTGAGAGTGAAAATCATGTCCAAAATATTTAGAATGAGAAAGTGTCTCTTTTTTGAAGAAAAAAAGAATTGACCATATCCTTAATCCTTACCTTATGTTCCATGGGAAGACCAAATGTGACCTGGGATGCTGATTGAATAATAGACCTTGTGGTATGTTCTAGGTGACTACATGGATTTAACACCATTGTTAGGTTAAAAAGAATTAGAGGATACATGGACTTAATACCATTGTTAAGGTAAGAAGAATTAGAGGAATGGTAATCCTTTCTCTTTCCACAGTGATGTTTCTAATACCTCGAAATATTTTATACTCTGGTTGCATAAGGGTATTTTATATTCTTTAGCTATTTTTAATAATAGCAAGGTTCACCTTCTGAAGTGCTTTGCTTAGTGACAGAATTCAAACCTGGGGACTTAAACATCAAAAGAAGTTCTGATATATTCCATTTAACTCTAGCCTTTTATGCACGTTCTTTTATGCTTTCATTTCTAGCCGTTCTTTCATTTTCCCAGCCATAATGAGAGAGATGAGTGGTTAGAATAAGTCTGTTGGTCAAACAAATAAGCTGACCCTTCCCTTTGAGAGCAGTTTTAATCTTTCTTTGTGCTGAGGTAAATCAGATGCCTGTCAGGCCATGGAACATTTTACAAATTCATTCATTTTCTCCCCTCATAAAATATGCATGGTTTAGGCATCAAGACCTCACTGTAGAGGACTATCCTTCTGAAGTTCAAGAAATCCTTCAATGCGTTGTCATTCAAGGCATAGCGCATGGCTGCTTCAGAGCGGTATTCTTTCAGACTTTCCCACTGATAAAATGGAAGCTTTTTCTCATTTAAAGGGACAAGTGAAGTTGAAAGATTCATGTTCCCCAAAAAAGAGTAAGTAAAGTCACTTTTCCCAGACTATGGCATTTGAGGTTAGTCAATATATTGTATAGACCCACACACCAAGCATAGAGGAGCATGTTTATTCTTGTTCGTCCACATGAAGACCGTGCATATTGCCTGGATTCTGAGCTCAAGGATCTTACTTCCATTGTAGGAGACACACATAAGTACAAGTACTTATAATACAATGTTAAAAGGCAATCATTAGTATAGTCCCCTATGTAGTAAAGTATTTACCCTTACTAAAAGGGAGATCTGGGCTTTGCCGGTGGTTGGGCTGCTGGAGGTATTCTCTAAACTCTTGGAAAGACATGCCAGATAGCAGTGTTTTTATTTGCCTGCTGGCCTCGGGCACATAAAAGCAGGACTTCCCTGGTGGCTCAGATGGTAAAGCGTCTGTGTACAATGCGGGAGACCTGGGTTCGATTCCTGGGTCAGGAAGATTCCCTGGAGAAGGAAATGGCAACCCACTCCAGTACTCTTGCCTAGAAAATCCCATGGACGGAGGAGCCTGGTGCAGGCTACTGCCCATGGGGTCGCAAAGAGTCGGACACAACTGAGCAACTTCACTCTTTTCTTTCACTTTGGCCTCGGGCAAGTCAGATACATAGGAGTGGGATTTAGGTTGCAGGCTTTGGGTCACATCATATTAGCTTGATTTTCTGAGAGGCTGGAGCTGGAGATCAGCCACTGGGTCAGTAAACCAACCTTATGTTTTAGAGTCCCCATAAAAACTCTGGACACCAAGGCTTGGGTAAGTGTCCCTGCCTGGCAATGCTCCATGTTATCATCAGACATCAGTTCTCGGAAAGTGAAGCTGGCCATGACTGAATGGGAGGAAACTAGGAGCTCCGAGTTTGGTACTTTCTTGGACTTTGCCCTAGATACTTCTTTGCTTGTTGTTCAGTCACTAAGTTGTGTCTGACTCTTTGCTACCCACGGACTGCAACATGACAGGCTTCCCTGTCCTTCACTATCTCCTGGAGTTTGCTCAAACTCATGTCCATTGATTTGGTGGTCGTAGTGGTTTAGTTGCTAAATTGTGTCCAACTCTTTTGATCCTATGGATTGTAGCCTGCCAGGCTTCTCTGTCCATGGGATTCTCCAGGCAAGAATATGGGAGTGGGTAGACATTTCCTTTTCAAGAGAATCTTCCCAACCCAGGAATTGAAGCTGGGTCTCCTGTATTGCAGGCATATTCTTTACCGACTCAGCTATGAGGGAAGACCTTTGAGTCAGTGATGCCATTCAACCACCTCATCCTCTGTTACTACCTTCTCCTTCTGCCCTCAATCTTTTCCAGCATCGGGGTCTTTCCCAATGAGTCAGTTCTTCAAATCAGGTGACCAAAACATTGGAGCTTCAGCTTCAGCATCAATCCTTCCAATAAATATTCAGTGTTTATTTACTTTAGGATTGACTAGTTCGATCTTATTTCCCTAGGTTGATTTTAATCTTATCCTTTCCCTGTAATAAACCATTCCTGGGATAACAGCATTTAATAAGTTCTGTGAGTCTTTTCGGGTGAATTTTCAGAACTGATGGTGGTTGGGGAACTCTCTGAACTTACTGTTAGTCTCAGAAGTGAGGGTGGTCTTAGGGTCTGTGCTCCCTGTAACACCACATTCCCTGTTTCCTCCATGTCTTTCGAGATCTTCACCCTGCTTTGACATAAACCTGGCTTTCTTCCAAGAACACTTCTACTTTGGAACCTTTGCAAATAGTGGCTATTTCTCTCCCACTTTAATGTCTGGACCTAGAAGTGGGATAGGTGCTCTCCATTCTCCTTGCTGCCATTCTGGACCATTCTCCTGGCTGCTTCAAGAAAACCTCCACTTTAAACCTCACACTGTAACTTTCTGCCACCTACCCACTGCCCTTCAGTGTTGCAATCATTTACTTTGGTGCTCTCCTCCATACCACAGTGGAACCTTGAACAAAGCCGGGGTTAAGTGCACCAGCCCTCTGTGTAGTCAAAAATCCAGTATAACTAATAGCCTGCCCGCTGTTTACATGGCACGGCTCCTCCACATCCACAGAGCCTCCAGGTCCCCAGTTCCATATCCAAGGATTCAACCATCTATGGATCCTCTAGTATTGAAAAAAAAAATTCCAGTATAAATGGACATGTGCAGTTCAAACCTGTGTTGTTCAAGGGTCAACTCTAATTAATCTACCTGTTTGGTGGATGTATGACCATTGTTAGAGAAGTGCCATCCTGAGCAATACCTAGACTCCAGTCTGCACCAGGCCGACCCTGTCCAGTCCAGGTCCTCCCCACCCGGAGTTGATCCTTCTGTAGAGCTAAGGCTTATTTTCTCTAATGTGATTCTTATTGAGTTCTTTGAGGTAGTTTGATCACACAACACACCAAAGTTTTGGTTTTATATGACTCTGGATTCTTTTTGACTCCTTAGTCACTTCACAGATAGAGGTATCTGTGCTGTGCTTAGTTGCTTCAGTCATGTCTGACTCTTTGCTAACCCACAGACCACAGCCCTCCAGGCTCCTTTCTCCATGGGATTCTCCAGGCAAGGATAACAGAGGGGGTTGCCATTTCCTTCTCCAGGGGATCTTCCTGACCCAGGGATCGAACTCTCATCTCCTGCAATGCAGGCGGATTCTTTACCACTGAACCACCAGGGAAGCCCTTCATGAGAAATATCAGTAACCAAAGACCATTCCTAAGAACATCTTTACAATCCATTCATTTTTTTTTTTTTTTTTGGTTGCACTTCAAATAGTAATTAAACCCTGTTATGTGGCCAGGAATGTGATTTCTTTTTTACTGAGGATTCAAATAGAAAATCAATTATACTTCTCCTTCATATGATTACTGTCCAATTGAGGCAGGGTAGGAACTGAAATATACATTGTAGCAATACAAAAGCTATTGGACTAAAGCTATTAAAGAGTGGAGAAGGGAGTTCTGATAGAATCTGTGGGTGGGGAGGAAATACACACCCTGCTTAGAGTCACTGTGGGAAATCAAGGGAGGATAAGTCCTTCAGCTTTGAGAGAACCGTTAGTCTTACCAACAGGAGCACAGCCAGAGGAGATGAACCTAAAAGGGGGCAGGGAGTTAAATCAAGTTAGTCAAAGAAAATGGAGCCTTAAGCCCGAGAAAGAGAAGAATTGGTGTGGAAATGACAGTTGAGTTTAAATGTGCAAGTGCTGTTTTTCAGGAAGACAGATGTGGTTTTTAGCAGCGCCAGACTGTAAAATTTGGAAATTATCACAAGTATCAGATAGTGGGCTTCCCCGGTGACTCAGATGGTAAAGAATCTGCCTGGAATGTGCGAGACTTCGCTTGGAAAGATCCCCTGGAGAAGGAAACGGCAACCCACTCCAGCATTCTTATCTGGAGAATCCCATGGACAGGGGAACCTGGCAGCCTACAGTCCATGGGGTCGAAAAGAGTCAATGGGGTGATTAACGCTTTCATTCATTAGATGGTTTTCCCAGCAGCTTCTCTTTCTGAGGTTCTACACTTCTGTGCCTTTCCTGGCTCTCGGTCATCTGGCACAACACGGGAAGTAGATGAGGGTGGGGAATATTACTCTTCCAGAGGTACACAGTTTACACAGCCTTTCCTTTCCTCTGTGGCTTTTCTTCCCTAATCTACACAGAGCATATGCAATCAGCAAATTTAAAATGTAGAGTTATTTTAATACGGTGGAAGAAAATGTCAGCGTAAGTAAGATAGAGTAGGTAGGTTTTAAGTTCATAGTCTAACATTATTTAATTAGCATGGCAGGGATTTAAAGAATTAAACAGCCTCTTGCAGACAATTCCATTGCACTTTTTCTTACACTCTTGGCTCCTCTATCTGTATCACCGGGGTTCTGAGTGCTGAATCCTCTCTTACTAATCTAAGGAGAAAATGGACTTATTAAAAATAAAGAAGGCAAGTATTTTATATAAAATATTTTAAAAACTAAAGAAAGGTTATAAAAACTTACCCTCTTCACACAGATGCAATATGCTTGCAGAATTATTCTTACTTTATTAGTTTCCTGGGGCTGTTGTAACAAGTTACTACAATTTGGTGGTTTACAACACAGAAATTTCTCCTCTTACAGTTCTAGAGGTCAGAAGGCTGGAGGTTAGAAGTCCAAAAGCAAGATATTCCAGAGCTGTGCTCCCTCTGAAGTCTTTAGGGGAGAATCCCCCCTCACCTCTTCTAGCTTCTGGCAGTTCCTGGTGTTCCTTGGCTTGTGGCAGCACGACTCCAATCTCTGCCTCTGTGATTCACATGGCAGATTCATGGCAGAATTCACATGGCCATCTTGCCTGTGTATCTCTCTGTGTCCTTGCTTGTCTTAAAAAGCACTAATCATTGGATTTAGGACCCATTCATTGGAAAGACTCCTGCTAAACTGAAGCTCCAATACTTTGGCCACCTGATGTGAAGAGCTGATTCATTGGGAAAGACCCTGATGCTGGGAAGATTGAGGGCAGGAGGAGAAGGGGGAGACAGAGGATGAGATGGTTAGATAGCATCACCAACTCAATGGACATGAATGTGAGCAAACTCCGAGAGATAGTGAAGGACAGGGGAGCCTAGTGTGCTACAGTCCATGGGGTCAAAAACAGTTTGACACAACTTAGTGACTGAACATTACCACCAACTAGGTAAGGATGATTTCATCTCAAGATTCTCAACTGATTACATCTGCAGAGACGAGACCCTATTTCCAAATAAGATCACATGCTGAGGTCTTGGGTGGACCTCAGTTTTGGTTAAACACTGTTTAAGCTACTATTCTTGCCATAACTGAAACTGGGCTCTACATGGAGGACTGTGAATTTCTCTCTGATGAGCTTCTCTTCTTCCGAATCTCCCACTGCCCCCTCCTTGCTATTATTCCACCATTCCTCCATGTTTGTGTGAAAAACATATCCTCCTTTGAGATGTGTATCCTGGATATTTCTTCTTCTCTCTTTCCCTAGCTATAAAAGATAGAAATTTCCAGAGCAGATTTAAAACACCAATGGCAAACTTAGCTATGTATTATTTATGAGAGTGTGGTGGTTTTGGACTGTGTCTATTTAGCTGAGCTAAGACTGTACACACCCCACTGTCCTGGGTAGAAAACTGAGGCTTGAGGGGACAGGGAGGCACCCAGCCAGGGTCTATGCACTCCTCTCTGCCCCACCCAGGTTGGAGATGCCACCTGCCCCCAACCAGGTGCAAGTTCTTCAGCCTGATGGAGACCCCTAAGGATTACACACTCAAAGTGGACGAGGAGAGCTTCAAAGGTGGAGGCTGGACTGGGAAGGAGCAGTAAGGGAAGAGACTGTGCTCTTCTCTTTGTGAGATTCTCACCTGAATGCTAGAGTCCAACATCACAAAAGCTGGGGACAGGAAGAAAGATGGATCTGGGTTCAAATCTTCCCTGGTGGCTCAGATGGTAAAGAATCTGCCTGCAAAGTGGGAGACCTGGGTTAGATCCCTGGGTTGGGAAGATCATGTGAAGAAGGGAATGACTACCTACTCCAGTATTCTTGCCTGGAGATTTCCGTGGACAGAAGAGCCTGGTGGGGTACAGTCCATGGGGTCACAAAGAGTCAGACACAACTGAGTGACTAACACTTTCACTTTCAAACCTGTTGCTATAGGTTGTCAAGGTAAAGTGGGAAGAAGTGAAGCAGGAGCCATTAATTACTCTCTGAAGGTCCTGGAGGTTAGACCAGGGAGGGAAGAGGCAACAGCTGTCCCTCCACTGATGCATGAGTTCTTAAGGTCCTACTCTGACGAGTGGATGGGTCTGGTTTCAGGAGTCCTGCTTAGTAACTTTCTCAACTTCCTCCAACTCTCTCCTTCAGAATGCAGTATTCCCAGCTTCCTCCATCACTGTGTAAGGTATTATAGCTATAATAAACCCCTGTGTGTTGTGCTCAGCTGCTTCAGATTTGACTCTTTGTGACCCCATGGAGTAGCCCACCAGGCTCCTCTGTCCATGGGATTCTTCAGGTAAGGATACTGGAGATGGTAGTCATGCCCTCCTCCTCCAGGGGATCCTCCAGGGATCAAAACCACATCTCCTGCATTGCAGGCAGATTCTTTACCTGCTGAGCCACCAGGGGAACTTATAATAAACCTCTTAATCTGTAATATTTATAGATTCTACTTCCTTGATCAAATCCTAGCAGACACAGATGGAAATACAATGTTTCCCATTAGCATGTAGATTACATAAAGCAGCCATTTGGGGTTTTTTTTTCTTGTTGTTGTTCATTGCTGTGACCCTAGAAAATTACCTGGCATAAACTAACTGATCAATGCATTTTAGTAGAATAAATTTATGACAAGTAGATTTGAAAAGAAGGTGGTAACTGGTACAGGTTTGAAAATGTTGAGTTGGATATGCACTTAAACCATCTACATGAAGGTGTCTAGTAGGTAGTTGGCACTCAGGAAAGACCCAGGTAAGGATACAGACATGTGAGTCATCAGCCTAAAGGTAAAATTGCAGTTGTGATAATGCCTGAGATTTTCCTTGGAGAGCGGACAGAGGGAGAAGATGCTTGAGGGAAGAACCTCAGGGAACATCAACTTAAGTGACATGAAGAGAGGTAAGAGAAAAAATTGGCAAGAGAATATCAAGGAGACATTGGTAGGAAAAATCATACAGAAGGAGAGAATACCAACCTTGTCATAAGCAACTGGAAAATCTCTAATACAAAGTCTGAAATGTTTCATTGTATTTAGCAAAAAAACAGTGATGACCTTAACAAGAGCAGACTGATGATAGAAAATGAGATAGCAAGTGTTGATTGTTCTTTCTAAAGAGTTGGTCCTGAATGGAAGGAAGGAAATATGGTGCCAAATATAGGGCACAGAGAAGGGTCAATGGAGGATTTTTTTAAGTGAAAAGCACAGTTGTTAAGAATATTTGTATGTGTGTATAACTGAACATTGCATCTTTTGGAATAAAGACAACTGAATTGAAACACATTATTTACTAGCTATGAGATGCTGGGCAAAAAAAATCTTTTTATTCTCAGTTTTCTCATGTGTTAAATGGAGAGATTCGTGTACCCACCTCCTACGGTTGTGAGAATTAAGTAAGATTAAACTTGAACAAAAAAGTAATAAAATGAAATTAGGGAAAGTCCTTGGCAGTATGCAGAATGCCTAAAACCAATAAGTGTTATCGACTGTGGTCCTTGCCGGAGACAGCAATGGCACCCCACTCCAGTACTCTTGCCTGGAGAATTTTATGGATGGAGGAGCCTAGTAGGCTGCAGTCCATGGGGTCGCTAAGAGTCAGAAACGACTGAGCGACTTCCCTTTCACTTTTCACTTTCATGCATTGGAGAAGGAAATG